>NC_137255.1:24776937-25422265 GCF_965637545.1 Phallusia mammillata
AGTCAAGCTGCTACAGGGACTACTATTCAAACATCCTGACAAGCACAACAAGTATTTAAAAAATGCTATCATCACTAACACTATTCTCGAGTCACAAGAGAGATTGTTTGGAAATCGCCTTTCAGTTACAGCATTTGTCCCTTAACATTTAGTGCGATGAGATGAGGTCATAAATCTTATTTTCACCTTGTTTGCGTAATACAAAGCTGATCTTGTTTGATGCTTTTGATTGAAATTGATTATTTAGTTGAGATATAGATTTCTTGTCATTTTTAAAGCGACTTGTATTAGGTTTGTAGAGTATGCACAGAAGCATGAGTGGCCAAAACAGAATTTGATACTGTTTAGTAACATATTAACAAGGCAAACATATTTACAGAGTAATGAAATTGACAAAAGGATTATTTTAAGTTGGGTAATTCTTTTGGTAGGTTGTGTCAAACCCGTAGTCTAAAACCCAAAAAGGGTTGATAAATCAACACGTAAATGATTATTATCAAAATCTGCAACTAACTGTGATTTTGCAGCCTGATTAATCCCAGTGCACGAAGTGTGGTAGCGACAACTAACCTAAAATTGCTGACATTGCGCTTAAAATGTACGTAAGCTAACATTTAATAAATAAACTTCAAAATATGAGCTCTAATTAAACAATCGGTTCCATTCGTGGCCGTGTCATGCCTCAAACGAAGCTTTTCAAGGCGGTTTGCACTGGGTATCTAATTTGTCAAATATTAATCAACGTTTTGGACTGAGGCAAGCTATGTTCGCTCGACAAAAAACTCAACGCAAATTAGATATCACTCAACCTTGCGTGTATTAACGGAGAAAAACCTTGACGTCATGATGTTGTCAAACGTACAGTTGCTTTATGGAGTATATTGGCACGATACATTTAAAAAACGGCACGATTTATTTACAAGCACCTGCCTAAAACTGAGATTATCAGTGAAATAAATGCCAGTGTTTACATATTTATCAAGCCATATTCATGCAGTATTGAAGTATAGGAGGTTTTGGTAATTGTGTGACGCACTTACTTTCGGTATAATGAGTGAAGACGAACTTCAGACAACCACTTTAAGCCCAACTTCTGAGCAGGATGAGAATGATCAGCAAACACCTTTGTGGCAAGTATTTCTGTAAAAACAGTTTGTTATTTTGACTTAGAAAGCTTGGATAGCGCTAAACTTTAAAAACAGAAAGCGTCAATACTGTATACTTTACACTAGAACTTCCAAACTCGTTGCTTAAAGGATAAAGATTATATTGAACCTTATAATTATTGATTGAAGTTACAAAAATAAAAATAACAGATTCATCCTTTAGAGCAGGGGTTCCCAAACCAGGGGTCGGAATCCATGTGGGGTCGAACTGGTCTATATTCGGGTGTGACCAACTATTTTGTTCATGCTCAATTAGGTATTTTGTACACTTGTTTTCCTGATTTGACACTGGCTTACCTTTTATTGGCTGTAGGGTTACGCCAGTTGCACTGATTTGCCGGGAACCCTCTGCTTTGCCAATTGGGGACTTACAAAAGCAACCTTCCGTTTTGTAAAATAGGCTTTTTCTTTGGTGGTGTACGAGTCAAGGGGTACGAAGAGGCTTGGGCCAACAAGCAGCTTTTCAAACAGATTTTACAGCACAGTTTTATTTTGGAATTGTAAATGATAACATGCCATTACGGTCTTTATAATTATCTACAAACAATTGTTGTTATTGAGCAAAAAGCCTCATTGTTACATAACAATGTTGATTTAATTAATGCCAGTATTAAACAACAAAACACGAAGTTAGGGAAAAATGCACAGATAAAGTGGCATTCAATGCAGTCTTGCTGTAAATGTACTACAAACATTCTACTAACCATCTCTAGAACTATCGAAAGTAAGGGAAGGCGAGGCAAAACGGACACTGCATTGTTTTCATATTGATGAACTGTAACTACCATTTTGTTTTGCGCAACTAGAATTAAGACTAATAAATGTTATGTTTAACTTTGGAAAAACTGCTGCTCTTTCTAGTAGACTAAAATAGTAAAAAAAATCTTAAATATAAGCCTAATTTTGTTCTTGGATACTGCATTTAATCTGGGTAACGACTGATTTTGTTATTTTTGTTAACATCGAGTTTAACCTTAAAATGTGATCATGTATATTTGCATTAAACGCCAACCTTTTACGCCGTGTTTACCAGTCCGATTTTACTTACCACACCACCAAACAACAAACCCTAAACCTCTACAATAATATATTACAAAGTCAAACAGCACATGTCCAACAAAGGAAATTGTAAGGCTTCAAATATTTCTAACTGAACCAGCACTTTACACGGCATTTTACCTGTAATAAAACGTCCCGTATGTAACTTTTCCATGACGTACTCTAGTCAATCATTTACCCGGCTCATCCGACGCCTTTTTTCAGAGAAGTCGGAATCGTGACATACGAACCTGGTATAAACTATGTAACGTTCAAATTCTATATTATCCCCAAAGAATAGGAAACGCGTCCACATTAACAAAAATGTTTGAATGAAGTAAACGTGAATCTTAGTAAACGATTCCAATAGACATTCTCAAGCAAACACTTTTAATCTAAGTGTCTAAATTAAAAACAAAACTGTAGCATGATACCATTTTTAAGTTTCCTGTGTCAGTGTTTGAGCGTTTCTCTTTGTGTCGCGGATAGAGTGCGTTTGATTTTTGTAGCGCTTTGACATGGGCGAGTTGTACTGTTGGATTGATTTTTAATTTTCGAATAAACAGACTCATATCGAGTATAACGATTTTAAATGTTGCAGTGTCGACACACATTAAAGAAAATTCGTTTGAATTGCGTATGAAACGAAATTTGAGACCTACGCCGTTCAATAAATATTTCTCCTGGTTACACAAGTCCAGATGCGGTTTGTCAAATAGATCAACCGTTTTGCTGCCGGCAATATACCACTTTCGTTTCGAAAAGCCCCCGTTAGCATTTCCTATCGTATCGAAATGGCCTGCCGTATCTTTAAAATAGAGGCCGCTTGTCAAATTGGACAAGATCCAATTGAGAAAATGGGAAAGATCCAATTGAGAAAATATGCTGTTTGCGAAAGAATTAATCGTAGATATCTCAGCGCCGGCATCCAAATCGCTTCCATCGGCTTTGGTTACCTTTAACCTTATTTGAAAGTAGGTATGGAACAAGTCGATATATTCGTCACTGGCCGCTGCAATGTGGAATTCGATTGGCGACGTTTGACCGATGGTACTTATCGGTAGATATTCGGTAAAATTATTTACACCGAGTTCGACAACGTTCTGGAAATTGACCGTGATCGCAACGTTCTGTTTGACTACGCCGCTTAACAATGGACACTGTTACGATATCGACAATACTGAACGGTGATGCTCAAGCCAGAAGAATTTTTCGAGGCGTTTTTGCCAAAGATCAACTAGAAGACATTATTACCGAGTCAGTTCCTTGCGGTTTCGTTTTTAACACAGACAACTCAAACGAAGAAGGTAAACATTGGGTAGCTGCTTATTTCAATCAAGATGGAGAGGGTATCTATTTCGACAGCTATGGCTTGATGCTCTATCCTGATTTTTACTTATTCATGGCCGAGAACGCCGTCGACCGTTGGTGTTATAACACTGTCAGACTGCAAGGCTTTCATTCAACGGTGTGCGGCCATTACGTGATCCTGTTTCTTATGGCCATGGCGCGTGACATATCGCTTGACGCATTTGTAGACTGTTTTTCAAGTAATTACCGGGCAAACGATCGCTTCGTGCAACAACTATTTCAAAACTGCTTTAATTGTGCTTACCTATGTGTGTGTGTGTGTGTGTGTGTGAGAGAGAGAAATAAAAAAGATCGAAACGAAAAGAACAATCTCTGCCGGGATTACGCATTCGAAACGCCGCGCGCGAGCCCGCGACGCGCACGAGACGCGCCGCTCATCCGATACGCAATCGAGCGCGACGCGCGTTCGCTCATCCGTGCGATTTACCACAGCTGGTAGACGACGCGTTTTTAACTCAGCCATAGAAACTCCAAATGTTATCATAAGTTTTCTCGGGGCGGTGTGCTGATCACAAAGGGACCTGCGCGCAAGTCTTAAACAACACTTCCTTTGGAATTCCAGGTAAAACGAACAATACCTGTATTATAATCTAACGAGCGCCAGCGCGCTCGCTCATCCGGTGAAACACGACAGCTGACACTAGAAACGCAGAGTAAAAAGTCTATGACGCAACTATTGGCGGTTTACTAACTCGGTTGTTTTTATGAAAGTCATGACCCACTTTCTTGCAACAAACAAACAAACAAACAAACAAATACATATATTTGACTACGTCAAAAACTTGTGCAATTCCTTTGAAATTCCAGTACTTTAAAAACTTGAGCAAGTCTTACTTCCTTTGAAATTCCAGGTAATAAACAGGTCTTGCGCAAGTCTTACTCATCCTTTGAAATTCCACGAAACACCTACAACGTCACCGGAAACTTTCACAAAGGTAAATTCGGGGAAGTCCGGATCTTCAAGACGTCTTCAAGATGGGGAAGTCGGAAACCAAGACGTGTAGCCAAGACTTCCTACGGAAGTCTTAAGACGTCTTCAAGGTCAAGGTAACCGGATGTCTTGCACGGAACTGGAGATTCTTTTCACCATCTCCCTACTACTCATGGTCCCTTAAGGGTCGACAAAGCACAGGTTGCCAAGAGTTTGAAGTCATCATACAACTTTTGTTTATGTTTACCAAATCCGTGTAAATGCTGTTGTATAACTGCAGTGACTTGTGCGTTTTTGTGATTATTGTAGAGAAGCAAAATAAGAAACCTTAAGAACCACTGACCTTAACAAATTGGAATATTATTTATCGGCTGAATTTTCTAAAAGCCCATGGTTGGTGGTTAAATTAGGCTGTAGGCTCCATTTACCAACTCGTCAATTTTCAACTAACTCTCACAACAATAAGGTTGGTACGTCTATTGCAAACTTGATGTTGGTTTATGTATTTCTCGATAGACAGTCCTACTGATCACAAAGCTGTGCAAATTATCTTTCGGGGTGACACAAATGGCTACAGAATCGACAAAGAGGCATTTCGAAGAATATTTAATCATTCAAATGTCGCCAACACACCTGTTGCTATTTATTCCATTGTTGGACCATCTAGAACAGGAAAATCATTCATGCTTAACCTATTTTTAAGTTTTTTGACTGGAAAAAATGACAAGACGGTACGCTTGCATTGTTTTTATTTTTGTAAACATCTATCTTCCGAAAAGTAATAAAGCTGTTCTAGGCTTTTTAACTGCAAAAAAATAACAATATGGTATATAAGTTCTGATTAAAAGTATATTTTGCAAAAAGTAATAAAACTTTTTACTTGCTTTATAGTCACAATCATGGCTTCAATCCAAACAATTATAATTAGACAAAGGTTTTGGTTGGAGTGTTGGAATGGACCACCACACGAATGGAATATGGATTTGGGATGAACCCTTTTTCGCAACGCATAAACACGGTCAGGTTAGCATACTAATTAATCAAATTTTATCAGCAGTATAAAAGCTGGTCCACTATACCAACAAAAATGTTTAGGTTGCATTATTTCTAATGGATACTCAAGGTTGGTTTGATTCTTCATCTTCAGTAAAAGATAACTCAGTGGTCTTTGCACTAAGTACCCTGATAAGTTCGATGCAAATATGCAACGTTGAAAAGAAACTTAATGAAATGCCACTTCAACATCTTGATGCAAGTTTACAAATCTTGATGTTTTTCTGTAACCAATACAAAAGTATAACTTCTGCTCCTATGGTTAATTTACAGTTATATACTAATTACGGAAGAATAGCCAAAAAGATGCTCCACAAAGATGAAAAATCTTTTCAGGTTGCTAAGTTTTTACCCGGAAATACGTTGGTCATAACTGTTTCCATTTATTTTAGAACTTGATGTTTCTTGTCCGGGACTGGCATTATGAGCATCCGTATGGATTCAATGGAGGGAACGTACTGCTGGACAAGATGTTCCAATCGACTAACGTTCATCACGAAGTATTATTGGTTCAAAATGATTTGCAAGATTCCTTTGAAAACATTTCTTGCTGTCTTATGCCTTTTCCGGGAAGAAAAATTTCGGAAGAGTTACAACCTACTCAGGGTTTACTAGACTTGACAGGTAATTGCATTACGGTTAGTGACTTAAAACGGCATTACAACTTATAACATTCTACTGTAGTCAAATGCACGGCGGTTAGTAATGATTTAGTAGGTGTATTAATTTTAATAGGGCCTCCAAACTTTTTTTGGTCCACTTAAAACTGTCGGTTCTATCGAAATTCAGATCGAACGTGAATCCAAATTTAAATCCAAAGATGCAATCGCGTAACGGGTTAGATTTCCAACAAATGTTAACAGGGGAAAAAATAAAAGGTTTGCCAATATATAAAATTAAGCTATTGCAGTTTGAAGTCTGGTGATTGTTAACATTCAATTTTGTGTTCAAAAATTATTAAAAAAAAAAAATTATTTGCCATATTTTTATGTTGATAATACGTTTATTGAAAAGCAAAGTGCGGCTTACATTGCAAAGGTCTAATGCGAGAAAAAATAAAACAACATATACAAGCGAACAATGTTTACGATTTCTAAACGCTACAATTTGAAAATCAGTGACAATTAAGGTGCACAATGTGTGGGACACTCGGTGGAAAACGAGAGCAAACAATAAGATAGTTGCACAACTCTACATTGAACGCCCAACAAGGTGCAATAACTGTTTACACAAACAAACAAACGCAAGTCGACAGGCATACAAGTCATTACAACATGATTTGGATTGGTTTTCTTTGTTCACCACAGGAACAAATTTACCCGAAATTATTTGTACAATTGTACATGTACACTTTGCCTATAGTTTTATCACATCCATTACTTTGCAAATTAAAAATACAGCACAAAACGGATAAAGCAAGCGAGCTTACAGCGCAAGAAAAGCAGATAGGAGAAGTCAATGGAACTTTATCGCAGCAACAATAAATGCACAAGAAAAACAAAAATAACTTGATGATAAGAAACAGTAAGAACAGAACATAAAATAGGCAACGATCAGCTTGCAAAGTATTTGCTTAACAAAGAGAAGATTTTGCAGTCTGTGGAGTGTAGATAAATACCTTGTACGAGCTGCGTGCACGAAAGCAGGTGATTCCAATATGCACACAAAAAAACACGGGAAATTGATTGAGAAGTTTTTTTTAACAAAGATTGAAAATCTATTTTACTAATTGTATTGCCTGCATAAACATTTAGATAGGTCCCAGTTTTTAAACTTTTGTCCCCAGTCTCTACTGCAAGGTAAAGCATACCACAAGACAGCTCCACATTTAGATAAAGCGGAAAAAAGGGGGTGGGGTAGGGTGAAAAACTAAGTTTTAAAGTTAGTTTTAAGTTTTTAAGTTATATCATCTTACTTTAACCCACATTGCCTAAACTGGCAGCATTTTTTGTAATGTCTCGTTTTAACAAATACGTATTGGTGCACTTTGCTTCACTTGTCGGAATTTAGCTAAATATTGAGGTGACGTGAAATGGTGTTAGTAGATTTTCCCCAGGACATATAGTACAAAAGAAAGTTACAAAAAAAAACTGTAGAAATGTCATTTTGGTGTGTCTTCGGAAACGCTTTAAGTTAAGCTAGCTTCTGTTTCTTTTTACATTTCCGCAAACCGGTAGAAAATGTCTGTGGAATACTTGCAATCCACGGAGGTACACTGAAACAAAAAAAAAACAACCCTTAGCAAAAAAAGCAAATGGACAGTCAGTTCCACAGGCTGCGGCTAATTTTAGATCGAATTGTAACATACACAGTTGCCAAATGCTTTGCTGGTACAAAGTACATGAATCGCAACTTTAAGAACTCAACTCGTACCAATTTAAGACTGGAAGCAGGCTGAATAAGCATGCCTTTGTTTCAGGGTTTAAAAATATGAAACTTGTGTCAAGCCAACTAGACAAAATAAAGGTACCAGGGCGTAATAAAAAAAAAACTGGTTATTCATTAACATACTTGTTTACCAACCTGAATCACATTGCGACCCTTACGCTTTTTCAACAGAACTAGTGAGCGTTGCTGTAATAAACGGGGCAGTGAATTGACTCAGGTTTCCCATCTTGCTTAAATTGGGGGGCAAAGCTTCAGGTACATCGTCAGGCACATTGATTTCGTCGTGATCATCGGTACTAACTTGTGACAACTCATGAGCAACTTTAAATGTAAAATTAAGTAGATGTTATGTTAAGATTGATTGTACTGTTTAATTTACAGTTACTTTGGTCTGCTTTTGGACGCGAAGAAGCATCTCCGTCCCAACATCTTCTCATGAGGTTTGTGAGTAAATTGAAAATCTCCTTGTCATCATCAGCAAGTGTTGTTTGAACATTTGTCACATGCTTCACATCGTCGTCCGGTCTTAGGCCTGATTGAATACGCAGCATCACCACCAACGGAGGTCGTTGATTGCCGTGAAAAATCGGATACAATGTCACGATTTCATACAAAACCATTCCGAAGCTGAAAAAATGTATAAACAACGGGGCTTAATGCAACACCTTGATTGTTTGGAATCATATAGGTCAGTGGTTCTTAACCTTTTTGGTGTGGTTTCCCACTAAAGTCAACCACCAACTTCGAATTTCCCCCTCTGTTTTTTTTAAAACTGATGTTATGTGCCCTACGTTAACAAACAAATTATTATTCTTTAATCGAAATAATATCGTGAAGCGATTTGGTCTAAGACTTCAAAGGTATACTGCAATCTTGTTCAGTTTAAACAGTGCTTCTGTGAGAGATTAAATTTTTTTGAATATATTAAAGTTTTCTCTGCTGGCAATAGTCATTTATTGCATCACAATCAACAAAGGAAAGAATTTCATTCGCGCACAATAGCAAAGTCATTGATACTTTTAGTCTTCTCTGTGATGTAACAAACGGACTTTGGATTTGTATGTGTCTTGTAAGCCTTGCTGAAATTAATCTAACATGTTGTTGCAGAAAAATGTTAGGAAAGTAACTTTCAATGATTAATTCAAAGTCGGGTTTGACCCTTGTGCCCGAGTTTGGTTACCTGACTTACATAATTTCCCTCTGAAAACATCAAATTTCCCACTAGTGGGAAATTTCCCACCGGTTAAGAACCACTGATATAGGTTTTGTTTAAATTCTCAATGGTCCTTAGAAACCAAATATACAATGACAGCTAACCTGTAGATGTCAGATGATGGGTCAGGTATTCCTTCTTTAAAAAACTCAGGGGAAACGTAAAAAGCTGTATATTCCTTGGTGTTGCTCGTGTCAACAGTGGTTGTCATTTCAGTAGCTGCTATGACGTTATTTGCTCCAAAATCAGCAAGTTTAAGACATAGATTAGTAGTAAGTAAGATGTTTTCAGGTTTAATATCACAATGACAAAATGTTTCGCCTGGTTTGTAGTTGTGCAAGTATAAAAGAGCTGAGATAAGTTGTCGAGCTAATCGAAGTCTTAGCTTCCAACACAGATTTTGCTCCCTGTGTTTCTCCAAGTAGCTTTTCAGATTCCCACCATCGATGTACTCGAGTATTATGGCAACCTCGTTATTCCAACTAGTAAAGCCATAAATTTGCACGATGTTTGGATGACGGAATCGAACCAACGCTCCAGCTTCCCGCCGAACACTGCAAAGTGTACAAAGTGCTATGATGATGTTGAACTCATAATTTTTGACTTTTACACCAGTCTGTTTATTTGACATTGTCTACGCAGACATTTTGGACCATTTTGTCACCTAACCCTTAAACTAATTTTTTTGATACCAGTTTACGTTGAGACAGGCTGTTGGAAATATTTTGCTTATACACACCCATTTTTGCGCTTGTCCATTTCAGGACCGATGCCTTTCAGAGATATGCACTTTGCAACAACTCTTCCCCAAGATTTATGATTGCAACGACGAACTGCGCCAAATCCTCCGCAACCAATGTAGTCTGTCTTGTCAATATTTGTAGCTAGTGACACTGCATCAACTTCAGTTAACTTGGAGGAGAACTGCATCTGAAAAAACGCAAAATATGTAGTTTACGACAGAACAAAGTGAGATTAGTTAGTGAAGTGTCGCAGTAGACCAGCGGATCTCAAATTGGGGTCCGCGGACCTTTAGGGGTCCGTGAGGCAATTTTGGGGGGGACCGCGAAGTTGAAGTAATACGATATTATTATTTGGCGTCAGTTTGTGTCACTAAAGAAGTTTGAATCAAAGTAGAATTGAGAATTGACTGTCTCCATTGCTAAACAATAGCCTTTTTAGAATGACAACTATCAAAAACGCAATTGTTCACAATCGTAATGCTTCTTGTCTTGTCTGTGATGTCACAAGCTGTCTTTGGATGATTATTATGCACCATTTAGCATAACTAGCTAAAATCCACTTTCGTTTCTATGAAATACACATTTAGGCTTAGAACCGCGAGCCCTCGAAATAATGGCAAAAAAACGTTTTTAAAAAAAAATATGAAAAAGTTTGATAACCACTGTAGTAGGCCATTTCGACAAACAATGTCAACAGTCAATTCAACACTGCCATAAAAATGTTTAGAATATATTTTTACCTTGGATTGACTCTGTGCTGGTTTTTTAAGGACTTCCGCAGATTTAACGACACTGGGTTCTTCAGGATTGGAGTGTGGCCTATGGTCTTCTGGTGCCCGAGATTTTAGTTGGCTACTAGAGTGAGAGCTCTAAACCAACGACGTTTTTTTAATACAACGTTTAAAAAAAATTTCCCGTACTGCTATCAAATTAAAGCAACTAGTCTAAATAGTTTAAAATACGATATAAACTTGATGTGGAATTGATAGACGTGTCTAACAGTACAAACCTGTCCCCTGGCTGGGTAAGCTTGCTGGCCATGCCGCTGATCAACGAAAGGAAGTGATGAGTTGAGTATATTCACTAGAGATAAAGCTGATGTATTAAGTTCCGAATCATTTGCTTCATTAATCCAACTGCACATCCGCTTGATATTCTCCGCATATACTTTCAACTCAGTGTTAATGGGTTCCAATAACCAAAGTTTCTTAAGTGACCATTCTTGCGCGGAGCTAGTAGAGACCAAGGTTTTAAGTCCATTAAAAACACAAGAATCGCACATACCGAATACAAACTTGGATACAAGTTTCCATCGTTCCTCGGTTAGATGTTTCTGCTGCTTTTGAAATTCCTCAATTGGCATAATCAGCATGAAGTAGAAGGCAGCAAAAAATTCCTGCCAGGAGAGATGAGAAAAGTATCTGAGTTTGTGTCCTCCCAATATTGTAAGCTTAAGATTCACTTGCTTTGTAACTGATGTATTTAGAAAAGCGTCGGCTGTGGACTGTTTAATTCCAGCTTTTTCGAAGTCCTGGTCTTTAAATAGAAAATTGCCTTTCAGAAATGCATCCCAAGCCATTTTGGCCAGTTTGTCCAATTCACATTCTCGCCCATGCAGGTGGTTTGTTGTTTCGTATTGGCTACACGTGAAAGCAAGAACTTGTGTAAGGGAAACAAACTGAATATCTCCATCGTAATTCAATAGAAATTCGAGTGTCAAGATGAAATTGACTGGAATATAACAGTATAAAAATACATCTGGATTTTTGACAAGTTTTTGGTGTATAGCATCATATTTGCTTCCACATAGCTGACGCCCGAGTTTATTCTGTGATGTTGGAGTTAAACCAAGTATCTGGACTATAAACTTGGGTCGGTATGACGGATGGAGCTTGTACAGTTGAGCTGGTCGCGACGTAAAAATCTTTCGAGCTCGTGGAAGCAAATTTCCACCTGCCAAATGCTTCAAGTAGCATTCTGCTCTGTTTCTACCATGTAATAAGGGTTTTGCAACCAAACTGGAAAATGATTTAAATGCTGCCTCATCTAAACCAACGAAAACTATTAAAACATCAGGATCACTGCAAATTGCAGCGAGTATGATGGTTGCCTCATCAGGTGTGCAGGTCCATTCTGATAACATTGTGGAAATGAGAAACTGGAGGAGTGTCATATTTGTAGTGAAGTTAAGAAACCTGATTGCAATGTAAAAGATAAACGATACCCTTCCACACAATTGTCCATCTAATGCTTGGAGGGCCCACTTCTTTGCTGATGTGGTTTTTCCTATTCCAGCTTGTCCAACCACACCGACTACATTTCCATATTTTTCGATGTAGTTTTGCTTAGGTTCTTTTTCAACTGTTCTAAATTTTTTCGAAGCCTCGTGTTGTGCCATTAGTTTTGCAGCATTAAACATTTGTTCACCGGTAATGTCACTTAGTGTTTCATAAAACTTCTCTCCGTGGGGATAATATCCTTCTGCTTGAAACT
The DNA here is from genome assembly GCF_965637545.1 of Phallusia mammillata. Lineage (NCBI taxonomy): Eukaryota > Metazoa > Chordata > Ascidiacea > Phlebobranchia > Ascidiidae > Phallusia > Phallusia mammillata. The sequence goes on from NC_137255.1 coordinate 24,789,334, forward strand.
CGTCTTCAATTAGTTGTGGTTTGCTGACCATGGCAACGGGGACGGGCTCTATAGCTTGGTCTAAACACGCAGATAATGACGATGCACTGGCGATGGCTTTGATCTTTCTCTTTAGTAGAGACTTTAGTTGTTTACCTAAACGTGGAAAAATATTTTGTGATAAATATGTGGCGCCAGCGTGATAGTACGTGTAGTTGTAGTTTGTTAAGAAGGTGCGTGGATTCCTGTCGTGTTTGTTCAAGTGCTTTACTTTTTAATGAAGATTGCGGCTCCTGACAAACGCAATCAAAATATATACGAGGTATATACGAAACCAAAAAAGCGTTCTGCAAACGTAGTCGTTTTTGTGTAAACTAAAAATTAAAACCCATAGGAATAAGCCTTTTAGGATATTTGTTGAATGATTTTTATTTGGCTTGTTTGCTATGAACTTTAGTTTAAAAGCAAACAAAGATAGTCCTCACATATTTCATTTCCAGTGGTTTGTGTTGTTTGTTGATGTTCACTTGATAAAACCTGAGCTGCTGTAGATTGCCTTGTCGCTATCACAGGTTGTGTTGTAGTAGCACGGAGATTTTTGGGTTCTGTATCGAGTGAAGAAGTCGACTTGATGAGACTTTCATGTGGTTGAGTTGCGTTGTACACTGGTCCGATTGTGTTGGTGTTTGTGTTGCTAAATTGCAGCACATGTGTCTCCCTCTATAATAAATTTATTATCGCTTATCTAAATTTATAGATAACAGTTAAATGGTAAATTGATCTTTTCTAATTTCTTACAATATTGGTAACATTTCTTTCGAGATGAGCTGGAATTATATCGGCTGGAACTGTATCCGATTCTAGGGATACACCAAGTGGAGTTGCAACGTCATCGGAACCTGAAAATATACAACTTGTGTTAACAAATTCGTAAAGCTAAAATGCTTTGTAAGTTACCTGCATTGTTGGTTTGACTGGTTTGGGAAATATCAACATTCAAGGCTTGAGATGAGTTTTGTTGAGGTACAGCATCGCTCGATGCGGGCGTAATAAGCCCATGTTCAGCCATATTTATAAATTGCAAAACTTTTTCTATTTCAGTTCCTGCAAAACAAAGAAAAACCATATCCAAAAAGTATCTTACAAAAGTTTTTAAAACAAACTTAGAAAGAGAACTGCATTTTAAACCACAATGCTCTGTGTGTGTACTAAGCGAAATTGAAATCGTTTAGGTTGGTGGTCGGCAACCGCCGTTCCGCGGCCCCGCACCGGTCCGCGAGGAGTTCGTTACCGGGCCGTATAATGTTTCAGGTTAAATGCTATAAAACATTTTGTCTATGTATTGCGGGGATGATAAATTAAGTTAGGCGTTTTTATTGCTAAATCGTAAGTTTTTAAAGACCCGTCCGCGATATAATTTTACTTTCAAAAACAGTCCCCTATGCAAAAAAGGTTGCCGACTCCGTCTAACACGCGATTCGTCTTGATTTTGTTTTACTTTAATTTAAAACAAAAAATAGGCAAACAAGACCAGGTAGGTTTACCACTTAGCTAACCGTTAAAGCGTTCCCAACAGTTTCTATTGATATGTATAAGGTTACCAAATTAAAACACGCTTGCGTTTCGACTGACGCCAACTTGTACAGACATGTCGGCTTGGTACGTTGTTCCCTAATCCAGCGTTTTTGAATTACCTGTGATTCAATGAATGCCTTTGCCCCAGAAGACACGGCAAGATAACCGTATTTAATGTAATTTACTTGAAATCTGACAAATCAACAAAACTAAATGCTATTTAAAAACTAGCAACATTTTGCCAAATAAAGGTATGTCACTTTAAACAAAGCTCTCACTACCCATTTACTGACACACAGCTCTCCTTAAATTATTTAAGAACAAGAATTTAAACATGCCAACGTTTCGCAAAATCTTGTCATGAAAATCTACTATTAAGAATCTACTATCTACTATTTTCCCACCTCTGATGCAACCAGAAAAATATAAATCACTGCGCAAGAAGTTCATTGGGACAAAAAACTGAGGACCTCGTACGTAAGTGACTCACCCACAACTTGACGACCGCATTGTTCTGCACCAGACCATGTAACGGAATGAATGCACGGGCTTACACGAAATTTGTTCACAGTGCTGGTAAACCAACACGTCGCTTCCCCTGTTTCCAAATATTCTCTCCATCGAACGAGGCAATGCTAGTTATGCAATGACCGAGTGAGACAAAGCAACAAAAACTCTAATTTGATATCATAGAAGTTGTTGTATAGCTGGATTTTTAGTGATTATCGCTACTCGATTTTCGCTAAGAATACACAATTTATGAACAAACCTGTCTTTAATCCGGGGGTGTGCAACCTTTTTCACCGTGGGGCCAAATACAATGACCATGATTAGATCGCGGGCCGTACCCCCAGCTGTTTTTAGTTTGTTTCATACCAAATATGCATGAATTGAGTTAACAAGTAAAAGTCGCATTTATTTATAGTCACATTATTGCCAGGTCGCATAGAAATACCACCGGGCGCCCGATATGCTCAAAAATATATGATAACTCGTTTGCCAGTAAATTAGAAAATTCCAGCGTCTCCGCGGGCCGCACGAACTTTATCAACGGGCCGCATTTGGCCCGCGGGCCGCAGGTTGCACACCCCTGCTTTAATCAATACTCACAGACTGACCGAACACAAGGCCTCTTCAAATTAACTTTCAAAGCGACATACAAAATTAGGTCTATGCAATATGAACTGGTGTGTATGTAAGAATATGAATCCTTGCGGTCACACGTGCTAAAGTTGGTGGTTTTAACTAATTTTGGTGGAAATCGTTTTACATCTTTTGACAGGTAAAATGTGAACCAAATAAGAAGCTTTGACTGTGTGATGCCTAAATTAGTTGGCATCAAAAACGGTTTAATTGTTGTACATGTACATTACGTGAAACGTCTATTTTTACAACAGTAAATACATAAAGTTCCGTTTACAAAACAAGTAAACTTATATGATGCCACAGCATTAGTCTACATACTGTTAGACTAATAGCACTGATATAGGAAAAGCTACTGAAACTGTTTGAGCTCCGACTTTGTATTCACTAACACACCTCTCGTTCAAAAAACTTAACAACAAAAAGCATTAAAAAACGCGTTTTATAAAATCTTGTCTTGGGTATCTTCTGTTAAGCATTCCGACTTATGATACCTGAAAACATAAACCACACCCCAAGATATTAAATGGAGCTGAAAACGGAACCCATGCGTTAAATGGCTACATACACCCAAGCAGGAAAAAGGCTTTTTAGTGTACGTACACGACGACAACTTGACAACCCCGAACCCCCGATGTTTGCCATGTAAAATACTATTATAATGCCCTGAGTGCGCTCTGGCTTTATCCACCGGTAAACTTGTATGTAAATAGGGCCACAGCTCGCGATAGTCGATGCGGCGTCTTTGAGCATCACGAATTGCGCCTATGTAAAAAAGCACTGCAAGCGTGTCCAACTGCGTTGTTGAGACAAACTGTTGCTTTCTTTCGGTAAAAAGGTAAAATAATCGTTCGATCTCTTATCTTACAAAAAACGCATATAACAGTAACTGGATTTACTGCTTCTGGATTATGATTGAACAGGACTTCACCAATTCTTAAGTTGACTTATTCTGGTGGATTTGACTTGATTCGCGCATTTTAGGGATAATTTTAGACAAATATTTTTATCTTAACTATTTACTTTAACCTTAACAGAACCCGGACAAGAAGGGTTAATTCGTTCAAGCATACTTTTGTTTTGCAAGTGTAACATTATTTTTATCATGTTTGTCCATTTTTCATCAGCGCGACGTTTAAAAAAGCGACCCTCTCTCACACAGTCCAACATTATATATCTAACAAGTGGATTGCATGGTGAAAATCGATGACTTGTGTTTTTAACCACGCAATTATAGGCAGTAATGAAACAAACACAAATAACACTAATCCATATTTATAAGACCCTGTTTTTCCTTCGTTATCATTAAACTGCACATTGCTCATTATTATCAGTTTTTCTTTACTCTAAAACAAATTTTGGTAACACTTTTAAACAAGCCAAAAGCAAAAGACATCCACATGTTAAAGTCAGTCAAGGCTTGGAATTTGCTGAAAATATCTTTTTTAGTTGCAAACCTTGCCTACGACCAAGGAAAACACAACAACCACCAAAAAAGACCAGAAACCAGAAAACCAGAAAAAGCGTCCCGAATTAAGGGTACGTAAAACCGTATTTTCAACAGTATTTAACTGAGTTCATGAACACAAGGGAAAACAATGGTCGGCCCATGTAGGGTGTACAATTCGGCTTTCGCGAGCGTAAGCTACCTGGCAACAGGTTTCACATTTCAAATCAAAAGGCGAAAGTGGTGTTGTTCATACGTATAGCTTTTCAAATACCCTATTCAGTTTTTAGAGGCAAGCATTTGTCTTTGTGGAATTAACACCAGCTAGTCTTGTTCATGTCAGGGCAGAGTTTTTCAGTTACTGAAGAACAGTTTTGACCGAACACCTCAAGCAGAAAAGTAACCAAAATAAAGCAAGCAGATGCCTTGACATGCGCATGAAAGTATAACAGAGCTTTTCGTCTGAAGCTTACTTGTCATGTGTTGGCTCGACACTTTTATTAAGTTAGCAATATTTCAGTACTAATCTTTTTGTTGTGTAAAATTACATGCTTCGTAGAGTGTCTAAAATTTTTGCTCGTATTTAAAGACGTTGTTGGTAGGCCTCCTAAAAACGAAAAAAATCATTTTTTTTTTTTTAAACAAAGGCGAAGTTACTGAGGAAATACGTGAGTTAGTGTGTATCAAAGTGGGCAGAAATTGTATGTTTGTTTTTGGCTAGTACTTAGTAGTCACCAAGTATTTACAGGCTAGTACTTAGTAGTCACCAAGTATTTAACGTAACATCCTCCAGTGTTACAACTAACCGTTATTCTCTGGAGTTGTAGTAAAAATATAGATAAAAACCAGTAACTGGTCCAATTTACAAGCGTGATGAGCCAAAGTATGTAAATAATCGGTTTGAATAATTTTGAAGGTGTATGTCGCACGAAATAGAAGAAAACGTTACTGGGACGCAAAAACACGTTGTGACATGTTACCTTCTGTTTAAAGATGTTTTTCTTGTTTTGCTACGGTCTGTTGCACAACAATACCACTGCCTATCCACATTCTCGGCACGTATACAGAAAATTCCCTTTCACCGTGAAAGCCTTTTGGTAGTGGAAGTTCTGCGTTTTTTAAAACTGATTTTCCGGTTAGATTTATTCAGTTTTGGGTGATTTGGTAATGTGATGACTTGTTAAATATTAAATCAATCAGTTCACTGATTTCAAACTCACAATTAATAAATTGTAGTTTTGGACAAAAACACCCAAATCAAATTATTTTTAGGTTATTACCCATTAACTACTTTAGCACAAAGCTCATTACCCATTAACTACTTTAGCACAAAGCTCTAACGGGACCTTGCCTACAAAGGATTCTATCTTTTTGCTTTTGTTTCTTTTTGGGTCATTGTCGGGTATATAATACCAACGCCGCGTTTTAGCGCTACAAAACATGACTTTGGACTTTATCATTTAATGTGAGGTTTTTGCTGCTTTGCTAAACTAACAAAAATACTGATTGTATATTCTTTAAACTTCCTTTTTCAGTTGCTGCAAAAGCAAAAAGTTTTCACCACCTACACGTAAGATAATTATGTTAGGCAGATTTTTCTGCTTTGCTTAAACTTGTTGGAGACTGTTGTATTCGCCACTCACGCGGCCACGCCGTAATTCGAATAAAGCAAAAAAGGTCACACATAGTGAAATGCGGTAGAACGCAATCATGCGTATCAATAATAAATCATGCGTAAAATAATATAAATGACGCTAACGTTACGGTTACAGCAATAAATGATGCGGTAACAAAAGTAAATATACAATAACACAACAGAGACATCGTCTCGTTTTAGTCTTCTATCAGTTGAAAGTCATTAGTGAGACGTTTATATTTTTTCAATTATGATTCGGCGCTTACTTGACGATCTTTTCAAAAAATGTTACGTTTAATGTTTGCCCTGGTGGGACACCTGGCGACATCTTCTAAACATGACATAGGCTTGAAGCGATGCACACGAATCCAAACCCACAGTGCCGGTGTATTGATAATGGATATGATATCGGTTGACTCAATAAAAATCGCACATTTAACATAAAAGGTGCATCTGTAAACCCAGCCAAACCTTTTATACCCCTGTTTTGTGCACTGTTTTCGGCCTGTTGTTTATCCTAAGCTTTTTGGTTAATAGGACCAGCGTTTTTTCTTCTACCTCTTGAACCATTTCATTTTTTTCTTCTGCCTCTTGAACCATTTCATTTTTGAGCAAGTTTAAAGTACGCATATAAAACAACTATTTGGGCTTGACACACAATTCTTTAAACCCGATTTTCAAAAAGTAAAATACAATTATTAACAGCTATTATTTTGATGCTCGGTCAACATGCAATATGCAATCATCTCTAGTTTATCACCAAATTTTGTGGACGTCCTGTGGACCACCCAAAAAGTCATCCACCAGATGAAAACCACTGCTCTAAATAAATAAACAAAGCCTGTAAGTCCATATATTCAAAGTTTAACGTAAATTACCCTTTACCTGGAAAACTAATGCAAACGCAGCCTATCCGACAAAGATCACAAATAGAATGAAACCACCCTGCCGAAAAAAAGAGAATGCGAGGAAAAGGCACAAATACGCTTTGATAATCGCGGGTTTGTTGAGTCGCAACACAGTTCCCCCCGGAAGTATTACTGTTCTTCCGCAGCAAAATTTGAAAAAACGCTTGCTTCAGCCGGTCTTACAGACCTGGTCTACACAATCTTTTCACCACTTGCACTTTGTAAGTTATGTCGCCCAATCCAAAAATACAACGACCCGTGTGTGTAGTAGTCACATCCTGTATGTGAGAAATAGAATAGAGGTCAGGCTCGGTAGCAGCATTAAGTCGACGGCATTCCTACAAAGGAATCACTTACCTGACGATTTTGATCCAACATGCATCAAATATGACGATGCACTGGATGGTGGTCGGATAGTACCCTTGTCCAGCATTTTATTAAATTTTGTTTAAGCAAGTTGTAGCTTTTCTGGTGGCAGCATTCGGGCTATGAGTGTAACTCTGAGAAAAGCTGGGTTTGAGAATTTGCGGATAAACATTTAGGATTCTTTGATAACTGCTCGTAGACGTTGTGATTACTTACAGACGTGTAGGCGTGTGTGGCGCAACTTTCAGTGAATCGCTAAACACGATTTGGTATTTACAAGTCGTCTGTGTCTAATGTCAACTAACATGAAATGCACCCGAAGAAAATTAGCCTATAATAACCGGAATTTACCAGTAGCAAGGTAAAGAGAAACGAACTTCGAACCGCACGTAAGGATGAAGCTTCGATTTGCTGCAGACAGTTCTGGTTCAGACTGCTGCATTCGGTGATATCATACTATAGCAGGGAGTACAAATACTCTCGCCCCAGTCACCGAAGTTGCAAACATATGCTTTATCATAAAAATAACAACCTGCGAGCCAACCCAAGTTTTGCGGATAACTGCATGGGGGACAACACTGTCGAATTTTTTATCAAAACGGTCGTGATAAAAATACTTTCCGGGCTGTGGTAAAGACTGTTAGTGGCAATAGCCATAGCGTGCCGCTCATTCTACTGGACGACGGAGATCGCTAATACGTTGCGTACATAGTCTTTATAAACGAAGATGTATGCAAAAAAAGCCCTGCGGTTTCCAAGTAAGCATAACATTTCATCCATTAGGGCAAATGATTTTCAGCCACCGAGTTCGGACATGTTGATGAGCTTTGCAACCCTTTCTTGGTCAGACATGTTGTAGGTGTGTAGCAAACGCAGTTTAAGCTTCTCATGTTCATGTTCTTTGTTTTGAAAAACAAAACTAATGTGTTGTGTAGCTTTGATGAAGCGTTTGAACCTTGCGATTTCCGAAATTACGTTTCCTAAAGCCAATAAACGCTCTGGAAGATTTTCACCGGTAGTACCGGCATGTAAGCTCTAGCTGAGAGTGGTACTCCTTTGCTTTGACAATAGTAATTAAATGATATATTTTTGTTGCCTGTTTACACAAAAATACTTAAGTATTTTGATACAAAACGTAATTTTGCCATATAGGACAAAAAAAGTACAGATGTAATTTTTCAAATATTTTTTGTAGGTGTTTAAAGCACTCAGTTATTTTGGTTAAGAGGGATGGGTTTAATTCAACTACTCTATCCTCAGTAAAACCGACAATGTTTTCTACGAAGTAAAGTAGTTGCATGAAACACATCAAAATCAACAAGTGTGTGAAAAGACGGCGAATCTAGCTTGTCCCAAAGACTGGGTGATCTCGGCGCAGACCAATTCCAGAATCAATGGATAAGTTCCCACATTCAAACGTCCCTTTGCCACGTGATGTCCAGGGCAGGAATTTGGTTTTTAACCTTGTAAGTTTCATACTAGAAAATATCCGTTTTTATCTAAAACTATTCTTTTGATCAGGGAAACGAACAAGCCCCTCATATAGGAGACACACACGTCCACACAACTGGTCCAGTTCACAACGCTCCAGTCTTTCAACGACACTTCACACAACATGTAACAGTACATCAAAAATTTGAACAAGCTCTCTACTCGTCTCATTTGCCAGCTCCACACTACTTATTTCACCCAAACACGCAACAAATTTCACCCAAACACGCAACATCTCCCTCACCTGAACAAAGGCCGAAGTTTTCTGAACATCCACCGATACTATCCAAGTTGAAACACAGAACAAGGTACTATTTTTTGTGCAGTGTTTGGGTATACTTTTGTTTGTGCCATAGGTCCTGCGCTGCTTTACCAGTTTATTTTTGTTGTAATTGGCAGAAAAAATATCGAAGAAGATAGCGACGATCCCCCGTCAACACCAGAATCGTCGAGTAAACAGTTAGAGCAACCCATCACTAGGGACGAATCGTCGGTAAACCTTACACCACCTGCCGACCTTGCCATATCCAGCAAACCACAACAAATTGATGACGATAGTCAAGCAGAAAAGAAACATAAACAACAACAAATTTCGCTTTCAAAATTAATTGAGTCCAAGCAGAAACTAAGGGATGTAAAAGAAATCATACAAGTTTGCAGCTGGGTTCACGAGTCAAATGATTTGGAGATTGCTTCGTCTGTGGCCTTCCTACTTCCTGATGAGCTCGACCTTCGTGATGCATCTCTTCTTCCTTGTGACGTCGCGAATCTTCTCTTTGTGATTCAACAGAGAGCGAAACCGGTAATACTGTAATTTGCAAACTGAATGTTAGCATATTTAGTGAGAAAGTTATCCGGGGTAACGAGATTTCAATTACAAATATAATATTATGGAACATATTGCCTTAAACGTGCCAGTGTTTCTACGCATTGTTGCATACTTGTTTGTCCCACAAGAACCCACGCCGGTCAACACCTACTAGATAGTGCTCGTATCAACTAAACTAACTGATCAACAATACACTACATGTTGAAACAAAGTTACACACTTCTACATGTCAACATCCTGAGATTTCATTTAAAGACGACAAATCAGCACTGCTACTGTAATTCGTTCCTATTAAAATAATGTAAAGAACTATAAGCTTTAAACTGGGTGGAAGCAACAATATAGTGAATTATATAATACAAACATTATACTACTATAATGAATTATACAATCCCGGAAACATTGTTTACTTTTACATGTTTATGTGTTTCAGTACATCAAATGAAATATTCTGTTTTTTGCATAAACAATTAGCTTAAGAAACTCGACCTCACCGGCAACAAGCTCAGTAACACGGAAGCAGTTTTACTGACTCGTTGTCGTAGCAACATCAAAGAGTTGCTGCTGGACAGTTTGGAGATTAATAATGAAGAACTTGTGCAACTGGGTCAAAACGCTAACAGCAAGAATACTAAAACAAACTCGGTAAAAGAAGTTCGTAATTTTTGATCAATTTTGCATCAAGTTTAGGTAAACGGTAGTGGTCCTACAATAGTTAACCATAATTTATGTGTAATACAAACTAGTTCGGCATATTTTTTTTTGTTCTAATGAAAATGTTTTTCACTTTCTTCTAAGGTACTGTTTTGTGTGCAGGAAAACAAAACGCCCTCTCAAATTGTAATTCACACTAATTCAGTAAATATGGGTCCAACGTATCAATATAATTCCTATGACTCGTCTCAGAACCGTAAGTTATATTTTATAAATACAGTATTATGTGATATGGGAAATACTGCATAAAAAGTTCAAACGTTCTTTTAAGCATAGTTGTTCGTGGACGCTTTTTATGCAATGTTTTTTTGTGTTGTTCACTGAAAATCATATTGCTAATTTTATAATCTTCTTTAAAATAGAGGTACTAGAGTACGTAGTCTTACTCAAACCTTTGTTCAACAAATCTCGCTGAAAAATCCTGTGCATTAAAACTTTTTTATATTTTAGGTATTTTGAGTTTTTTGATGTACGATATGTATTTTGTCTGTTGTATTTTTAAAATGCTTTTTTGGCAACTTGCGGAAGTGCCTTCTGTCTGCGTAAATAAACATGTTACAAAACAACTAGTTTTAAAAAGAACCTTAAAATGCTAACATGTTAAAATCTAGCTTTTCATTCATTATGGGAGTGACATTCCCTGATACATTTGATTCTGAAGTGAACTTATTAACATGTGTTTTAAAACTGACGAATTATATCCAAATGAAACCTGCCGATGTGTGCTTAACAATTTTTGAACAAAGTCTAATTAATCTTTCAAGTTTATTTTTTTGTTCGTAAAACGAATTGTAGCAGCACAATTGCCTGAAAATCACCAATGCGTTTTGCATACAGAAACAACAGTCACATCTGATGACCTAATTTTAAGTAATGTAGGAGCAAACTCTTCTTTAATTATGGTAGGTTGATGAAAAAAATAACCTATATCTTAAAACTCTATAATATACCTTGTATTAATTGTTTAATTTTTACAGAAAACTTATGAAGACAGAAAAACTAATGCAAGTGCAGTGCACTTACAAGGATCATTTGAAAAACGTTTGTTTTTTATTTGTTTCACATTTTTACTACTTAACATTTTTAGCCATTTCTGCAACAGTACTCAAATATCTTTTTGTATAAACAGCTTTAATGTTTTCTGCAAACTACAAAATACTTGAACCCATTGCCGAGGGAACAACAGGGTCAAAAATTCATAAGTAAGCAGTAAAGTCATATGACATTAATTATTTGTAGATTTGTCTTTACACATTTTAAAAAATGTTATGTCATTGAACAAAACGGAACCGTTTTTTCATGTACTTAACCCAGCCACAGTAAAAATTACTTCTGCTTTTAATTAAAATGAAAGGTGCGAGGGAATGGATGACGAACATCATTATGTTGCCAAAGTACTGGACACTTCTTTATACAATGTTGCGCAAAAAGAAGCCAATTTTATGCGTGATTGTAAACATGAAAACATTGTCCGCTACTACAACTTTTGTCGCGAGGTTAGTTATACTAAAAGGAAAGCAATGATAAGTACTTGGTGTTATTTGACTTAAAACTCAGTTTCAATAAAAAGCAATCAAAGACATTTTTGTCGAGTAGTTAACAGAGTAAAAAAACAATGCATATTTTGTATCCTAGAGGGCAGGGGACACAGTTTATATTGTTATGGAAATGTGCTCAACATCGGTGTATAACGTAAGTGTTTGGATGTAGGCTTTTGCAGTTTTAAGTATAAATTTACTTTACTTGTCTTTAACGTTTGATTTTTACTGTAAATACCCTATAATCTGATTTTTTTTGGCCAGTTGTAATTCAAATATACTTAAATTAATAAAATATTATGTAATGGTTTTAGTTTGTCAAAAATGCAAATTATCTTGATCATGAGGGAAGCGTTAAAGACGAGGGTGCAAAACACTACGTTGAAGAAAAGAGGGAAAGATTTAATCTACAAATGATTTTATTTGATGCTGTAAAGGGAGTTTCATATATTCACGAAAAAGGTTATAGTAAGTGATTTTTCTATATCCTTTTTTTAGTGATGCACAAATAGAAGACAACGTAGACTTGTTGTTTAGCTAATGATATGTTTACACTTTTTTTCAGTACATCGTGATTTAAAACCACACAACTTCTTGATATCACATGAAGGAATAGTAAAGGTTGCTGACTTTGGGTTTTGCCGCAAGTTGGAGACAGGCCATTCACATCACAGCAACTTTTGTGGCACAGAAAGCTTCGTTGCTCCAGAAAGTTATGATGGACTCTTTGTAAGATTTAAAAACTCCTTTCATAAAAAAAAACTTTAGTTTAGATTCTTTTAGGTGTAACGCCTAGAGTTTTTATCTGATTTGGTTCATTAAGAAAAGCCAAGTATTTGTATTGGATATTACCCAAATTAACCCTTATTCATCTAGTATTATTCTTTTGCTACAGTAAATAACCTAAAAACTCATTGCCCGATCTAATGTTAAGTTAGCCTAATTAAACCTATTAAAATTCATACATTTGTTAGTAACATACATTTAGTTTTTTATTAGGATGAATTGTATTTATCAGTCGTTAATTTGTTTGATTTAGAGAAAATCATCCGATATATACGTCCTCGGATTGTTTTTTTATTTTGTTTTGACCGAGGGTTCACATCCATTTGGTAAAGAACACGAACAACGTTACCACATGACTGAAGGCAATCCTCCAAAACTACAGCCTCTAAAAGGTAAATTAGACTTTGCGATAGTACATGACATAAATAAAATCTATTAAGTTCTACAGCAAGAGTTAAATAATCTCAATAAACTTTTGTTATTTCTTGAATACAGTTGGAATACAGAGATAAAAATGTATAAACTTTCAGTGTAAGCTTTTATTTTATGGTAATATGCAACAAATGTTTCAGACAAAAACACAGAACATTACATTTCTGTGAGCAGCTTAATAGAAGCAATGTTGCAGAAGGAGCCTGAATTTCGTCCAACCATCCAGGAGGTGGAAAAACATCCTGCATTTTGGAAAACTGAGCAAAAACTAAACTTTATTCGCGTAAGGACCTTGCTTGTTTGTATTTTTAGTTGATTCTTCAAGAAGTAAAATGTTAATGAATTTTGGGATTGTTACAAAATAACAAAGAAAAAAAGGTTCATGAAGGGTTTAATTGGGAATTAAACACAAGCAATGCAAATACATGGAAAATCGCTTTTAATTAAACCTTTTACAAAACGAAATGAACCACCACGCTATAGCCTAGGTCCTAAGAAAACTTTTCTTTACTGTCAAAATTTGTTTTTAGGACGGACATGAATTTATTGAGGATAAAACGAACGAAACGTCAAAACTTCTCAACGACATGGAAAAATACCCGATGAGGTTGTTAAAGGATAATGACAACAAAACAGAGAAGTTTCAAATTTCCCTGGATAACTTGCCACCATCCGTTCTGTCCAACACAAAGCATCCAGTAAAGAAATGTTCCACAGCTAGGGACTTCATTAGAGTAATTAGAAACAAGGTAACTATTGTTTGTATAGCATTATTGTTAAAATATGAGTTTTCCCAAGATGGTGTTATTTTGTATACACCCTACACGCTACTAATAAAAAATTTTGCTTTCTTTTGAATATAACTGAACAAATGAACTGACATCCTTTAGCACTTTTGCTCAAAAATGGCACAGTTTTGTTCATAACACACTATACAGTTCAGTCACGCAAACCTCCCCCCAGCTGAAAAAGAAGAATATGGTTATACTTCAACTGAGGGTTGGAAGAAGTTTGGAGATGCTTTTTTGGAACCGTTTCCGCAACTTCTTGTTCATTTGTATGAGGTTTTCAAAGGAAAAGAAATTCACAATCGTTCAAATTACTACGATGTGGACAAAATCTAGGTTACTCTGTTTCAAAATAGACAACGCATCCTTGCTGACTTGTTAAGTACTGTAGCGAAAAGGTTAACCCACGATTTGCTTCAAAACTTTACTCGTACTTCCCTAAATACGTATGCCTGCACTGGGAAAAACACCCAAAAATGTATTTATTATTGGGCAGAAAGCTGTAATTTTTTTGTGTCATGTACTTTTCTATAAATGTGAAACCATTAGAACTTTCCCAAGCCCCTTTCTACACTTCTTATTATTTCATTCAGTAATATTTCGTAATGCATAATCTGCAATTTGTAAATGTTTTAACGCAATGTCTTTGGTCTCTTATGTGATTTGAGTCGTTAATCAAGCATCTAACCTTGACTAAGTTGGTTAACAACTTTGTTGTGCGCTTCAGAATGAAATTATTGTGTATTTTAAACATAATGACAAAAAATTTCACAGTATCATAAGTCTGTATGTTTGGGACATATTTATTTCCACTCAAATTCCTCGACTGTACTAAATATACCAATATTTACATCACTTGCAAGCAAAATATGTATACATATAGTATAGTATAGTATACTCGCAGCATGTGGACACTTACAATCCAAACAACAAAACATACCCTTTCAATCTGATTAATCAACATGCAGCATTCGGGTGACTGACGCCATCCAGTATGACGTATATTGTTTTATGTTAGGACACAAAAATTGTTTCTTTGCCAGAAAAACATAAAGGCTGGAAAGCGAATTGAAAATTTCTAACAAGCAGTATTTTCATAAAAAAAACACAAAAAAGGTAAAAAAGGATTTCATTTTGCTCGCTTAACTTTAATCATAGATAACTTAATTAACTAGATGCGCAACTCGACGAAATCGCTCAGACAGGTCACGCTTGAATGAACCAGTACACATTGGCTTCTTTACAATGGCGGGCAATGGGTGAAGAGTGAAGATATTGGCAAAAACTCGCAATTTATTGCATTAAACGTCAAATAACTTTGGAATTAAAGTGATAATAAACTTGCAGGTTACGTAAGTGTCATGTATGTTGTATATTTTATTCGTTAAAGGATCACTGACCGTTTTTGTTTGATTGATTTTGTATGTTAAATATACTGTGGACAAGACTAAATTCTCGTATTTGTGATTTAGTTGTTTTTCTGTGTAAAAGCTAGGTTAGCCACACCGTGCCAGCCAATGGCAAAAAAAATTTGTTTTCAAAGCAACTCTGATATGAAGAAACATTACAGCAATTTACAAAAATGTGTGCTCTCATTGCATGACCCAACTTAGGGAGACATAATACATGCTTCATAAAGAAACGTAATATTAATTTCCTTTTAACCCACTTCTGTTGTCAAAAGATCACTTTGAAAAACCCGATCTGCTGATTATTGGTTGCAGAAAAAAGTTAAAAATTGGTGCTTTGCCATCCAAATAATTCCTAAACAGCAGTACAGGACAAAATTGGTAACATTGCCCATGAACATATAAATGTTTATTACAGCTAAAATCATTTGTTGTGGCCAAGACAAGCAGAAAAGCACCATTTGACAGAAAGGTTCTTTCATAAGTTAAACATCACAGCGTTAAAAGTGTTGAGAAAGCTTTTAAACAATTAGGTCCTCAGCTGAAAGTTAGTACACACTCCTTCAGTTAACAATTCATTTTAAACAACAAGTTGTACAACATTTAGAAAAGTGGTCATTTTATAGAAAAGGCAATTACCTTTTGGTTGAACAATATAAAAATAAAATTGTTAAAGCATACATAAGGTACAGTTTTGTTTATTATGAATTAATCTGGATTTCTGTATGTTAAAATTTTTGTGGTAGACTTTGCATCTCAAGCAATATTGAGGTTGAATGGGCTCCATTTTATGGATGGCGAGTTAAACCACTATCCTTGGGTATTACTCCATTGAGGAAATCAACTTTAAATGCATTTTTAAGTATAATACCTGCTTTTAAAACAAGATAGTTTTTACCATTAGGTTTTTATTGTTGGGAGTTGGATAACTTTGTAGGGGAGTAAGTAGGAAAAACAATAATATTAACAAACATGTCATACAAGCATGGAACGCCCTGACAGGCACAACCATAATTCGCTCACCTCACTGCAATGTAGCCAGTAGATATGGCAACACATTTAAAACTAGATCACCTAATATTCAAACACAGTAACAGAAAAGGGCCGGTAATGTGTAAAATGTGTGCAAAGTATGGAAAAAAATGGAACACAACAGAGTGCAGCAAATGAAATCCAGTGCAACTAGTGAAGAAAAATTGTAAACAGTGGATGACCGAATCCATTCGGATATCTTGGTATGCAGATTCAAATGTTTCTCATTTAATTTTGGAACAGTTATGTGTCATTTCCCATCTGCAGGATTTGGTTAAAAGGCAAAAACACTCACTAATGAGAGGCAAGCCTCATTTTTTAAAAATGCTTCAAAGACCATTAATCAGAGACGGTACCACCCTGATGTGGTTGATTGGGTAATTGAGTTGTTTGCTAGAGCTTCAGCAGCATATAATCATCTCAGAACCAGTGGTGTTCTTATATTGCCATCATCACATACTTTACAGTAGTACAGGTATAAGTTGCAATTTTACACATAATTTTTTGAACTGACATATCATCACACAATCCTAAAAAACACTGTATGGTAGATTGTTAAAAATATTGGCTCTGGTGCATGCGGTATCAACCAATTGGCAGTCAATGCTCAGTGGATGAAAAGTTAGTTAACAGCAGCAATTTATGCACTTTTTCATGTTTTTTTTTAATTTATGATTTTCATGTAGTCAAGAAAATTGTATTCTAGGAAGGCCACTTAGTTGGATTTTTTGACTACGGGGCCAGAAATGCAGACACCGTAATGGCAACCCATATGTAGCAAGGTGGTACACATAATGCAAATTGTCAAATTCCGAGAATTCAAAGTCCAAACTTGCTACATAAATAAGGTTAATTGCCATTTTTTTGTGATATTATTAAGAAGATTCCAAAATCTAAAACATTTTTATCAAACTAAACATCGCAGCTCAAAAAAACTATCGACAAGACGACAAAATATGTGTATGTTCGTACCTATGCCCACGAAATGTGTACTTGTTCATTCAAGCGTGCAACGTCTGAAGGAAGGCAAAACCAATATATTCGCGTTCATGGTAATTAAATTAGATTTGTTAAAATAAAAATCTTTAAAAAATACATCAACATAACATAACTACACATTAAAAGTTACATCTTATTCTATGAAGTAATTCACCCGAGAGATTTTTTTAAATATTTAGTCGGCAGACGAGTTGCGCATCTAGTGAATTAAGTTATCTATGCTTTAATTTCCCGCGCGACGTTACGCTTGAGTAGAATTCGTACCGTCTTGACCAATCAGTGCTTGTTTGGTTCTTGGCGTGCCAAAGTCATTCATAGTGTCAACTTCATTTGGTTAGTGGTGTTTGCAGCGTGCAGAGGTGGAATGATGACAAACAAACAAGGTAAATTATTGTTTTAACTTGTAAAAACTGTAGTGTAGTATTAAGGACTGTGAACACTATTGATACTGTGTTTAGCCAAAGGTGCAAACACTTTGTTTGAACATTACTAAAATACAAACAAAAACAGTTGAGCTTTACGTTTAATTTTAATAATGTTTATGTACTAAAGATACTGTATACAGCTGGTATCTGTCATACTCAACAGTATTGTCCTAATGCAAGCATTAAAACCATGTTTAACCGGGAACTACATAAGCCTGAAACACTTCACTGAACCAGGCAGTTGCAACACAATGTGCTAAAGGCACTGTAACGTCATACACGCAGGCGCGCTTTTAAATCGGCGTTGCTGCGCGTTTTTGCCTTGCTTTAAAGATTTAGTGCCTTCTTTTGTTTCTTGCAATTGCAACAACCTTAACACGACAATTAAAACTTTGTTTTATTTACAGAATTCGTTTAAGGAGCTCAACTCTACGATCTCATCAACCTTTGTTAATTCGCAACGTTCAACTTCAAATATTTATTTGTATGTAAACGTAGGAGTCTGTCGTGGGTCAACCGGGATTGCGGAACTGTTAGGCTTACTTAGGTTAACTGGCGCTAGGAGTGAGTGACCCATTCTTTGTCCAAGGAGGACCCGTAAAGGAAGTCTTCCACGTTTAAGGAATGGTCCAAGTCTGTAGGAGTGCTACTATTGCCAGCAAGTTGGCGCTACCCAGGCAAAAATTATCTACCCTTTACGCTCGGCCGTTGGCCTCTTGCGCCCGATTATCTGTTGCGTATGTACCAAATGGCCAATGAACGGCAGCCCCAAACTTTTCCCATTCATATAAGTTTAGTTTTTCGATGGCTTTTCCATACCTGGTCCTGACTTGGCATAATCATACACCGCCCTCGTCTGATTATTAATGGCGGTCTGGTACAAAGGATTATGGTTTAATAAGACAAGCATGGCCATGTTACAATTTTGTACGGCGTCGTAAATGTTGCTTGCGATGCACGTCGCATAAAGACAGAAAGTTTGACTATTAGGGAAAGAAAGTACTAATCTCTGTTGGAATAACATAACATATTGGCTAGTTTGTAATTAAATAATTGCCTAAAGAATGAATTTCATATTACTTATAAAGTTAGATGTTGAATTGAATAGATGATTTGCATAAACTTAAAAAAAGTTTTTGTTTTTTCGTTCTGTCGACACTTGTTACGAAATCGCGTGAATAGTGCCTAACTGATAATGCAATTTTTCGAGATTTATTTATCAACCAATTGTTCAGCTAAGGGCGTTATGTTTTGGCCGTAAGTGACGCACCCCGCTGGTAGCTACAAAGGCGGACCATCGCACAGTTTTGAGACGTCGATCAATCACGCCTTTGAAGTTTTGCTCTCCCTTTTCGCGCCACAGTGCAACTTTCGACCAAAGGCGCGTTTAAGCTCAAGCAGTGCCATTGGCCTATCGACGAAAAAGGAACTTCAGTGGTATGACTTAGCTCTGTGAACAGTGAACACATTGTGTTAAAGTAAAAGTTAAGTTGTTGAGACAGCATGCAGCTTTTCAGTTAAGTCTATTTTTCGGAATACACTTCAGGAATATACTTTATTTTGCCTCATCGAACTGCAACATGTTGCTGGACGTCAACTTATTAATGTATGAAAAGGTAAGCACTTGTTGTCCTATTGATTTCGTTGTATCTTTATTAGTACCATAAAATATTCTATGTTTGCATGTTAGCCTGTAGCCATCATTTTTTGTAAAAAGCGAAAAGTATTTAAACCGTAAACAGTTTTGAAAAACTACTGCGCATTTCATGTTTTGTAAAATCGATTATATATATTTTATTTTTTGTTTAGATATCTTCATGGGGCGCACGTCAAACTCAGTTCAGCGGGGAAAGTAAAGATGTGAACGACATTTTCCTAAAACCTTCACCAACAACAAGGTGCAACCGCTCGTCGACAAATTGACGACTGCAGCGCTGCAAAATGGAATATTGTGCGTCGACTTTGAGTAACAGTATTTCGTACGTTGATGATTTTCCCTTTTCCGTTCGTATGTGTGGTAATAAAATTAAGATAAAAGCAATATGTGAGTCATATTCCGGACTCATCCGGAAAGTCGATAGAAAAACTAGCAAGGTGGGTGTTCGGGGTATGTTAGGCAAAGTGTGGTGTAACGACGCAACAAGCCAGGGACTGTCAGCAATGGACCAGGCAAGGGTACCGTTGTATGGCCGTTGGCACGGAACGTACATGGACCAAACATAATCCTGACGTACGCCCCATGCACGGGGGTGTTTCAATGTCAACCCTTAGCCGTACATTCATATAAGGTTGAGACACGGTTGTCATGTCCGACCCAGACTTGGTTACACCAGTAAGCCATACGTATTTGGACACGGCCCGGTCATAAATTTTTGCTTGGGTAGGGCTAGAATAGAGTTAAGGTTAGGTTAGGTAACATAGGTGGGGTACGTTTGGGATTCGCGCGCCACGTAGGGATTTAGCTAGGTGTGGCGCGTTGCTAACTTGCTTTAGCTGCATAGAAAACACGGCTTGGGCACGGTTTCCACCGCATTGCACTGGCCGCGGTGTAGGCAGGACCCAGTACTGTTGGCTGTTGGCTGTTGGCTGTTGGCTGTTGGCTGTTGGCTGTTGGCTGTTGGCTGTTGGCTGTTGGCTGTTGGCTGTTGGCTGTTGGCTGTTGGCTGTTGGCTGTTGGCTGTTGGCTGTTGGCTGTTGGCTGTTGGCTGTTGGCTGTTGGCTGTTGGCTGTTGGCTGTTGGCTGTTGGCTGTTGGCTGTTGGCTGTTGGCTGTTGGCTGTTGGCTGTTGGCTGTTGGCTGTTGGCTGTTGGCTGTTGGCTGTTGGCTGTTGGCTGTTGGCTGTTGGCTGTTGGCTGTTGGCTGTTGGCTGTTGGCTGTTGGCTGTTGGCTGTTGGCTGTTGGCTGTTGGCTGTTGGCTGTTGGCTGTTGGCTGTTGGCTGTTGGCTGTTGGCTGTTGGCTGTTGGCTGTTGGCTGTTGGCTGTTGGCTGTTGGCTGTTGGCTGTTGGCTGTTGGCTGTTGGCTGTTGGCTGTTGGCTGTTGGCTGTTGGCTGTTGGCTGTTGGCTGTTGGCTGTTGGCTGTTGGCTGTTGGCTGTTGGCTGTTGGCTGTTGGCTGTTGGCTGTTGGCTGTTGGCTGTTGGCTGTTGGCTGTTGGCTGTTGGCTGTTGGCTGTTGGCTGTTGGCTGTTGGCTGTTGGCTGTTGGCTGTTGGCTGTTGGCTGTTGGCTGTTGGCTGTTGGCTGTTGGCTGTTGGCTGTTGGCTGTTGGCTGTTGGCTGTTGGCTGTTGGCTGTTGGCTGTTGGCTGTTGGCTGTTGGCTGTTGGCTGTTGGCTGTTGGCTGTTGGCTGTTGGCTGTTGGCTGTTGGCTGTTGGCTGTTGGCTGTTGGCTGTTGGCTGTTGGCTGTTGGCTGTTGGCTGTTGGCTGTTGGCTGTTGGCTGTTGGCTGTTGGCTGTTGGCTGTTGGCTGTTGGCTGTTGGCTGTTGGCTGTTGGCTGTTGGCTGTTGGCTGTTGGCTGTTGGCTGTTGGCTGTTGGCTGTTGGCTGTTGGCTGTTGGCTGTTGGCTGTTGGCTGTTGGCTGTTGGCTGTTGGCTGTTGGCTGTTGGCTGTTGGCTGTTGGCTGTTGGCTGTTGGCTGTTGGCTGTTGGCTGTTGGCTGTTGGCTGTTGGCTGTTGGCTGTTGGCTGTTGGCTGTTGGCTGTTGGCTGTTGGCTGTTGGCTGTTGGCTGTTGGCTGTTGGCTGTTGGCTGTTGGCTGTTGGCTGTTGGCTGTTGGCTGTTGGCTGTTGGCTGTTGGCTGTTGGCTGTTGGCTGTTGGCTGTTGGCTGTTGGCTGTTGGCTGTTGGCTGTTGGCTGTTGGCTGTTGGCTGTTGGCTGTTGGCTGTTGGCTGTTGGCTGTTGGCTGTTGGCTGTTGGCTGTTGGCTGTTTTTGACCTGATTTTCGTAATCCCTATGGCCTTTCCGTTTTTTCGATTTTGTGGATCAAAAAACTGAAGAAATCCGGTTTTGGGCGAGTTTAACACACGTTACCTGCAAATAAGCGTGTGTGGGGGAATTAAAAAGACAAAGCATCTTGTGTTCATTGGAGTAGCGGCCCGACGTTCCATCATGTTAATTTTATTTAACCAATTAGTGATTAATATTATACACCTCTGCATCGAATGCTTTAACTTGATTGAATCACATTATAATGAATACACCAAACGCGTTAGAAAGATATAGTGAATGTAAACAAAACCGTGAATGTGTAAAACGTCACATTAATACGTGATGTTTAATACGGGATGTATAGTTCCAGAAAGTCTTTGATACGTCCCGTTGTATAACACGGATATACGCCGGGTAGAAATACATACCTTATTTTAAACGCAATACTGGTATATTATATGCAAAATAATATTTTTGTGGGAGTAACCGTAATCCAGTGTCAGTAATTTGGCTTGATGACCTTCTCATTTTACAATAAGTCAGTCAGCGTGCCTTTATTTCAAGGTCCTAAAAGGTTACATGTTGTGACTCATAAAATAAACGATTAAATTCGAGGGGTCTCACTATAGGTGAAAGCTGTAGCAAAATTTCCCCAAAAATATACCTCATATTTTGTTGTTTACTAAGATTTAAACTTGAAAATATGCTAGGGTACGTCCCAATTTAACATCCAGCGTTTCTTTTTTTGTCTTATCAACCCTCGACAGTTATGACATTTTTTTTGTCTTATCAACCCAGCAACTTTTTTGCTGAAGCCACTATAAAAAATAAATGCAATCTGAAAACAATAGTCAATGCCACAATTAAATTTGCCCATACTATTGGACAAATGGGTGTTTTTAACAGTTTTACCTTCATGCGTTTTCAACAATCAAGCTTACCAAACGTTTAACGTGTTTTTTTTGACATGACACCAAAACCGACCAAGCACACGTTGTTGTATTTTTACGTTTTTCAGCCTGCGGGGATTTTAACCTAGATTTGTAAGAGGACAAAAAAATCTCTCTACACATAGCTCTACTTCCATCGTTTGATTTTACGTTTAATCCGATTAATCGTATCAGAGTAATGTTTGTAACCATGTTATTGCGTTGATGTATAAAGTGCGTTATTTACCGTGATAAAGGCAATGTGGCGTCGAAAATCGCACCTATACGTGCACCTATATTTGCAAAGCAAGGAAGTGTGCAGAAAAATTGTATTACATCCTTTGTGTTATCGGCTAGCTCGAATAATTTCTGATCAATAACAAGTGGCATCCTGCCCAACAAACCGGATACAACTAGCTTGTTGTTGTGTATTGATCCTTTGTAAAGGCCCGTTTACACTATGCTTAGCAGCGCCTAACCTAACCTTACCTTGCGACCCCTTCCGTTTACACTGCGATTATCGGTGCGTACCTAAGCTTACTAAATAATATACTAGACGTATTTTTTCAGCTCACAGCAAATGTCGATGACCATAAATTACCACATAAATTTATTGTTACCAATTTTAGATCGAAAAAGCTTTGTATCAATCTAAATTAAATCATATTTGTTAGTAAACATGATTTTGCATCTTGGTATTATACAGGATTGTTCTGGGTGTTGTTGAATAGATTGGTGGCATGTTTATCTCATTTTCATGTTTCTGTGACATGTAGTCCGCTGTGCTAGGGTAAATGTACATTTTAAATGCAATTAATTACAATATTTAAACACAATAAAACATAACATGCAATCATAACCATGTAATAAACGTTTAAATTGAAGGCAAATAGCGTGTCATCATTTATTTTTGGCAATTGTACCAGCTTTTTCAAATCAGAAACCCGCACACAGCGATAACACAAACCGTTTGCGCAGGTTCAAGCAGCTTGATACGCAGAAAAACGCTCGGCAGGCGATCGCTCGCCCATTTCTACGAGACTTAAGCGCCCGAAATCAGTCAAGCGCGAAACCAGACAGAAAAAATGAAACAAACAAACTTACGCAGGTCTGAGCGAGCGCGATACGCATAGTGTAAACGGGCCTTAAGATCAGGGTCGTTTTGTGCGGATTTATTTCTGTACAAAATCACATAGGCTGCAAACAGTGCACACTGATTCGACCAATAAGGTGCAGCTTGGTACTTTGATATCTTTTCAAGTTAAACACGTATCGAATAGAAAACGTCAACTATTCTTAATTTTAAGCATAATGTGGATGTTTATTACTTTGTTGTGTCTTGTTGTGTCCTGCGCGTCCCAGTGGGACCCAAATTTCGCGCCTGGTCGGGCAGGTATCGTCCATCTGTTCGAGTGGCATTGGGACACTATTGCGGATGAGTGCGAGAAAATCCTCGGGCCGAACATGTGGGCCGGTGTACAAGTAAGAAGAGAGGAATGTTTATTTGTGAATTTAATTAAAAATTTAATGTTGCTCAACAAAATATTTTTAAATGAGTTTAATAAAATATGATATCATATTTTTTTAAGAAAAAGAAAAAAATACAAATCACATTGGATACAAATGTTTATGAGTTAATGTAAATATGTCATTTGTAAATATATTGCATGTTTTTAATTGTTTTAAATATAAAAAACTCATACTATAGGTCTGCACCATCTAAATTTTTAAACCGGGTTTAATCAAACGCTAGTGAAACCGATTTTTGTGTCTTTTTTACGGGGTTCGAACCCAAGTCGTTCCGGGAAGGAATCCCAATCAATTTTTTCATGTCTTTATGTGGGTCATGCGCGCTGGACCATTCGACCAAGTTGCAGCACTCTTGACTTTGCATTGCAACATTATCACTTGTTTTACACCAGATTTCACCACCTAACGAGAATCGCATCGTTGAGGGCCGACCCTGGTATGAAAGATATCAACCTGTCTCGTATATCTTGACCACAAGATCTGGAAACAGGGTGACTTTCCAGTAAGCTGTATTGTGATATTGTTTCTACTGTACTACAAATGTTCAGGTTTTGAAATGTAACAACCAACAAAAATGGCCAGTCTAAAATTAACACTGAAATTATGAAACACAAAACGACTACTAAAACTTTTTGATTACCCAATACGTGTTTTTACTTTTAACACTTTGTCTATCACTTTGACCAATGGTTGTAACTCCACTACAACAAAGCTTGTTAGTATTGCCTGTCTTCCAAGTAACACGCATATGGTTTTATAATTTTAGGAACATGGTGCAACGTTGCAATGCTGTTGGGGTAAAGATTTATGCCGATGTTGTCATTAACCATATGGCCAAGGATGTTGGAAGTGGTAGGTACTCTTAACTACAAAATCATGTAAGAGATTGATAATAATTACAGTTTTTCAGAAATACAGGCCATCAACTGAAATAAATTACAGGAAAATTTCTGCTTGTGTTCATCATAAATCGCAAAATTTCGCTTGTGATATTATGCAAGAAATAGCACGTATTTTGTACACATCCATGCAACACAAACCGTTCATTTTTTCTATAAATGTGTTACATAGTTTACGATAACATAGCTTACGTTTTCAAGTTTACATCAATGATTTGCATTGTTATCAAGCTTTTTGACCTCAAACTAAATATAAAAAAACAGGAAAAGGAACAGGCGGAACAATTTTTGATACTGTTGCCCAAAGTTTTCCTGGTGTCCCATATTCCCACTTTGATTTCAATAAACCTAACTGTCATACTTCGTCCGGTGGTATTGAAAATTATCAAGACGTTAATCAGGTACCAATTATTTAAAATTTAGATCTAAAACCGATTTGAAATATTTAAATAAATTTTGTCGAATTTTTTGGTCACGTAAATGTTAATTTTTTTTAATGTTATGATGAAAAACGATTTGTTTCCGCTTTTTGGAAAAAAAATGTTAAAACACCTTTAAAATACGTTAGGCTTAACAAGAATCTGGTAGAAATAAGTATATTTTGTTGTTTGAAAAACCAAATGTAGCATTTTGTAATTTAAACCGTAACAAAACATGTATTTTTTGCAGGTTCGAAACTGCCGGCTTCAGAAACTTCTCGATCTCAACCATTCAAAAACTTACGTAAGAGGTACCCTACCTTTGTTTGAAAATACCAAAATTCTTAAATTGGGTAAATAAACACATTAAAAATAGCAAAGCTCCGAAAAAGTAAAGACAAGTGTAAAATTGCCCAAGCCAATCACAAATGCCAATTCCAAGAATGTTACAATCTTAAACCACAGAAAAAAAACATCTATTGAAGGCGTCATACCGAATCAACCGGTGACCAAGCATTCCCAAACGGCAAGGCGTAGGTCAGAAAAATCTAGCCTGCGTTGGGATTTGAACCCCCAACAGGTCCCTTTCACGGGGCTCGCGCTTTACAACTGAGCTACGTGGGATAAGTCATGATCCCGTCGAAGTAGGGGATCGCCAATTTGACCATTTATTAGCTAAGATAAATCATAACTTTATGCGATCACCTCTGTAGTGTTCATGTAGACCAGCTAAATTATGTTCAGCTTATCCACAAGGTTTATTGCAAACAATCGACGTTTCGACTTTTTTACGTCCTATACAAGACGCCTTCATCAGGATAAGTTCACAAATGTTTGCTTTTTTAGGATCCATCTAAGAGGGACTGTGGTTACTTTGGGATTACATCTGCTCAGTGTGAAAATAAGGGATGTTGTTGGGCTGAATCGACTGCCGATGGAATCCCATGGTGCTACTATCGCGCATAGAAATCCTGCTTGGATGAAATGGAAATCGTATGAAAATTGATGTAGGCTACAAATATGCCTAACACACTTGATTTTGCTGCAATAAACGGAAAATTAACCTCTGGTAGTGATTGAACTTTTTTTAAACTAGTGTCCCTGCTGTACAGTTCCATGAACTATTCAAGTATCTCATAAAAATTGAAATTAGTTTCTGAACTAACTAACTAACATTATCCTGATACAGTGAACTCCTCAATCACGCTGGAACTAGTGTAGTTTGAACTGTCTTTTTTTCATAAAGTAACGACATTGCCAGTAACACTATTGCGAAAAAGTTTTTTTCTTAAATGTAGAAAATACTTTCGGTTCGATAAGAAACCGTCTTTTGTCAAACTAACAGGCAAAACTAAATGATTTTTGAAAGATGTAACAGCGATGGAATACAGCCACATTACTGTTAAAAACAGACGCATTGCTGTTCAAGTTGATTGCGCAAAAGCCTTGACTATGATGATGTAAAGTAGCGGACAGGCACAATGTGCGCTTGGAACAGAGTTGGTTGAAACCAAGCAATAAAATAGCTGTTTAAAATTAGGCTAGTAATATCAGTGTGTCCAACTTGCCTTGAATTGCTTTCACTAAATCTTCACGGGCAGTTGTTAAACGGTCAAAGTGCATAAAACAGTACACCTTAAAGTTTCTTGTCGGCACTGTCAAAGGTGATTATTAAATCTAAATCTAACCATTCAGTATCCTTGCACTATTCGGGGACATATCTACCCTGGTTATAGAGGGAATTTGAATTGGTTGCACAGAAATAAAAGGTAAACGTCATGGTGGTAACTAAGTTCTACAATTTGTAACATGAAATCGGTTGTTCAGTTGTTTCTAGCTGCCTTTTAGAAGCTTGTTTTTCTTAAAAATTGATTTTTTTATACACACTCGAATGCAAAGATATTACCAAATTCCTAAATCTGTCATAAAATTCCGACGCAATCTACAATGCAAATTTGCCGATAAAGTTAGCCTTGGGGGCGGTAGAGAGCTTTTTAGAAAGCTAAAACATGAAGCTTACGAAGTTAACTGCGTTCCAATTCATATTAAATTTTTTATAGCGGGTTGACAAACCAAGCTGCGCTTTAACCGAGTTGTAGATTCCACTGTGTAAACGTGTCATATTCTCTACCAAAACTTATGAAAATAACTCAGAAAAAAACGGGTAAACTACATTTGTTAATGTAACCAGGGGTTACTAAATTGCACAGCCTAAAATGGAAAATAAAAACTTGCAAAACAATCGAAAACAACATTGCAATTCTTTTATTCTATCGTATTGACTTGGTAAGGGTGATTTAATTAAACATTTTGTAAATACATACAAATGTTGGTAAATCTGTTTTGTTTAATTGCGAAATACCATTCCATTGCCAGTTCCGTATCGAAATTCTATTGTCAAGTAGAACATCAAAACAGCACCTAATATGGTAAAACAGTTGCCTTCTCATCTACGCAGTGGTATTGAGTGAAAAAAATCTGTAATTTGAACCGAGCCTAAAGCATTAGAGGACTTTTAGAGGACAACATTCTGAAGCGACAATTCTATACATACACCAACGTGTAATGTAATCCAGTCGCTATAGATTAGGTTGGAAACAATTTCCTGAACTTTCACCTTGCACAGTGTTTGAATTTAAGAAAGTGTTTGCGAACGCTGAAATAAACACTGGCGTATATAGTTTCTTAGTAGTTTATTAACTTGGTGTTTTGCGGTGTTTGTGGGCATACGACGTTGCTGGTACTGAAATTGTTTGCTCAAAAGCAAACTCTTAGCTTTGAAGTGCATCAAAATTGCGATAACCACCAGGTTTTAAAGTTGCATATGTGAAGTTGTGTTTAGTTGTTTCAATAGTTTATAGCCAGGGGAGGAAATGCTTATTTTGTTTTTTGTTGTATTGCATAGAAGAAATGCAGGTGGGTTATAAACTATACATTTTTAGGTAGCTGCGTTTTTTGTTTGTAGTTAAAATGTGACTATTGTATAAACCGCGTGTTAAAATTTTAATTTTGTACTAGAGATTTTTATGATCAATGATTCTAATACTATTTTCATTGTGACCGATTTAATTTAGCAGTATGCGCCTAGAAAGCTTATTATGACCCTTAACTTATCCTGAAAGATGACGACCACGAAGGCAGCTGGTTTTATTTATAGGAGTGTCTAGCTTGTCTCTCAGGCGATTTTTTAGGCATTCAATGTGATAAAACATTAACTAGTTAGAACATTTCGTGTTCATAATCGTGGTCTTGGCTAAACATTTAATGTCATGCGAATTTGCTTTGCTTTGTTCGTTTTTGTGTTTGATTATGCGAGATCTCTTTAATGTTATGTGCAGCAACATAAGTTAAAAATTGTACTTAAATAAAGCAAATTACGTTTAAACTAAACACTGTACAGTATTTGTCGTTCAATGATCATTTTAATTTTACCGGTAATGTGGATGACTGAGGTTTGTCCTTGTCGTTACAATGTGCTTTTCGGTTCCGCATAATCTTATGGGTCCTTCATTATGAGTTGCTTGTTGTCAAAGCAATATTGTACAGTAGACCAATGGAATAGCGTTAGGAATGTACAACAAAGGTTAATCTAAAAACATTCCGATCAGCTGTTAGGCCGCGGGTAAGGTGACACCGCAATGGAAATAAACATTCCGTCGTCGGCGTCACCTCTGGCCCGTGCTCTTTGTGTCTGGTTTGAAAAGATGCGTAATCTGAACTAACATGTAGCTGGCACGCAGCCGCCTTTAGTACACCTGGTGTGATGTGATGAGAATGTGAAATCTAAGATATTTTGTCAACGCTTTTTGATAAAACAATACTTCATGAACTGTTTGGGGGTTTTGTTCCTTCCTATCAAATAATAAATATAGTTGCTAGGCCACAAAACACCTTTGTTACAGTCTGTTGATAGTCAAACACCAAATACAACGTTAACATCAATCAAAGAAAAAGGACACAACAATAATTGCCGATGGTAGTAAGTTTCTTAAACATCAACACACTGCAAATACAAAACAAATATGTAAATGATTGAAAAAATGGTGGTTTGTTTGTTTTTTATTAAGCTCATTTGAGCTAATACAAAAAAAACTAAAAAACTTTAAACCAATAACAAATTTGATTAGATAAGACTTCACCAAACCACCAACAAACCAATAGCAAGAAGACAACAATCCAATGCCAAACAAACACGAATACATATTGAATTAAGAGCAAACGGACTACAAAACCACAAAAACGAACAATCGTCTAACAAACCTACAGCACACTGGTAACGAGTTATGAACAAGTCAAACATACACCAGAATCTAAATTCAAAACAACCAAGAACATCAAAAACAAATCACACTATCGACAACCATACAACGTAGCAAACATTATAGGATAACGTTTACAGCGAAGTCCTACTCTATTGTGAAATCTTATCCACAACGAAACCCGGAATGTTGTCTGATCAACACGATTACTGAATGACATTTCTAATATCGTTGCTACAAATAATATTTTGTTTTCAGTTAATACCACTAATAGAAAGTCAAAACCTGAACGCAATTACTGGTTTGTCCAAAAAGCAAATGCCTAATTCTAAATAAGCCTCTTACATAACCATAAGTGTATTGTGCCATGTATTCAATTTGTACGGTTGGCACAATGCTAAGTAGGTATTGTCATAATACAGCAATTCGGTTCAGCTGGTATTTACTGTTTATTTTAGCAGAAGTGTAACTAAACAATCAAAAATGGCTTGAACGACCATTTTAAAAATGTCCGATGGTAATGTTGAACTACCATCAAGTCCAACTCAACAAGACAACGATGATGAAACGCAACCAAAAACCGACCAAGGACTCGACAATGTTTCACTTGACTACCGTGCAAATGAGGAAAACATCGACGAGGTATTCGAATCTAGAACGGACCCAGAAAACAATGGAGTTTTTCACCCAACGAGCGACAGCCCGGAACCCGACCATAGTGCAACACAAGTCGGTACAGGCGAAACTTTAGCAGATGCTGTTTCCCAACCAACTACCAGCCAAGAATTCGAAACACCTCAAACTAGTGCCACTCAAGGGCCCGCTACACTTCCAGTCCAGGGTGCTACTGCTGTCCAAGGATCCTATGTACCGCAACCTACTCCTAGTCATGGACCTCTTACATCTGGGGGTGCTCAAAACCCCAATACACCTTCTTCTGCAGAAAGCGAACCACCAAATGAAGTTTTTTTGGTAATTAATAGAAGTCATTTTATTTTGATTTTAATGTGTCTAAGAAAATCAATTCTTCCAACTAATACAGCCTATCAAAAAATAAGATGATAATAACAACAAGGCTCAAGCGATGTTGGCTGTTATATTTAAATCGTGAATATTTTATCCGAAATCTTTTCTTCGTTAGAAAGTTATTTAATATGTATGAAAACACCTCTATGTTTTATTTAAGCCTCACGAGGAAGGTTTGCGCATCGGAGACACAAACATACATGTGCATTATCACCATTACCACGTGGAACAAACGGTTTATAAAAGATGCGAAAACCCTGTATGCAAGAGGCAACGATTCCCTTATAATTGGGAAAAAGAAACTTCACCAAAACTGCCAGAGACACCGCCACCAACTCAGCCGACAGAAGTTCCATTGCAACAACGTTACTTATCACCAATCATTCCGTCCCATTTCAACGAAAAAACTTTGCCAAAATCGACAGAGACACTATCAACGTCTGCGCCAACAGAGCTCAACACAGAGCAGTATCATCGCTCGGAGCGGCTTCCACTTGATTTGGATGAGTTGGACTTGGATGAGGAAACTTTGCCAAAGCTCACAACATCATCACAAAACATGATGGAACAACCTCACTGTTCAAAAGATACAACTTCGCCGCGTCCTATTGTGACTTCGTCTAAGTCCACAAATAAAGCATCGCCTCTCCTTTCGAACTGGGCAGTTATGACATCACCACTCCTTTCGACATGGGATATGTCTTTTTTCGGACAGCTTGTAAATAGAGTATTTCAATATTTACCGATAGCGACGCCAGTGGAAAATCTTTCAAGACCAACACTTCCACCCCCTTGTGATTTCGAAGAAAGAACTTCACCACAGCTTATGGATACATCATCACCACCTCTTCAGCCCGAAACGACTGTGGAAGAATCCCATGCTTCATCATTCTTCACAGTCGATATGGAAACTTCTCCGAAGCATTACGAAAATCCACCAGCATCTGTAGCCACAGAAATGTCCATTTCGGCAAAAGAAACATCATCACAGAGTATAGTTACACCAAATACCCCGCAAACAAACGTAACTTTGGAACATTCTCAATGCTCTTCAGCCCCGCCTTTCTCTGCTGCTGTGATTCCAGAAGATTTAACAACGCGTTTTTCAACATCGTTACGATCCTCGCCAACCGAATCAAACACGGAACCGCCACATTTTCTGAATCAATCATGCACCCCGATTGAATTAGGTCAAGAAACTACACAAACGCGTGAAACAACTCTACATGGATCTGGACCGTCGAAAACAACTGAGAAAAAGATTCAAAGTTTAAAACAACAGTCCTCGGAAAAGACTTTGCCGGAGACTGAAAATGTCTCTCGAATTGATGTAACCACGGAACCACCTAAATGTTCAACGCAGCGATGTTCACCAGGTCATATAGACGAAAAGCTTACAGATAGGCCATCGAGAACCCTGCCGAGAGAACAAGGCATTATGCAGCCTTCTTGTTCAACACAACCAGCAAAAGCGACTCCGGTGCGGCGTCGCTGTTCATCAGAACCAACTTCTCCGACCAACTATGACGAGGAAACAACCGAGCCAAAGAAGACATCATCACCAAACAAGGCCCTAAAAACCAATGTTAAACAGCCCCACTGTTCAAGACAAAACTCATTCAGATTCGATAACGATAATGAAGTTCCACTACAGCCCAAGCAGATTCCAACTACACCTATTCAAACACAACCAATTGCTGAACAAAACTGGGATGAAAGAGCATCGCCAAGCTCCGCACCATTGTCACCATGTATCCAAAAAGAATTAGAACTGCAGTCTCAGCTAAACGAAAGGGTTAAAGCTATGGCAAGTGAAGAGTCGTCTCTGGCAGAGTTCTTCGATAGACCCATTACACCGGTCGAGCTTGCCGCAGTCAGTAAACCTCAACGTATTGACGACGAGTTCCAAGCAGAAGGGCATTTTCACCGCAGAGAGGAGCTCGAAAAAGTTTACTGCAGACCAGAGAGTGACATCACTCCTCCCGAATTGTTTGATCGTGCGAGAGAAACAGCACAACAAGAAGCCGACCGGAAGTATTCACTGAACCAAGTTAAGGAAAAGGAGAGCTTTATTGAAAAACATGGAAACGTAGTTGCTGTAGTTGGACAAGCAGGAATAGGAAAAACAACTTCTGCTAAACGGTTGACTCTACAGGCTTCAAGAGGAGAGTTGTATGGAAAATTGTCCTTTATATTCTATATTTTGGTGAGAAACATTAACTTTGTAGAGAAGATGACGTTTCTTCAGTTTCTTCTTTCTACTATCTTGCCAGAATGGACATGCACTTCAGAAGAAGCCAAAAACATCCTCAGCATCATTTGCAATGACCCCAACGTTCTGCTGATTTTCGACGGTTTAGACGAAGCAGCGTTTAAGTCCTTTTCAAAGTCGGTGTCACTTCCATCACTGCATTCACAGTCAACAGCGGAAAATTTTCTTAAACATTTAGCGGCGGGCAACTTACTTCCACGTGCTAGGAAGATTTTCACATCGAGACCAGCTAAACTGTACAAGCTCAATGCGTCATACCGACCCAAGTTTATAGTTCAAATACTCGGGTTGTCACCAAGATCACAGGATGAACTTGGACATCAGATATGTGGATCAAGATACACAGACATAAAACAAAATCTTATGCAAAACCACAAAGTTTTTGCATACTGTTATGTCCCGGTGAATTTCATATTGACACTGAATTACCTGGTGAACTGCAACACAGCAAATGTTAAGTTTGTTTCACTGACAAGGGTCCTTGCGTTTACCTGCGAACAATACTCAAGGACAGAACACGTGATAGGACAAGAATGTGAGTTGGACAAACTCGCAAAAATGGCCTGGGATGGCTTTTGCAACAAGAAAGTTACTTTTAAAGAGACCGACTTTAGTAGAGCTGGCATAAAATCATCCACCACTGGTGCATTTTTAAACACATCAGTCACAAAACAAGTCAATCTCAAGCTGACGATTTTGGAAGGCGACAAACTTCGTTATTTCCCGCATCTCATCTGGCAAGAGTTTTTTGCTGCACTATACCTGATGATGGTGATGCCCATGCCGGAGTTTCGTAGACGATACCAGCAACTTAAAAAAGACAGATGGGAAGTTGTTGCTCAGTTTGCTTTTGGACTTTGTGATTCGTCGGTGTATAGCGAGCTGACAATGATCGTTCCCGGTGCATCACTTGACAGCTGGAACAACAAGAAGAGGTTACTTCGAGAACTCGCTGCGCCTGTGGAAAAAGACCTAAACCAGAGCGAAATCAAAAGAGTTTGCAGTTGGGCTCGCGAGTCAAATGATGACAGCATAACTTCATCCGTGTATTCATCCCTTCCCGGAGTTGTCTGCTTCTCGTCGCCCGACTCGTCGGTGAGTAAAGGAACTTACTCAAGATTTACCTTAGGAAATTGTTTCCTTTACTCACAAACTTCCCAACGTCTCTAATATCTTAGCAAAAATACGAGCTAGAATTATGGTATACATACAAGCTTACGACCTTGTGGCATTGAGTACAACCATGTTTAGAAGAAAACACCTAACATAGGTTGTGTTACACCTTTAGTGCTTAAATATCATGTAATTGTTATTAAAACCAATTAGACCCGCAATAAACCTTACATGGCCCTTTATTATGCTTATTTGGTTTAGGAAATCTCGTGTGTTTAGCTGTTGTGATAATTACGAAACAAACGTGTTGCTTTAAGGTTTCAACGATCTTAACTAGATTATTTTTTTAGAGTCTTGATGGCCTTGCCAGTAAGTTATCGGCTATCGACGTTGAAAACCTATCTTTCGTGCTTCAAGCTCCAAGAGAAAAACAGGTAATGCTTCAAGCCAGTGTCAAATTCAACTAAGCCACAAAACACTGACTTGTAGATGAAAACCAAGTTGTCATTAAGGAATTATTAAAACGTTCTTATTTTGTGATCGGCTTGACTTTACTTGACTGATAGTGACATTAGTTTTGTTAAAATATTTAAACTAATTTACAAGAAACCCGCGTTTTATGTTGCCGCAAGGGCAATTTTGCTCTCAGTATGATCGATTTTTTGACAACAAATGTTTGTTCTTGTAGCTGAAGAAACTTGACTTATCAAGAAACGAGTTAGGAGACTCTGGAGCATCACTAATAGCTCCTTGCATTCATAGCACTGAAGAGCTTATGTTACGTGAATGTGGGGTAGGGAAAAACGGCGTGCAAAGTCTTACAAAGGAAATCGCTCGCTTGGATCAACCGGTAAACTATCAAAGATCCTGTAGCCTATTAGCCAACAGTATTTATATAAATAGGATTTGATTTTTCAATACTCAAAATATTGGTAGAGCTACTGCAACTCACACCATGGGTCTGCTAATTTCCGGTAGGTGACGCAACAGAACATAAATTTGCCAAATCTGCAATTCGCTGAGTCAGCAAATATTGCCATTATCAATCCTTATGCTCTGTTGCGCCACCTCCTGGAAATTCACAAACTTTTGGTGTAAGTTCCTGTATTAGTAGCTCTACCTAAAAAATTAGTTGCTTCATAGAACATTAACCCCAATGTCACACTACATTGTAAAAAAACATCGCAGCTCAAAGTACTTGACCTTTCATGCAACAATCTCGGAGACGATGGAGCAATAATGCTGCTTCCCTGTGTTCACAACACTCAACAGCTGGTGCTGCGTGGCGGCCAAATTACAGACGACGGTGTAAAACACATCTCGAAAAAAGTCGCGTCTTTGGACAAACCAGTAAGCAAGTTTTTTTGCATAGGTTGCAATCTTTTGCCATGTTGTCTGTGAAACAAACTCTGTAATTTGGAACACTACATACCGATCTGTTCATAAGTTTGGTAAAAATAACGGCCCAAATAGACGTTAAAGGCGACATGCTTTATTTTTCTAACGTTTTGTTTTCGGCCTTCATATCACTGATGATAGCTTGAGCATTTACCGTAACGTTTCAAAAATAAAGCATGTCGCTTTTACGTTTATTTGGGCCTCTATTTTTACCATTTAACTCTAAGTTACCTATTAAACGCTGTTGCCTCTTATAGTAGATTCAGTATTATTTTATTTAGTTGAAGCTTCAAATAGCGTTTAGCTTATATTTTATTTTTAAGCTGAGGAAGCTTGATCTATCTGAAAACAGTTTCGGTGATTCTGGGGCAACTTTGCTGGCTCCTTGCCTTCACAACACCGAAATACTACTTCTACGTTCATGTGCGATAGGAAGAGATGGGCTGATGTCCCTTATCACAAAGATAGAACGTTTGACGGAAAAGGTACCACTTTGATTTTTGTCCAAATCATACCAATGCATCTTATTTGGTTGCCCTATTCATTACCATTTGGCAAGCGTCTAACTGCGCGGTGCAATGAGTGTACTGCCACAGAGTAGTAAGTCGGACCGGCCTTTTCGAGCCGGGTTCGGGCCTAGGTTTTTTCCAAAAAGCGGGCATGATTTGGGCTTGACTGTACATTCTGTGTCAGTAATTTTTTTAAATAAATTTAACTTGCTAAATAGCCAGTTGCAGGACCTGAACTAACGTCAAACAGCCCCAAAACACCTTGTTCAAGACCAATAGTCTATTGTGTTTGTTGTCTTGGTCTTTCCTGAGGCTTCATTGTATAGGCATGTTAATCCAACTTTCGGGCCTAAACGGGCTTCTTAAAAACGATTCGGGTTCGGCCCAGTTTCGGGTTTGTACTTAGTGGTTCGGACCGGGTTTGGGCTCCAATTTCAGGCCCGTTTACAACTTTATTCTGCCAAACGGACCCATTGGCTCATTTAAATGTCCGTAACGTGGTGCAGACATAAGAATTAGATTAAATCAACTGCATTACACCAAAACCAATTCGTCCGAATTATCGACGAGGTGAAAGCAGGGAAGTGATTCTTAGTTGGTGTGATGTTGCTGCACATTTTAAATTGTTTTGTTTTCGCTTACATTTTAATACTAGGCCTTGATGACTAAGTGTTGGGGTGCATGACAACTCTGCAGCCTTAATAATTGGATGTTATTTATTACCAAATACAAGTCTCAATCATCCAATTAATGTGCCACTAAATTGTTTCGAGCATTTTTTTGTGTCTTAAGCGCGCCGTAAAAAGTTAATGTAAGCAGAGAGCGCACAAAACGCAAATGTGTTCCATAAAACAGACATAAAAATGTTTCGTTATCGCTCTTCTGCATTATAGATGGAATTTTTGGACCTGAGCCGGAACGATCTAATAGATGAATGCGCTGAAGCCTTAGCTAAATGTATGAAAAGCATCAAGGTTCTCAACCTCTTTGAATGTGGCTTTTCAGAAGCCGGGTTGAACCTTATCAAATCAAAAGGAGTGGTCACCGTCACGAATCTACAAGGCTTGCCATCAACCTACAAGGTTTAACCCTCCGTTTTAAATCTATAAGATTTGTACATTTTGGGTCTAATGACCCGAACCGTTTTGAGACGAACCTTCAATCGCATTACTTGGTGCTAGTGAAGCAGCCGAACTAAAAGTTTATGCACCACACTACACTGCGTTTTTTATCAATTTTGATTTATGATGCAACGCATAGGCTATACCTGCTACTGCCAATTTATTGACGTTTTGACCCACATTTTACTTAGTGAAGTTTACTCATGTTTAATATGTGGCTGCAGTGCCTTTGGTTATGATCATGGTGATCTGCATGTATTAGATTTACCTGAGATTACATATGAAAAAGTACATCATTTTGACATAACTCAAATACTGGGTTGTAATAACTGTGATATTTATAGGGACTAACTGCAAAAGGAAACAAGCAGAAAACAGAACCTGAACTTGTTCCGAAAGTTTTGGACACATTTGGTAAGTAAAGTAGGATAAACTTGTTTTTATTGTTTATGATATACATGGTACCTAACCAGTAATATCTTGTTTTCCAAACTTTGATGGCCTAATACCATGAAATATCACAGGGACTATTGATTGACATGTAAAAGGCTTTACCTAGAATAATGAGTCATTATATTTTGGCTGTCGGTTTTGTTTTGTTATTTTTCTTCCACTGACAACCTTGCGCCTGTTGATCAATGTTTGAATTCTATTTATAGAATTTTGTTCTTCTGACAGTCTAACTAACGAACATGGCAAGCCCGAAACATCTAACGTCGAGGTAAAGGACACTTGTTTGTCCACAGTTTTTTATAGTCAATCACGAATAATGTTCTACAGTTTCAACCATTTTTCTAGAGTGA
The DNA here is from genome assembly GCF_965637545.1 of Phallusia mammillata. Taxonomy (NCBI): domain Eukaryota; kingdom Metazoa; phylum Chordata; class Ascidiacea; order Phlebobranchia; family Ascidiidae; genus Phallusia; species Phallusia mammillata. The sequence continues at coordinate 24,827,030 of NC_137255.1, forward strand.
CAGTTGTGGACCAATACTTCAACAATCGAAGAGACACGGGTTGCAGTACCATCAAAAATCGGTTGATGCCTCCGTACAAGGCCGCAACCTTCGACAAGAAGACGTACTTGCACCAACTAAGAATAAGGTACAGAAATACTTTACATCCAAACAAAACAAGTTCAAGAATGTCAACAATCGAGTTTCTACTGACTACACTGCTTAATTTTTTTTAATGTAATGTAAAATTCTAACTTCTTAATCAGCAAATGGATTATTATTTCAGGATCCTGAGCTAACGTTCATTTTAAAACTGATTATATTTTTTGTCTAATTCAAATAAAAAATTTAACCGTATAAGGAAATCTTATTTCGATATTTGTGACAACTGACATATTATAGGTTGTCTCCTCCAAGCTACTTGAAATCGATGCAGCATCACTTTCTACTAGCAGTGGCAAAGAAGACTACATTGCTTGCGGGGCATTTGGCGCAATTCGTCGCTGTTATCACAAATCTTTGGGAATAGTTGTTGCGAAATGCATATCGCTGACAGGAGATAATCATCAAATAGACAAGCGCAAAAAGGGGTAAACATAAATGCAGTCTTTAATTTGTTGAAATCATAAGTGATGTGAAATATAACAGGTTCAATGTTTAAGTGCACCAAACTTGTAACCATTAACATGTAACTAGCAAAACAACAAAGCGTTGCTTAAATGGTCACTGACACATCTCGACTTATGCGGACTAACAATAACTGTCAAAGGTTATTCACAGGGATAACTTGTTTACCGACTGGTAATAGTTTCTGTGACAATGCTGGTGCTTGTATTACAACCTACCTAAAGAAAGTACTAATTCAATATCCGCATGTAAGCAAGCCAATCACTTTTTTGTAGTGTTAGAAGAGAAGCTGGGGTCTTGGTAAGAGTCCGTCATCCACACATCGTACAGATTTATGGATTTACCAGTTGGAACAACGAGGTTGCCATCATACTAGAATACGTAAGTGGTGGGAGTCTGGCACGTTATTTAGAGAAACACAGGGAGAAAAATCTGCATTGGCAGTTAAGACTTCGATTCGCTCGACAGCTGATCTCGGCTCTTACTTACCTGCACAACTACAAACCTGGTCAGCAATTTTGTCATGGCGATATAAAACCGGATAACATTTTACTTACAAACAACTTGTGCGTAAAACTTTCCGATTTTGGGGCAAACAACGTCATCAGAGCTTCAGGCATGGAGTCCACCTCATTGGATTTGACCACCACAAGGCAATGTACATGGTTGTACGTTTCACCAGAATTTTTTAAAGGAGAAAAACCTGATCCAGCGTCGGATATTTACAGGTTGGTTATTGCTAAAAGTGTTTAGAGTAGTGGTTTTCAACCTTTTTCAACGAATTGCTCTCGTAACAAAACATTTTCAATACTCCCTAATAGCCTACGTAGTACATGCTAAACCAAATAAAGGTTGTTTATAATTGGGTCGTTTATTTACTTTACAGGCCATGTTTCCAAAGCTTAAGGTTAATCTACAACACACATGTTAAAATTAAAAGTAAATTTCTCCCTCAAGTTTGAAATTCCTTGGTTGGGAGGAATTTCTCCCCGGTGGGGAACCACTTGTTTAGGTTCCAGGTGTTGTTCACGAATATTTTATTTCTCAGCTTTGGAATGGTTTTGTATGAAATCGTGACATTACGACCGATCTTTCAAGCAAGTAACCCACGTCCTGACCTGCTGATGATACTAATTTCATCGGGAACAAGACCAGATGAGACGCATGTCAGTAATGTGGAAACTACTCTTGCTGATGATGACAAGGAGATTTTCAATATCCTTACTGACCTCATGAGAAAGTGCTGGGACGGAAATGCTTCTTTGCGCCCCAGGGCCGAACAAAGTAAAGTCGAGGCTGATAACGTTTACCCCTGCTCGTGTATTAACTTAACTACCATTTCTAGTTTCCCATCGCTTATCACAAGTTACTACTGATGATGAAATGAACCAGATTGACAACGTATCTGAAGCACATCCCAACGCTTCGAGCAAAATGGGAAATCTGGGCCAGTTCACTGCTCCATTTCTTGACGCAACGCTTAATTTGTAAGATCAATTTTTCAGGTTAGTCATTAGGTCTACGGAATCCGTAAACCTAACTGTCTGTGAAAATAAAGTAATTCCTAAAAACGTAAATATTGCCAATTAAACCATTTTGTATGTATTAAACCCAAGAAAAGAAGTTATGTCTGGGGGTATAGTTTCGATAAAACTTTTTATTTAGTTGACCACTACTGAAGTTGAACTCCCCAAATCCGATCAGAGAAAGAAAAGACAGCTTGATGAAGGGTCCAAACCCATAGCAAAATTATTTAAGTTTTTTTTTATAATTTGTTAAAATGTATATAATATATACACTATATATGCACTGGTAATGTAAGCTTAATTTGTTCATAATTGTTTGTTTTGAAAATCGCCTCACATTTAATAAGGGCCCAATTGGCAAGTCATTGTTGATTACTATAGTGTGCTTTGTGTTGATCTAAACAACATTTTGATGTTTTATACTTTGTTTTGTTTGTTGTGCTCTCTGAAATAAGTACTTTATGTGTACTCAATCTGTAGTTTGCATCCGTAAATAATCAAAATTGTGCTTTTATATATCCCTGAATTTATTTTGTTCCGCTGACATCTTGTAGCGTTTGTCATTACAATGTTGTAAAATATAATTTTCACACAATTCGGGTGTGTATATTTTGTCAACGTTGTCAACCACAAAACGCACTTGTATTTTAAATCACTGTAATTGTTAAGTCCATAATGCACAAAAATGTAAATTTGCCCAAGCCATTTTGTGTAAATATGTTCCCATTGTAAACCATAAGTAATGTATTTAGACGTGTCGACGATCTAAGCGTTTGTTTGTAGTTCGACCGCTACCCAATCTGCCTGAGCGTTGTGGACAGATAGGCTATATGCAACGTTAATGTTGATTTGCTCTTGGGTGCCACCAAACGACCACCGTGGATTGGTAAAATTTCAATGACTTTTATATTGTAGCGCTTGAACGCCAAATGTGTTGTTCGCTTGTTTATTGTTTTTATTTTCATCTCTCATTATATCTTTGCAAAATGCGCCGCTTTTAAATAAAACTTAGCCATTTGATAAATACATTATCAACAATGAAAAATCACTAATATGATACCTGGATCGCAATGGTTGTCCTGCTTACACTGTAAAGTTACTCAAATATCGAAAATAAAATTGGACTTGTGAAATCTCACAAAAAAATGTTATGTGTTGTTTGTGTGTTATGTTATGTGTTATTTACGTTGATGTACATTGCTCGACATCTAACCAAATGCATCGTTCCTAGTCATATGCAACATGCTTTAATCATCTTGACGCGAACAAAGATTTTTACAAGACAAGACTTGACTTAGGTCATTCTACTATAATTTTTGCGCAGTATGGATTTTGATGACTATAAACCAGCGGTTCTCAGCCAGTGGGCCATGGAAGCATTTTGATTGGGCCACGGACCAATCAAATAGAAAGCTTTTTTAAGATTTTACTTTCATTTTTTTCTTTACACTTAATTTTACAAAAATAATAGATAGTGAGGAATTGAGAAGAAATGTGAATTAATTTGAATTAATCTATTTACGGTATAAAGTTGCTTTTAGTTTCTGCAACCCTGTATGTGTATGATGAAAAACAACTTTTTGATTACAATAAAGCCAGATAATGGCAGCATATCCATTGTCCAATTACTCTGTGAAAGTGCTTGATTAAAGAAGGGATTTTTTGCATTAGGTTATTTAAAACCTATAATTATAGGTTTCTTGAAATATGTTCTGCAGGTTTTTTTGTTCTGAACCTATTTTGTAGTTGTTTTTTTTTCTTTCATAAAAATTTACTGGGCCACAGAATTTTTGTGCAATAAAAGTGGGCCAAGAAAAAAAAGGTTGAGAACCACTGCTGTAAACACATGCCGTCTGCTCCGCATTAATCGCTATTATCTGGTATAATACACGGCAGTCAACAAGTCTTAGTGTACAACTGCTTACAGTTGAAACTGCTTATTTTCTTGGTGCAATTGTGCTACCGTTCATTTATTTAGATGAACGATAGTGTTTCATAGGAAAACTGAAAAATAGACATTGGGTTGTCGCCAGTAACCAAAATATCAGACTCTACTTACAAGATCAACAAAAATTGCTTTGTCATGTTCAAGTAGTTACACTAGTACATGTTGGTTATCTTGTTTGACTAATAGGTAGGTGGATTATTTATCCGCTTGTCACAGGCTACGCAATATCCGTTGTATAACGCAATCCACTGTTTTTCTGCAATAGTTTATAACGCTTTTAAAAAAGATTTAGCACGGGCACACTACAGTTCATCCACTTTAAATTCAGAAAGAGACAGCTTGGTTTGTTGCAGTTAGACCTTTCTGTTTTTTGAGGAAGCAAATCACTGCTTGCTTTATTTAGGATTTCATGGGGAACCGGTGTCAAGTATTTGCAATTGTCCAAACCAATGGTTGCAAGGCCAATTTTTCTTGTATGCTTATACTTTTTGTTTGTTGGAAAAAATGTCTGCACTCGATTTTGTTTCTTTTCAGTAGAAAATGTTGACAGTTTAAGTGGTAAGACAACAAAATGTATGTCACATCAGCTTCAGTTTACATCAACTAAGTTAGTCATACACAATTAAGCGGAGTCACCTGTTCGTTTACATTTGTGACCTGTTGTCGTGGCTGTGCGCCTAGTCAGGGTTTATTTGCACTTCAATTAATTAGCTATTAAAGCTACATATACGTCATTGTGTTCCCAGCAACGGAGCGTGTGTGCCTATTGTTAAGCTTATTTATTGACTTAATGTCTCTGTATACCATCAGTACCTTCCTCTGCAGTGTCGCAACTAACCAAGCCAAATTTACCTGTACAGTTTTCGGTGCGATCGTTAAGTTTGAAAACGGAGTGTTTAACTGAAGTTATTGGTTTATGTTTATACATAATTGCATGCAAAAGCCAAAGTTACAGTCTGTTGTGGTAATGAATGTTTATAAACAAAACCGTTATTGAGAAATATACGAATAATTACAATGTCCCGCAAATCTGAATACCCTGGTTATTCCAGTGAGTTTGGAGAAACTCAATCAGCAGAAATGCCAAATGGAGTAGATTTACCAAATCAGCAAATTCAAACCACAGCTGCGAATTTGGGTAAGTACATTTAGTGTGTTATAACGTGTTTTATCTTTTTGAACCATTATATCAAAAAATACTATTTGCTTGGAGTTATTTAGAGTTCGTCTGTTAAATGCAATGTATTTCTTAGAAACATCTTTCAGAGTGTTTTATTAGGCTTCTTAGAAAACATATTTAAAGAGTGTTTTGATCAGTAGGCTACGTCGGCAAGTTTAACTCGTACAACAGTAAAAAACAATTTTATCGTGTAAACATTGAAATCTGCCTCTTAACAGTCAGCAACTTGACACAATTACGTGCGCGGCAGGCAACGGTGTACGTTTAACAATTGGAACCATAATACATTCAGTTGGCAAAGCAGCAGTTTACGTGTAATGGGCTCTTATCGCGATTAATGCAAAGATAATATACAAATATTCTAAAATCTGTCATCAAATTTTGACGCAATCTACAATGCAAATTAGCCGATCGAGTAAGTAGGTGGGGCGCCAGAGAGCTTATCAGAAAAACATGAAGCTTTGGGAAGTTCATGTTAATATTTTTCAGCAGCTTGCCAGCCCAAGTCATCAGTGATATCAAAATTCTCGAATGATATGGGTGATAATTTGCTTATTTGTGCTGACACGTGTATGTAACTGTGTAAATGTGTTATTCTCTACGAAACCTTATGGTAGAACGTTTTTCCAATGTACCAGCAGTGACTAAAATGCACAGCCTGAAATGAAAACTTCCGAAAACAATCGAAAACAACATTGCCATTCTTTTATTCTATCGTATTGACTTGGTAAGGGTGATTTAATTAAACATTCTATAAACACATACAAATGTTGATAAATCAGTTTTGTTTAATTGCGAAATACCATTCCATTGCCCGTTCAGTATTGAAATTCTATTGTCAAGTGGAACATTAAAACAACTCCTAATATGGTAAACCACTTGCTTTTTTATCCACGCAGTGGTATTGAGTAAAAGAACATACGTAACTTAAACCGTATCTAAAGCATTAGAGGACTTTTAGAGGACAATATTCTAAAGCGACAATTCTACACAGAGCATGTGATCAAACTTGAAATGCTATCCAGTCGCTATAGATTGGGTTGGAAACAATTTCTCGAACTTTCACCTTGCACAGTGTTTGAATTTATGAAAGTGTTTGCGAACGCTGTAACTCACACCAGCGTAAAGTTTCTACATTGCGGTTTTGTGGTGTAATACGAAGCTGCTGATTCTGAAATGCTCAAAAGCGATCTCTTAGCCCCGAGGTGAATCAAACTTGCAATGATCATCAAGTAGAATAGATAAACATGCAAACTTAGTTGTTTTTAGTTCTTTACTTGTTTCTATAGTTAGCCAAGGCAGGAAATTCTCATTTGTTTTTGATGTTGTTTTTGCATAGCACAAATGCCAGTGGCATATAAACTGTACGTTTTAAGTATTTGCGTTTTTTGTTTGTAGTTAAAAGGTGGCTGTTGTAGAAACCGCATGCTAAAATTTTAATTTTGTACTAGAGATTTTTATGGTCAATGGTTGTAATACTATTTTAATGGCCTTGTGACTGATTGAATTTCGCTGTACAAGCTTAAAGACCTATTATGTCTCTTAACTTATCCCGAAAGCTGACAATTACTTAGGCTACTGGTTTTCTCTGTACGAGTGCCAGTCTGGCTTAACTCAGTCGGTTTTGTAAATATTCAATGTGATAAAACAGTAACCAAATAGAACATTTTGTGTTCAACATGGTTGGCTAAACATTTAATGCCATACAAAGTTGCTTTGCTTTGATCTGTTTTTGTATTTGATTATGCGAGATTTGTTTAAAGTTACGTGCAGCAACAAAACCTAAACACTGTACTTAAACAAAGCAAATTTGATTTAAACTAGACAGTGTACAGTATTTGTCGTTCAATTATCATTTTAATTTTACCGGTAATGTGGATGACTGAGGTTTGTCCTTGTCGTTACAATGTACTTTCGAGTTCCGCATAACCTTAGGGGTCCTTCATTATGAGTTGCTTGTTGTCAAAGCAATATTGTACAGCAGACCAATGGAATAGCGTTAGGAATGTACAACAAAGCTTAATCGAAAACCACTCCGATCAGCTGTTGGAGCGTGGGTAATGTGACACTGCAATAGAAACAAACATTCCGTCGTCGGCGTCACCTCTGGCACCGTGCTCTTTATGTCTGGTTTCGTAACACCGCAAAGGTTTGTAAGCTGAACTAACGTGTTGTTGGCACCCAGCAGCTTTTTGTACACCTGGGGTGTTGTGATGAGAAATGTTTTAGCCACTGTTACTGTGAAAGCTATAGCTAGCAAATTTTGACAAACCTTTGATGGAACAATACGTAAAATGTTTGATGTTTTTTGTTTCCTATCATCAAATGACAAATTTAGTTGATATGACCCCAACCACCTTTAACCTATACCTTAAACTTGTTACAGACTGTTGGTAGTTAAATACGAAGTACAAGGTTAACTTTACTCAAAAAGGCCACACTGATAATTGCCAATTGGAGTTAGTTTCTTAAACATCAACAAACTGCAAATACAAAACAAGTGTGTAAATGAATGAAAATACGTTGGTTGGTTTGTTTGTTTGTTTGTTTGTTTATTGGGCTCATTTGAGCTAATACAAAAGAAACTAACAGAACTTTAAACAAATGACAAATTTGATTGGATAAGACTTCACCAAACCACCAACAAACCAATAGCAAGACGACAACAATCCAATACCAAACAAACACGAATACACATTGAATTAAGAGCAAACGGACAACAAAACCACAAAAACGAACAATCGTCTAACAAACCTATAGCACACTGGTAACGAGTTATGAACAAGTCAACGATACACCAGAATCTTAGTCCAAAACAACCAAGAACATCAAAACCAAATCACACTATCGACAACCATACAACGTAGCAGACATTATAGGATTTTACAGCGAAGTCCTATTCTATTGTGAAATCTTATTCACAACAAAACCAATCCGCCCGGAATGTTGTCTGATCAACACGATTACTGAATGACATTTCTAATATCGTTGCTACAAATAATATTTTGTTTTCAGTTAATACCACTAATAGAAAGTCAAAACCTGAACGCAATTACTGGTTTGTCCAAAAAGCAAATGCCTAATTCTAAATAAGCCTCTTACATAACCATAAGTGTATTGTGCCATGTATTCAATTTGTACGGTTGGCACAATGCTAAGTAGGTATTGTCATAATACAGCAATTCGGTTCAGCTGGTATTTACTGTTTATTTTAGCAGAAGTGTAACTAAACTATCAAAAATGGCTTGAACAACCATTTTAAAAATGTCCGATGGTAATGTTGAACTACCATTAAGTCCAACTCAACAAGTCAACGATGATGAAACGCAACCAAAAACCGACCAAGGACTGGACAATGTTTCACTTGACTACCGTGCAAATGAGGAAAGCATCGACGAGGTATTTGAATCTAGAACGGACCCAGAAACCAATGGAGTTTTTCACCCAACGAGCGACAGCCCGGAACCCGACCATAGTGCAACACAAGTCGGTACAGGCGAAACTTTAGCGGATGCTGTTTCCCAACCAACTACCAGCCAAGAATTCGAAACACCTCAATCTAGTGCCACTCAAGGACCCGCTACACTTCCAGTCCAGGGTGCTACTGCTGTCCAAGGATCCTATGTACCGCAACCTACTGCTAGTCATGGACCTCTTACATCTGGGGGTGCTCAAAATCCCAATACACCTTCTTCTGCAGAAAGCGAACCACCAAATGAAGTTTTTTTGGTAATTAACTTTAAAGTAGATTGGTTAACTTGCTATTTCATTTCTTTTTTAATGTATCTAAGAAGATCAATCCTTCCAACAAATACAGCCCATTAAAAATAAGATATTAGTAACAACAAGGCTTAAGCGATGTTGGCTGTTATATTTAAATCGTGTAGATTTTACCGACCTTATCTTTTTGTTACAAAATTATTTGATATTTATGAAAACACCCCTATGTTCTGTTTAAGCCTCATGGGGAAGGTGTGCACATCGGAGACATATATGTGTATCAGCACTACTACGTGGAACAAAGGGTTTGTAAAAGATGCAAAAACCCCGCATGCAGGAGGCTACGATTCCCTTATAATTTGGAAGAAGAAACTTCACCAAAACTGCCAGAGACACCGCCACCAACTCAGCGAACAGAAGTTCCATTGCAATACCGTTACCTGCCACGAATCATTACACCCCATATTACAGAAGAAACTTTACCAAAATCGACAGAGACACAATCAACGCCTGCGCCAACAGAGCTCGGCACAGAGCAGTATCATCCCTCGGAGCGACTTCCACTTGATTTGGATGAGTTGGACTTGGATGGGGAAACTTTTCCAAAGCTCATAACAACATCATCACAAAACATGATGGAACAACCTCACTGTTCAAAAGATACAACTTCGTCGCGTCCTATTGTGACTTCGTCTAAGTCCACAAATAAAGCATCGCCTCTCCTTTCGAACTGGGCAGTTATGACATCGCCACTCCTTTCGACATGGGATATGTCTTTTTTCCGACAGCTTGTAAATAGAGTATTTCAATATTTACCGATAGCAACGCCAGTGGAAAATCTTTCAAGACCAACACTTCCACCCCCTTGTGATTTGGAAGAAAGAACTTCACCACAGCTTATGGATACATCATCACCACCTCTTCAGCCCGAAACGACTGTGGAAGAATCCCATGCTTCATCATTCTTCCCAGTCGATATGGAAACTTCTCCGAAGCATTATGGAAATCCACCAGCATCTGTAGCCACAGAAATGTCCATTTCGGCAAAAGAAACATCATCACAGAGTATAGTTACACCAAATACCCCGCAAACAAACGTAGCTTTGGAACATTCTCAATGCTCTTCAGCCCCGCCTTTCTCTGCTGCTGTGATTCCAGAAGATTTACCAACGCGTTTTTCAACATCGTTACCATCCTCGCCAACCGAATCAAACACGGAACCGCCACATTTTCTAAATCAATCATGCACCCCGATTGAATTAGGTCAAGAAACTACACAAACGCGTGAAACAACTCTACACGGATCTGGACCGTCGAAAACAACTGAGAAAAAGATTCAAAGTTTAAAACAACAGTCCTCGGAAATTGAATTAGTAGAAAAGACTTTGCCGGAGACTGAAAATGTCTCTCGAATTGATGTAACCACGGAACCACCTAAATGTTCAACGCAGCGATGTTCGCCAGTTCATATAGACGAAAAGCTTACAGATAGGCCATGGGGATCCCTGTCAAGAGAACAAGACATTATGCAGCCTTCTTGTTCAACACAACCAGCAAAAGCGACTCCGATGCGGCGTCGCTGTTCATCAGAACCAACTTATCCGACCAACTATGACGAGGAAACAACCGAGCCAAAGAAGACATCATCACCAAACAAGGCCCTAGAAACAAATGTTAAACAGCCCCACTGTTCAAGACAAAACTCATTCAGATTCGATAACGATAATGAAGTTCCACTACAGCCCAAGCAGATTCCAACTACACCTGTTCAAACACAACCAATTGCTGAACCAAACTGGGATGAAAGAGCATCGCCAAGCTCCGCACCATCGTCACCATGTATCCAAAAAGAATTAGAACTGCAGTGTCAGCTAAACGAAAGGGTTAAAGCTATGGCAAGTGAAGAGTCGTCTCTGGCAGAGTTCTTCGATAGACCGATTACACCGGTCGAGCTTGCCGTAGTCAGTAAACCTCAACGTATTGACGACGAGTTCCAAGCAGAAGGGCATTTTCACCGCAGAGAGGAGCTCGAAAAAGTTTACAGCAGACCAGAGAGTGATATTACTCCTGTCGAATTGTTTGATCGTGCAAGAGAAACAGCACAACAAGAAGCCGACCGGAAGTATTCACTAAACCAAGTTAAGGAAAAGGAAAGCTTTACTGAAAAACATGGAAACGTAGTTGCTGTAGTTGGACAAGCAGGAATAGGAAAAACAACTTCTGCTAAACGGATGACTCTGCAGGCTTTAAGAGGAGAGTTGTTTGGAAAATTGTCCTTTATATTCTTTATTTTGGTCAGAAAAATTAACTTTGTAGAAAAGATGACGTTTCTACAGTTTCTTCTGTCTACTATCTTGCCTGAATGGACTTGCACTTCAGAAGAAGCAAAAAACATCCTTAGCATCATTTGCAGTGACCCCAACGTTCTGCTGATCTTCGACGGTTTAGACGAAGCAGCGTTTAAATCCTTTTCCAAATCGGTGTCACTTCCATCACTGCATTCACTGTCCACAGCGGAAAATTTTCTTAAATATTTGGCGGCGGGCAACTTGCTTCCACGTGCTAAGAAGATTTTTACATCGCGACCAGCTAAACTGTACAAGCTCAATGCGTCATACCGACCCAAGTTTATAGTACAGATACTCGGGTTGTCACCAAGATCACAGGATGAACTTGGACATCAGATATGTGGACCAAGATACACAGACATAAAACAAAATCTTATGCAAAACCACAAAGTTTTTGCGTACTGTTATGTCCCGGTAAATTTCATTTTGACACTGAATTACCTGGTGAACTACAAGACAGCAAATGTTAAGTTTGTTTCACTGACAAGGGTCCTTGCGTTTACCTGTGGACAATATTCAAGGACAGAACATGTAATGGGACGAAAATGTGAGTTGGACAAACTCGCAAAAATGGCCTGGGATGGCTTCTGCAACAAGAAAGTTGCGTTTAAAGAAAACGACTTTCGAAGAGTTGGCATAAAATCATCCACCACTGGTGCATTCTTAAACACATCAGTCACAAAACAAGTCAATCTCAAGCTGACGATTTTGGAAGGCGACAAACTTCGTTATTTCCCGCATCTCATCTGGCAAGAGTTTTTTGCTGCCCTATACCTGATGATGGTGATGCCCATGCCGGAGTTTCGTAGACGATACCAGCAACTTAAAAAAGACAGATGGGAAGTAGTTGCTCAGTTCGCTTTTGGACTTTGTGATTCGTCGGTGTATAGCGAGCTGACAATGATCGTTCCCGGTGCTTCACTTGAGAGCTGGAACAGCAAGAAGAGGTTACTCCGAGAACTCGCTGCACCTGTGGAAAAAGACCTAAACCAAAGCGACATCAAGCGAGTTTGCAGCTGGGCTCGCGAGTCAAATGATGCAAACATAACTTCATCCGTGTATTCATCCCTTCCCGGAGTTATATGCTTCTCGTCGCCCGACTCGTCGGTGAGTAAAGGAACTTACTCAAGATTTAGCTGAGGAACTTGTTTCCTTTACTCACAAACTTCCCAACGTCTCTAATATCTTAGCAAAAATACGAGCTAGAATTATGGTATACATACAAGCTTACGACCTTGTGGCATTGAGTACAACCATGTTTAGAAGAAAACACCTAACACAGGCTGTGTTACATCTTTAATGCTTAAATATCATGTAATTGTTATTAAAACCAATTAGACCCGCAATAAACCTTACATGGCCCTTTATTATGCTTATTTGGTTTAGGAAATCTCGTGTGTTTAGCTGTTGTGATAATTACGAAACAAACGTGTTGCTTTAAGGTTTCAACGATCTTAACTAGATTATTTTTTTAGAGTCTTGATGGCCTTGCCAGTAAGTTATCGGCTATCGACGTTGAAAACCTATCTTTCGTGCTTCAAGCTCCAAGAGAAAAACAGGTAATGCTTCAAGCCAGTGTCAAATTCAACTAAGCCACAAAACACTGACTTGTAGATGAAAACCAAGTTGTCATTAAGGAATTATTAAAACGTTCTTATTTTGTGATCGGCTTTACTTTACTTGACTGATAGTGACATTAGTTTTGTTAAAATATTTAAACTAATTTACAAGAAACCCGCGTTTTATGTTGCCGCAAGGGCAATTTTGCTCTCAGTATGATCGATTTTTTGACAACAAATGTTTGTTCTTGTAGCTGAAGAAACTTGACTTATCAAGAAACGAGTTAGGAGACTCTGGAGCATCACTAATAGCTCCTTGCATTCACAGCACTGAAGAGCTTATGTTACGTGAATGTGGGATAGGGAAAAACGGCGTGCAAAGTCTTACAAAGGAAATCGCTCGCTTGGATCAACCGGTAAACCATCAAAGATCCTGTAGCCTATTAGCCAACAGTATTTATATAAATAGGATTTGATTTTTCAATACTCAAAATATTGGTAGAGCTACTGGAACTCACACCATGGTTCTGCTAATTTCCGGTAGGTGACGCAACAGAACATAAATTTGCCAAATCTGCAATTCGCTGAGTCCGCAAATATTGCCATTATCAATCCTTATGCTCTGTTGCGCCACCTCCTGGAAATTCACAAACTTTTGGTGTAAGTTCCTGTATTAGTAGCTCTACCTAAAAAATTAGTTGCTTCATAGAACATTAACCCCAATACTACACTACATTGTAAAAAACCATCGCAGCTCAAAGTACTTGACCTTTCATGCAACAATCTCGGAGACGATGGAGCAATAATGCTGCTTCCCTGTGTTCACAACACTCAACAGCTGGTGCTGCGTGGCGGCCAAATTACAGACGACGGTGTAAAACACATCTCGAAAAAAGTTGCGTCTTTGGACAAACCAGTAAGCAAGTTTTTTTGCATAGGTTGCAATCTTTTGCCATGTTGTCTGTGAAACAAACTCTGTAATTTGGAACACTACATACCGATCTTCATATCACTGATGATAGCTTGAGCATTTACCGTAACGTTTCAAAAATAAAGCATGTCGCTTTTACGTTTATTTGGGCCTCTATTTTTACCATTTAACTCTAAGTTACCTGTTAAACGCTGTTGCCTCTTATAGTAGATTCAGTATTATTTTATTTAGTTGAAGCTTCAAATAGCGTTTAGCCTATATTTTATTTTTAAGCTGAGGAGGCTTGATCTATCTGAAAACAGTTTCGGTGATTCTGGGGCAACTTTGCTGGCTCCTTGCCTTCACAACACCGAAATACTACTTCTACGTTCATGTGCGATAGGAAGAGATGGGCTGATGTCCCTTGTCACAAAGATAGACCTTTTGACGGAAAAGGTACCACGATTTTTGTCCAAATCATACCAATGCATCTTATTTGGTTGCCCTATTCATTACCATTTGGCAAGCGTCTAACTGCGCGGTGCAATGAGTGTACTGCCACAGAGTTGTAAGTCAGACCGGCCTTTTCGAGCCGGGTTCGGGCCTAGGTTTTTTCCAAAAAGCGGGCATGATTTGGGCTTGAATGTACATTCTGTGTCAGTAATTTTTTTAAATAAATTTAACTTGCTAAATAGCCAGTTGAAGGACCTGAACTAACGTCAAACAGCCCCAAAACGCCTTGTTCAAGACCAATAGTCTATTGTGTTTGTTGTCTTGATCTTTCCTGAGGCTTCATTGTATAGGCATGTTAATCCAACTTTCGGGCCTAAACGGGCTTCTTAAAAACGATTCGGGTTCGGCCCAGTTTCGGGTTTGTACTTAGTGGTTCGGACCGGGTTTGGGCTCCAATTTCAGGCCCGTTTACAACTCTATTCTGCCAAACGGACCCATTGGCTCATTTAAATGTCCGTAACGTGGTGCAGACATAAGAATTAGATTAAATCAACTGCATTACACCAAAACCAATTCGTCCGAATTATCGACGAGGTGAAAGCAGGGAAGTGATTCTTAGTTGGTGTAATGTTGCTGTACATTTTAAATTGTTTTGTTTTCGCTTACATTTTAATACTAGGCCTTGATGACTAAGTGTTGGGGTGCATGACAACTCTGCAGCCTTAATAATGGATGTTATTTATTACCAAATCCAAGTCTCAATCATCCAATTAATGTGCCACTAAATTGTTTCGAGCATTTTTTTGTGTCTTAAGCCCGCCGTAAAAAGTTAATGTAAGCAGAGAGCGCACAAAACGCAAATGTGTTTCATAAAACAGACATAAAAATGTTTCGTTATCGCTCTTCTGCATTATAGATGGAATTTTTGGAGCTGAGCCGGAACGATCTAATAGATGAATGCGCCGAAGCCTTAGCTAGATGTATGAAAAAAATCAAGGTTCTTAACCTCTTTGAATGTGGCTTGTCAGAAACCGGGTTGAATCTTATCAAATCAAAAGGAGAGGTTACCGTCACGAACCTACAAGGCTTGCCATCAACCTACAAGGTTCAACCCTCCGTTTTAAATCTATAAGATTTGTACATTTTGGGTCTAATGACCCGAACCGTTTTGAGACGAACCTTCAATCGCATTACTTGGTGCTGGTGAAGCAGCCGAACTAATAGTTTTTGCAGCACACTACACTGCGTTTTTTATCAATTTTTATTTATGATGCAACGCATAGGCTATACCTGCTACTGCCAATTTATTGACGTTTTGACCCATTTTGTGTCATTCTCAAATGAAACTAAACGCAAACAAACAAGAAGCACTTAAAACCAGACTATGCACTGTGAATGCGTATAAAGTCCTGCAGTATAGACAAGTTTATTGTTACTGTTTGGTTTCAACCACATTTTACTTAGTGAAGTTTACTCATGTTTAATATGTGGCTGCAGTGCCTTTGGTTATGATCCATCAATTATGTCCTTCACTATTTTGCGCTTCGTAACGTTTCAACATTGTGCATCTATTTCCAAATTGGTGATTGTTCAGCTGTAATTGTGTTGCTACCACTATGATTGATTTTGTCCAATGATTTTGAGACGCCACCCGTAGCTATGAACCCGTCATCAAAGAGATTTTATCTTGCTCTTTAAACCATTGACCATGAGAGCAACAGCATCCCAACACTTTTATTTTGACAAATTAACAGTTTCTCCATATTGTGAAATAACAAAACAATTTTATTTGTTTTCTTTTGCGTTTTATAGTGCCAATAGAACATTGCTGCCACTGTTTCCTTTGTTTCGTTTTGCCTCTTGGTTGTTTGTCCAAAAATAAACAAATTAGCCTACGTTGTAAGGTAAAATTAGACCTAAGTTACCATACGTCCTCTTTTTGGAGGACATATGTCCTCCAAGGACAAGAATAAGTGCTCAAAATGTCCTCCTTTTTAACCATTTCTGATTTACCAAATTCATATGTGGCAATTATGCCTTTCAAAACAGCCAAGTATACATCTTCAGCTCACTTTTTAAGGAACACAGGCGGATTTACATTTTTTAATACAAGCTTATTTTATGTGATAAACGTTAAACTTTATCCAAACTATAATTCAATACCATCTAATTTCTAAGGCTTTTAGTATATTGTTTCATGTTCTTTTTAACAATGTGTCCTCCTTTTTGGTGATGGAATATGGTAGGCCTAGGTAAAATCGTTCTTACATGGTTTTGCCATACCTACAAGTTGATCTTCAGTGATCTCTCGTCATGCAGCAGTCAAGCCAACAATGACTGTCCAATGACCATTTTTTCGTCAAATATTTTACCATTTATGTTAAGCAACAACAGATTACCTAACATATAACAAAGAGAAATGCCGATGCCGTTTATCGAGTCAGTAAAATGCGCATGCTAACCTTTAGCAACCCGTTTCCTTTGCCTTGTGCCATTCGCATTAAATGACCCAAGAACAAAACAACCAAACTATTTCATCAAAACTAGACACATAGATGCTTAAACACATTAGGGCAGTGATTTCCAACCTTTTTTGTGCTGTGCACCCTTTTAGTCGATATTACAATCTAATTTGCCAACCATTATACAAAAAGCTTGATCGAGATTCGGGATTCGTTCAGAGTTCGAACCCCGTGAAAAAATGATTTCAGTTGTAATTCAGTAACAAAACGAAAACATACAAGCTTTGCAAATACGACGCTCAGGCAATGGACCATGTCCAACTTCACGGTTTCTAGTAAATTGTAGGCAACGCTGGAAAAAACACAAGTTCTTCGCATTCAAGACAACACAGGTGTACACTCAGTTAGGGATGGTTATGAATTTTCTGCAAGAAATAAATACCGCAACAGAAAGAACACAAAGATGCAAGTTGATGTAAATGACAAGTACCTTTGCAATTTCAAAGCCAAGAAAACTACAAGCTACTCGTAAATGTTATGGCAATAGCGGGCATTTGTGAGGAAAAAGCAGAACATAGAAACATCAATTCTGGCAAAGTCAAATGATACTTTCGAAAGGGTTCCAGTTTTAACGCATGCATACCGCTATGACGTCGTTGAATGAAGGCCTGATAACATTATGAAGTCATCGATTGCCAAATCACTAATAAAGATTCGATCACAAGGAAGTTTTCAATCGCGTATGGTGTATTTTATAAATCAATCTCACTTATTTAAACAAGGTTTTTCATAAAATACATTTTGAACATACATCACGTTAAGATACGCCCATATAAAAGTTACTTTTTTGATAGGTACGGATGGTCCGCTTGGTTCTCAGTACCTTAGAGTGTAGTTTAGGAGAAGGCGACACAGTGACGGAGCACATAGGGGTACAGGCGTAAAAACGAGCATAAGCTGGTGAAAACAGCCCCACTGAAACGAACTTTAAACAACAACAGTAATGCGACAAACTGAATAAAAAAACACTTTTCATATTTCAATCTTCGATCGTTAATCAATGGCATCCATATCTGTGTAGGAGAGTGGAGGATTGCAATTTACTTTCGAAAAGTCTTCCTTGCACGAAACCGGTGAATTGGGAGGAATCATTGTGGCATTATCGCCATGATCTGTGTATGGCGTAATGCATTGTTGGCAAAGTGGTAGAGTAGGGTAAATATAAATTGTAAAAAATTACACATAAAACAACACTATAGTTTAATTCATCTGAATGTTGGGATTATTGGTAAAAAAAATGATTGCCCAAACAAAGAAAAGCAGTTGACCGTATCAAGGAAAAACTACTTGCCAAAAGTCGTAGAAAATACTCAACTCACTATAGGACAAACACTTTTGTAAATCATCGAACTCAACTTACTTTATGACCAATGTTCTTTTAGTCACGGGAAATACTCGACTTACTTAAAGGAAAACACTTGTGCAAATAAATGAAAAAGTGATAAAAAATTTGACAAACACTTATCTGCGCCGTAACAAGCTCTGCTCAATAAAATACAAACTCCACTAATATCGCATACCTAACCGGCGAAATACCTGACTCACTAAAAGAAAATTACTTTTTACCAAGCACTTCACAAACTCAAGTATTCTGTTCATACGTTACAACTACATATTCTAACCAAATGAGTTGACGTGACTACTAATCGCTGAAACTATTTACTTAAAACTGTTTCCTAAATGAAAGAAATGAAATTTTCTAAATGATATGGTCTTGCCGCGCCAAACAACTTCTTACAAAATCAGTGATCCTTTCATGTAAGGTTTTGCTAAGCTGTACTTGTTTGTCCAACCTGCTAAAACGTATTGAAACTGTTGCTGCCAGACATACTGCAAACTCAATAACGCTATTCTAACAAATGTATTGTTTGCACCGACGTTTGAACGTCCTATTCAGGTCGCCTTCGTCCAGATAATAACACTCATAAGCGATTGTATAAAACATACAAGTTTTTTACCTTTATTATCTTCATTTTCTTCAACTTTAGAATCTGTTTCTTCACGTACATTTCCTTGATCGTCGAATATTTCCTAAAAAGGCAAACGCGTTATAGAGGAACCTAACTAGTTTGCGGAGCAATCGCTGTCTTACTGGTGGTATTTTACTGCCTATATATAAACACAGTACTTCCTCAAATTAAGACGATATTTACAGACATTAGACGATATTTACAGACATTTAATCCATTATTCGTCGAAATAAACAACTAAACATTATCGTTTTATCTCTACAAGTTTGAATATCGTATTCGCTGGGGACTTTAGTGAATTAAAGTCACATGAGGTAGGCATGATTTTGTTTGTTTTCTCTATTTTTTATTTTTTACTGTGTAGCTGCAAGCCAAATAAATAAGCTATTGCTGCCAGGCATAATATCACATTTCTTATGTAATTACATTTGCCAAAAGAGCTCTATAAACTTGCAAGCCAAATAAGCTTGGGAAGTAACGTTGGGAAATTGTTAGGCAGTAGTACCGAGTATAGCACGGATTCTGACGTTATCAGGATAACGCTTGAGCCCCTATCGTATTAGTTTGTTTCATTTTTATCCTCGGGCGTCGGGCAACCCATAAACGTGTTCACTATCTGCAGTCAAACTGCCTGTTTTTGTTGCAAATTCGTTAATCATATGGAAGTTTGTAACTTCAATTTAGTTCAACCCATAGGAAACCCCTGGGTCGGAGCAATGCCACTCAAGCTTCTTGCCCAGGTAAGCAAAAGTGACCAAGATAGGGTCACTGATCATTTGGTAGTCTTGACTTACAACAGATGCAAAAAAAGTAAATCCACAATGCGTGTCTTACATTGTATCTTATCAGAGGAACTCCTGAAATATCGTCTACAGCTTCCGGTTCGTTGCTGGTGTTTCTTCCGGTGCCCAAACAGACGCTGCTTAAGTAATACGGCGCTTCGTCGCCCTCCAGCGGGTCGTCCGCTTGCGAGTTGGAAGATGGGCTGGGGCTTGCTCGGGATCGGGATTCAAAAGGGGCGGTGGGTGAAGGGGGATTCCCTGTATAATATTTTTTAAAGGTTTTCATTTTTCGTGTCAGACAAAAAAATTGGTAACTGCTTTTAACTATAAGAGATGAAATACAGAAGCCGACAGAAAAACTAGAGAAGTGGTTCCAACCTGGCAGGAATTCCTTCTAAGGGAGGAATTTTAAAACTTAATGGGAGGAATTTACTTTTATTTGTACATGTGATCAGTGAACTTTGCGTAGTTGATAAAACACCCAATTTCAAATGATCTTTGTATTGTTTATCATCTATTATATCGTATTGGGGGATTAAAATGTTTGAAATTGTTCAGCAAAAAATTCGTCGATAACGGCTTGGAACCACTGGCCTAGAGTAACCAGGAATTTTATTTGCAGATGAATTTGATGTAAAGTGTTAGAAGTTTTTTAATAGCTCTCTAACCCGAGATCAGTTCTTCTTCTATTTCCGGATGATCAAGAAATCGTTGATCCTAAAATATTAAAACCGATCATCAGAATCAAGTTGCAATAATTTTTTTTTCTACTTGTAGATTATAGTAAGTTTTTTCAAATTAAAAATCGTATGATCGTAGCAAATAGGTTTTGATTGCTGTAATTATATAATAGTGTCATAGTGCAGTTTTTAAAGAAATGTACAAATAATGTGTTGAAATACATTTAGGTTGTTTAAATGGTCTGTCAGTATTTTAGGAAAAAACTGTAACATCTAAAATCTATTCGGTAAATCGAAAACGCAACATACTGTTTAAAGGTGACTACAAAGGCTTAGCCCAGGTCGTAAACGATTTATTTATTTTTTATTGTCACAAATAACCAAGATTTATTCCTGAAGTATGGCACTGTGAATCTGGAACATACAGTTAACCAGAAATATGTTCCAAATGTCAAAAAGCATTTGAGCAGGGTTGCTAACTAGTACAAAAAAGTCAATCTTTTGCCAAATACTAGACTAAGCAGCAATTAATTCACGCTTGTCTACAAACGTAGCAGGTAGAAATAAGGTTTAGTTCTCACCAAGCTCGGATGGGCTTGCGGTAGTTTTCGCTTTTTGTACATGACCACATAAGCGGCTTTGCTAACCACCTGTTGGGGGTCGTTCAGTTCACGTATATGACTGTCATCACAAAATCGCCAGCCTAGAAAAAATATGTGTATAGTTATGCATTTGAAAGGTTGCGTCGGAAATCTGAATCAGCAAATAATCGTTTAATAAGAAAGGGTTTGTAATGTAAAACTTTGGCAAGCCTGAAGTCATCCACTGTTTATTTAGGTAAATGACATCTATAATATTTTTTTCAAATAGAAACAGGCAGACAAAATAAATATATAGGCGAGCACACAAAGTGGTTTTTACTAAAGGCATAAGGCATATTTAGGAAAGGAACATTCTTATAGTAAAGCATATCTCTAAAAAATTGTGGCAAGACGAACATCTAGGATTGCTTACACTTGTCAGCACGCGAGTTACTTAAGCAATGATCAAGACAAAATTAATTACCCTCTACCAAACGGAAACTACTAAGTTATGTTTACAAACATTTTAAGGATTTTTAATCTGTATGATGTATGTTGGCGTACTTTGCATCCCCGTTTTCGTTGCCACTACTTAAAAAAACGCTAAATTGGCAATCCTGGCCTTGTAAATCAATCAAATTATAAAATAGTTGATTTCGGCCACAAATTTAACCCTGAACTGAACCCGAAAGTACATGTTTTAAACCTGAACAAGACCCAAACCCCTAAAATATACAAATAGTAAACCCAAAGCGAACCTGAACCAACGTGACAAGCGGTTCGACTCATTTTTCTGACGATAATGTTTTTAATGTCATGAGTTACATAATATTAAAACTTTCAAATTAGCGAGGATTGGAATCTCAAGGCAAATTTTACTCACCAACACCTTGTGACGAATCGTCGTCTGTTGCAAGTCTCACATAAGAAGTGTAATGTCCACCGAAAATCCCCCCGTGGTGGTTAACCACCGCATAGAGATCGTATATCTGCGGGATGTTGCTCTCACGCGGATTAATGCAGAATTCTGACATGTCCAGGCCACTGATATTGTCAGAAAATGTTTTTCATTAGGGTTTTTTTAAGATTTGTTTGTACAAATAGTTGCAAATAACATGTGTAAACAAAATAGTTTTAAAATATTGGCTTTTGTCGACAAAAACGAGCAAAGTTTAAAAAAAAGCCAATTTATACATAGTTAAGCCGACAACCTAATAAACGGGCGAATGTTTTCGTTCACGCTTTAACGAGTCCTAAAGCGTATTCTTTGGGGTCTGTACAGCCTAATGATGACGTAAGGGATCTTGCTACAAAACTAGCGTGGAATTGGGAATGTTTGTAATTGTAACGACACAATGCACCGAGCGTGTTAGGCCGAGCACCGAGCATCTCACGTTAAACTGGAACATTTTTGCAGTTTCAGCACATCCCTAGTACGTCCTGTAAAGTCATGATAGATCCAGTGGTCAATGAACCACTAGTTAACAGCCATTGACTTTTCAAGGGGACATTTAATTTAAGATTGAAAAACACAGTCTCTGACATACAAATCTAATACATTTGATCAATTCAAATCTGGCCCACGTCTCACTTGACAGGGAAGTCGACGAAGGTGTCAATCTTGTCTCTCCAGAGAAGATTCTTGAACGAGAATCTCTTCAGCTGGAGGATGAGGACTTTGGGAAGTTGCCAGATCGACATTTTCTTCGTCGCCTCTCGGTGATCCTTGCACCGAGGACAGTACCTAAATCGATATAGTCAATGTTAGTTGATGTTCGAATGCAAAAAATCAGAAGCATTGTTTTTACAAGCCGTTAGGTCATTTTGTGTGACGTCACAATGCGCACGTCAGTCCATAACACGTGACGTTTAGTGGGGCGAAGTCATTGGGAGTATTGTTGAGATTTGTGGTACGAATTAAATAAAATTAAAACAAATTTTTACAAAATGCTTTTAAATACGGTAGAGCTGCTAACAATGTCTATACCTCACGACAGACACACATTTAGCTAATTTTCGATAATTATTTATTTAGCAGTTGAGGAAAATTAGCTAAATGTGAGTCTGCCGTGAGGTATGGTGATAGTATATCTACCTCTAAATGTTTTACAATGTAAAACATAAAACCTCTGGGTCATGCACTGAAGCAAATATAATCGTTTTTCTCGTTTTGGGGTCTGTTTGTTAGTCCAGGCGTCAAGCGGGAATAAAATTGTATTTTTTGTAAGTGAACAAAAGTGCAGAAAATAGAAAGAAACATCCACAATGTAACCATCAGGTAACGCAATCCACGGTAAACTCTCAAAGAAAAGCAACGGAACAAAAATTGAGTGTACAATTTACAAATTACTCACCAAGCCTCCATTTGAGAGAGTATCTCGGGTTCTGTAAACAGTTGCAAGCAAGACCTGATGTCGGCTCCGTTATTATTTTTCCCTGCCACTGATATTTCGTCACAATCCTACGTTACAGGAAAAACACGTTACTTGACAAAAGAGATGTTTTCACCACCATTTATCCTTTAGCGAAATATATATTCTGTGAAAATACTGTGTACAACGGTTTGGCATGGGGTTTTATACACTGGGTTTTGGATTATAGTGATGTAGAAAGGGGTGTCAAACTTGCGGCCCGCGGGCCGCATGTGGCCCACGAAGCCCACCAATGCGGCCCACAAACACTCAACAACAATTGTAGTATTTTGTCAGATTTTTATCTGATTATATAAATTTTTGTGTGTTACTGAAAACAGTGAAAAGAATAGTACCATCAGCCTAGCAGCCATATGCGTCAGACTTTTTGTACGTCTATTGTGTGCAAACAATGCAAAAAACAGGTAACATTAGCGTCACAATATAGATT
Source organism: Phallusia mammillata (assembly GCF_965637545.1). Lineage (NCBI taxonomy): Eukaryota > Metazoa > Chordata > Ascidiacea > Phlebobranchia > Ascidiidae > Phallusia > Phallusia mammillata. Next base: position 24,850,677 of record NC_137255.1, read on the forward strand.
ATGACGTCATAAACGGTTTTGAAAACCGATTTTCACACTGAACAGCTTAATCTGTGCATCAAATTAGAAATTAATCTGGGCTTTTGGAGCGTCTACAGATTGTATATATATGATATAAACCTATTTTTTTACATCTGTAATTTTAAAACAAAAACCAGCAGGTAGTTGGCGGATGTTGGTGAAGTAAGGATCTAGATCAGTGGTTCTTAACCTGTGGGTAATTACACCCAAAGGGGTAATTTGGCATTTTAAAGGGGTAACATAGATTTTCTGTTATAGTTATCTTTAGATTCTTGATAATCATTATTGAAACCAGCAAACATTTTGTAATGTCTCTCCTGCACTCAGCCTATAGATTTGCACGCTTAGTAGTTAAAAAGCAGTATCAACCTTCCCATTAACTGCATTTGAAATGAACCTTTGAATGTACAATAAATAATGGCTTTGTTTTTCTGTGGGTTTATTTTGGATTGCAAGCTATATTAGGTGATGTTTTTCTAAAAAGGGGTAATTGATATCCATCAAAACATTTTGTGGGTAACAACAGAAAAAAGGTTAAGAACCACTGATCTAGATTAAAAATCACATGCGGCCCTCGGCATAATTTCCAAACTGCAATGTGGCCCCGAACCTCACGAGTTTGACACCCCTGATGTAGAGAACAGTAACCACCGGAAAACTGCTAGTGTGGGGTTGATTTTACTTCAAACCAGAATTTTAATATTTTGAATGTACATTTACCAACAGTACAGAGTCTATGTCGTAAACTAAAAAGGTAGGGTCATAAAATCAAAACTGCCATAAAATCGCTTGCAAAACTGTGTGAGTACACAGTAATATATTTCAAGATATGTTTGCGTTTCAAGACAAGGGTCACATTATTAGATCTGTCTTAGCGAGGTCACGTGGTGCGACTCACCATGGTAACGCTTTCCACTTTGACAAAATAGGTTTTCCTGTTGTCAGTTTCCCAATCCAGTCCCAATAACTTGCAATCGCTCAAATCCAATACCTCGTCACCTGGCAAGTGTAAATGACTTTGGTTAACTACATCGCTCCGTGGGGAAACAAAAATAAATTTATGAGCAGTATATAATTGTGTCAGACGTTTTGGCAAAGGTCTAAATAAAGCCACCATGAGTGATTTGCGGGCCAACAGGATTTGTCGAAACGTTAAAGAACAAAGCATCTCGCCTTTTCACGTCTATTTGAGCAAGTGCATTTCTTATTCTTACCCGACTTATGGACAAGTGCAAGTATTATATAGTGTTGTATTTGAAGTTCAAATTTTGAACTGTAATTTTTAGGGTGACCAAAATCCAATGACAAACATGTTTTGGAATAAGGGTAGTAAATTTACAAACTTGGGAATGGCTAATTAGTATTTTTATTACTGTTTTTATCAGATGCAAAACTATAACAGTAGATTTTCCAATGAAATTTATCCACCAGCGAAGCTAACTTTTAAGATTTAAAAAAAAAACGCTTTTCCAAAAACCTTTTCTTTAAATAGGTTTTCCAGCATATATACGTATGCTGCCAACTTTCCATAGTAATTTTAGTGTTTTATGCAGTTAACTACAAAGATTGTTCGACTTATGCGTACAAACAAGAAAAACATGTTTATGGCAATGCTACCTTGGTCAGTCAGAGGTGGTAAGGTGTTGAACTGCATGGTCTTCCAGTTAACCGGGGACAACACAAACGGACAACCTGAAAAATACATGTATATAATATTTATGCCATTTTTAAGCGATTAACTGAAGCATTTTTTGAACTCATGATAGGCTACAGTTTGAGATTGATTATCCAATGCACGAAACTATGCGATTAACCGGAAATTCTGATCAACACGCATAACCACATGATATATTATGTAATATCGTATTTGATTCAAAAAAGTATTTGATTCAAAAATACGATATACACCTTCAAAGCCTTTTGAAGGTGTTATACCGCACAGTAAGAAATTTTATACCGCTTACTTTTTTATACCGTTATACCGCTTCATTATGAAGTAGCTTTAATAATTATCAATACTAATTTGATAACGATTGCAAAACGACAAAATACTCACAATAATTTGTTTTATAATTTTCACTTTTTTAAAAATTATAAATTTTACTCTTTAATTTTTTTTAACAAAAACATTCTCGTATTGCACGAAAAATATCTAAACATTCCTACCTTCCACAGGAGACGGAGGTGTCGCGTTAGTTTGTTGATAATGAGTCACTTTTACAGATCGCCTGCACAAAAAAGCGGAAAAATGTGGTCTTATAAAATGCACAGCCCTCCTACATTGGATTTAGTATGAACCGCAGTGTTTCACAAAAAATATTTTTCCTTCCTTTGGCACACCCTTCAAAACTTTATTTTAAACGCCCCATTTCATTGACAAAAAAACTCGATAACGGTTGAGGCTGAGGCTGATACACTAACAGCAGTTTATAAGGTTAAGATTGATTGTTGACATTAGGGATGTTCAAAGTAGAGTAACTGGGTATTCTAGAATAATTGTTTCGAATCCAGAATATCGAATCCAAGTCTCATATTATTTTTGGTTGTGCAATCATTAATCGCAAATTTTGTTTCCAATGCACCACCGTCGTTATGGCATTGTTATAGCGCCTACTGACTTGACACCGACACATTGTCAGCTTTGGCGACGGTTGCAATGACCCAGCGTCGATGGGTAAACGTAATGCACATGTATAATTTTTTTTTAACACACATCTTTATATCGGTTTCAATTACCAGATATAAACAGTAAAATTGGATTTGATATTCTACTTTGTACATCCCTAGACATATTACAAAAACATTTCACTAAATGACATATGTTGGTCGATAAAAGAATAAATAGCCATTTTTTTCTTGTCGCTCTATTATATTCTAATTCTAACTGCCCAAATTCATGCCATTTTTGTGAACTAATAGCATAACAGTTTGCGACCCTAAAGAAAAAAACAAAGTAAAAACTATGGCATTGAAAAATATTTTTATATGTCATACCTAAAAGACGTTTTATGTACTCGTGTGAACCTGTGGACTTGAGATTGAGAAACAAACAGGCACGGTTAAATAAAACTCACTTGGAAAACATTGTTACAAGTTCACAGAGATACTTGTACGTCGCTTTGCGCTTCGGAAAACACATGAAGAAAGGCATTCCCACTACATCTAATTTTCTGCTGCAATTTTTACGATGTTGCGGCCAATCTGCTCGTTGACAAACTCTGCGGAAAATATCAAAAATGTTAAGACTTTGATCTTTTGATTACTGGTTTAAACCAAGCCTAGGGTGGGTTAAACCTTTTTTACAAATAAAAGCTTTTTAAGAAAGCCTACAAAGCCTTATCTAACAGTTTATATAGGCGTTATTCTTTAATAGTGCATTTAGGAAAAGACGACGCGCTGTATAAATGACTCATATACGCACGATTATAGACAAAGCCCGTCTTATTTCTTTTTGGAGCTCAAAATGTAGGCTCACATTAGCTACGAAATATTTCCGCTTAATCGCATATTCAAAATAATCGTAAAAGATTGGTAAATTTGAGTTTTTACAAATTATTAATATTGGCAAAAAAATCTTGTTGTGCAATATTTTACATTTGACAAATTTATAAATAATGGCTAATATTATTTGTAGTACCACCACATTTTTGACAGCAACTCAGAAACTGACAATTTCGCCATTTTTTGTTTGTTATTTTTTATTGACTCAGATGGGCTTGACCACAATACCGAAAATAATACAATTTCGTCCAAGTGTTTATTTACCGATATATTTTCACTTACTGGTGACAGTAGCCGACTCTCATGCATTTCAAACATCTCTTCAGCTTGTGGACTTGAGGAACCGAGCTACAGTAAGCGCAATGCTGGGCAAGTGTGGACACTGTCTGGCGCTGTACAACCGGAAGTTGAAGCATCTCGTTTCCGTCTTCGTCTTTTGCCTGTGTTTCTTGCCTTTAGGGACGTGAAAAAGGTTTGAATTTCGAAAAATTGTGGTATAATGGCAAAATAACCAATATTTAAAGTCGATATTTTGTTTGCAGTAAAACGCCTAAATTTGTACTATTTTAACGTCAAAAGATTTCAACGTTGTTGAAAACGCAAACGTTGGGTAATTGAACAACAAAGTAACAAAAAAGTGTAGCTCAAAGGTCGTGCTTCGCTATACGTATGAACAAACACAACGGTGTAAAAATAGACTAATGAAAGCCGTGTCAGAGCATCAAAGATCATGACGTTAATTTGCCTTGATAGTGACTGGGCAATTCTTAAGGTGAGACAAAGTTGCGCCAAGCACAATAACATAGTTACTAACATGCCGTTTATCGGCAGTCCGATGACAAAAAAGCTGATAATGAATATCGGTAAAATACGAAATATCGGCGCTGATAATTGATAATCGGTCTAAACTTTTCTCTACAACCATAAAAGAATAATCTACAAGCAAAATCGATTCGACAATTTAAGCAGACAAATGTCCAGTTTTAAAAACAGGAAAAGTAATTAAATTAAAATTGGCGAATCGAAATGCTGGGCCATTGATCACACAGTCGGTAACGTGATCAACACGTCAACGTTTGTACTCACACAAAAATGACGTCATCGGGGCGGACATCGTTGAGTGATGAGGTGGGAAGGAAAAAACGACGAATCCACTGTTTGTAAACCTCGAAAATTTGCAACTGCACAAACATAAAAACACAGTTACAGCAACTGTACACTTGGGTTAGCCACCTTTTCAACCTTTCTTCTCTAGTTTTGTTAGAATTACCAATAACAAATTGTGATACAAATGTGGTGGAGTTTACAAATAGGCTTAAATCAGGGGTAGAGCTACAAACATAAGAACTCACAACATACAATGTTTGCTGTACACCGACAGACTAGGATAGGGTTAGTAACTATATGCAGGGTTAGGAACTAAGTTTATAAGTTGGGTTCATTGTAATTTTTGATTAATCCTGAAAAGCCCAAAACGTCAGCATTAGGATTTTCACAGAATTTGCTTTTAAATATTCACAAATGCTCTTTGCGCCATCCAACGGTATTTAGCAAACTTTATCCGATGTGAGTCTTTGTGTTAGCAGAATGTCCTAAATCAGGGCGTTTTATTCACGCAAACCTAGTGCAAGCCCAGCCCGAAAGTGACTGGAAAAGCCTGGTCCGACATACAACTCTGCTTGTTTTGACATAAGATAGTTTGCGAAAAAACTTACCTTGTTGACCGAAATATTCATTTTTTCGCCGACTTTCTGGAAAATTTCGAGCATCGTTCTTCCGCTACTTGAAACACTTAAAGTTATCTGCACAACATGCTTAAAGGTGAATTACGTTAAAATGCCTAAAGTGAAAAAAGAAAATGTAAAGACTGAACTAAGGTACCCATAGCACATTTCGAAATGACCGAAACACACACCAAAATTACAAAGACACAACAATCGCACGTTGCAAAAATATATACACAAAACATCGAAGACGTATTTAACTTTATAGTAAACCCAAATTTCAAACAACCTGCACATTTTACATTAAATGTAGAAAATCGGGTGTTTGCACACAACACTATGACAAATAATAGCATGTTACTGACATAAATCTTCTTTTGAACGAGAAACAGCGAGAAAAAAACAGCCCGGTTTAGTCATCGACACAAACCGATAGACACATAAAAGTTGTTAAAAATAAAAATTTCACCTTGACAGGTTTTCGGGTAGGATCAACATAATGGAAGAAAACGCTGAGAACTCTCTTTGGCTTCGGAAGAGGAATTGTAAGAAAGAGGAACGGATCGAACTTCACTGAACACTGCGTAAAAATTAGTGGTTAGATAATTTATTCATAAATCCACCTGATGGATTTTGTCAGTTATTTCTCAAACTTACGGCACTCTCTACACCAGTGGCTCTTACCTTGGGTTCATGGACCATTGAAGGGTGATATCATTTTAGGGGTAAATGAATACATAATATTGAAAAGGTTTTTAAGCTTAAAAATGCCATTAATTGCCCATGGGGTGCACGTAAGTAATAAATTCATCAAAATTTGTAACATAGTCTTTACATTTCACAGTAATTGCAGTCTGTCTAGTGCAGCGGTTCCCAAACTGGGGTCCGCGGTCCTTTAGGGGTCCGTGAGGCAATTTTTAGGGGACCGCGAAGCGGTTGAAGTAATTGTATAATCTTATTTGGCGTCAGTTTATGCCACTAAATAAGTTTAAATCAAAGTAGAATTGAGAATCAACTGTCTCCATTGCTTAACAATAGCCTTTATTGAATGACAACCATCAAAAATGTAATTGTTCGCGCACAATTGTAGTGCATTTGTCTTGTCTGTGATGTCACAAGCTGTGTTTGGATGACTTTTATGCGCAATTTTGCATAACTAGCTAAAATCCTGAAATCAACTTTCGTTTTTATGAAATACATATTTAGGCTCAAGGACCGCGAGCCCTCAAAATAATGGCAAAGGGACCGTTTTGAAAAAAATATGAAAAAGTTTGGGAACCGCTGGTCTAGTGCTTTGAGTAATGGTTCCTAAAGTGGTTCCTAAATTAGGTTCGACCTTTCGGGTGGTAAGCAAGATTACTGTAGTTGACAAGTCTGTGAGGAAATTAATATAACTAACATGAAGTTTTGGACCATTGGTCTTTAACCCCCTTCTAGGGCACTGGCTCAAAAGCACCTTATTTGTTATTTCGTCTGAAAACAATGGGGCATTACTTGGTAGAGGCGTATTTGCCCCCAAAATCCCAAAATTGCCACATTCCCCCCTAATCCGGAACCTATTGGTCCAAAAATTCGAATCCGTTTCGCTTTAAACGTCCATGTAAATAGTGTTACTGTGAAACTAACACCCCAGTAAAAAAAAGTTTGGAAATAACTGTTGCAGACATTAGTCAAACACATGTGGTCAAAGAAAATCCATTGTACCACCTAAAAAGTAAACCGGAACAACAAAGAAACATTTACTTACGTGCCCACACTTGGGGCAGTCAAGTTTTGATTTGAACAGACCGTGGAAAAGATCAACAATGAAGGAGTCGTTACGGGACTTGTGCAATTTCCAGCTTTCTTCTGCCACCACGTGGTCGGGTCTATCGTCGTCTTCTTTGCCCTGACGTGAAAAACGAAGTCAAAAGGACATCATTGTCAGAACAGGTAGAACATAATACGACAAAAAATAATGCGATTTAAGGTTGCTGCACCATAAAAATTAGATTACAATTGGCATTATATCAATATTAACAACAATTATTCAAAATAATTAGATTAGAAAATAAAAACAGGCCCCAAAAACATGAAAACAAGACTATAGAGAGATTTAGATCAATTTACGTTCAGTAATCCAATAAAAACAGAGTTCTTTCTGCAAATACTTTACTCAAGTTGTTTGTGGCAACTCAAAACTAAACTCAAATTATATTTTACAGAAAATGAGGACCTACTTCTGTCACATTTTGTTTTGTCCCAAGATTTAACTCAAGTTATCAATTGCCCTAACTCAACATTAAACTCAACCTCAATATACCCTCAAAACTTCACTCAAACTCTCTTTGGTATACTTAAAACTTAACTAAACTTACTTTAAGCATAATCTATAAACTTTAGCTTAAACATAAATCTAAAATCAACATATCTTCTTCAGCTTAAACTCAAAACTAAACTCAACTTATCTTAAGCGTGATCTAAAAACTTCCACTCCTTGGCATAAACTTAAAACTTAACTCAACCAATCTTAAACTTAAAACTAAACTAGACTTATCTTAAGCGTGATCCAAAAACTTAACTGAACCGATTTTCAGCTCAACTTTTAAATCTAAAACTTTAAACTTGACCTAAAACTAATCCAAACCTTCTCAAATCACACTTAAAACAAACTTTTCAAAACACCGAAATATTTTGTTGCATTAACTGGAGGTATCCACACCCCATTTGCACTTTGTGCCAGAGTTGCAAGTCGGGCCGGGTTCGGGTCGGGTTCGGGTCGGGTTCGGGTCGGGTTCGGGTCGGGTTCGGGTTCGGGTCGGGTTCGGGTCGGGTTCGGGTCGGGTTCGGGTCGGGTTCGGGTCGGGTTCGGGTCGGGTTCGGGTCGGGTTCGGGTCGGGTTCGGGTCGGGTTCGGGTCGGGTTCGGGTCGGGTTCGGGTCGGGTTCGGGTCGGGTTCGGGTCGGGTTCGGGTCGGGTTCGGGTCGGGTTCGGGTCGGGTTCGGGCCGGGTATTTGTGAGAAAACGGGCTTAAAACGGGCCTGACTTTAGGTTCCGTGTCCGCCATTTTTTTAAAGTAAAATCACTCAGCTAAGAAACAAGTCTCTGGCCTTGACCTAATGCCTACCCTACTCTAAAACGTATTGTTTACCCCATTGTCTACTATTGTTCATTGTGTTAATTGTTGTCTTTCTCTTTTTTTCTTTCTCATCCTTTGTTGCAAGGCTTTCGTGGATAGGACTGTCAATCAAAATTTCGGGCCTAAACGGGCTTCTCAAAATCGTTTCGGGTTCGGGCCGGGCTTCGGGCTTATACTTTCGGGTTCGGGCCGGGTTCGGGCTCAGATTTCGGGCCCGCTTGCAACTCTGCTTCGTATGAACCCAGTTTTAAACGCAATCGATTCTAATGACATCACATCATTAGTCAAAATTCTCAAGAGCGTCCTCACCTCACTGTAAGGCTTTTCCACCACACGATTCACGTCTTCGTGTATAATATCGAGCAGAAACGCCATGAACTCCTGGGCGTCGTGCTGCATGTAGTCGGTAAAACGCGGCTCTTTCAAACCCACCATTTCCTTGAGAACAAATCAAAAAATGAAAATTAGGTATTGTAAATTAAATCATCAGTGGAAGGTTATGTAATAGGAAATCTATTACCATGGTAACTGAAAGGGGTGAATATTTTTTTTTACATTTACTGCATGATAAAATAAAACGATTGTCGACCGAAGGCAAAAATACAAGAGTTATGACACTCCGAAATAGTTTAACATTTTCTCAAATTAAAATAATAAAATTTTGGTCGACTCATTAATTACTAGACATGATATTTAAATATATGTAAATATAACGGTTACAACACACACTTTTGGCTTTGAGATCAGAGTTTTAAATTGAAATAAATAAAATACTTATATTTGTTTCTGTATGACTTTTGGAAGGTGTTTTTCGACACGTGTTCCGTAATTCAAAGTGGATTTAGGCGGACCAAAGTAAAAAAAAATACATAAATTGGAAGTCATTTAAAATTGGACTCATCTCAAACATTTTCCAAATTCATGTCCCACAAAATACAAGGTTATTTTATTGCCACATTGGAACACTATTTACGGATCTGTTTATAAGTTTAATCATTAAAATAACGACCCAAATATATGTCAAAAGCGACATGCTTTATTGCTGAAACGTTTAATCGAATAAATATAATAAACGCAAAAACGACATGCTTTACCCGAATGATGGCATGAGCATTTGCTGTAACGTTCAAACAATAAAGCATGTCGATTTTACGACCATTTGGGCCGTTATTTTTATCATTAAACTTATTGCTACGAATTTAAACAAAAATGGCCAAAAGTATCACAATCCCAACACCACGATATTTTGAATGACGGAAATACAAGTCCATTGTCTCTGACTTACTACAAACATACCGGAAAAGCGGTGACGGTTGCAACAAAACCTATATATTCTGCATTTATATACAATCCCTACAAACAAATGACAATGATTGCGAAACTACCTTGAAATTATAAAATCATCAAGCAAATAAATTTCTCTGTAGTTTACGCCCAGTTGTGGCATCTTTTTAACCTGTTACTCCCAAACTCGAGTGCCCTAAAGTGGCTAAACTATCCGATACGGCCCAACTCTCGTCATCAGCTGCACTGATACGACTTTAGAGGTCAAAACAATGTGCACTGTCTGCAGCTTACCTTGAACTTAATTGGTGAAAAAGAGGTTTTGTCTCTGGACCATAGTTCCTTGAACAACTCAAAGACAACTTCAACCATCTTCCCTTTCATGCCGAGGGGATTTTTTGTGTTGATGTCTTTTCGGTAATGCCCATCTGTGATATAATAGTAACCTCATACGTATGCCAAGCAAAAGGCAATATGTCCATAAAAGCTTTATAGATACCGATAATGCTATAAAGGGGAAATATATATACCGTATATACTCGCAACTTTTTTCCTTATATTTTTTTGAAAAAATATAGGTGCGACCTATCCGCTCGACATACGTGCAAATACGGGTGCATGCGCTCGTGCACGCACATACCAATGCGAGACAGTTTCATGAGCGCACACGCACATGCGACCGCTCAGCGTGCGTTGGATTTTCCCGCTTTGTTGAGAAAAAATGGTTTTGCGGTTTCAATGCAATGCAGTTCAATGCTAAAAAACAAGCAATTGCAACCAAAAAAGCTAGGGAAAGGGCCTTTTAAATCCCTAGATTTTCAGTGCGACTTATGTGCGAGTCAACTCTAAATTAAACTTTTTTAACACAAAACTAACAGTGCGACCTATACGGTGGCGCGACCTATTGGCGAGTATATACGGTACATCTTAAAATCTTGACCTAATGTTTTACATGACTTTAAATCAACATACATAAGGTTCATTGCAGTCTTCACCCACCAAGCAACGACCAGGGAGTTTCTAGTTTTAAATTTAAAGTAAATGTTTGTCCATGGAAGTTGGGTGTTTTGATTTTATGTAAATCAGCACTGTTCAATAATTGGTTATCAAAACGCCTCTCACAGAAGTTGTAACGTGAACAGTAAATTTAACGCATATTTCATAAAAAAAACATTTTTTTCAGAATGCATCATAAAGCTACCCTTGCGAATTTCAGTTATTTAAGTGCGTTTACATGCTGCATATAAAATCGGGTCATGATTGAAAAATTGATAGCTTTAGTTCGTGAATTATTTATACGTTCATTTTATGAAGAAAATCGTAAATATTATGAAAATCCGGTCTTTTAATGATAACTGCCAAAGTTTTGTGTCAAAACGTTTAAATATATTTGCCCCTAAAAAAATTAATACAAACAATATACCGAGTAAATAGGTTTTCAGGTCACTCGTGTTGGCGAGAGCCTGGAGCACGCTGTTCATAAAGCAAGTGTTGCCCAGGTTGTTGAGACCTGAAAAACATAGAAAATAGGTTTTACTTGGGAACTAGAAAAAATTTTAGGACAGTGGTTTCCGATATTTTGTGCGTTATGTCCTACTTAAACTTATCTTTTTTTTACATGTGGTAACACACGAAATTTGTATCTGTTATGTATTAATATTTACTGTAAAAGCACATTGAAGGCTTGTTTTTCTTGACAGTGTCTCACAGTTGTAAACGGGTCCAAAATTCGAGCCCCAACCCGAAAGTACAAGCACGAAACCCGAACCTGAATCGTTTTTGAGAAGCCCGTTCAGGCCCGAAAATTTGAATGACAGGCCTCTACATAAAAGCCTACAAAACGTACTACAGTAGAGAAAATAATTTGAAGACGTTTAAGAGCTGTAAGGCGTTAGGTGAAGTCCAACAACTAGCTACTTAGTTGGGTAATTTTATCTGAAAAAACGGACACAGAATTTTAGGCCGAATCAATTTGTTTGTTAACAAAACCTAAGTCCGAACCCGACTCAAAAAACCGGCCTGACTTACAACTGTACAGTGTCAAATGTTAGCAACAATTTTATTTTTTAAGCAAATGAACATTGGATGTATCCTTTTGGTTTTTGCCCAGTTGTGGCAACAGATTTGGTGAGGCATGTTTTTATTCCGGTGGTACCAATTCAGTGTGATACCGCATATTATCACATTATACGCAATTTTATTAACACATAACTATAAACAGCTACACTTTAGCCCATACAGCTAATATCTTGCCATCAGCTGAATAAATAAGGTATAGGTCGAAACAATGTGCACTGTCTGTAGCTTATTTATCGGTTTTCACAGAATAGCGTGGCTACCAGTACCTTCTTGTTGCAGTACAGTACATTGTTGGAAAATAGATAATCCATATTGACCACGTTTAATCAGGTCATTTAACAGCACCAACCTGTAAATCCAGCCCTGCAAACGGACTTAACAGACGTTCTACTGTGAAAACAGCTGGTTGTTGATGGCAGTGGCCTGTTTTCATTCTTGTTAACATTATTATTATCTTCATCATCAGATGCGAATTCCATAGGTTCGTCTGTACAAAAACATGGGCTGTACATTGAAATAAACACTTAACAATAATAACCTTAAATCCAATGTGTACTGTGGTAATGTTGTTTCTATAATAACAAGCTGGTTTAAAATATAGGAAAAATACAGAATATTGAACTAATAAAGTTAACTGAAGCAAGTTTTATAATCAAAAAAGATTTAATTTTTTTTGCTTAGGCAGTAAAAAACTCTTTGTTGTATTAATTGTGTGAGCAGGGACGTAAAAAATGCCATGTAAAAAATGTAGTTTAAAGAAATGATAGGCTCGTTGCAGATACTGTTACATCTGTGGTTTTTACTTTTTTAACATAAATGTGATTAGTAACGTTTTGATATTGAATAACATTTAAGCTCATTTTACACTACCAGTTATTTCCGGCCTTATGTTTCAGGGGGGTCAAAAATATTGCAAAATGCTTTTAAAAATTTTGATCTTTTTAACACTGCATTATGAAAAGTCTTTATTGCACAACTAGAACGCAATTTGATTTCTGAATTTTTTTCTATTTTGCATTAATTTTAATCTTGCGAAAATATAAATATATTATCAAAACAGCTTATGATCAACTTTATGTCATTTACTTCATATTTTTGAAATTTAATTTATTCCATTTACAAAATGGGGTCATTTATAGCAAAGATAAACACACAATTACCATGCATTTTTCTGATTTTTTTTCCAATTTGCATCGATTAGTACAAAATTGTTTAATAAAAGTGCAATGGGTAGCTGTTACATTGGGACTAGGGACTTGGTGTGTTGAAAAAAATTGTATTTAATCAAGTTCAGATAAACAACAGCTATATAGTACATAGTACTAGTTGGTTTAAATGATAAATTTTATTCGTCAATCTTTTGAATACCTTGCCCAATTTTTTTCCACTCATCTTTCCGGTTTTCTGTTGAATTCAGACTTAGACTTGGGGTTTCTAAAAAATAAATAAGTTATAGTTGGTCTGTACCTTTCCACCATACTTTGCACGTGTGCAGGTGGCTTACACCTTGCTACAACCTTATGTCAATCTCTGCTGTGCACCTTTTTATCTGCCATTTTTATGTGATGCTGGTTTCGCACCTTTTTATCAATTTTTTCGTGACTAAAGTGGATATAAACAGGTTTAACAGATGTAGCCCTTCATATCACTGATGATGGCAAGAGCATTTGCCGAAAAGTTTGAACAATGAGGCATGTTGTTTTTTACATCTATTTGGGCGGTTATTTTCATTGTCAAACTCCTGAACAGATCCATATGTAGTATTACAAGTTGTGTTTCCACAATCACTAGATTTTTACCACACAAAAAATAAAAGAAAGTTATTGACATATATAGCTACTAGTAATGCAAAGTGTTTGTCTAAAATTGTGCAGACCCACAAACTCTAAAAAATCCCCACTGTGATCTATATTGATTGTGATGTGGCTGCACCCCTGTATTATTGCATTAATTAATTCACAGTTTATCCATTTAACCTTTATGTGCATTTTTTCATGCGCTGTGAAGCCATACACAGTACACATTGATTTACATGGTTGATAACAATCAGTCAATTCCAAAGCTTTCAGGAACATTTACTAATAACCATGTAGTAAATACAGTCAGCATCGCAACAGGACATACACAAAAATAATACATCTAAAGTTGTTAATTTTGTGCCTTGAAACAACTAAAAACAAACTCCCATTTAATGTACTGTAAGAGGAAAAACTTGAAAATACCAATTTCGAGGAGATTCCTCCATTTTACAGCTTCCTGTTTCAGCAAATGAATTTCCAATGTCTTGCGAGTAATTTTATGTCTGCCTTTGCTCGGCACAATCGCTGCGCTGTAAAAAAAGCTTGGTCTGAAAACATTGCAAAAGTTCTTGGGTTCCACCATTGGTTTTAACCAAGAAAAAAGTTAAAGTTTAGAAATGCTGTGAGAACTGGTTTAATTTTTTGCAGTGTGTTACATTTATACTTATGTCTTTTTTGTTAGCACTTATGCACCAGAAAAGAAATAAACACCAACACTTACAAGAGACGAATAGACCAGAGAAATGGTGTTTCAATTGTCGTTCCATACTTCTCATGAAATGTTTCATCACTTAAAAAACAAACATAAAAAAACCTCAAAATTATCTTTTACATGACCCATATTTTTGTCATTTAAATATGTTCTACAACATTCTGAAACAGTGTTCAAAAACATAAAAAAATGATTTACTGCTTTTGGAACATGAATTAGTTAAAATGATAAAAAATCTCATAATTATAATAATCAATACTCCAAATCAGGGGCGGGCAACTTCTCCAGTCGGCGGGCCTGATATGGGAAAATGAGGTACTTGGCGGGCCGGATTCCTGAATCGATATATTAATCGCGTATTTATCCAGTGATTTAAAACGGATTTTTGACCACCTAAACTAAATACAATCAAGAACGTCGCAATTACAATACAGTCCAAACAATCTAACTGATATAACATAAAATTATTCACCACAGCAAATTTAATGCATACACCACAGACTTAGATACTGCTGAAACACTAACTAGGCTACACGTGTGGAAAGAAAGAAAACCGAGAAATCAGGCCAAACACAAGTTTGGCAGTTATGTCGTAACAATGGATGTATGGTGCGATGGTTACAACGGCGGGAAAGTTTTTTGCTAGTGGGGAGCGTTACTGTCCGTTACAACTATAATTTGACGGAGTAAGCAAGTAGTAGGGGATTGCGGCAGAATGTGGCTGCGGGCCACATTATCATGCAAGACCAGAAACTGTCTGCGGGCCGCTCAAAATCCCGTCGCGGGCCGGATCCGGCCCGCGGGCCGTATGTTGCCCACCCCTGCTCCAAATGGTGGTTGCAAAAAAAAAGCATTAAACAAAAAAGGTGCGGGAAGTACCAGGTTTTCATTGTGATTGTCAAATTTCTTTCCTCGTAAACAACACTCACACCAAGTTGATCGAGTAAAGCGATGTAGATTGTGATGACAAGACTGTGACTTCCCTGAAATGGTTTACATTTGTATGTTCATTGAGAGTTTTTATGACAAAATACTTTCTGTTCTATTACCTCTGTAATTGGCCCAAACAAAAGTTTAAGAAACTCTCAACATAAGTTTGAGAAAAAGTTTTGCGTTTAAACGTCAGTTTCATAATATATATAACATGAAACAAGTTCATTTAAAAAATTATTCATAAGTTACTTTCACACCTATTGGTACATAAGTTCAAATACACATGTGCATATTAATTCGTATTCACCTTGAAAAAATTAATTGTTTCCAAGTTCATGTGTTTTAAAGACAAATAAACAGATGCACTGTTAAGTTAAAATTGAGCATACCTTTTTCCAGTATTATTGAATAAAACACACTAACACATGTATTGCATAACTTTGTTCTCACCGTTTCATACCAGGCATGTTTTACTGTTTTAAGCCGATGACTTTCATGTTCAAACTGTTTCAGTGACTTGAACCCCTCCTT
Organism: Phallusia mammillata; assembly: GCF_965637545.1. Classification (NCBI taxonomy): domain Eukaryota; kingdom Metazoa; phylum Chordata; class Ascidiacea; order Phlebobranchia; family Ascidiidae; genus Phallusia; species Phallusia mammillata. The sequence goes on from NC_137255.1 coordinate 24,866,378, forward strand.
CATTATATCTTGCCCTAAAATAAAAAATAACATCTCTAAAACGCTGATATAGGGCAATGCTCAAAAAAAGTAGGCTACATAAAAGAAAAAAAAACACATCCCAGGGCCTTAATAAAAGTTGACTTCAATTAAACCAGTGGTGTACAACCTTTGTCACTGTGGGGCTAAATACAATTACCATAATTAGATCATGGGCTGCACCTTTAAAAAACACAAGATGATTTTATTTTGTTGCATACAAAATATATGCCTATATTGAGTTAACAAGTAAAAGTCACATTTGATTTTAGCCATATATTGTCAGGTCACTGAAAAATAGCACCGGGGGCATTAATCTGTTCTAAAAATATAATAACTGGACTTGTTTGCAGGTACATTTAAAATCCCAGCGTTTCTGTGGGCCGCACACCCTCTAATCAACAGGCCGCATTTGGTCGGCGGGCCGCAAGTTATACACCCCTAAATTAAACAACTTACTGAAACGCATTGCCATTTTACTTGGGTCAGTCGTTTCTACATTATCTCACAATTTAGCCAGATCAAGGCTGTGTTTATTATGTCACAATTGATTAATGGTGCAACCAGTGTTTTTTTAAGGTGTTTTGGGGGACCGAAACGGTCCCCCAAATTTCTCCAGCGGTTTCCCAAAATTTGGACTTGCAAATATATGGCTATATTTTTGTATTTAAATGAAACACTTGCGGTCTCTTAAAACTACTTAGCGGTCACCCAAACCAAACCTTAAAAAAAAACCTGGGTCAACTAAGGTTAACTAGATTGTACAGTCGAGCATTGCTGTTCGCAACAATGATATTATGAATCATTCATGTTTGAATTGCTACACCAAACCTCTGTAAAACCCTGTGCAACCCCTAAAGTTCATACATGGAACCCCTGTATAGGTAGTACAGAACCCCGGTTGAAGGGCCCTGATCTAGGGGTAACTACAACTGTTATATTCTTGAATACTTATCTATTAACAAATCTTTAATGTCCAAATAGTAAAGTTTATGTTGAAAGTCACACATGGCATTATTTATACCACAAAAAAACATCGAAGTATCCTACCAGTCTGGCATGGTGATGATGCAGAGGTCTGATTGCCCCCTTTCAGTATTCCATGTGTAACAATTGTTCCCCCTGACATGCGAACACTGGTCACCGCTCTTTGATTATATTCATTGTTCTGTTCATTTAAGTTTTTGGACTGTAAAAAAATAGAAGTTTAATTACTGTTTCCACTGGTTTCGAGCACCACTTGTCCCTCTAATTTAGACAAAAATTGAGTATTTATTTTAGGGTGATTAACACTATTTTAGTTCATTCTTTACAAGCTGGCGACCCATAGTCACACAAATTTTCAGTTTTGATTGGAAGCTTTTGAAGATAAGATATGTTTAGCGCATCATTAGTTACCATATTAATTTTTATGAAGGAACACTATACACTGCTTTGAGGAGTGCTTTAATCATAAACATAAATTCCAGAGTACTTGTGTATATAGAATACTTAATGCAGACATTTCAACAATCCCCGCTGTCATCATCAGTGCATTCATCTTTTTTCTAAGTGATTTATATACGGTGTTCTACAGCTTGATTGACAACCTGCACTGATGATGACAACAGAGATTGTTGAAACATTTGCATAATGTATTCTATATACACAAGTAATCTGGCAGTTAGGTGTTTGATTAGATTTTTATGAAAGTTTCTAAACCCTTTTCAAACTTAATGCAACAAAATATTAAAACATAAATGCATAAAGCAAAAAAAAAGTCAAAAATAAAGTATTTATGGTAACACTTTTGCATTACATGATGGAGAACAGTTTGACTGGTTAATTAATAGAACTTTGGTAAAATCTCTAAAATTTACCACCATGTTAGATGTTGTAGGTTATTATCTTACCGTTAAACTAGTCCATTTAATGTTTTCGTTCTTTTTCCTCAGCACTAATACCAATCTATCATTGTTTTGTTGACGCTCTGACCTTTTTTGGTCTATTTCATCAAATAGCTCAAATCCAAAAGGTAAACAGTCTTGTAAAATATAGTAAATTTATGTTAACAATATTACATGTACAAACAGAATTCAACAGGTTTTTTTGTATTTTTGCATGATTGAGTCCAAAAAACTTGGGTTTTTTTGTAAACTGTAAGATTTTTTCAAAGATAAATAAAACTATCTATTATTTTGCTTCAAAGAAGCTACATCTGGTTAATCATTGATACATGATCGATTTATTGGCATAAAGATCAGCACACGCAACCATTCACTTGTTGAAAAAATCATTTATATACTTACCGTTTGGAAAAGTGTACATGCTATTAACTGAATTTGTATGTAAATACAACAATACTTTAAATAGAAAAATATATACCCAAAAACTGTCAAAGTAAATAAAAAATAGAACACTTTTAATATATATTTACAGTTACAAAAAATATACATAGAGAATCATTTATACATTTGTTTTTAAAACATAGAATGTCCAACTCCTTATGCTTTCTTAGGGAATTACCAGGATATGCAATGACCATGAATATTTTCATGACTAATGACAAAGTAAATAATGCTACAGTTAGGGATTAAGTATGCGAATTAGTATGTATAATAAGGGTTTAACCAAAATTAAGTTAAACACTAACCTGGAATAGTCAGTTTACATGAAGTATTGGTTAATGTCACTGCTACATCTTCAATCTGGAAAGAATCGCTTGTTTTTTCAAACACCAGGTACACATGTGGTCCTTTCTGAGACCACTGAGTAGTGAACATTGCCACAAACTAACTAACCACAGTTATGACAAAGTACACTACAAGTATGTTAAGTTAAGCATGTAACACTTTTGAAGGTAGCAAAACAAACTCTTAAAAAATAGAAACAGGGTTTATTAGGTCGTTTGATATAAAAGTATGACAAATTTTGCCTTAGTGTGTAGTCAGTAATTATTTTATTTCCAAGCAAGCTTGTACCATGAAGTGCATACACCAAAACAACAAGCATAGGCATAAATGTATGTATACATACATTGTAAAACGAAGACAAAAAAACTACTAATCCTTGCCCCAGTCTGCAGAGTGTGGCAAATAAATTTTTGCACGCCAAGTTTTGAGGTTTGCATGCGAAAATTTTGCACCAAAGGCATTAAATTGGCCTGTCTTGACCTCTTTTACTTGCTTTGTGCCTGCTAAAATAGGTATTGCACGCAAACTTATGGGCCGTGCGCACGCACACGCAGGACATGTAGGTCCTACATGCACGAGATCTTGTCGGGAACTGCCATGTTCTGCAGACATGCCCTTTCCTTTGTTACAGCATATTAAACATTACAATATTATACTTTACATGTTTTATCAATCGAAAAAAGTTCTAATATCATCGCTACTACCTAGACTTAAATGCCTATTGATGAAACTTAGTCATTAACACATTAAATAAAAACCATGCAATCTGTATGCCACATCCACAGACGAAAGAAAACAGGGACATAGACAAAGTTCTCACAATTTCCAATCTGTTGCCCCTACCCTTGATCATTTAAAAGCCATGCCAACTTGTGTGTTATCACTCCACAGACAAAATTTGTTTGCAAAAATTGCATTTTAGGCTTATCATATCCAACTAAATGCAACACAAAACAATGCAATTTGCAAATGATGTACTGTATGTAAAAATTGACAGTTTTTCTATCAATGTATTTTAGTGTCAGGAATAACCGCGTTTTAAAGAAAGGGTAGACTAGCAGCGCATGACGTTAATAACTCCAATTTCAACTCAAAATTCACAGTTTCACACTTAATGGTTAAACAAAGAATCTATGTGGCTTTACAGGAGAAATAAAGGCTAAATAATAAACCTAAATTTCACGATAGGTCTTACAGAGCATGTAGGTTACCTAAATGTGTAAACAATACAATTACAAATCATTGTCAGTGTCACAGCTGCAAAATTCTCAAAACATAACAGTTCCAGAAAAGAGGTAGCAACGTCCGCTCGATGCAGCATCATGTAAATGTGTGTACTGTGTATTGAATGAACCAGTAGAGATCATATTTTTTTTACAAAAGTTGTACTTTATAGGGCGTTTCATCTATTGTCAGCGTAATAAACAAAAAAATGATGTAACAGAGCAATATATGGCCTTTTAACGGAAAAATATTTACACTACGAACTGTATTTTTTTTTAATTTTAGACTGTTGGAAGACCACGAGTTCTTAACTTCGGGGTCGTACCTTGATGTACTTTGTTTAAAGCAGGTGCGTCCAACCCGTGGCCCGCAGGAAGGTTCTGAGTGGCCCGCGTAGTATTTTTTTAAATGACAACTTAATCGCCTACGTAATTTATGGCAAACTTTCATTCCGATAAAATGACATTTTAATTGTTTTTTGCCTTGTTTCTTTGTTAAGTAGTAATACACAACTGTTCAGGTTACTTTTGTTGCGTCACAATGCGCATTGTTAAGGCCCGTTTACACTATGCGTAACGCGCTCGCTCAAACCTGCGTAAGTTTGTTTGTTTCATTTTTTCTGTCTGGTTTCGCTCCTGACTGATTTCGGGCGCTCAAGTCTCGTAGAAATGAGCGAGCGATCGCCTACCGAGCGTTTTTCTGCGTATCAAGCTGCTTGAACCTGCGAAAACGGCTTGTGTTATCGCTGCTTGCGGGTTTGTAATTGAAAAAAAGTTGGTTCATTTGCCGAAAATAAATGATGGTGCGCTATTTGCCTCAAATTTAATTATTTATTACATTGTTATGATTGTATGTTGGGTTTTTTGTGTTCAAATATTGTAATTAAGTGCATTTAAAGTGTACATTCTACCCAGTACAGGGGACTACATGCTATAAAAACATGAAAGTAAGATAAACATGCCATAAATCTATACAACAACATATTAAACAATCCTGTATGATTACCGAGAAGCAAAATCATGTTTACTAACAAAATATCATTTAATTTTGATTCATAAAAATCTTTTTCGAATCCAAACTAGGTAACAATGAATTTATGTGATGAATGATGGTCATCGCTAGTTGCTGTGAGCTAAAAATGACGTCGGGTATGTTATTTAGTACACTTAGGTACGCGCCGAAAATCGTAGTGTAAACGGAAGGGGTCGCAAGGTTAGGTTAGGTTAGGCGCCGCTACGCACAGTGTAAACGGGCCTTTACGCATCACAATTTGTACATTGTTACGTCACAATCTGACTCGTACTTGAAGAGTCAGTCAGTAGCCTAATGTTTCTTGGTTCATTGAAATACATCTGCATGGTATCAGAGACTCGCGCAAAACGCATTTAGCAGAAAAACATCTTCCGCACTCTGCAGTGATATAGATTATGCCAAACAGGAAATAAAAAGCAACCATATGGAAGCCATATGGAAAAATCGCTCTGCATTTCTCCATCGTCCATCTCACCGAATATTGCCAAACTTGTTTAAGAAAAACAGTGCCAAACTTGCACATTGAAATGTCGACGTGTGGGAAAAACTTTGTTGACTTAACTGTATCTTGGTGTGTATTTATTGTTCTTATAACTGTAAACGAGGATAATACACATTTCTAAGATTAGAATTTCGGTGTGAGGATTTTAATCAGAAATTATAAGACAGAGATTCCAAATTGGCAGTAACACTCAAGTGGCCCGCGCAATCATTCGTAAACCGCATGTGGCCCTTTGGCCAAAAAGGTTGGACACCCCTGGTTTAAAGCAAAACGCATTTCAGTAATTCAGTATTTTTTGTTTCATTTTATCCTCGGTGGGCGGACAATGGTTAAATGTGTTATACTCACATTATCACAATAAGTCCGCCGTCGAGTCGTTAAATCATATTGCCGGTCTACTGAACTTTATTTTTACTTTTTTGCCTTTTACGAATCGGTGGAATGTAAACCAGGCCCCACGAGAGGGGGGTGCAGCCGGTGCGCCGCACCGGGGCCCATGAGAGTCTTGGGGGGCCATTATTATTAAGTTTTTAAAATTGCTTTAAAACGAAAAAATGTTGCTGATTGTCGAATGTGGAGTTTGATTTGTTTGTAGTGCAACTCTATGCAACAAGTTTTATGACTGTTATACGTTGGTGCATGCGCGAATTGTAGCGAGATCTCTTTTGGATGTTTCTACGTTTTTGTGCCACAGTTGTGTCCGTTGTGTGGTAAGAATGCTGCACATTTGCGCTGACTACATAGTGCTGGTGAGTTTTATGGACGTTATAATAGCATTTGTTGTTTCGTTATAGGCTACATTTGTTTATAATAGCACGTATTTGACCAGTACAAAAAGGTATACAAGTGAGCATCACAAACTTTTAATGGACCATTATTATTTGTTTTTCCGGATACTAAAAAAATATAGGTTTCAACTAATGTATAAATGAACCTCTGTATTTTTTTAAATGTTGATGTCTAACACTTTCAGTGCGGTTGACGTACATCTACGTCAAAATACTTTTTGTGTAGTAGAGTGCGGATTGACGTTAATTTACGTCAAAAGTCTCACGGGCACGACAGTGTGTAATACTTCGGCAGTTCCGCTCGGTTTAATTGACACAATAATATAATTTTTCATGTCACTTTTACCTCAGTTTACCTTTTGGGTAAACAGGGCAGTGGCGTAGCCAGGGATGGGCCAAAGGGGCTATGGCCCCTCCCAAATTCTTAAAGTTGTACATTGATAAACTTTAATTTAGTGTAGTTTCGTCCCTCATCATTGTGGTTTCGTTTCTCAACTATCAAAGGAATATATAAATTACTAAAAATGAATTTTGTCATCAAGTTGTAAGCCGAAATCCATGCTTTTTTATTTATGCAGACATGAAATAAATCAACAAAGCGTTTGGCTGTCCCGTCGAACCACAGTTTGGCAAGTCACGTTTTTGGTAACAGCACGCCGAGCGTTAGCAAAAAGTTGTATTAGACAACAAATTATTTGGCCCCTCCCAAAATGTTTGGCTGCCTACGCCACTGAAACAGGGTGCATGAGTTCGTCACAACAACTTTAAGGGTTCACCAAGCCAAAAAAGGTTGGAGCACTGCTTTATTGGACCATATTTGTTAATTGTACATAAGCGATAAAGCGACAGTTATATACATATGTGTGTGTGTGTGTGCGTGCGTGCGTGCGTGCGTGCGTGCGTGCGTGCGTGCGTGCGTGCGTGCGTGCGTGCGTGCGTGCGTGCGTGCGTGCGTGCGTGCGTGCGTGCGTGCGTGCGTGCGTGCGTGCGTGTGTGTGTGTGTGAAGACGTTTACTTTGCTGTCTGCTGCCTTCGTATTAACATTTTTAATTGGTCTGTACGCACCTATGTGAAAATTACCGTCAAAGCAGTTATTATTTCAAACAAATTAGCAGTAATGGGGTCTCATGTCCGACTTAAGTCACATTTTTCGAAAACTTGACTTGACGTGAGTCTTCTCAACTGTGATAGACTTGGCTTAACTCGGTATATCAACAACATCTTTTACCAGATAACCTGTCCAGTTGGCTTTAACTAAACAATAGCAGAACTTTACTGTGCGATTTGTAGGTATTTTTGTTGGTATACCGAGTATATATATTTTATATTTTTTAAGTCATTTCATCCGGCCCTTGACCATATTTTTTTGGTTTGCGAAATTGTATTGATAACTTTGTAACATTCAAAAATTAAACTACTTCCTACGAAAGTTTTCCTGTCGCGATATGTGGAATTGATATTGCCTATAGTTTCATGGGATTACAATGCCTATGATTGATTCAAAGCTAGTTTGTTACGTCACAGACAAGACTACAAGTGTTAATTGTGTGCAAACAATTGCCTTCCTATGTTACTTGTGACGTAATATACAAGCATTGCTCGTCAGATGAGATTAACTATACCAGGGGTCGGCAATCCCTGGCACGCTAGGTGTTTTTTTATGGCGCGCCAACCGATTTGCGTGTTTATATTGAAGTAACAATTTAACCTGTTACACTGCTTGTTTATAGTTTTTATCATGCCATGGTCTTAAAATTCAGCCTTTGGCACGCATCGTCAAAAGGTTGCCGACCCCTGAACTATACAGTTTAACAGTCGCATTACCAAACTTTGGGATTTTAGAAATACCATGTCTTGGCGCTGAAAAAAGTTTGTGGTGACCCCTGGTTTAAGCAAACACAGTACATGTCAAGACCAATATTTGCTTTTAAGCATTTACTTTGCTGTACGAACGCTATAGTGCATGCAGTAAAAATATAGGAATTTTAGGTTTCTAAAACTCTGAAGGTTTGACGTTATTGTCCAAGCTGTTAATGAGTGCGGCTAGCTAGCTTTCGTTTATTCTTTTGGCGAATAAACGTATTAAACGCTTGATCATCAGCACATAAATAGTGTTCAAAGGGGGGCCCAGAAATTGACTTGCACCCATGGGCGCCGGCAGAAAATTTTGCAAGAGGGGGCAAATTTAGGCTGATACCTACTTTACCGCATCAAAGAATTTGTTACATATGAAGCCATAAATCGTGTACTTCACAATTGAGTTGCCTAAAAGTTAAAGCATTTACCGATGTAACAAATCCCCACGCTGCCACTTTAATTAGGTTTGCTGCTAAATATGTTAAATTGAGGTACACTGAAATTCCAAGGGGGGGCAAGTGCCCCCTCTTGCCCCTACGTGGCGGTGCCCATGCTTGCACCAGCATATATTTTTTCTCTCCAGGGCCCTGATGTAAACTATCCTTTATGACTCATTCTACAACTTTTCAGCATAATTTAATTGGGCTAAAGGATATGATTCGTCTCACTACACAGTTGGTATCTTTCGGTGCTACTAAAACAAATGTCAGCGGATATCATGCCGCCTGTCAACAGAGAGTTTGCAGTGATTTCATTCCACAAGTTTCGAATATGTGGCGTTTCGTATAAAGGGCGTGCCAAAATAATGGCCTCGGCAAACATAAACCGACTTCAAAACATTCTACATAACAATACGATAAGCTAAATTCGTCGCCGGCGTAAACCAAAGTGTGGGCGAAAATCAACCTGCAAATGGTACGGTTAGGAGAAAAGGGACTTGTCAAAAACACTTGGTCGCGCTGCAGCTCATTTCTCCTTGGACTGCGGCATGCGTTGGCAAACAGCAGCAAAACAAGTTTTGGCGGACTGAATAACGGAACTGGAATTATTATGACGTACATATTAAATTGTGTGAAAGGTCCCGTGTGCCCACTCTTAACGATCAACGCGATTATCAAGTTTTGCAATGACCTACCTTTTCTTTTCTTGTTTTCTCACAACTCGGTCGTATAAAAGCCCGAACGCGCTTACGCGCAAGACAATCTCTTGTTAGCATCAACTATACGATACTTAACTTGAACTAGATATGTTTAGATGACTTTTTCGGTAAGTTTAGAGGAAAAAGACCGTTTTGTTAAGAGTATAGTGAGGCTGTCTCGCCACAGAAATGATGCCTTTGAGTCAAACGCTTTGACTGTAGTTTTACGCATCAGAACATAAAAAAGTAAAAGTTGCTGACATTGAAAAGGCCGGTAAATGGAATGGGTAACTATAAAAAATTAGGACGAGAAATAGAGTAGTTTTGCCTCATATAAATTTTAAAACTTGCTTAAAAATGCAATTAAATTGAATAGAAGTTAAGTTATGTGTCGCTTTGATCAAATAATTCTGTGTATTTTTATTGTAGTAATAATATCGGTTAGAATTACAGTGCGATTGGATGCAAAGTAACATGTAATGTTGCCCTTTTAAATGTTTTAATTTTAAATCCATAATATATTCAAACGCTGTTTTATATAGTAATTATAAAGTGTATATTACTGTCCTAAATTCTGTTCTATATCGCTTACAATTACTTTACATTTTGCGTAAAAATAGATAAAATAATAAAAGACGGTTTTTAATGATGCTGTCGACGGCTTTTAATGAAGTTTTACAACACAAAAAAAATTCTTATTTTTGCTAAGTAATTACACGTGGCACAATTAAAGTTAGTAGTCCGTCGTCCATTTTGTCCCTGCGCTTGTTTGACGTTGGTCAACTACTAACATATTTACCGGTACCGTAATATTCCGAGTCGTGACTATAGCTTGGCCCTTTTTTCCATGAGCTTTACTCCCCCAATGTTTCGTTACAGTTTTTTGCAGAAAAAAGGGTTAAGAGCGTAGATGCTTTGGTTTAAATTAGTTTGCTGTTTTTGTCACTTTATGCCTTAAAAACCTAACTGTTCGCACCGGGTATATAGGTACCTGAAGGTACTGATGCCCCGTTTTAGTTGTAGAGTTTACAGTTGGACCCTAATACCTGCAGGTCCTTTTTTCATCATGAGTCACTAGAGACTCATTACGAAAGAAGGAGACATAAGTAACATCAAATTTAGACTATGTGTAACCTTCAGTCAAGTCAGAGACGTACATTTTGTCATCTAGGTCTTCAATGTCCTGCTGAAAAAATATGTTTTCAACCTACTTAATTACATCATAAAAACGTTATGACACGAAATCAAATAGACTAATTAAAGTGTGTTAATATCTTTGGATGTAAAATGTACTGTATGATGTTATAGGAAGTTTTGTTGAGGTGGATATCCTAGCTTCTTGTACCAGTTTATCACATACTTTCGTGACTTGTGCTTTATTCAGGGCAAAAGTGTGCCATTTACGCCGTGATTTCACGCTTTTGGCGAGATTTTTGTTCGTGTTTTTTAGATTGAAATGTGCTGTTTACAATAACTTAAAAAAGTTTGAGGCGTAATCAGAAGTATAAAATATGTTTAGTTAAATACCGAGAAGCATTTTAGTGATGGCATGTTTTGGATTTAAAATAAATATGGTCTTTTAATGATGAAATATAATATCATTTAAGTAACTTTGTAAACACAGATTCGTAACAGTTTAAAAAAGTCAAACTTTAAAACAGAAGCAAGACTGCCCAATGAACACATGAAAGGCCTACACATACACCTACCCAAATCGTAGCTTGATAACGATGCCGCCATTTTGCAGTGCACCCAACCATGCGACCATAACAGCTGTCAGATACATCAAAGACAAATTAGCAGTCGTTTTAGTGTCAGTTAACACAATTTGAGTGTTGCAGCTGTAACCAGATATTGCTATAATTTACCCCCCGTTCCGCCGCATGCACAGAAAAGCGGATTTAAAGATTTTAGAGATGAATGTAAAAATGTGATTTTAACCAAGAGATCGGAATGTCATGAATTTTACGTTGTATTTAGCATTTTGTAACAATTATCTGTCAGAAAGGGTAATGTTCAAAATTTTCATGCTATGTGTCAGAATTGTCTACCGAATATATTGAGTTTGTAGTCATCGTGTATTCTAAACTTAGCGCACAACATTTTGAGCATACTGCTGGTGGCTGTGCACGGATAAAAACTTACTTTTTTGCTTGACATTTGAACATTATAAAACAAATTTTAAAAAGTTTTTTTGGTCCAAAAGTATTCTGGTCAGCTCAAGTAACATATATAGGCCTATAAAAGTCCAAGTAGAAGCACGTGTCCAACTGCTAGACTTTTTGCTTCTAGCCTATTGGATTCGCTGGCGACTAGTAAGTGTAATAATTAACGTGTGCGCAGCCCAGTGCGGCTGTACGGTTGAGGCTGTGCGCCCATAATTTTAGATACACTGGATATAAAACCCACCTTTAACGTTTTGAAAAAATATTATGGTGTCGTTTCAAAAGCGTAACACAAATTTCTAGTTTTTCCATCGATAGTTTTTCCACTATTCGGCAAAAAAACTGGCTGTCAATTTTTTTTTTTAAAAAAGACTATATAGCCTACTTTGTTTGAAAGTGTACCAAAAAGATATAGTTGCAAGGTTAACAAAAACGTGTACATGTAGTTGCCAGAAAACACAACATATATATGTACATATGTGACATACAACATACGAACGAGAAACGTGACGTTTCCCACGAAGGCAAATATAAAAACTGGTCAACCAAAGCCCAATTAAAACGAAAGCCCTAAAGTGCTTGTAAAATATTTAAATACGTGTGTATGTGAGGCTACATAGCTATCAGAATACGTTAGGAAGCAGAAAAACTCGAAGGGGTTTTGAATTCACTTTGGACTTCAGTTGCGGATAGAAGGTTTCATAGAACTTTATGATGTGTGTCAGACCATCATTGGGATTATATATTAGACACGATCTTTTGACTATTTGAAAAAATGTTAATTGGTTGTTATCTATTTTTGTTGACATCTTTGTTGCACAAATCATCAAACAGCTTTTCTTCCCATGCTGTATTTACAGGTGAGTAATTATTAGTCCTAAACTTTATTGATTTCGCATATCTGAACCTCTTATAGCAGTGTTTTTGTTATTATTTTCTTGCCTCTCTCTTAGCAGTTTGTTGATTTCAAAACGCCCCTTGACAGAAAAACTCAACGATGGTGTTTTGTCTCATATGTTGACACAGGTTTTGTTAACTTCAGATGTTAGAAGTATAGTCTAGCATTAAAATACATAACAATTATGTTGGGCAGTTGTGTGGACAAATTTTGTAGCTGTATTCTGTTTTGTCAAAAAATTTAAAACGCCACCAGGACGCGTTGCGGTAGTTAAAACAATTAGGGATATTTGTTAAGTTTACCAATTTTTAAGTGCGACTTTTGGCCTAATCCATCCATTACAACAAAAAATAACAGAAAAAAGTGGGGCATGATATTTTGTAAAAAAATGGGTTTGTCGACTTAGATTTGGGACAAAAATCCCTTAACAGCGCAAACAGTACAGTTTATGTTACCAAACTACATATATACACAGTTATGTAGGCTTTTATTTCGATTTAGGGTTGCGTTTTACAGACCATATAGAACGATGTTTTATCGTTCTATATAGCGTTTTAGGATTTTCGTACGGCATCCATTTGATCGGTTAAATTTTCGGTTTAAGTCTGAAACGAATTTGGGATGTTTTTTTGCAAACGTGTGCCGCAAGCGATTTCTATGTGAGTAGCGAAATAGCTCGTTTGTGCTGAGTGCAATTCTTATCGTATGTTTCATAATGGCAAGTTTAGTTACAGTTTTGTATGACAACGCTGTAAACATAGAATCAAAACTGAATCTTAGAGGTTATCAAAAGCAGTTCAATTCATAGCAGAAAAGTTGCAAAATTGATTTTATGGAGTAAGTTTTGTGTTTAAAGACTGCAAAGTGTGTTAAAAAGATTAATAGATTAGTGTGCGAAAAATCTTTAAAAAATGTTTTATTTGAATGGCACTGTATCAAGGTAATGTTTTTTTCGAAATCAGCGCCAAAATGTGTCGTGTTTTGAGAGGCGTGTGGTCTGTTTTCCTTTCCGGTGCGGTTTTTCACGCGGTTAATGACTCACGCAAATTCGGGGAACTCAGTTGTCAAGGCTTTGCTGTTAAATCAAGCGGATTGCTCTCCCTAATGACTCACCGTTCTCGTTCTTGCGTGTTTGCATCATTATATACGACTGGTTGCTTCCTATTTGCTAACATACTAAGCGGAGCGAAGCAGCCATTTCCAAATTCCTTTCAGTTGATTAAAGCGATTGGAAAGGCGCCTAAGCTTATTGTGGACGTCTTTCAATTTGATTTGACCGTTTACGTAACTTTAAAAGATTTGCAAAGACTTCTGTATAAAGTAAATTAGTGGAATTTTATAAAAAAGTTAAAAATAAAAACGTGATTTAATCGCGATTAAATAAATAAATAGGCTAAGTAAGAAACAGGGCGATTTAAAAAAAATATTCAAACCAAGAGATTAAATATACCCTTAACCTGATTCGAAACGCAAAAACTATTTTTATTATTTATGTTTGTATAAACAACAAATTTAAAACGTAAAATGCATGTCGAAGTGAAAACGGGCCTCTGTGGTTATAACTTGCTGGAACAAAGCTTTAGAGTAGAATCAAAAACATTTACAAAGCCTTTAACCATAAACATAACCACTCTTTACCAATATAGTCGGTTAAAGATGGATGTCAAAACTTTTACAAGGTAAAAATTGTAGGATTAGACAAGTCAAAATCACACGTGATGATGGTTTAATCGTTTTGATCAATATTTTCCACAAAACCGATAAAATCTCTGAGGCTTATAGGTTCGATGTTGCATGTGTGTATATAGAGTATGAGATCAGAAAATTCCTGAGCAGCACGAACGGTCAAAAAACAAGTTATGCTTTGCCCGCAGGCTTCCGATAAAGTCTCTTTGATTCGATTCAGCTGTGAGGTGAAGCGTATTGCCCTCAAGTCATCAATTAAACATTACCAACTTTGGTTAATTAAAATCTTCTAGCTTCCGTAGGCTAAATTGACAAAGGTGATCTTTTCCGTTCTAATATCCGTTTGCAAACATCTAATCTGTTGAAGGAAGATGCGTTTGTAAGATAGGTGAACTTATTTATGTTACTTGAGCCCGTGTGAACTGATTTAAGTCCTGCTTCACATAAACACCAGATATAAAACATATTGTTGTGGTTTTGTCCATGATTGTCGGTTTAATATTTTACATTAAGAGTTTTGTGGTGATTAGGCCCCGACATATTGAATCTGTTGTATTACCATATTATTTTACTTTTGAAACAGTTTTAAATGAAAAACTTAAAAATACCTGAAAGTTAATTTTACTAACTGACAAAAATGACGTTGTTTTACTATAAGCGTTTTGGCAAATACCTTTGCCATTGTCATTAAATGTATATGGGTCAGTCCCCAAATAATAAAAAATGTATAAATCCGCCTATCGCGTTTAAAAGATTTTTTAGCTGTTTGATTAACAAGATACTTCGGGTTTAAGTTTGAATCAACCGGGTTCGATACGGACCTAATTTTAGACTTGATACTGTTTGTGCCGCAGGTTTATCAACTTTCTAGTTTGCGGGCCCGCTTACAAAAAAAGAAACGAGCAAAAACGAATTTCATGTTTGTTCCCGGATTTGAACAATCAAAATCGGGGCAGAACTTATTTGTTTTTAAGTAACTTACAACTGCTATGTTCGGCTCGGTCAATTATTATGAAGAATTTCTTTATTTGTCACCACATATTTTTTTAAGTTGCTTCGTGGATTTTATATGGAGTTATTTGCAACGTTGAGTTCATTTTAGTTTTATCATATTCAACATTAGGATTATATCTCAAAAAAACGTCAAAAGCCTTTTCAACGGTCCCATAGATGATTTTTGGTTAAGTTTCCAAAAGACATATTTGTGACCTACCTGTGTGTGACTGATAACTGGCTAGAATAGCATGACAATGGGCAGATTATAATAACAGCTGTGACGAGCCTTGCCACCGCAACCGCTTGTGAGGAAAAAGGCACTTACACAAAACGACATGAAACAGGCGTATACCTCTACATTGATATTTAACCTGTGCCTTTGTATGGCTTTCACTTAATACAAGGCAACTTAGCCGTGTCCATTTAATTTCCGGCCTTGCCCTCCCAGGAATGGTCTTTAGAACAGATTTTTGAAAAGTTTTTGTTTGGTTCATCGGTCCGATATTGCAACCTTTGTAATAAAACTAACCCGTTGTTACGCCAAAAACGGGCATTGTTGAAGTCGTACAACTGAGCAACATTGCAATTTAAAAAGGTAAGCAAGCGTTTGATTGTTGCAACATAAATATTTCGGTGGCAAACAGCGCGGTCAAAACTTCTTCGAAAAACCGCCACACTTGGTCCTGCAAAAACTGAGCTAAAACATTTCACGCAGTAAAGAGAAAAAGGAAAAAGGAGCACAAAGGTTCAAGATCTTCTCTCGCTCGCCAAAGTACCAATAAATACACCGACAGGGTGGTTCGCTGCGGCCTGACTTTTCAGGATGCGGGTAGCTGCCCAAACCATGACAATTGAGCACCTTGATGGCATGCCAAAAGGCGAACACTGTGGTTAAAATTAGCCAGCTGAGTAACTAGTGCTGCTGTAATTCTCTGCAGCACTTAATATGCAGCCGCTGCCCGACGGCAAAAGTTATGCAGAAATATGTGACAACATGCGATGTATATCTGCTGCAAAGTGCGCACGTTGTGTAATAGCCAGAACCAAGTGTGAATTGTGGGCAGTTCGCTTTTAGCTGACTTAAGTTTGACAGAAAATGCAAGGATTGTGGATTGTGCTTTTGTAACATTACTGTGAAATTCCAGGCAATATTTTTGCAGTTGTTTAGTTTAAAACATCAATGAGCCAGTTTTGTTGATAGATCACGCCACTGGTATTGCATTTATGACTTAAATTTAAAAGCATTTTGTAACAAAAGTTTATAGTTGTTTCTTGAGGTGATAATTTGAAAACCTTTGCAAATCGAAGTCAGCTACCATATTTTTTCTTGTGTTATGAATACGAAACACCACACACTCCGTGGACTTTGTATGGCCATGACCGAACGTATTGTGGACGTTTACACAGACACGGTTTAGAAAGTATCAATTGACGATAATATTGGTTTTGTAATGAGGCCAAACCGTGTCGCTGGGCAATTTTGGAACCACGTGTCACCACAATATATACTCACGTGGTAGTCCAGCTATTGTTTCCGCCACGCTTGATTAACACTGCACGCTTATCGAATGTTTGCATTGTCTTGGGTACCTTGAAGAGCAAGCAAAGACAAAACTGAGCTTGTGTGGTCGGTATTATGCATCTACCATGTGTAATGTTAATACTTCAAATAAACTGTGGTGTCACATTGCCGAAATTAGTTTATGGGTCCATGATCATGCCATATTTACGCGTGTCCAGTATGCAAACAATACGCTAAGCAGTGGTTCTTAACCTTTTTCCTCGCTGCATCCCTTTCAAATCACCAACCAATTTTCGCACCCCCTTCTGTAATTGCTTAAATAACAACTAAAGCCATGGTAGTTTAATTTTTGTACAGCATCCTCGCACCCCCTAGGAACAGTTCTCGTACCCCTTGGGGGTGCGTGCACCCCTGGTTAAGAACCCCTGAGCTAGAAGAGAAGCGAACTGTATGTAAGTTTCTAAATGCACTTAAACGCACACGCTAGCTAATGGAGATTTATTTTTATGAATTTTAGTCAAAATAGTTTGATTTTGATTTTTCAACAGCAAAATGGAAGAAACTATGGTAACAGTGAACCTTCCATGCCTAGCGTTAATAAAACGCAGTTTTAGAGTTTATTTTACACAAGACTTTTTACTGGATATCTCTTCTTCCTTCTCATAATAACCATTTCATTTTACTTTCCAAACAGTTTTAGACTAAAAACTTTAAAACACCTGAAAGTTTACATTGTAAAAATGCGGCATGTTGGATTGTGACGTTACAACCACGATCCTCGACCAGGCGACACCTAATGGCAAAAACGAAAATCTAAAACAAGAAGAAAGAGATAAGTGTAAAGATGAGATCAGCAATAAGAAAAAATCGGATGTCATGGCATTGTACATTAACACCGGAATGCTCGGGGCAGCTTTCATTGCTATGGTAGGTCCTTGTTTGTTTCATTTAGTTCCTCTTACAAAGGCAGTGGTGGAAAAAATTTTTGTCAGCCGGTTCTATCCCAAAATTCATATATTTTAACCGGTTCTGTTACAAAAAGTCCATTGACAGTAACCAGTAATGATAACCGGTTCGCTGATCTCATTTACGCGAGACGGTTCTGTAGAACCGGTGCGAAACGGCTGAATCCCACCACTGCACATAGGTAAGTTTTTTTTTCGGGCCCCTTGCCAATGATTGGGAATCACTTTACAAAAACCAAAAGACGTAAATTTGTGAGGAGTGGGAAATATTGTATGAAATAGCTTCAAGTCCGTAAATTTCTGGTATTCCCATTACCTCAAATACGATGAAGATTTTCTCAAACGTCACTAAGCTGTAATTAAATTTCGAAGCCATACAAGATTAAATCGGGAAAGTTTTATTGATCAGTTCCGCAAACCATCGACTTTAGGTGTTGTCGGACAGAACTGATTTCTTAGACACTAACACCCGTGACCTTGAGGGTTGACAGTATGTTTCCGGCCTATTGTGGCTATATTAGGCGTCAAAGTGTGGTTTTAAAAGTAAATGATGACAGATTGGGTGAATTTGTGGTCCGGTAAACGCAGAACGTTAAATTTTAGTTGTATTCAATACATAAACCTAATCCCAAAACAAAAAAGGTTTAAATGACATTACAGGTTTCAACGTTTGCTAATCCAAACACGAATACACAAAACTCTGACCAAAAAGTTTACTGACGTTATCGATCAATACCTTATTCAAATAGAACATGATACGAAAATTTGTTTCAGGGTATTATTAGTACACATCAGTAATACAATTATGAAAGAAATATATACTTATTTCCCACCACTATTTGCCAATATAAGTAAATATCCTCAAGTATTTACAGTAATCAGCCGCAATACATAATATTTAAATAGTTTTACCATCGCCATGTACCTTTGTTTTTGCAGGGTGTGAATCTCACAATTTTCGGTCTGACTCTTCCTTCCATCGCCGGCAACATGAACGAAACAGTAGAAAGTTTATCCCCAACTCTTGTGATAAGAGGGGCAGGATATTTGGTCGGTTCAGCGATCAGCGGGGCACTTGAAGGGTGAGTGTTGTTTAAATCTTACTAACAAATTGAACACTCCAATTTTTTTCAAATCTTACACTTCACATTTTTGACCCAATACGTTTATATTTGACTTACAATGTATTTTTCTTTTTTTTTGGCTTTTTACCGATTTGTTGTAAACAACGCTAAGACTAAATTGCCGGTTCCGTATTTTGGTGCAAATGCCGTTTCTTTTATCCAATAAAATACACTGAAATCACCACATAAATTATGAAATAATGTAAGTTTTAAATTTCTTGTCCTAAGTTATGAACAAAAAAACTCCACATCTCTGCTGCATTAACCGAAATTGAAACGATATTTTATTGCAGAAAAGTTGACATCTACGCAATATTAATATCCTCGTTGTTCCTCACAAGTATTGGTCAATTTTTTACGCCTGTGCTGCTGAACAAAATGGCTCTGTTCCTGTTGCTCGCCGTAACCTCGGTGGGCCTTGGTGGCCTCGAAACAGGTTAGAGATAGGGGTTATGTTATAGGTCACATGGGGGAAAGGTTGTGTTAGGACAAATATTTTGAGAGTAGAAAATAACTGAAACCTTAATATTTTAAAGGTGCTTTTAAAGTTCGTTTGAACTGTTTCATATATTTTCATAAGCATTGCAAATTTTTTTAAATGCCTTTTTCCACATTTTTAGTGCAATAAAAATGCAACTTTTTTACACAGGTAAAAAAACTCGAAAAGTAAAGTAACTAAAAATGCAAATTATAGGTTAAGTCATAAAAAACCATAAAAGTTGTTTGAGATAAAAAAAATGTGCCTAAATCCTGTCATTAAATGTTCGTACCCTGCCCATTCACAGCTACAAACTGCTTGCATTTTAGCTTTGCAATGACGTTCAGTTTGCAAAACACGCCAACGAACCACATGTCTGTGTAATTATGTGGAAAATTGGTCGACATTTGGTTTCAAATAAAGGTAAAATGAGGTTAAAACGGCAAAATTGCGTCTGTGGACTAACCACCAGTCAATCAACATGGATTGCCACCGTCCATGTGGCACAAATTTATTGTTTGCAACTCAAAAATATTTCGAAAGAATTCAGGCATCTTACAGTGCAAAGTGTCAAAAACTTACAAAAAGTTTTTTTCCAACAAAGACAAAATTAAATATTACTTGGTTATTTTGTGTTTACCTCACGCACTGTACCTATATGTTTGCTCACTGTACCTATTCGACGCAACCGCCAATAAACATTTTTTAGATCAGTTCACGATGCTTGCCCCAAACAGGCGGCGCGTAAAGGTCACATGCGGCCTTTTGGGGCAATAAGTGCATCCTTGGTATAGCACCGGTAGAAGAAAAATGTGGAAAAGTTTCTTTTTTATTTGTTTCTTATCTTACACTACTATTCACAGTAAAACTCGGTAAATCCGGACCCGTTTAGACAAAAAAAGATTGTCCGAATTAGACGAAGATCCGGATTAACCGATGTCGATTAGTTCAAGCCTTACCACATTAAAAATCATTTGTATCCCAAGTTGTGTCCAAATTATTCAAAGATCCAGATTGTTTGAATCCGGTTTAACCGAGGTTACTGTTTTTGTAAAGTTTAAAAAAAAACTATTTTTAAATAAATGACTTTATTAGCTCTTAGTTAAAACTATAAGCCCTGAATTAAGCATTTGAAATCAAACCTTTGCCGTTTTTTTCACAGTCGGGAATGTTCTCTGCCTTCAGCTGTGGGGAGATGAGGTCGAACCTCACCTTCAATTTCTCCACTTTTGCTTCTGCCTCGGTTGCGCGGTTACGCCGCTGCTCGCTCGCCCATTTCTCAACGAAAACCACAACCACCAAAAACGCATGTTGGCAAACAATACCCAGCCTCGCTTCGAGAACGGTAAGTGGCTGCAACTTCCGCGGCAATTAGAGTTCGGTTTTGCGGCCAATCAAACCACCAAAGTACTGTGCTGGTGTTTAAAATAGAAAGCGTTTAAATGGCACCATACGCACTTGTAATGGTTGACTAACCTGCCAATAATAAAGCGAAATTTGCCACAAAAAGACAACAACTCACTGCGTAAAATTATCTCAAACAGGCCTATTTAAAAGTTTTAGTTTAAAAATAGTCACACAGGTGTGACATTTACATGTGTTTTTGCACTTCGCCGCAGTCGTGAGTGTAAAGTGCAAAGCCTAAAAATACGGCAGTTTAAAAGGTCACGATTGTAATTACGTATGGTTATAGCTGCGTATGGCGAATTCCGATGTGTTGTCTTTAAGCCGTGCAAAATATAATTATATGTGAGTATTAATGGAGCAGTATCTTTTCCTCTGACTGGTAACATTTATAGCTAGATTTGATGCTGAATATAGTTATGAAGGGCTATATCTTTGCGTGCACCACTGCTGTTCGGTAAATATTTTGTATTTTAAAGCTGTCAACTTTCTTTTCTTCTAAATCGTTAAAATTGCTTTTAAACTTGTAAATGTAAGGATCTAAAATATACAAATAAATCGTAATTGGTTTTTGTTACGCAACAAAACAGTTGCAAATTTTATTTTCATACCTTCCGAAAGAAGTGACGAAGCTCTTAAACACGCAACTGATAAAATAAACCTAATTGCCGAATTTATATTTTTGGTAATTTATTTTTTGTAATCTTCAGTTATTTTTTATCCAGTTAACGCTGCTTTAAGCCATGGACCTTACTGTATTTTTTTGCAGCGACCGAACAAGACTTTTCCCTTCGAGTGATTGAAAACACGGAAATCCCCTACGTCAGCATCGTTTATTTTCTTACTGTTGCCTTGACGACCGGCATAGCAGTGGTTTTCGTTGGACTCAAACTGTTTTCAAAAACCGGCATGCCTCAATCGAAACAGAAAAATACTATACCGAAAGAAGGAAAACTCTTCCGGTGAGGACATTTTGCAATTTTCATTTAAATGTCACAACATGATAAAATAAACATTAAATTGAACAAGTTTTTATGAAAGCCTATTTTAGGCCTTGGGGAAAATATTTTGACAAAAGGCCCCTTTTCATGTCAAGAGCTTAAAACGTGCGTTTTAAGAACCTTATCTGACATTTTGCACAGTTGATAATATTAGTGATGTACCGAATCGGCTAAAGTTCGATTCGGCCGAAACCGAATATTCGGTGGTTTTGCCGAATAAATTCGGCCGAATCAACCGAATCATTTATGACGTCACGCGAAGTCGTACGCTACGCGTTTGACGTGAAAAACTGTTTATCTACCAGGCAACTAGTGCAGGATAGTTGTGTTTCGTCCTCATTTTCGTTCTGTGGGTTTAAATTGCCGTGATTGGCAACCTGCCAATGAATTACTAATTTCTTGACCACAGTGTGAAAAACGATAATGTGTTGAAAAAGATAAACAGAGACGCGATTTTCGTTATGTTTGGGCTTTTGAAAGATTGCGTGGTACCTTAATAAGCAGAAAAGACACGTTTAACGCTTTAAATTTTGTGTTCGTAAAAGATTCGGTTTCGGCCGAATCGCAACAAATTATTCGGCCGAAACCGAATCTTTGAAAAAATGACCGATTCGGCCGAATAAATTCGGTACATCTCTAGATAATATACCGTCTGCAAGAAAATCCATTTAAAATATTCAAGCTTCATAGCATTTTTGTTTAATTAGGTTACTTTTCAAGCCTATGATAATGAGGTCATTTTCCAAATGGTCCATTAACAAAATCGTTTTTATTTACAATCTGCTAACAAAAACTTTGTTGTTTAATCTGTACAAATGGAATCCATATATTAGTTACACTCAGTGGTGGGATTCAGTCGGTTCGCACCGCTTCTATAGAACCGTCTCACAAAATTTTATAAGATCAAAAACGTTTTGTAGCAGAAACGGCTGAAAAATATGACTTTCATGATAGAAACCGGCTGAAATAAAATTTGAATCCAACCACTGGTTACACGAGTAAATTATTTCAAGCTAATAAGGTAGTGCGATTAAATAACGAAAAATCCAGTTTAGGTCAAAACTAATTTAATGTTTCCTCATAAAATCATAAAAATGTTTCAAAAAAACTTACAGCAACCTTCGATATGTGTAGATTCGGTATGATGGCACTTATATTTATTTTCTACGTCATCTATTCCGGCATGGAGGTCACCTTTCTTACTCTGCTCTTTACGTTTTGCGGGAGTGACGCAGAAGGGATGGGATACAGCAAAGACGGCGCGTCGAACCTCAATGCTCTCTTCTACTCAAGCGTCACGGTTGGGCAACTTCTCGCAATTTTTCTGTCGAAGAAATTTTCCCCGACCGGTAATTATGGGTCCCCTTCCCTAAAGGGGACACATATTGATTTTACTCAAATCGTTTTTGTTTTTTTCTTTTGTTTTCTTCCTTTTTTTTCTCCCCAAAGTTTGTCCGACTCGTTTTTCCATCAAATGTTTGATGGATTTGGCTGAAATTTACACAGATGGTAGATATAGTTATGTAGATGTGCATCCCACTTTGTTTGTGTTGATAACCCCAGTATTTACCCCGCTAGCCCCCTAAAATGGGGGAGTTTTTAAACAGTGTCAGAATTGGCTGAAATTTGGATTTCTTGTATAGTATGTCATTTATAGGTGTCAATTGTTGTGTTCAACCCTGTAGTTCTAAAATTTACCCCACAAGCCCCTAAAGTGTAAAACGTATTTGTATGGTACTGGGCACCACAAACGAAAGATTTCTTTGGAGCAATAGTGTTACAAGGGCAACCAGTTGTTTGTTGCTCGTTGGTGGGTTTCTTGGTGGTCGTTTTTGCGCCATGGCAGTTAGGGGCTACAGCCCTATGACGTCAGAAACATTATCGGTTGTTGCTCAAAACGCCTCTAGTGGTCAAAATTTTAAACATTGGCGGATTGGGCTGAAATTTTGCAGTACTATTGATTGAGTCATTGTGGTTTTTATATATTTTTTAGTTTGTGTGTCGAACCCAATTAGTTACCCTACTAGCCCCCTAAAATGGGTCAGTTTTTTTAAAACGTTGAATAGGACATACTTCAACCAATATCTGGGGTGAATCTAATTTTATAGTTTGTATTCTACATAAGGTACCTGAAGGTATATAGGCCCAGAAGGTAATAAGGCCCACTGCTAATATTTTTTTATGTGCCAGAAAAAATGCTTCCGTTTTGATGTAATTTTAAAATACATATGTACTTGAAATGATTTACAAAGTTTTGGACCTGCAAGTTATATGTAATCGTTATCATGACCAATCCAAATTAAGAAGGGTTTATTTTCAACTTTTTATTATTTTTTGTTAAAATTGGTAGCATAAATGAAAAGGTTGTGTTGTCGAAATGAAAACTTATTAAGATATATTAGTAATGGGGTCATTTTAGTTTAATTGGAGCATTATCCGATCTGGAAAAAAGAATTACCTCAAATAAATTTTATTACGGTTTTGTTTATCAGCCATTGCTTGCAATAAGGCCCAGCGATAATTTGTTATTTTCTCAAGTGTCTTTTATAGTAAAGGCGACTGATATGCACAAAATTTGCTTTTTTGCTTTCTTAGGGAGATAAATAGTCCGAATAAGATGTTTGTGGAAGTAATCTTCATTTAGTATTTTTGGTTATCAAATGTCAAGGGGTCGTTTATTCTTTTTTTAGTAGCTTCTGATTAACAGTTATATGTCTTAGTTAACAGTATATGCGTAATATGAGTTAATAACGTTGCTTGTTTGAACTTTTATTTGACCGAAGCAAAGTATAGAGCCTAAATGAGTCTGATTGGTTTCTAGACTATTTTTAAAAACATGAAAATGTTGGGCTTTATTAACAGCATAGGTTTGTATTAAGGCCCAAGTTTTATTTTTTTTGAAACTGTTATCCTACAAAAACAAAACTTGCAAACGTCCTCAAAATTTAATGGATGTTTAATATCAACCTCTGCAACAAGCATGCCGAATTTGGCTCGGAACGGTTAAATGGTTTTTCACTTATACGCAATAGTTTTTTAATGGGCCTTGTTAGCTGCAGGTACCTTAGTATTATTATTTAAGCCCAGTGCCGATCACTGTGTTTTACCTTACAACACCCGACTTTTGCATGGTTATCTCTTGAAATGCATTATCTACAACTTTGCATGTGTGGGGACCCATGAGTTTTTGCCTGCAGAAACGACTAAAGTTATAAAAGACGGTGACTAATAAGCATAGGAAATATATTTATGTTTTAAAATAGGTTATAGTGTATATGCAAGGGCAATATGTGCTAAGCCACCCTTCTAGTTCCCATAGAAATGACTTTTGTGTTTTAAGTTTACTGGGGCATACAACGACACAAATAGATGTAGAAAACGATACACTTTATTGTTCAGATGCTTAGGAAAGTGCTTATACGGTCATCAGTGTTTTTTTTTTGTTTTTTTAAAGTTGTTTTAATGAAAACAAATGTTCGGGAAATCAGTTTACGAAAATTCCAGGCAACTAAGCAATGTAACTGACATGAAATGGGCGACTTGACCTAAAACATAACTTCCAGAGAACTGAAACGATAAATTATTTTTTATGCAAACCTTTTATCAATGATTCATAAAAATTTTTAGACCGCGTCTATAACGTACATTATATGACTATCTAGAAAACGCATTAGTTATACGGATTTACGCTTACGTAAGGGTTCAGATGTTTTATTAAATTGCTATTATAGGTGTCCCTGCATTGGCCCATACGGGCCGTTTGTCTTGTCACCAGCTGCATTTTAGACTTTATAGAACGAAACAGTTTGCACTGTCTTTGGCTTAAATAAAAATATCTTCAGGGATTTACAAACTATACTTTTGTCAATTCCGATCACTGATACCTCCCATGATACCGTGGACGTTTTCACGATTGTATGAAAGTCGTGATCTCCTCACATTATAAAAAAATACTACCTCACATGATTCAATGTTTTTTCAAAGTCAAGTCCGCTTTTTAATGTTTTCGCACCTAAAAGTATTAGGCTGATGCTCGAGAATCACTGCCCTAGTGACCTTTATTACTCAACAATAAATTATTCCTAGTTATTCTGGCGGGGGATTTGATTGTCCTGGTGGCATCCGCTTTGCTCATGGCCTTTCTTCCTCTCTACGCATCCGTAACACACCGGTTGTTCTGGGTCGGTCTGTTGTTTTCCGGGATGTCTGGAGCCAGTGTTTATGGAACTATGTTCTTGTGGGCTGAACGCTATATAACTGTGAATGGAAGGTAATAATATAGCGTGATCCAAGTTACGTTAAGAATAACCTTACCCTGTCAAAATTTTCAGCATCTAATATTACAATTGTATAATTTACAAATGTCAAGTGGTGCAATAAATATAAGTCATTCAAATTTAAACTGGATTAGAGATTCGAACTTCCTTCCCTCGTTCACCTCCTGGCATATTCTAGAAAATTACTCATATTTTTTAACCACACTAATCGCGCACAACGCCAAAAAATAATCACTTACATTTATCCCCAAAAGCATACCAAAATTACTCCTTCGTAAATATTATTTTGGAGTTTTTAGAAATTTTAGAATCTTCTAGATTGAAGTCAATTATACTTCTTCCAGTAGTATGGAAAACCATTAAATCACTTTGTTACAGTTATCAAAATAATCCTTTTGGTATAATTACAGGGCCGCTAGCGTATTTATTGTTGGCGCTTCCTTGGGAGAAATGCTACTTCCGCTTCCGGTTGGAAACCTTATCGAAGACCAGCCATACTTCTTTCTCATATTTGGGCTCATCTATGCAAGCTGCTTAGGCGTTTTGTTTCTGTTCATGATTCGAATTGCGTCGTGGAAAGGAAAAAGACTTCAAAGGTTTGCGCCTTCGTTAGGTGACGGTAATATAAAAAATAATTAAACAAAATTTGCAGTAACCCCCCCCCCCCAAAAAAAAAAAAAAAAACTTGGACAACCGAAAAATTAAATTGTCATAGAAACGAAACAAACGCGTTCTTGAACAAATCTTTGCATTTATACACGTCATGACAGGTCACATGCCATCTTTTTTGCCAGAAACAATCTGTTCCAGCAACACCTTGAGAGTAAAAAAATGCTCCGTGCATCTCATAACATCTCAAGTGAAGGCTTACTTTACTTGTGGCAGGGATTGGACTTGTAATTATTAAAAATAAGACAAAATAAGGACTCAAGTCACAAACAAGGATATTTCTTACAAATAAAGACAATATTTTTTTCACATTGTCCTTCAAAATAAGGAATCTTTTAGATGAGGACGATATGGCAACCTTGCCTATAACGAATTAGTCAATGATTTTGTTTCACTAAGAATAAGCAATAGTTTGGTAGCATAAACCAGTGGTCGGAAACCACTGGGTCGCGTTCTTGTTCTAGTCCCTGTGCAGTTTTTTAGCCGACCTCATGTTTTTCAGGTCAAATGCTTTAAAACATTTTCGTAGCCAAAAGTTCGATTTTAAAACGGTCCGTATAGTGCAAAAAATGTTGTCGACCCCTAGGATACACCACAGTTTAATTGCAAGGAACTTAGGAACAAAAATACGTAAATTGCGATAAAATCCTAACTTGTCGCAATTTGTTTTGTAGCGATACGGAATCGAAAGATGAATCTATAAAGCTAAAACATGACGACTCGAAGACTGAAATGACTTCCCAGGCATAAACACGAGTGAAAATCTTACCACCAACTTTACTATCGGAGATATCGTACTAAAAACCACCGTTTTGGCTGAGTGCATAACCACAACTACAAAAGTCTGTCCTTATGGCTTCACAAAAAATTCAGTGTTGTACTTAGTCAATTCAAGAACTCAATTCATACACTTGAATTGAGTCAGAGGCCTCAAAAAGTTAGACTTGACTAAGAATTGCTGAGTGATTGACTCGACTTTAATCTGAGTAGAAAGATTTATCCGTTGAACCTCAAAGCACACAATCTCTCAACAAACATGTGCTACAGTTACAACATAACAATTTGAATGTAATCATTTTCTATTGTGACAAACACAGTAAAAGATAAACGGACAATGATAATTGTTCTCGGTATTTCATAATAATGGTTTAATCCAAGCAGAGAAATGTTTTTCTTATTTTCTCACATAAGTGAATTGCCCAGAAACTAATTTGCAAATCGCGCAGACGTTATACGTTATTGTCCTTTAAGAAGCCTCGTTTAGTCAGTATTTGTGTTTGACATTATAGTGCATAATGTTGTTTCGCGTAACAGTGTCCACCTACTGCGTGCTTCTTCAACGTGCGATTAGTTCAGTGCTAATAAATTGTTTTTTTATTGTCATTTTGCGTTAGTATTGTTTACAGCAGGGGCCGAAACATACTGAAAACTGCTTTAGGCAGGGCAGGGATGGCGAACCACTGGCCCGCCACGTGAATTTTAGTGACCCACTTGTAGTTTTTAAAATATATTTCCTGATTACTACAGGTAGGGTTACTAGAATTCCAAGATTAAACGGCAAAACAACAGTTAAATTAAAGCCCTTTGCCAGATTGCCTATTGTCTTAAAATGCAGATTGTTTAGTCAATTGTGAGACAACAGATATGTTTATTTAAACTTACAACTTGAAACGATTTGTTGTAACTTTGTTGACGCTGTTTGGTTCAACATATTCATGCGAATCTTTGTTTTCACACATGAATTTGGTAAAATCAAGTGCCAGGAATCGTCTTAGCTAAAATATGACTGCTGATGACCGCGTGTATTAAGCTGAAAACGACCTAGGATTGCAAGAATTGCAGAGAAGATGCAGCAACAAGCTTCTTAGCGACCCACTTTGTTTTCTTTTCGAATTATGATCTCATATATGACCCATTCAACTAAAAAGGTTCGCCATCCCTGAGGTAGGGCATCTTTTGGTCATCATGGCACTGTAAGATTGAGGTCTTACAGCCTTGCGTGTTCAAGATTGGAATATTAATTGCTCCAGAAGTTTGATTGTTTTTTGTAGTTTATTCGATTCTACTCAGAGCGATCCACGTACATCAGTTCAATACAGTACAACAGAGAATAATGAATGAACGTTGAAGTGAAGTAAAAGTAGAAGTAGAATAACGCTCGGCCTAAACTTACTACGTATATATAGATCTAGAGTCTAGACAAACCGTCAGTTATTTCAAATATTGTTTACCAACGCTCAACGGTTATGCAATATCATACTCAGAAACTATTGTCCACATAACGGTCAGCATCTTAACAACTCTCCAACGACTGCGCTTGTGGTGCAACGCGGTCTGAGTAAACACAAACAACTTCGTACACAACGAGTTACTAGGGGAACAAAAGATCGTTACTGCAATCATTCAATCGGCTGTTAGTGGACAAACATTATTTAGGGCGTTGGACAAGATATCAAAAGGGCCTTTCAAATTCCAACGGTTCGTTGCTAGTAAACAACGGCCAAAATTTCACTAGTGGAAAATTCCAGGAAATCTGCACAAATTAATAAAACTCAAAATTAATACGTTACAGCACTGTCCTAGTAAAAATAGCTGCTTCCAAATGGGAATAAAGGTGTTCAATGACACCTGCTGATATACTGTATGTTTTATGAATATTCAGTGACCTAGAGTTGTAAGCGGGCTTACAATTGGGGTTAACACCCGAAATACAAAACGAGTTGCTCTTCCAGCAGTTTTTATCTTAAATAATCGACGTTTCGATGTCCCATACAAGATGCCTTTATCAGGATGAATGATAAATTTCTAATAAAGCAACAAAACACACAAAAACGAAACAGTCTGTAAGTACAAGCCCCAACACGAAATTTTGTGTAGTAAGGCCCGAATCAAGCACATTTTCTTCAAACTAAAGACCCTTCGCCAAAACAGCAGCAACCTAAAAAGGCATCCATAAAACTAATATGTCGTTTGACAATGATTAAGTTCTCCTAAATCAGTGGTTCCAAACTCATTTCAGTCCAAAAAGCAACAGTCGCGAATCAGTTTATTTTTGAGTAAATTAAACTAAACATACACAACAAGCATTTTTAGGTCGAAATATAGGCCTATTTCTTCAAAGTGAATTGACAAAAATGATAGAAAATCTTTGAAAGCTATGACTATGATCTATTTTCAAATCCGATGTATTTGCTTTAAATTTAAGCACAGTTTTCTGGAATATTTTCAGTTTATCAACCATAGTGAGATTCCTTTGTACATCTGAAAATTATCACAGGCCACCAGTTAAGAACCATTACTTTCCTAAACACAAGACAAACCAAGCAGAATCAATAATTGGTGTATTGTCTAATATTCTACACTACAGCATTGTTACAATTGGAATTTCGGAACACAAAAGCATTTGCCCCTTGTTTATTCCTAAAGTAAAAGCAATATGATAAAACAGCTGGATATGTGCAAGCAAGCCATGTGATACCACGCCATAAGCATCTGCCGTATAGGAAGGTTTAGTCGTAAAAAGACCTAAACTGCGGTTTTAGCGGTTTAACTAATACGAGGCTTGAAGGTTAAGCGCTATGATTTATTTTTAGAGACAGCAGCTCAAAGTCCTTTTGCCGCAGCGAAACCAAAAAAGTCTTTTCTTCTACAGACCACAACCGCCAAACACGCGCTTCTCCAAACTACCGGTGTCTTTACCACGAACCGTAGACCAATTGTGACGGCATAAATGAATCATTTCGTATTTATAGAGGCAGTAAACAGTTAAACGAAGCATCTGAAGATATTGTTTTTAGCGATTTTTTGTGACAAAAGATCTCAATTACATACCGTCTTAGGACAGTTTAACGAAGGCAAAACAACTTGCATGTGTCTATAAGACGCTTTATTTTGAATATTATGCAACAACCATATCGGCATAATTATCCTGGAATCATGTAACTTATTAATTTACTGGGTTATAGTGAGTGGTGAGATTAATTTTTTGTGTCAGCCGGTTCTATCACAAAAGTCATATTTTTCAGCCGGTTCTGTTACAAAAAGTCCATTAACAGTAACCAGTTATGCTAACCGGTTCGCTGATCTTATAAAATTAGGTGAGACGATTCTATAAAACCGGTGCTAACCAGCTGAATCCCACCACTGGTTATAATGCACTCTTTTATAAGAGCCATTTTTTTAGGACTAAGAATTTCTTTTTCACTAAACATTACAAAGTCGTCGTAAATTTAAATTTCGCTTGTAGGTCCTTTATAACTTTTCTAGTTCCAGTACAGTTATCCGAATGCATATTAGTCGAAAAATCGAAAACTACATTTAGGAGTAAAGAATCCAGTACAGCAAGAGTATCAGAGTTGTCACTACTCGAAAACTCGACTATCAACAGTACCAATAATTTGCTTTGATAAATCGAGTCCACATGCGAGTACCCGAGTAGTTTATGAAACTGGGCAACTTGATGATCTGAAGTCTAGGCATACAAAAATACTCGCTTATTTTCGCGAGTACCCGAGTAGTTAAACCGGGTGATTGAACAACCCGAGTTCTAGGCTTGCAAAATACTCGCTTGTTTATTCGAGTAGTTGGTGGTCTGAAGAATAACTCGCATTTTAACTCGAACACATGATCTAGGTATTCTAAAGCCGATTACGTAATGATTAATTGCCGAGTATAGACAAAAATTTGAAAAAACAAACAGAACTACACGAAACACGATTGAAAGCTGGAGAAATAGATAAAGATACGAAACAGCTTCGGCGCGCTGAAAATATGATCAGCCTACTGGTTACGATGAGCAAGGGCGCCCCTGGTGGCAAAGGCAGTTTAACGAGAGACCGACCACTGGCAAACGGCACAATCTTCGCCCACTGAGACAAAGGTGTTGTTATCGAACCAAATCACGCCAGTGACCGGCTTTTTCGGGTGAGCAGCTGTAATGTGAATGAGAAAATTAGGTTAAGACTATCAGCAATAGCTCAGTATACAATTCACATTATATTTATATTAGTTAAGATGAACATAAATTCATAACTGGGATCAGCCCTAAAACGTCTATGCAGACCACAGAACAAGGCACACTCATATATAAAGCACAGTCTGATAATGGTCAATCTGGCGATCCACTACTACGAAGCTGACATGTGCGGCATACGAGGCAGGCAACGGTGCTTGTGATTCGACTTTCGGAGGGTTCACCGTTAAGCCTAGCTCAGATGGTAGAACGCGAGTCCCGGAATGACTGCAATCGGGGGTTCGAGTCCCACCAAAGGCTAGATTTTTCTAGTCTACTACGCTTTGCTACATGGGAATGCTTGGTGACCAGCTGACTCGGTATAGCGCGTTCAATGGGCCTGACGTACTGCGATCTATGTTGGTACTATATTTACACGTCATATGAAATAAGCCGATAGAGATGGAATTTAAACCACGAAACCTGCGATTACAAAACACCAATACATAAAACACTGACTGACAAGTCAACCACTCGTTGTCTGAAACAAGTCGGCAGAGCTGGGATTTGAACCACCAAACTTGTGATTTCATTACACGCACATTAAAAAAAACTAAACGAGATTTTAGAATTGAATAAATGTTCACAAATGTCGTCAGTATTCTAAGGTCCAATGTGAGCACCACTGCTATGTGCAGGCCGTAATCACACATTAGTTTTTTAGATGTTGCTATATGTGTGAAGAAAAAGTGAGTATTTTAATGAGGACAGGGAATACCTACCAGTGTAAAGGGCTTTCTTTCCGGAGTCCACATCCCACGCCATTACATTGGTATCCGTAGAGCCAGAAGCAAGAAAGAGGCTGTCAGGAGACCAGGCCAGACAAGATACGCTGTTACTATGCCCTGAAAGCTTTGTCGGATTCTGTACAAGGTAATACATAAAGTTAAGAGGGTGGTTCTGTATAAGCATGCGAATAGTGAGGTGGGTCAACAAGACCCGAAAGTATAAGCCTAGGCGTAAACAGCACTGGCGCGAGTAAGATTTTAAACAGAAAAAGGGAGATAGAAACAAGTTTTCATATCATTTTTTTAATTATTTTTATTTATATCATGATAATTCACCCAAATCATAGTATAACCCTAAGTCTGACCATCAGCATTTTTACACAATTGTCCCTCGCAATAATCGCTAACGCTTTTGCGCCACCTATCGGTATTTAGCAAGCTTGTCTGATGTAAGTTCTTATGCAATGATCAACTCAAAAAGATACGATACTGAAATTTTGGCACAATATTCTACGCTTTTACAGCTTTTCAGCGCACAGACTTTTGAAAAAAAAGGTTTTTCATAAACACACACGCGCATAAAGCTTTACCGAAAATCCATCCGCCAAATCGTACACAGAAATGACTTTTCCATCAGCCACAGCAAGTTTGGCTCCGTTTGGGCTACAAGCCATCGTTGTTAGTTCGGTCTGAAGCGGGATGGTTTGATCAGTCCTTGTTATGGAACTTCCATCAATAGTGTAAGTGTCGCAAGCTTGTGATGCAGTGTGTGCAGATCCTTGTTTCTAAGCAAACAAGTTTCGAACAATGTGTTAGAAGCTGCCAAGACAAATATTTTTGTTTTCTCTAAACATCATTTTGCAGTGCATGGTTGTTTCCAGGGATGGGCCGAGCCGAGCCAGAACCCGAGTACTCGGTACCGAGCATCGCCGTTTTTGATGCTCGGTGCTCGGCCGAGCGGTTGCACAAACTGACCCGAGCACCAAATTTGCATATTCGTAATAACATACGAATATTTGTAAAGGGTACACAAGAATAAAAATGACAGTTTATTTAAATGCGCTATGATTGTAAAAAAACGCGTACTTTTAAGGCATGTAAAGCTGTAATACAAGCGACCCTGTAATGCCAAAACTAGCGTGAGATAGGGGATGTTTGTGACGTCACAATGCACCCGAGCGTGCTCGACCAAATAGAACACTTGCAGTTGTTTCGTAAAAATAATCTTTACTGCGGGGCTAGGAAAAACAAAACCGGCTCGTTAATTGCTTCACTTACATATGACGCACTCACTAGGCATCCCAAAACGTCACCTGTATATGACGTGGTCGCTGTTTGCCTACGTCACTTATAAATATTGTTGTACGACAGAGGTCGGAAACCTATGGCTCGGAAGCTTTATTTAGATCATTGCATCTGGCTCATAGACAACTCTTAGTTTGTATTTCTTAACACTGAAGCAGTAAATAAGGTTAATATAAAACCCACTGTTCAAATAATCTTTGCATAAATTTTAATCTATAATCTATTTTCTTGAACGTGTTACATTACATTTAGTTGTGTTTATTTAAAAAAAAACTAGTTTTCGCGTTTGGACGTTTTGAAGCAGCGGTTCTTAACCTTTATTTGTCCACGCCCTCATAAGACGTTTGTCCGACACTTCACGCCCCCTCTGAAACAGGCAAAAACGACTGTTTTTCTTTAGTGGAAAATGTACCCAAAGTTTTGAACAGTTGTACCAATGGACTGCCAGAAGTCTCCCCAGCTTATGTTGTAAACAAATAACCTAATAACTTTGCCTGTATGTCATTAGTTAAAATGTGTTTGTTACGTCATAAAGTATTGCGTCATAATATTCCATTTCTTTTAACATCTCGTTTTTTGTTTGTTCACAAACAATACATCCCACTTGCACTTGCAAAATACTGCATTTGCAAAATACTGAATATATTTGTTTATTTAAGTTTGGACTCACACCCCCTTGGAAATGTCTGACGCCTCCCTACGGAGCGTGTCCTCCTGGTTAAGAACCGCTGTTTTTTAAAGTATATCACTTTATTGTCTTTCTCAGCTAAAAAAAATCAACACAACAACCCCTGTTGCACAATAACGCACAATAAACTAGAAAGGTGGTATTCTGACCAATTTAGTATATAACACATCATTTGATCTACACAAACGATTGGTTTTGCAAACAAAAACGAATGGGTCCCCACACACGTGTTTGTGCGGATTTACGGAAACAAATGTTGCGGTTATTTTTAGATTCTTGAGGACAAATTATTAGAAAGCATTAACCCAACTTCAAAAAAAGTTTTGTCTGTATTCTTTTTGCACCATTATTATCATGTAAATTAGTTGTTCTTCAGTAGGATATCGCGGTGTAGTCGCCGAACGACCGTTTAAAGATCTTTTGACATGGTTTTTAACAGCACGCATTCCTTAGTGATTATCAATAATGTGTGTAAAAATTAAAGAAGCTGTGTTGAAAAAAAAACATTCTCAAATTTGTTCTGCGTTTCCTACAAGTTGAACTCCAGTCGTCATAAGGCGGCCAACTTGTCATTGACCGTTTAATGACTTTTTACTGCATCTTTGGAAAACATGTAGTTTTTCAAGCAGCGATCTCCCGCTATCCATTAAATCGCCGCTATTGTAAACCAGTGAATTACTCCCTTGGGCTTTCCAGTGTACACATATTATGGGCTGTAATGGTAACCATTTGGAAATTAAGCCAAAATTTTGAACACTAAATGAATAACCCACCGCAAACTTTTTTTTCTTAAAATTTTCCATTTTAGCACATTTAACGGGCTTGCAATTCTGACCTAAGAAACTGGAAAACATAAACCGATTATTTCAGGGTTAAGGGGTGCAATCCAATAAAATGAAATGGGTGAATCCAATAAAACGTTAGAAAATTATTTAGAATATCTTACATTGCACCACCAACAAAGCATGAAACTCCTAGATCATGTACTTTGGTCAGTACACTCGTTTTAAAAAAAATAACGTTTTGGGGGGCCTGTGGGTGAACCGCTGGGTCATTTGGGGTCAAACTTCAGGAGGACCAACTTTGAAACAATAGCTAACATCTTAGCAAGTTTGAATAAATTTGAAGCACTCTTTCTTGACCAAACGCGTTTAACAAACCAGCGTTAGACAGAAACGAATACTTTGGGGCTTAAGTGGTGAAAATGGGTAAATCCTTTTTAAGGGTACAAAATTCTTTAGAACACCTTACATTGCACCAAACAACAAAGCATAAAACTCCTAGATCATGTACTTTGGTCAGTACAGTCGTTTTGAAAATTTTACGTTTTGAGGGTCAGTGGGTGAACCGTTGGGTCATTCGGGGTCAAACTTCAGGAGGATCAAATATGGATAAATAACTAACATCTGTCCAAATTTAAATACATTTGAAGCCTTCTTTCTTGACCAAACGCGTATCACAAACCAGCGTTAGACAGAAAAAAGAAAAAAAATACGGACAAAAACAATATGTGTACCCTTCGTGGAAGGGGACCCATAAAAAAAAGTATTCAATAACTCTGCAAAAATCATTACCTTGCCACTTGCAAACATTGTTGATCCACTGACAACGATTTTAGCAGGATGATTGGCTGACCACGACTGTGAAACGACCTTGTTGCCATCCTTGATCATTACAACCTGATGGGTAAAAAATATACAGTTGAAGCTAATGAATACGCGAATACGCGAGTCCTGTTAATCAAATAATTCGTTTAATTGCATGTGGATTTGTCTAGAAAATCGTCTGGTTATTGGAATCCGGGTACCGGCACAGAAAAGCTTGGCAAGTTGATTATGCGATTAACAACGTTGGAATCATTGTGTGCTAAAAATTACACCCAAATCCAGGCCATTTTGCCTAACCATGAATTCCGTTTTATTGCATACTGAATATTTACATGCAGCCTATCATCAGTAAAGGAAATATTGCAAATAACTACATATTTCGGTCAATCACACAAAAATACTTCCTAAAGTTGCTATCTACAAACCATAATTGACAGTGGATGCTTTCAACAAAAACAAACATTTGTATTTTTTGTTCATTTTTTTCCAAACCTAAAACTCCCATTCATATCACTAATGATGGCATGAGCATTTGCCGATACGTTTGAACAGTGCAGCATATCGCTTTTTATGTCTATTTAGTTGGTTATTTTCATCATTAAACTTATAGATAGATCCTTATACGGTGTTTCTAAAGATACCAATTTGACAAGAAATAAAAACGAGACAAAAACAACCAACCTCTTTCTCACAAGCCACAACTATTGCTCCTTCATTGGTTAAATCAATACTCGTAGGTTGGGATTCAAGAGTAACTGATTTCCCGGCATCAAAATCACAGCTGTCAGCATCAGTAAATCGAACTGCGTTATCAAGTCCGATCGACACAATTGTGTTAGTTTCTTCTACATACAACATAGCGGTGACCTAAAAAAATTGAAAACAATAGTTTCAGGTTACCACGTTGTATAGTCAAAGTGAGAGAGTCACACTTTTTACAAGAGTCATTTTTTATTTTGTGAAATTTGTGATATGTATAAGCATGGAGCCAATAAATTGTAAGCTGCAGACAGTGCAAACTGTTTCAACCTATAAGGTCTCATCAGTGCAGCTGGTGACGAGAAATCGGCCGTATTGGCTAGTGTAGCTATCCAACGGCACTCCAGTGCCTAGCCAATGCGGCCTATCTCTTGTCACCAGCTGCAGTGTTGAGACCTTATAGGTCGAAACAGTGTGTACTGTCTGCAGCTTACAAATTTGTTATACTTTGGTATATTTCAGCCCACTTTTTTTTTTTAAAAACTGCAAAATATGGTGCAAGGGCACACAGGTAACATAATAGCTTTGTTTTCAATTAAAGAACAGAGTTGAAACTGTAACAAATGTAACTGTGGTTTGGTTTAACATACAGTAAACCTTGGTTAATCTGGACATGTTTGGACCAAAAATTTGGCCAGATTGGGTGAAGATCCAGATTACCCAATGTCGATTAATTAAATGCTTACCATATTATAAATTAATTGTTCCTCAAGTTTTGCCCGAATTAAGCAAAGATCTGGATTAACCGAATCCAGTTTAATCAAGGTCTACTGCATTTGACTAAACATTTTCGTTGGCAACATAAAATGCAACAAAAGTCTTGCAGAACTGTACTATTAAAGTGCCTTTTTTTCAGTACTTTGGGCCAAAATTGTTTGGTCATCTAACTCACCTTGCTTGCATGACCTAAGCCAGTGAATCTCTTTCCATCTCCGGTATATGCATCCCACCTTACAACCACTCCATCAAAACTTGCTGCAAACAAATGGAATTGTTATTACAATCTAGTTCAAGAAGAATTTAGTTAAAAATATGAAAATGTTTTTCTTGTGAATTTATAATTAACACAGGTATATACATGATCAAAATTCAAAATAATGCGGATTTTTCACATGTATTGAAACAAATAGTACCTGAGTATATGGCTTCTTTCGGTTTAATAGTTGTACAAGTGATAGTCTTGTTGTGGCCAGTCACAACCTTGGCTGGTTTCGAAGGGTCGTTGCGATCCAAGTAGTTGATTTCACCTGAAATATGCATAATGCTTGTTTATCAATTAAATAACTTAATTTCAGAGAGCAAATTATATTTACTCGAAGTAGAGCTTTTTTTTTCATGAAAGAAAATGTAGTGATGAAATCAGGGAGTCAAACCGCTTGTCACATGGGTTCAGGTTCGGTTCGGGTTCACTTGGTTTGTTTTTAAGGGTTCGGTTCAGGTTTTCAAAAATGTATGTTCCGGTTTGGGCAAATTATCCGGTCCGAACCGGTTTGTGGATTTTAAACCAGTTCAAATTTTTCTTCGTTTTAGTTTAATTCTACCCATCATCTACCTGGCCTTATCAAACTCCAAAAGAATTTTGCCAGTGCACTGTTATTTTTGATATGTCGTGTTATCTCGTATAGGGTATTCTTCAGTGCGGTGTTTTGAAAAAAAATCACAAATTATATAACAGACTGCAGTTTTTACTGGTTCTGTTCCGGTTTGGGACCAACGCCAAACAAAATATGGGGTTCAACTCCGGTTCGGGTTTCAAAAAAATTGTAACTAGAATAGTGGTTTTCCTATATATTGCCGGGTTATATATACTACATCATATTTAATGATGTATCACATATTCCATTTACTATATTTATAATGGATATATATTTGGCACCTACATTTCATTGGGTCCCTATCTTTTTCCTGGCACTTTATAACATAATTGTTTCTGCAAGCATAATCTAATGGGTCCCCACACATATGCATATGCGATTTGGTAACAGTAAAAATAGGACACAATCACTGTTAGATATTTACCAATTTACTATACACATCATTTGATCTACACATATGATTGTTTTTGCAAGCAAAACCGAATGGGTCCCCACATGCGCGTTTGTGCGGATTTATGGTAAACAAACATCCTGGTTATTTTAAGATTCTTAAGGACAAGCTTAACCAACTTTAGCCTTAACCCAAAAAGTTTTGTCCGTATTGTTTTTGCATCATTATTGTCATATAATTACAAAAAAACAGTAAATAGGAACAGGAAAAATACTTTCAATTTATTCTCATGCTTTGACCTTGATATTGTCGTTCAAGGTCAGTTTTTAAACACAATTTTCCAAAACTTAAAATGTGCTTGATAACTTATTAAAAAGACATAGCATAGCTGCGCAAAAACAGCTGATTTTTAATCACCGACACGACTGCCTCATAAAACGTCGGTCCGGACGTCAAGCTGAGCACTCCCGCTGCATTCACCCGCCTTAATCGTAAACAAGTGAATTACTCTCTTGAGGGTTGAGACTTCTATCTGACTGAGAAAATGGTCACGTAACGACTGCGTTCATGCGTGAAGCAGAGGCATTTTTTTCTATGCGCCACTATGGTCAATCACTCCCATTGCGTCAGCTGTGCACTGAGCGACAGGCAAATACGGTCATGACGTCATACGCATCGCGTGTCCCTGCCGTGACCCCGCAGCGTTAACGTTTACAGCGCAATATCACTAACACCGTATCATCTTAATTCCAACCAATGAGAAAATGGTCAAGTGACGACTGCATTCATGCGTGAAGCAGAGGCATTTTTTCCATGTGCCACTATCGTTAATCACTCCCATTGCGTCAGCTGTGCACTGAGCGTCAGCTGTGCACTAAGTCCTGTATTTCTGGCCTCAATAACATGTGAACAAACAAACAAATATTTGGGGGTAAAGGGGTGAAAATGGATATATACAACTTCAAGTTACAAAATAGTTTAAAATAGGCTGCAATGTACCAATCAAAACGTATGAAACTCCAGAAACATCTGCTTTAGCAAGTATAGCCGTTTTAAAAATTAAACGTTTTGGGGGGCTGTGGGTGAACCGAGGGGTCAATCGGGGTCAAAATTCACATGGACCATCTTTTGACCAATATCTATAATAAGTGTAAATTTGAAAAAGTTTGAACCATTCTTTCTTGACCAAAACGTGGGAACAAATCTGCGTTAAAAAAATCACGTTTTGGGGGGCTGTGGGCGAACTGAGGGATCAAATGGGGTCAAAATTCAGATGGACCATCTTTAGACCAATATCTATAATGTGTGTAAATATAAAAGGGTTGAACCATTCTTTCTTGATCAAAACGTGGGAACAAATTCGCGTTAAAAATTTTACGTTTTGGGGGGCTGTGGGTGAACCGAGGGATCAAACGGGGTCAAAATTCACATGGACCATCTTTAGATCAATATCTGTAATGTGTGTAAATTTGAAAAAGTTTGAACCATTCTTTCTTGACCAAAACGTGGGAACAAATCTGCGTTAGAAAGAAAAAAAGAAAAAAGAAAAAAGAAAAAAAGAAAAAAGAAAAAAGAAAAAAAAATATAGACAAAAACAATATGTGTCCCCTTCAGGGAAGGGGACCCATAATTAGCGGTTCGGGTTTAATGAAATTAACCGCTCAAGCCGGTTCGCGGGTTCGGGTTCAGTTCCGGTTCGACTCCCTGGATGAAATAGCTGCACAGTGCGAGAGTGCAAAAAGTGCATGTCGCAAATAATACACCAAGGCTGAATGCATAGAAATTTGTAAACTACCATGTCACTACAAAGTGTTATGTAATGGAGATCACCAGTCAAAAGAGAGTGTGTTTGGTGCACAGCAGGTAACCAAAACATAGACGACTTAAATGGACACAGCACTAAATTCATGTTTACATAAATAAATTAGATGAACGAATGTATGCAAGTTTTGAAAAAAATCTTGTAACATTATACACCTTAAGCTCAGCAATGACAATGTTGCAGATGCATATTTAACCTTAATTCATTGGTGCTTCGCACATTTTCTGACTCTTAATCCATATAGCTGGCCTGAGTTGTGGTGCTTTTATTGGTTTAGGTAACTACATTTGTATCACCACACCCACTTAACTCAACTCAACATAAAGCTTATTTCCTTACCTGTGAGTGACACAGTGAGCAAATAATCTCCTTGCCACAAACACGAAAGCTGTTGTTTCATAATATCTTTTCCCAAAACAAATTCCCTGAAAACAAAATCATTTTTACAGGTCACACAGTCTACTCGCAAGACGTTTTAGTGGAATACATACACAGTCTGCTGTCGCGTTTCCACGTTCCATATTTTTGCTGTTTTATCTGCAGAAGCAGACAGAAGCTCGGTTCCGTCAGGGCTAAAACAAATGCTGTACACTCCACCTACGTGTCCTTTTTCACCAAACTTTGCAATCTGCAATGACATAATAAACAATCAGTTGGTGTTTTGAAAAAAAAAAACTATTTTCTAGGGCAGTGTTTGTCAACCTGGGGGTTGTGAAGATGCAACCCAATGATTTTATCCCAATTATAAAAACGTTGCCCATGACTTCTGTTTAGCATATTAACTTACACGACAGTTTGATTTAGAATAGGTGCAACGGCATTTGCCATTGACTTCTATGAATTGTGGTTTTTGGCTTACCTTGACATAAAAAACACATTCATGGTGACATAAGCCATAACCACAATTTTAATTGTATTCTGTACAGCAAAATGCAAACTTGTTGCAGCAACGTTAGATTCTAAATGTATGGTGAACATGCTGTACTAGTTAAACTTGTTAAGTGTGTTTGTAAACAGGCGCGTTGTGTAGGAATGGGCAGAGGCGAGCCAGAACCGGAGTATTCAGCACCAAGCATCACCGTTTTTGTTGCGCTGTACTTGACAAAGCAGTTGGATAATCTGACCCAAGCATTAATTTGCATATTCTTGTCCTGCTATTGCCACTTTTCAAAATGCATCATAAGGTGGATAACCACATACTTCTGGGGCCTTTACAGCTTAATGCACTGCTGGTGACGTAAAGAAGCCTAGAACACTACAAAACTATCATGATAATGGGAACATTTGTGGAGTCATAATGCACTGAGCCAAACACCAATTGAGATGCTTGGTGTTTGACCAAACAGAACATTTGCAGTTTTGGGCCTATCCCTAAAAGACATCATGTCACTTGTATTAAATATCAAAATAGAGCTCTAGTATATTATTAAGCACTAAACAAGATATGATAGTTGCAACTTTCAAAAATGATTTATTCTCGGCAAAATAGTGTTTCAAGGTATTGGAGTTGAAAAATACTGGACATTATTACTCAAAAATTCGTAATTGCACTAAAACCTAATGTACAGCTCAATTTAGTAACCTTGCTCTAATTCAGTGGTTCTTAACCGGTGTTCGATCGAACCCCAGGGGTTCGGCCACGCCGAATAAGGGGTTCGACGAAGGTCTTTTTGAACGCCTATTGTATGCCAACAATACGAACAAAACAGGTACCACAAGCATAATCTGGGTTTTTTGGGGGCTATTTAAAGGTAAATACACGATACAAACTTTTTAAAACTAAAATAAGCAGCTAGGAAGGAAGTCGTTGGTGAAGAATCTGCGACGCGGCCGTCCTAGCAAAATGGTTGTGCAACCCTGCGGTTTTCTTTTCTTTTTTGACGTAACAAATAGCATTGTTCGCAAGCAGAAAAACAATGAAATTTTGTTGGCAGCAAAAACTTATTACTTTATCCTTTTCATGTTAGTGTACTGTACAGATGCTAAAAATACAATGCTTCATTTCGGTAAAAACTAAAAATTGACGGAATTAAAGCAATCATGAAACAAGATTCTTGTATTATGATGTCAGAATTTAACAAAATGACAAACAGTAACTGTTGCCACAGTGTTTGAACCAAAACTAATTATGACCCACCAAACAAAATG
Source organism: Phallusia mammillata (assembly GCF_965637545.1). Taxonomy (NCBI): domain Eukaryota; kingdom Metazoa; phylum Chordata; class Ascidiacea; order Phlebobranchia; family Ascidiidae; genus Phallusia; species Phallusia mammillata. The sequence goes on from NC_137255.1 coordinate 24,908,848, forward strand.
TGTTAAAAACCTAGGATGTAACTTGGGGTTCGACCAAAGGCAGAAGAATGTCGTAGGGGTTCGGTAGTTATAAAAAGGTTAAGAACCACTGCTCTAATTAAATCTTTTCAGGCAAGTGGTCATGAAGATAATACACATAGCTTACAAATTCTGCAGATTTTCCATCATACAAGAAAATATTTCCATCTGAATTTGCTGATGCCATGTATTTTCCATCTGGTGAGAATCTCACACAGTTGCAGAAACGGATTCCTTCCTAGAAGATATAATTCTATTTTTAGTGTTTATCACAACATAAACATTTTGTTTTCATGAGGGGCGGGCTGATGGGTCAAAAATACATCCCTAAAAATTTTGAAAAAAGATAATAAATTGATAAAGTGTAACATTTTCAAATGACACTTACAAACCCAATTGAAAGCTGGTTTGGTAACACCAGTTGAGTACACTGCAATGAACTAATATACAATTAAAACAAACTTGAGTGCAAAAGTTTAAGCATTTTTATAAGTTTGTGTGATGCAAAGCCTATATCCTTCTTCCGTTATCGACTAAGAATTTTTACACTGCAATTTGAGTCATGCCATGCTTGATGACAAATTAATGACTAAAGTGTTAGTTCGTAAAAATTCAACTATACATACACCAAGCAATAAAGAAGACATTTTGTCTTCCTAAAAAGTCCTAAAAACCCAACAATGTTTGCAATACATGCACAATAGGTACCAGTTAATTCAAACGAATTTCAAAAGAAACTATGTAGGATGTAAGTGATGTTACATAAAACATGTTCAGTGATGTGAAGCAAGTCATTTATTGTAAATCAATGGGCGAGCGATTTTGTTTCCTGCTGAAGATGCCATTTCTCCACAGAACAATAACAGTCTCCCTATCAGAATATATTTCCTTTATGTATATATACCATGGTGTCAATGATAAATGACTGAATGATTACACTTATGACTAATGCTAAAGTGTGTTTATACACATACATAGCAGAACTCAATTTGAAATTTATGGCAAAACTTTTTCAATGATTTATTGCTTTAACGGAGGCGATTTTGCCTGCCAGGGGCAATTTCGTCCACTGAGGAGGCAATAGGGACAATTTTGGGATTTGGGTCACAAGCAAATTTTATTCGTCTTGCAAACAAACACCAGAGAAATAGAACTAAGTTGGATGCATAAAGTAAAAAAAAAAAAATTCTCACTCACACTTAGGGTATTGAAGTGTCGGAATGGTGGACCTTCGTAGAAATACGCACTAAAATCTTCGCTGCCAACCACACATCGATATGGTCGGGTTCTTTTAATATCAACCGAGTTTGAAGATTTTCCAATTTTATCAAGACTTCCAATCGAGGACCCAGAATCCCACAGAAAAGCATGTGCAAACCTGAAACATATGCATATATTGTAGACAGTGCACACTGTTTTGAGCCTAATGGTGTCATTAGTGCAGTCGGTGATAAGAGATAGGTGGTATTGGCCACTGTAGCCATTCAATGGAACACCATTTTGTTGGGAGCAACACTAGAGAAAAGGGACATATACTGTGGAAAAGTGATTTTTTTTCTTTCCTTAATGCATTTTTAGCCCTCCGTATGTAAAGAAATGTTTGTTTGTTTTTTAGCATTTAACCTTTTTGGCCCAGCTAGCACTTTCAATTCTTGCAATCAAGAACAAGTTTCCAGTCACTTTTTACTCCACAGTTGAGGGAGATTTCTTGACCACAAAATAAATTTTACAAAGCTACAAAAGCTGTAGAATTAGTTGTGCAATGATAAGTTTCATTAAATTTGTTTTTTATTCAAGTATCACAAAAAAGTTTTGTGCAAGTAAGAAAAAGAGTTACTGTAACAAGCATTTTTCAAACTACAATTGTTTTTGGGGCAAAATCAAGAAATGACAATTTGAACGCTAGGAATCATTTTCAACTAGAATAGTGGTTTTCCTATATATTACTAGTTTATATATACTACATCATATTTAACGATGTATCACATATACCATTTACTATATTTATAATGGATATATATTTGGCACCTACATTTCATTAGATCCCTATCTTTTTCCTGGCACTTTATAACATATATAATTGTTTCTGCAAGCATATTCTAATGGGTCCCCATACATGTGCACATGCGATTTGGTAACAGTAAAAATAGGGCACAATCATTATTAAACTGGAATAATGGTTTTCCTATATATTCCATTTTACAGAAACTGTGCCATATTTACGCACCATTCATTATAATTGTAAGGGATATATATTTGATGGTTAGCATCGATTTCTCACAGTTTCATTTCCGTCAGGGATCATTGTCTCGCGGCATGCGAATGTTGTTAGATAAAGAAATGGCGCCGATCGCGGCAGGAGGGGCCTGTCGTTAACCGCCATAAGACGAAAAACTGCGTGATACAACAATTGCATAACTAACGTGATTAATGATCTACAAACATATCTTAATTGCACAGTGCAAAAAAACTGCCTGATATCACGTCCAGTTATGCGCGAGGCCGAGATATTCGCTTTTCAGGGGGCAGGTTTGCACTTTTCACGACCAATTGGGCTTTTTTCGACATGGAGTTGCGCGTTGTTTTCACGAGGTGGAAAATGGATAAGTCCAACTATTTAAGCTTTTAACAAAGTTTCAACTTTTTTTTTCCTTAATAGCCCTTTGTTTGTTGAATTATGATCTTTAATCCGCACATTGCTTTCCCTGGCCCTGTTAAGTTTCTACATACCAACAATACGATTGCTTAGCTGGGTTTTTTATGTCCAAAACCTGTTCTGAAACAGTTTTATTAACGCTTTCAGTTTGAGAAGTCACATTACACAGGTGTAACAAATTGTGCTGCGTTGTCACTCTGCGTTTCGAAACATGAATAAGTTGACCTACACTAACGTTTACAGCGCAATATAACTAACATCGTGATATCTTAATTCCAACCAGTGAGAAAATGGTCAAGTGACGACTGCGTTCATGCGTGAGGCAGAGGCATTTTTTCCATGCGCCACTATCGTTAGTCACTCCTATTGCGTCAGCTGTGCACTGAGCGAGCACAAATTTGACAAAAGACAGCATGTAAAAACATATTTGGGGCTGTAAGAGTAATTACTAAGCCAATTGCACTGAAATTTTTAACGGCCAAAAAGGAGCACCCTATCCACAGCTGTTTACAATTTCAGCAGGTTAAGTCTTGTATTTCTGACCTAATTAAGATGTGAACAAACAAACAAATATTTGGGGGTAAAGGGGTGAAAATGGATATATACAACTTCAAGTCAGAAAATACTTTAAAATAAGCTGCCATGTACCAATCAAAAAAGTATGAAACTCCAGAATCATCTGCTTTAGCAAGTATAGCCATTTTAAAAATTTCACGTTTTGGGGGGCTGTGGGTGAACCGAGGGATCAAACGGGGTCAAAATTCACATGGACCATCGTTGGACCAATATCTATAATGTGTGTAAATTTGAAAAAGTTTGAACCTTTCTTTCTTGACCAAACACGTGGGAACAAATCTGCGTTAGAAAGAAAAAAAGAAAAAAAAAACATAGACAAAAACAATATGATAACTATACTAACATTTACATTGACACACATAGGTTCAAATTTTTGCTTAATTCTATTGTTAAGTGTTAGCTAGTTAGAAAAAGAGAATAGAAGTAAAACAATAATTTCTAATTTCATAACTTACTTTTCCTTGCCCTGTCCACAAACAGCGATCCTTTTGCTATCTGCGTCCCATGCAATATCTCGGATGGCTCCACTTATTGGTTGATACTCATACTGTGGATAAAAACTTTGATTTTAAAACATATGTTTATAAACTACACAGATAAAAACAAGTTTGGGATTCAGTACTAAAATCTACAACAGGGGGATGCAACCTGTGGCTCATCGAATGAAGGCTGTGAGGTGCAGACATTGCTATGAGCAAGTTTAATTCTTGTTTGTCTGTTTGTGAGCAGATCATTGCACCCAGTGCCGCTTTAAACAGTACAGTTAAAATCACTTGAAAATTTTACTATTACCTGTTCAATCAATTAAAGTATGTTAGGTTTAGAGTTGTAAGTCAGACCAGGTTCAAGCTTAGATTTTTGTAACAAACGCTTGATTCAGGCCTGACTTATCATTCTACGTCCAGCTTGGTCTGGACTTAGGGCTTATACTTTCTGGTTCGGGCTCAAATTTGAGGCCCGCTTACAACTCTAGTTTGATTTTCAATGAGTAAAGTCAACTGTGATGTATTTGATACATATGTTAAGGTATGTCCTACGGCACAGTTTAATCATGTTAAATGTATTTGCCTGATCAGTGATAACGGTTGCAAACAATTAATCCAGAGCAGAAGTCACCAAACTACAAAATCATGTGTCATTTTATTTGACCCCCATTTCATCTGTGAAACAAGTTTGGTGACCCCTGATCTATAACATTAAAAATGTTTACACAATTTATCAAAATGTTGTCAAGTTTTGAAATGAACACATATTTTATCATTATGTATAACAACAGTATATATATATACAGTAAATCTCAGAATTGGTTAATTCAGGTCTTTGCAATTTCAGGCAAAACTTAAGGTACAAATGATTTGTAATGTGGCAAGGCTTGAACTATTCAATATTGGTTAATCCAGACAATTTTTGGTCCAAACGGGGCCGGATTAACCAAGGTTTACTGTATTTATGTCTTGTAGTAAGAAAAAAAAATTATATGTAAGTTTTGTACTAGCAGAAGTCTTTTAAAGACCAAACACAAACAACAGGAAAACAACACAAAATCTCAGTTAATAGGTGTAATAAGATATACCTTTAAGATGTGAGTGGATTGTGTTGTGTCCCAAATTCGAACTTTACCCCCTGTGTCACCAGAACAAATGTAAAACCCTGTATGAGAGTATTTGGCAACTTTTGGTGGTTTCTGATGTTCAGCATAAACTTCGTAGTTTAAAGGGTTCTACAAAAAAGGACAACCGGGTAAAACTAATGTTATCAGACAATATAGTTATTATTTATTTAAATGTTTGTTTATTGTGATAATATCTATGTTAACAAATACTGAAACAAAATGCAATCAGATGGAATTGAGTGCAGGCAATTCTGGTTTGTTGCATACCAGATACAGTCAAACTTCGATACTATGCCACCTTGGTATTATGCCACCCTCGCTACTATACCACTTTTGATTGTCACCAACTAAATTGAACAGAAAATATATTTACTATGCCACCCCTTACCCTTGATACTATGACACATGAGAGAACAGTATTACTGTATTAACGAAACAATAAACGCTACAAACAAGATGATTAAACGGCTTTGAAACGGCAAAAGTATATGTATGTGCATGTAATGTGTTCTCTCAAGTTATCTACTTTAGCTCAGTCCAAAACTCTGAGGAATCGTCAGCTGGCGCATGTTCTATAAATTATAATCGTACAACACAACATGGCATTACAGTACATTGTTACGTCACAAGGCTATTTTTGTAATAAAATATACTGTATACTGTACCTTATACTGTAATAAATTATAATAGTACAACACAACTTGGCATTACAGTACATTGTTACGTCACAAGGCTATTTTTGTAATAAAATATACTGTATACTGTACCTTATACTGTAATAAATTATAATAGTACAACACAACTTGGCATTACAGTACATTGTCACGTCACAAGTCTATTTTTACAAAAAAATCTCGGTATTATGCCACCCTCGCTACTATGCCACTTTCTCTCGGTCCCAAAGGGTGGCATAGTATTGAAGTTTGACTGTAATTGCTTGTTCCATTTAATTGCAAATGGATTACCACAAGTGAATTTTCCTGAAGTCTTGAAATATCCATTCATGGGCCAACACAATGAACGTTAAAACAGAATGTTCTGAAGCTTTTACACCACTAAGCTTGTTTTGTCACCATGTTGGTGCAAGTTTGCAGCCATACAATCTTGTTATCGTTGTTTTTTAGTGTGTGGTTGGTTGCAATTAGTCGCTTTAAAAAAATTGTCTTGCAAGATATCCCATTATCTTGAAGAAGGCTTTTTGTATAGGACATTAAAACATTAATTATTATTTAAAATAAAACTGCAGAAAGACCAACGCTCATTTATTTCTTACATTTTCCCTTTAAAAAACATTAAAAAAAACATAACTTGAGATTTCTTGTGTTTTGAAATAGTGCCTTTCAATAAACTTTAATTATTTTAAATTTTATTCCTAAAATAAACATTTCACCTCAATGTCACGGATAATGACTGCATTTCCAGAACAGTACAAGATGTTCTTGCCTTTGGGGTCAGGTCCAAGGACAAGTGCTGTTGCCCTCTCTGTTGGGGGCAGTGGCGCAAATGATGATTCTGCTCAAGAAAATTAAAATTCAGCAAACTGGAGTGTTATATGTAATGTGTCAAAATTTGTGTTTCGTGATGACATTGTAGATAAAAAAAACTATATTATAATATTCCATTATTCTGAGGAGCGTAAATCATTTCAAAATTGTGAAATAAATTGACAAAACTGTGTAGAAGCTAAAGCATACATCATACACAATATATGTAAGATTTAAGGCACAGGTCAAAAAGTGAAAATCTTTAACATAATAATAAAATATTTTGGAACATTTTTTCAATGAAAAGGTAAATATATTATATAATATGGTAGAGTTTTTACAGCTGTAAACAGATTATAAAATAAGGTAATATTTGTAGATAAAGTTATCCTAAAATTATTTCAAGAAAAGTGAAATCAAGAACTTACTCAAGTCTATTTTCACCATTATGAAGCTTTGTGTTGTACAAGTCCTTCAGTTCAACTTAGCAATATCTAATCACCTAAAATGAAAACAACATGAAATGGACTATCAAGCAAACCAACAGCTAATTCAAGTTTGTTGAAAATAAATGTTAGTTCACTAAGTCAACACAGTATACATGGTAGAAGCGGTGCAAATACAAAGACAGGTTCTGGGTTAGCATGATTGGTTAATTTAAGGCATCACTGGTTGGAGATATACAAGAAACACAGCATTGCACAAAGTAAAAACAGTTGTCGATATATTTATTTACATCTAGCCATGTGACTGCACTGGGTATGTATAAAACAATAATTTGTGTAATATGCTTTTTGACATGCAACGAGCTGGGCTGGTAACATTGCGTTCATGCAAAAAAGTACATTGGAACATTATGAACCAATTTTAAGGGGACACCAAAAATCAGATTTCACATATATTAGGTTTGTGAATAAAAATACAAAAAAGGCAACATTGCGACACAATACTGCTTAATACAGCACAAGTCCAAATGCGTATTGAAGATAAAAAAGTCTGATGTAATGGAACTGCTTTGCAAATTATGGATGGAACTGTTAAGTTAGCTGGAGAAATACGCAATATCCTTGTACAGTTTTAAAGGCAAACATAAAACTAAGGTCTAGTTATACACAAGCAAGGTTTGGAGACATTTTGATATCAACACCGAATGACTACAGGACTTTGTCACACCAAAATTTATGATGACTTATTCTTGTGTGCATTAGTAAACAACGGTTATTAAATAAAAATCTGACAATAAATGTAAATGCTTAACTGACTTTGTGACAATAAAAAGCAACAACAATGTAATACACCATTAAACCTGATTTTGTCTAGATGGTGAAGAGGGGGCGATTCTCACAGTTGGTGAAGCAAAGCCAGCGTTGGAATTCTTCGAACTAAGTTTTAACAAGTCATTAACAGTGTCAGACAGTCTTGCAATTCCTCTCTCATGCAAAATGTCTGCTGCGTTAGGAAGACGACTCACCTCAACACCAAGTTTTATACAGGCATCAAGAAAATTGTCAACATTTCGCCGACATTTTGCCATCGATAGCTTAGGGACAGCAGGGGAAGGCACGTGAATAGTGGGTATGGACCGTGCCTTAACATGGTTTGCTAAATGGCACAACACTACACCATCAGTTAATGCAGGAAGCAGATCTTGTGGTAGAGGCATTTTGAGAGTTGCCTCAATGCACTGCCGGAGTTTTTCTAGCTTCTCCATCTCTTCGTACATCTTTTCAGCCCTTCTTCTCATCGTAAATGTTAACTGATCTTCCTTCTGAGCTGTCCTTCGATTGATGTAAGCCTTTCTAGGTTTAATGATATTAAGATATTGAGCCTCATCACGAGAGCCATCTGGCTTCAGCACTGGCCCTTTATTTGTTGATTTCAGGACAGGGGTGTAACCAGGAAAACTTGACGTTAGGTTTAATTTGGCTTCTTTTGAACTGCGTCTGTTATGGTTCAAATTTCGAGGTACGTTTTCGCTTGTTTCCTTAAATACTTTTATTTCACGGTCCAACTTCTTTACCGGGCTGGTTTTCGGAGAGCTTACTCGCTTTTTAGGACTGCCTTTTGGTGAAACTAAGCGCTTCGTTGGGCTGCCTTGTGGCAAAGAAACAGGTTTTTCTGCAATTGATGGTTTCCTCGCAGTACCATTTTGTTTCACAGGGGTTGGAGATTCAGAACCAAGCTTTTCCTCAGAAATTTGTGATTGCAATACATTTGTATTACAAGCTCGTTTTCTTGGCGATGACGATACAGACGAAACTGAATCGGACCGCCGTTCATCAGCGGAACCATTAGTCATGTCATCCATGCTTGAGGTGGATAATTGGTCGACTACATTCGCAAGGAAATTCAGATTGGGATGAGAACTTAAATCACCATCTCTTGAGTTGGTCACGGATTCTGATGCATCTGATGATTTTGCTGATTCAATTTGTAGATACTTAAACAGATGCACCCTGCCCTTTTTCAGCAGTTTGGCAGGTGGGTTCATAAGGGGATTTTGATCCAAGATGAGTTGCTGGATTGACTCCATATTTTGAAAACACAGTGGGATTTTAGTGATGCAGTTTTCACTTGCATTGAAGTACACCAATGGCAACTGACAAAGTTCATGAGGAAGGTCCGCAAGATTATTTCTTGACACATCAAAATGAAGCAGGGCATCCATTTTGCCAACAGTGGCTGGAAGAATATTGAGCGAATTTCCACTGACGTCGAACTCCTGACATTTTTTTAGTTTTCCAATTTCAACAGGAATTGATACAAGGTTGTTGTTATTAAGACGAAGCACGACAAGGTCTTTGAGTTCGCTTATGGTCGATGGCAGATGTGAAAGCAAGTTGTTGCTAAGATCTAAAACTTGGACAAGGCGTAGTCGAATCAGAAAGTCCGGGACAACTTTTATGAAATTGTAGGAAAGTGTTACATTTTTTAAACAATACCACTCACACAAGTCTATTGGCACTTCGTTCAGTCCGTTTCGCGAAAAATCCACAACTGTTACATCCGTTAGGTCGTGTTTTCCACTACACAACACAACATCCTTTAATTTTCTGTTGTTCAATATTAACTTTCCTGAATACTGGGCCTCATCTAACAGTTTTTCCGAATGTCGTGTATTTGAATGTAGAACTGACACCATTTTTTGTGTTTATATAGTGCTGGAGTTTTGCCAGTACCGTTTCTCCGCAAACAAAACAGCGGGGACAAAATTGGTCCTGCGCTATACTTCGACAAAGATCTCACCATAAGAGGCGAATTTACAGCAGCTGAAAACCCTAGAAGCAACAACTACAAACACAAATCAAATAGTCACGTGAGTTCGACTTATCGGCCTCGACAACGAGTAAATACACTCAAATTGCGTGTTTACTTTTCCGACTCTGCCATCTGTATATGGCGGTGGTTTTCCGGAAATAGCCAAATATGGTGCGCCGAGTGTGACGGCATAACTACTGAAGCGTTTGAATTTGATTGCGTCATAGTCGACTCTGTTGCGACATAAGGCGGAAAACTAATCTCTTTATGTCGTCACAAAAGGTGCTATGGAGTAAACATTGCATGATTTGTATTTGTTGTACTTAGTAGCAGGTCGAGTGAAGGTCCTTGACAAACCTCGTGTTCGTTTTCTTTTGGTTTATTTATTTGCGGATTTAAAAAGGGCGTGCAAATGGCAGCGAGCGGCAAAAGTCTTGTCAGAATCTTATCCAGAGTGAGTAGTAGTGCTAGATTTAAGTTTTTTTTTTATTTCTTTTTTAAAATAAAACAAATTTATTTTGTTCCAGGCTGTGCAAAGACAAACTCCATGCATGACATGTGGCCCGCAAAGATTTTATCACCTTGGTAAACCTTCAGTAAGTCTTTTATGATGTAATGTTTAAGAATCACATTATTCTATTCACAATATATTTGTATGGTAGTGGTACATCTGCGTTTTAAAACTGAAATCTTTGCATTAATTTAATAGCAATTAGACATACATTACCTCAATTGTCGAGTCTGAATAAAAGTATGTATGCCTTTATGTAGCTAGCAGAAGCAAAAGTTGATTCTGACAAGATGAGGGTGACAATGATTCCAGGTGATGGCATCGGACCAGAGCTGATGTTTTCAGTGAAGGTTTGTTAAATGTGTATGTGAGGATTGAATCCAACACTGTATTTCAATAGTAATACAGACTATCACATATCAAATATTCTGTTACTACTAAGATCTTTCATTTCTGTTTTTCCTAAAATAACTTTATTTTTTTGCGTGTCAAAATGGGGTTTACTGCTGTATGTTACCGCATGATGTCGCATGGCATACTGCTTAGAATACCACATGGTGTGTGAAATGTGAGAATACAAGCCCCAGCAAGAGTAAATTAGACCAGAATCAAGTATCATTTTAATTACAAACCCTCGCTCAACCCAAATAGCTCCAACTGTCAGCGCTTTTTAAAGTCCGCAAATTTAAAATTTTTGCAAAAGCATGCTCATGACACCTTTCTACATTATGGTATTTAGTACTACTGGTAAAAATGTGGTTTCTATTATAGCCCCAATTTTAAGACTTTCTTTGCTACTAGGAAGTGTTCACTGCTGCTGATGTTCCAGTCAAATTTGAAGAGTTCTGGGTCAGTGAAGTGCAAGATAGATGTACTGCTGAGCATATGAATGAAGTCGTTGACTCTGTCAACCGAAATAAAGTTGCTATTAAAGGTGAGCTAGTACTGTACTGCATATTTGATGGATGTAAAAAACCTCTGCCATTGTGTTGATTGGTGAAAAGCTTTACAAGTCAAATTTGCATGTTTTCAGGTATTCTTGCTACACCATCATGGTTCGATATGGGAGAGCTGCAATCAGTGAATATGCAAATAAGGTGAAATAAGCTTTTGTTATAATCCAGTCCAGGTGTTTTTTTAAGGTTTGGTTTGGGTGACCGCTAAGTAGTTTTAAGAGACCGCAAGTGTTTCATTTAAATACCAAAAAATAGCCATATTAGTTGCAAGTCCAAATTTTGGGAAACCGTTGGAGTAAAAACCTTTAAAAAAACACTGATCCAGTCAATGTTGAACAATATGGTAAATTTTTGATTGTTTTGGCAGAAAAAAGCTTGATCTGTTTGCAAATGTTGTTCGTGTCAAAAGTTTACCGGGCGTTAAAACCCGACATGGTGACCTTGACTTTGTTGTCATTCGTGAACAGACTGAAGGAGAATACAGTGCACTTGAACATGAGGTAAGATATAAAAACATAAAATGTTAAAAGACAACTTTTCTAGCTCAAGATTTAAAACACATACATGTGGCCAAAGACTTGTCAAAACAGTTTAATGAAATTGATATAATCCCTTTTGCTAAAACAATCTAGCAAATTGTGGTCTAATGTCTTCTAGCACTTTTTTCAACTTTAAGAAATAGAAATGAACATGTCTCCTATTACAGAGTGTACCTGGTGTGGTAGAGTCACTTAAAATCATAACTCGCACTAAGTCTGAAAGGATTGCCAAGTTTGCTTTTGATTATGCAACAAAGCATGGAAGGAACAAGGTCACTGCTGTTCACAAGGCAAATATAATGTAAGTGTATCAGTTTGTGCACAAATACTTATAATTTTTATTAATTTTTGCCACACTTTTGTGTGAATAACTGAATAATAGGAAGATTTTTTATGTTTTCCTAAATAGTAAAATGTTGTTGTTTGCCATTCAGCAAGCAATAAAATGTACCAATAAGCAACATCTGTAAGTACCTTTTTTTTAATAAACGTTTTTTTTGAGGAAAAAGTATAAAATAATATGATGTTTATGTGTAGGATTGAGGTCGAAACTTTGCTATTTTTGCTTTTCTCTTGCAGGAAGCTTGCTGATGGAATGTTTTTGGACTCCTGTCGTGGAATTGCAAAGCTCTACCCAAAAATTCAATTTGAATCGATGATTGTGGACAACACTTGCATGCAGGTTCGAAATCAAACAAAACCAAATTTAATGCAGAAAAAGCAGCAACCTTCACATTTATTTTCTGTTCATATAGTTGGCCTCAAATCCCAGCCAGTTCGATGTGATGGTAATGCCCAACTTGTATGGAAATATCATCGACAATTTAGCTGCTGGGCTTGTGGGAGGAGCTGGGGTTGTCCCTGGAGAAAGCTATAGCCCTGATTGTGTTGTGTTTGAAAGTGTGAGTAGAATATGAAAGCTTAATTATACAAACAAATGTAGGTAATTGCATAACCCAGTGGTTCAATGGTTGGTGACGCACCACCGAATGAAAGTTAATGGGGAAAATTATTATTAAAGTTAGGTTTATTGATACAACAAAAAAAGCCACAAAACGGAAATATTCTGCGACGCCCTTGGAAAATTGAAACGACGCACCAGGGCGTTGCGACGCACAGTGAGAACTGCTGGCATAACCGATTTACTAAGCTGTTTTATTTTGTATTTTATAAATAAACGTATTTATAAATAAACGATTTTTTTAACAACTATATGATTTGTCTCTGATTGGGCTTTACAATTATTTTGTAATTTAACATTTTATGCGGTTAATCCATATGCGTTACCAGATTTATCAGTAACAGCAAAAACTCAGTTAACCTATGCTGAAAACTAAAGAAAATAATAATTTTAGTCGCAGTTTCGGTTTAAGAGGACACATAATGTGTTTTACAATTTGCTGATTTATGGTTTGCAGGGAGCACGGCATCCTTTCGCACAAGCCGTGGGAAGAAACATCGCAAATCCAACAGCAATGCTTCTCTGTGCTGCAAACATGCTCGCACATTTGAAGTAAGTAGCGAACTTATTGAACAAAACGCTATTTGAATATATTACTAAATTCGCAACCGCTGGTGGACGCTACAGAGCAAATGATGGCTTGTTTAAGGCTGGTTAAGAGATGGTGGCAATTTTACACATGGCTTCCTTCTTTGTATGGTTAATTTTATGACTTCGTGTTTTTCAGTCTTACAACCCACGCGAATCTGGTAAAAGGCTCTTTGATGAAAGTTTTACGTGACAAAAAAGTGAGTATTATTTTTATATCATCACTAGGTTCAAACATACCTGACCTTACTTCAAAATAAATTATTCGTCACATTGACAGTGATTCTTTTGGAGTATTTGTAATCCTTTAGAAAATATGACGCAAATTTTACTTCCGCAGATTCGCACAACAGATCTGAAGGGTTACGCCACTACCACCGAATTCACCAACGCTGTAATAAGCAATCTTGGTCGCTCTTAAACAATACAACACCGACTGTTTTGTCATAATCGTTGACTGTGTCGTCACAAATTGCCCTAATTTTTTTCAAAAAAGTTCTAAATTCTGTTGTCTGAAACTTTTTGCACAAATTTTTCGGACCAGCTTAATATTATTTAACCTCTGCAGGAAATATATTTTGGTAAATGTGTACGCATTGTTAAGACAGCTAACACTTTCTAGTCAAATACAGTAATGAAACAGAAGATCTTATTTACCAACTTTCTGTACACATGAGCGATTTTTTTTTTCTGTTGTGTACAACTATTTATTTGTGTTTTGTTTTTTTCCTACACACAAACGTTGCTGTTTGAATTCCACTCGACCTGTACTGCCCTCTACCGCCGCTAGCAGTGATAGTTCAGTTCAATCCGCAGTGTGACTTTGTTTTGATTATTTTTGTGCTACTTTTTTTGTTTTCTTTGAAGTTCACAAATATACACGAAGGCGTTTACATGGCTTTTTTTGTCTACCCTCCAAAAAAACTATGAAAAAATAAAATATGCAAAAAAGGGACATGTAATACTAAAACATATTGTAGGGATATTACACACGCACAGTCTTGGAGCAGTATTTAACGCACCACACATTTTAAGTGAGCCTAAATTTAAACAAAGCCTGAATTAGGCAAAATTTTAAAATGCATACGCAACAAATTATTAAGCACGCTGCATGCGTGTACAGGAAGTTAAATTCGCGACGCAAAATGTTAAACCGTACACGGTCCCTTTTTAAAAAAACCATCAAGCCTGATCCTACTTATTATTCTGAATCGCACACTGCTTGGCTTGTTACGGCGGCTAAAAAAATAAAAGGCAGTTCTCTGTTCAAGTTACGGATGATGACCTTCTGGCAATTGTATGTTTAATTTAGTATATTTTACCCTCCGTCGGCAACCTTTTTTGTTTTGCGGACCGTTTTTGAAACTGAAAATTTATCGCGGACCGGCGTTCGCAAAATCTACAAATGTTCAGCAATTAAAAACGACTAAATTTGTTTATTATCCCCGGAATACATGGGAAAAATGTTTTAAGCATTTAACCTGAAAAAATATACGACCCGGTAACAAACTCCTCGCGGACCGGCGGTTGCCGACCACTGCTGTCCTATAGGACATCGAAACGTCGGTACAAAACTACAATTGCCAGGAGAGCTCTATTAGATTGTTATTTTTTTGCATTACTTTCATTATACACAAATTTAATAGTCGACACCAAGCTTATGGGACTTGGACATGTGGTTTTCACAGAGCGTGTTCAAGTACGTTTTCCTTTATTTTAGTTCTTTGTTGTGACTAAGTCTCCAATCTATATATGAATACATATCGTCCTTTGATATGGTTGGTTTAGGATTGATAGTGGTTCCCAACCTCATTTCAAGAATTACCCTCTTTACAAAGACAAATTTATTCCTTCCATATATGCTGCACGGTAGATGATAAACCATACAAAGGTTGGCAGAGCTACTAACATGGCGCCTCCTGGGTGATCCAAAAGTGCTTAATTTTCGATAGGTGGCGTAAAGAGCTGAATTATTTATTTAGCGGCTAAAGAGGGGTTGGTTTAGGATGCAAATGTTTACAAATTTTACATTAGTAACTAATTTTTTGGGTTAGTTTTATTGAATTTTAAATGCTAATACCTTACCCCGAGCCTAATAGCCCTAACCTTTAGCATTTTTTTAAATATACCGTTTCAAAAATTAGGCACTTTTGGATCACCCAGGAGGCACCGTGTTAGTAGCTCTACCACATAGGTTATTTAAAATTGGGTCTTTTATCAACTTTATGTCGTATTTCCAGTGCTTACGTGTTTATCTACAAACTAAATGTACAAATTAAAGTCGATTCTTCCCCTCAAGTTTAAAACTCCTCCCCGGTTGGGAACCACTGTGTTAACCGCCACAAAGGCCGAAACCTAGTTTGCGTTTTCAAATTTCGAATTAAATTATTCGTCAGACGTGAACCTGGACTTGTGCTATAAAGTCAGGCTTGGACTTAATATGTGCAAGATAAAATAATGTGCTTAATATGGGCTAATATATTGGTCAAGTCTAATGACCCAAACCGTATGGTCGAATTTACTGGTTCCAGTGGGTCTCAATCTTGTACGGATCGCGTACCAACCGACAACTTTTTCTATCGCTGCGTACCACCCAAACCTAAACCCTGTTTGAATGGATAGACCAAGAAATAAGTACACTTTCTCAACCTGGCTAGCATATTTAGCAATTTCAAAGAATGTCCAAAACACGAGTTTCGACCAAACCGGGACTGATCAATTGGGTCAGTTGAGTTGCAATTTTAGATCGGTCTTAAATTAGGTATCACGGAAAGCTACTGGCGTACAACCTGAAAAGTTGCGGCGTGCCACCAGTGGTACGCGTACCACAGTTCGAGAACCACTGGGTTAGACAGACCAAAAGTCGTTCGTTTCCTTATACGGCGTTGGCGACAAATCGTTTGATCGACTTGATCATGACGCAAATTAGACGAGATTGAAACTATATTGCGAAATTCATTGAAATCATGCGTCTGAAGTGTACACCCAAAATAAGCTAAATTGACCGCGTAGACCGTGAACCAAAAAACGCAATTTTAAAATTATTGCAACATAAATGACCAATTTTGTGTTTATATTTTGAGTATTCGGTTTAACCTCCTCATATTATGTGGTCACAATAGTGTTAAATGTAACACAGCTGATATAGGATTACCGAAAACGGAAAAATTCTCCCAAACTATTCACTTGCCAATGATGCGTAGGCCAGTGTGTTACGCAAATCTAACCAACGTCTTGAAACAGACAATTACTCGCGGCAAGCGCCAATTAAAGCCTCATTGCCATTGTGAGGCAAATTAGAGACGCTCAATCGATAAACATTCGGCCTTTTTGTAGTGATGTAGCCCAAATCAAGGCAAAACACCAACAGTTCTATTGTTGCAAAATCACGCGTGGGATGATATCTTACGTCATGGGCTGGGGATCTTAGTGGGCATAAAGTCACGATTTAAAACAATGTCCGCTTGTTTATTAACCAACTGCCACATATAATTGTCGCCAAGTCATCCCATTTGCTTGTATATAAGGAACTTTCATCCGGAACTTTATGTTAGTCACACCAGCAGTCCGTGAGTTTGCTCTGCGCTAATCGGATCTTAATCATGTGATTAAGAAAGTTAGTTTGTTTTGCAAAATACAGGTTTTTTGGTGACAGTTTGGGTATTTAAATGCAGTCGTGAAGTAAACAAAAACCGTTATTTGATAAACTTTTTTGTTTGTTAAGGGCAGAAAGTTGTCTTAGCTTTAGAAATTTTGTTGTGTTCCGTCGACTGTGTATCTTTTGTCTGTTGAAAACAATGTGTAAAGCATGGTTGAGTGTAGGTATCGGCTAATTTTTACGCTACGTGCCGATTGAAGCAATTATAAGCATCTATATATATTTTGCGAACTGGCCACCAAAAAAAAAAAACGAATATTTAGTTTGTGTAAATTTGTTATAAAACTCATCATGGCGCTAATTTTGTGAGAAGCAAGCGGTCACGTCTAAAACTGCGGGCCCACTTGGATCACTTGGCCCGCTTGGCACAGCACTTGGCTCGCTTCATGGATGCAATTAAAAAACTGCGGGCCCGCTTGGCACGCTTCTCGCAAGTGTGAAAACTGCGGGCACACTATATCTAGTGCTTGGCCCGCCTCTCGCAGGGAAAAACCGCGGGCCCACTATATCTAGTGCTTGTCGCGGCTCTCGCAAGGAAAAACCGCGGGCCCATTATATCCAGTGCTTGTCGCGTCTCTCGCAAGTATGAAAACTGTGGGCCCGCAGTTTTTTCTATTGCATGGGGCGTGCCAAGTGCTGGGCCTAGCGGGCCAAGTGGGCCAAGTGGGCCCGCAGTTTTAGACGTGACCCGAGAAGCAAGGGCTCTATCGTCGCAAAAAGATATTGGGAATGGCTTTTTAACACAAAGGCGTTTTATCCAACTATGTGTATGCCGACATAGGATTTAGTTGACCCAAAAACCGAATTTAACATCAAAATAAAACTTTATTGATCTTCGTTTGGCGAAATGTGACTCACCAAGCTTTTGCTGTTGATATGTCACATCGCAAAACCAGTACTTTGCATTCATATATTTAATATTACTAAATATGGTCATACTTATAGGAGCCCACCATACCACATAATTCATAGAAAAATCTGTACCTTGAAATTTCTCAAATTAGAAAGTTTCAGAAACGGCGTTTACTTTTGAAGATTTAATGACAGAATTCGCTCTTATTGTGTACAGAATGTCTCGAAATACTCATCTGTCTGCGATGTGGAATATGTCGCGTGCGTAGCATTTAACATGTTCGTGAAATTGTTGTTTTCTGCTGCTATGTGGTTGCAGTTTTATTGAAATTAATGTGCAAACAGTCAACAAAAGTCCTAATTATTGCTTTAAATCAGGGGTCGGCAACCTTTTTTGCACTGTGGACCGTTTTTTACACTGAAATTTTGTCGCGGACCGGCCTTAAAAAAACTACAAATATTTAGCAATAAAAACGTCTAAATTAGTTTATCATCCCTGGGATAAACGAGGAAAATTTTCAAAGCATTTACCCCGAAAAGTTAAACGGCCCAGTAACGAACTCCTCGACTTGTGACAATTTATCCGTATGCTTGAAACTACATTGCTAAACCTTGTTTTACGTTGCAAGAACTTGTCCGAGTTCATCACCTAATAGTGGCAATTAATGGTTTTTCACTTGTTTATCGAACTATTACGCAACGCGGACGTATATATGTGACGTCAAATAATTCTAAACATATATAAAATCTTCAAATCTGTCAAATTTAACACATTTCAAAAGTCAATGTAATGAGTCATAAACATATGTGCAAGAAAAACGTCAGGCTATTTTTACTTCTCCATTTAGCCTGCGGCAAATTACTCTGTTTCGTGACAATGAGATCACTGAGGCAGAGCAATAGTACTGGTGATTGTTTTCTGGCCTTTGTTTCTACATGCTGTGTTGTAATTAAGCCACGCTGCAGTGATTTGGCACTTTAAAATGTGGTCGAATATGATGTAGACTACTTGTACGTGTAGGTTAGAATAAACAGTTTCGGATGTAGCTGGATCAAAGGATGTGACACCTTTAGAGGAATGTTTCTTAACCTTTTGTAGACTTTTGACTGTTTTTGCGGCGGAAGAGCCACAAAAACACTTTAAACAGTCGGGAGTTTAAACAGTTTTTCGGCGTTAGAGAGGGGTTTGTGTGGCATATACTGCCCTGTAAGTTAAAAATATTATTTTAAAATTAAAAGTGACATTTAGTGACCTACTATTTCGTAAAAAGTGTTTGGCAGTTAAAAGTAAATTTTCAATGGTTTATAGTGGGAAGTTAATACCAATTTAATAAAAAAAACGGAATATATATTTTTGTTTTTCACCAGCAGGTATTTGATTTCTATTTTATATCGTTTTGAAACGACTTCTGTAATGGATCGTATGTTTGGTCTTTTAATACTCACTTGCGTTGTCTTCCAAGTCTCTGCCGAAACATTCAACGTAAATAATGGTGAGTGCGATTTCCTGTTTGATGTAGATTGTCGTAGATGGGTTGCATTCCTTTCTTAGTTCGATTAAAAATAACTGCCAGAGTGAATTTCGTAATGATGACAACAGCCATTGTTAAAACGTTTGTATACTATGTGTTTACTATATACAACTCTTTGGCTGTTTTTCTTTATGTAATTGACACAATACATTGTTGATATATATTTTTAACCAACTAGGGGACTCCCCAAAATCACAAGGATTTGATTTTAAAACAAAACATTTTGGAAATGTTTGAACAATCAAGCAAGTCGATTTTTACGTTAATTTGGGTCGTTATTTTTCTCAATAGAATTATTTGCACAGCAGGTCCGTATTTGACAGTGGTTTTCAACCTGTGGTACACGCTATAGCTTACCAAGTGGCTTTTTAAAATTCAGTTGGTGAAATTAAGTTAAATTCAGTTGGTGAATTTAAGAGTCTAACTCAGGGGTTCTCAAATTCGGTTTTTGGGGCCGCATGCGGCTCCTAACTACTTATTTTGCGCCTCGCACCAGACCTTAGAAAACCACCAAACATTGCTATTTTAGCTTTGAAAGTAATAATCTTTGGTGATTTTCTCAAGGTTTCGTTTTTTGTGGCTCCCTACACACTTAAAAATTACCATTTGGCCCCGACAATAAAAAAGTTTGAGAACCACTGGTCTAACTGTTAGAGTCTAACAACAGTTAGACCATGAATTGCAAAAAAATCTGTTGAGTAGGCTAAAAAAAACTCTTATTCCACCTTAATGCATTTTCACTTATTCCCATAAGATTTGGGTGATTTGTAGCGATAAAAAAAATCGTTAGGTGGGTACACGACCAGTAAAGAGATTGAGAACCACTTGTATATAGTGCAAGGAGTATTTGTTTGCATAAAACGTTTAATTTTCTTTTTCTAGTCCCTAGTCAGGCACCAGCGTTTTGCAATCTGAAAACGGAAAAAGGGGCATGCCGTGCTGATCACACGAGATACCAGTTTGATAGCGCTCTCGGACGATGTATCCAGTTTTCGTACGGTGGATGCGGAGGTACCAAGAACCTTTTCTTCACTATGGAAGAATGCACAAAAGTATGTTTTCGCGAGCTAGAGCATCAGCGTGCTTTCGGAAGTAAGTTGCTGCCAGAATGTTTACATTTGTTGCAAATTTATAAATGTAGTGTCGGTTTTTATAATGTATAACTGAAGTATAGAGGGTTTTCAATTGCTGCATTTGTTTGTCAAAGCGACTAGAAAAATTTGCATTTAACCCGCGTAAACTTGGTGAATCATACTTTGGGATGATTAAAGTAGAAACAATTTTACTGACTATTCATCTACGTCAGGGGTTCCCAACCTTTTTACGATCTCGTACCACTTGGATGCTCTGTTTTGCCACGCGTACCACTTCTTGCAGAACAACTAATTTGATCGAATCATATTTTATTCAGAATAATAACATTGACCTACTAAAATAACACTATATAAAGCTTAAGTTTGTAGCTTAAGATATATAACAGTAGATGGTATCTTTTAAGAGCAATTATTTGAAATAATTAACGCCCACTGTCACACAGCGTTGTACGGCTTTTCAAGCAACTGTGCTTCTTGTTGACAATTGACATGACCTGTATTTTAAAGATCGCAATGATACGAAACAGGAATAGTTACGTAACAATAAGAATATAGACTTCGGGAAAATTGTGTTTGGCACACAAAACCAAGAAACAAAATATAAAGTTCTGAATACAGGTTTTTATGAAAAAAACAGAAGCCACTCGCGTACCACCTGAAAAACCTTCACGTACCACTAGTAGTACGCGTACCACAGGTTGGAAACCCCTGGTCTACGTTTACCACACTTCAAAAAAGAGTTTAATCAATAACTCATATACATAACAACATCAACACATAAAGTGGTTTCTTTGTTCTTAAGTCTCATTTTACCGTCATCTGCGTCATGATAAGATTGTTCTAAATTTATTGTTACTCGCAGGTGGAATTCAAGATTGCAGCTTCGAAGCAAACTGTGAGTATCTGGAAAAAGTTTTGTGTTTTGTTAAAAGTTTTTTGGAAAGTCTATTCAACAAAATAAGCAATTGTCTTACTTCCAAATTACCAAGTAAATTTCTTAATTGCAGTATTTACATACAAAACATTGTTGGTCTTTTGTTCTGTGGATTTACTAACATAACATTTTCAAAAAATACCTTACATTTATGAAAAACTACTGCTTGTTTCTCGATTTTTGCTTTTGCTTTTGAGTATACTTAACTGTTATAAACGGCGTTTCAAGCCACAAACTTTCGTTTCTTAAGAATCTATGTTTTTTGTAAAGTGGACAGAAAATGTGGAATCGACCCTATTGCCTTCGACATCAAGAATTGCGCCGATTCACCGGACGATTATCTCACTAAGGAACAATGTACCGCGAAAAGCTGTTGCTGGATTCCGAACGGCGGTTACTGTTACCAGAAAGCTAGTAAGTATACTGCGACAGAGCTACTAAGATAAAAACTCACAACAGAGCTGAAACCGATAGATGGCGTAAAGAGCACAATTATTTAAATTTACAGTGAGACTGATTTAGGGTCGGGACAGTGGTTCTTAACCTGGGTTCGATCGAACCCCAGGGGTTCGGCAACGCTGATCCAGGGGTTCGACAAGGGTCTTTTGAAAACATTGGAATGTTGATAGGTTATATTTGATGTAACAAAGAACACTGTGCGCATTGTTTGTAAGCAGCAAAACAACGAATCTTTGTTGGCAGCAAAAACGTATGGTAAAGACCACAAAATTAGTTAGAAACCTAGGATGTAACTTGTTAGGGTTCCATCAAAGGCTGAAGAGTATCATAGGGGTTCGGTCGTGATAAAAAGGTTAAGAACCACTGGGTTAGGAACTATATTACAAAACCTTGCGCCAACTCTAACAGCCCTAACCGTCAGCATTTTTACACAGTTAAGTATTCTTTGATCCTTTTTGCGCAACCCACCGGTATTTAGCCAACTTTTGTTGTGAGTTCTTAAGCTAGGATAAAACTTCCGTTTACTGTAGCGCAACCACGTGACTTCGGTAGCTAATCAGCCGCCAGGGATGAATAACGCAAATTGCCGAAAGACATACACTGAAAAACCACTCATAAGTCAAATCCTAAAAGTTGGATTTTCATTCACAGGTGCCTTGGCTCGCGCTTCATGCAAAGTCCATTATGCTTCGGAAAGTGGGTTCCAAGGCAAAATCGTTTTACAAGCGGAAAAAAGCTACGCCGCCGGTTGGTCAGCATATTTGAAGTTTCGGAAACCAGTCACTGGAGCATTATGCGTGAGTTTTATTAGTTTTTTTTGTTTGCTAAATTTTTTAGTTTTTTTTTTTCCTTAAACTTAAAGAACTTTTTGTGAAGCACATCTATGAAAAGCTATTTATGCAGACCAGTTTTTTTAACGTGAGAATGAACTAAACCGGAGATATAAATCCAAAACATACTATGTGTAAAGTAGGCTAATTTTCGAGTTTATAATGTGAACAAGTAAATGATGAATATGACGGCTCAAATCGACCTGCTTTATTATCCAAACGTTTTGGCAGAAGCTCATGCCATCATCAGTGATATGATCCTCCATCAGTCATGTTGCTTTTAACGTGTATTTAGGCCGTTATATTCGTCATGACACTTTTGAGCAGATCGGTACTACAGTCTTCTGAAGTAGCGTTTAGTAGAGTTACCGGATGTCCGGAATTTTAACGTCAAATCGCTTAACCTAGTGTAGTTATCATAATTCTTTTGGTGGGAGACTATAACAAGGTTTATTATAGCGCGTACATTAATGCGAAAATACCCGTCCTGAAGGCTAACAATATTCTGTTAAAATGACCGGATCTTGTAAAATTGTCTGCTTTGTAATTTATTTAGAAAGAAAACTGAGCTTTTTATCTCTGTAATAGTCATGGTATTTTATCGAAAATGGCACTGTTTGGGTTGGTAACGTGAAACAGCATCTCACGATATTCGACTTTTGCTGTTAGATAGTTTCTTGCATATTAAACACACCTGGCAAACCAGTCTCGTCAGCAGCAAAAGCAAATGAATGGCCAAAAAGTTACTTTTAGGGGGCCACGGTCCACCAAAGGTTGAGAACCACTGTACTAATCCATGCATCCAATATTGATACAGATATTGAGAGAACCCTACTCAGCAGGAGTGGCTGTCACAGAAGTCCTTCATGGTCGCAAGGGGTTCATTGTGACTGGACGTGAACCAATCAGCGCTGGGCAAACGTTGAAGATTGTTTTTTCTGGAAGCTTCGGAAACTCAACTTTTACCGACTCGTACTGTCAAGTTCTCAACACGCCTTAAATCGAAAAGACCCATATCGTTATTTTGCAGTAATTTATTATCGTGAATTTAAGTTTAAAAAGTGTGCATTTTTTATGTAGTACTCCAAGTTTTATTTTTTATGTTTATAGTATGTAAAGTTGCAATAAAAATGTCAATCGTTGGGGCACTTTGTGGTAGCTATGCCGTTAGCAGGATTTGATCAGGTTTCTGCAAATAAAACAACTTTTGTTTTTAAGTTCAACTGTTTACATATTGAGTTTGAGATACACATTCAAAAGAGGTAGGTTTTTTTTCGGTAGAGCCTGTTTGGTGCTTGACCAACTATTTACCATCCACTGTAGCCTTCTTCATGATGCAGTACCAATGAACTGCGGCAGAAGTTTTGGCCTCTTCAAGACATCTTCTCTTTGTCACTTTCAGCAGTATGCATCACCGCTATACCTGTCACAATTAGCGAGGCCCCGCACCACCATATAGCAGGCACTGATTCGCCGAAGCAAAACCACCCGAGGACGCCAGAGAGCAATATATTGCAGCCAACATTGAGAACAGAAGCTTCGGCTGAGTTCAAATGCTGCATGGATTCCACAAAGAGCGTCCACATTACACTGTTTAAGGCCAGAGTACAGGTGATAAACAACAAGCGAAAGATCAAGTTGAGAATCCAATGGTTAGGGATCAGTGGCATGTTTTCCATATCCCCGGTGGCAAATTTGCCTGTTACAGACGCCAGGGCAGCACATAGGCCCGCGGCGCAAGCCAGAGCATGGCCCCGCATTCTAATTAAACCACAGGAGTCGGTTGCAGTTTTACAGCTTAGTTTCTAATCTAAAAAGTACAAAAACTGCATTTTGGTTTGGTTAGAAGAATGTATTCACAAAGTGGTCCAAATTAGGCCAACTTGCAAGATTAAAAAAGACAGTTATAAACATCGCAAAAAGAGATTTCAGTTTCGTGAAATCAAAACAACAAGTAAACGGGGTCAAAAAACAAGATTTCCTAACTGAAAATACAATCAATGCAACCTGAAATGAAATACACTTGTTGGGTGAAACAGATATATCAACTAAAGGGGCAGTAAATGAATAGGCCGAGAAGCAAATTGATTTGGTTTTTTAGTGTTCTATACAACATATGGGACTGTTGTATAGAACATGTGATATGGGACGGATGCAAAACAAAGTCAGTTTTCATGAAAAGAAAACCTGGAGACAATGCATATGGCTACATACTCTTTACATGACAAAATTTCTCAAGTATCATTATTAAACAATGACAATATACAAGAGTTATTTGGCACACAATAAATGTGATTTGGACTTTATTATGCAACACTCCATTACATGTTGAACTACATGAGCAAATTGACTGAGGTAAACCTTTTGCAATTTCAAAATTTGGTATTCACAATCACAGAAAATTTGTATTTAGATTGGCTATGCGCAAAAGTGTAACAAACAATTCAAAGGCTATGCTCGGTTTTTCTTTATTGTCCCAACTGCTGAAATTATTGTAGGTTTAGAAGTAGAAATATTGGATGACTTATCATCCCATTTAGTCCTTTTCGCTCTTTCACCACTGCCTGAACCGGAGGCAGTTTTCTTTACAGTCCCAGTGACAAATTCCACTTTAGTCTTTTTGTCCTTTTCTTTCTTGGCAAGTTCTTCACGCTGCGTGCGTGCAAGGTCCTCATACGAAGGACATTTCCTCCAAAAGTCCGGATCAAATTCTTCTTTCGGAAAGTTTGTGCCTCTCTCCTCGATGCCAAGGAAAAGGATAAGTTTATCATAGATGCTAGGATTGCGAAAGTCTTTTCGGGATTGTATGGTCTGGTTAAGGTTTTCGCCATCACGGATTTTCTTTTCATAAAGACGTTTGATTTTATCTTGCAAATTCTGCATGCATTGTACTTCTGGCTCAGCAGGAAGCTGCAATTCTTCTTCCGGTAAAGTCCTTAGTTTTGCAGCAAATGCAGTCGCGTTTTCACAGCTGTAACGCTTATATTTCCTCTTGGCAGGTTTCTCTCCAATACCGTTCACTCTTTCAGTAACCGATTCCACAGGTTCTCCCTCATCAGAAACCACCATAGGTTTCTCATTATCTTTTTCAACAGACTCTGTACCATCTTCTTCTTTGTGTTCTTCCTTTTCATCCATGTTAAAGGAGCCTTCCATGTCGTCCATATTATCACTGAAGGCCGGGGAGGCATTCCTCATGCCATTTTTGACTTCAGTGTTCACCGGTGGAGTAGGTTTTGTAATGAGAACCCCGACATCTCCCTCGTGTTCATCTTCATGCTCTTCATCAGATTCAACATATGCAGACAGTGCAGATAACGCTGCCATTTCTTATCACTTAATTAACCCTCTGTGAAGCAGGAATAGAAAAGCATAAAGGTTAAGACAAGTGGTTTGTAGAAAGTTGAATTCATTTCATTGTTTTTGTTGCTGCATAGACATGTTTTCAGTTAGCAGACAACAATCCTGTTACTTTTTAATCACGGTGCAAAAACATGCAAGGTTTGCACAATTTTTCTGACTAGTTTTAAATAATGCTTCTATTGCACAGTATTTTTTCAATGTTGTGCGAGCCTTATGGAAGTGGCTAATGCTAATATAAAACCAAAATAAAACGCCAAACTCGATAAAACGTATATTTATTTATACTGAGATGCTACCAAGCTAAAATATAATTGTTATGTTTCATTTTTTATTTTCCTTCCCCAAATAAGTAGAATGAATTTGTTGCAAAGTCTCATAAGGACAGAATCTGTTGTACCTCAGTTGATCTTTTGCAGCACGGTGTTCCAAATTCCTGAAAAAATTAAAAATATCTCTTTTTACTTGTCCAGTGCAATTTTAAACACTTTACAAACAAAACTATCCTGCTAAAAATTACCAAAAAACATTATGAGCCAAAGGTAAGTCATTCAAGAACATCAGAAGCACTTTGGGGAATAATAAGTCATAGAAATAATCACCACAGACATGTCACTAATCAGGAAGATCAACAACCGACATGACAACAACCAAAATCAACCATGGGCAAACTAATAAACATGATAATCCTCAACTACAGACAAACCAACAACCAGGAGGATCAACCACATACAAACCAACAATCAGAATCAACCATAAACAAATCAACAACCAGGAGGATCAACTACAGACAAACCAACAACCAGGAGGATCAACCACATACAAACCAACAATCAGAATCAACCATAAACAAATCAACAACCAGGAGGATCAACCACATACAAATTAACAACCAGGAGGATCAACCACATACAAGCCAATAACCAGAATCATCCACAATCAAACCAACAACCAGAATCAACCACATACAAACCAACAACCAGAATCAACCATAGACAAATCAACAACACGGAGGATCAACCATAGGCAAGCCAATAACCAGAAACAACCATAGACAAATCAACAACCCGGAGGATCAACCATAGGCAAGCCAATATCCAGAATCAACCATAGACAAACCAACAACCAGGAGGATCAACCACATACAAACCAACAACCAGAATCAACCATAGATAAATCAACAACCAGGAGGATCAACCATAAGACAAATCAACAACCCGGAGGATCAACCATAGGCAAGCCAATATCCAGAATCAACCATAGACAAATCAACAACCCGGAGGATCAACCATAGGCAAGCCAATAACCAGAATCAACCATAGACAAATCAACAACCAAGATCAGCCACTGACAAATCAACAACCAGGAGGATCAACCATAGGCAAGGCGAAAACCAGAATCAACCATTGACCAAACTAGAATAGTGGTTTTCCTAAATATTGCCAGTTTATATATACTACATCATATTTAACGATGTATCACATATACCATTTACTATATTTATAATGGATATATATTTGGCACCTAAATTTCATTGGGTCCCTATTTTCTTCCTGGCACTTTATAACCTAATTGTTTCTGCAAGCATAATCTAATGCATGGGCGGGCAACATACAACCCGCCACGGGATTTTGACCAGCCCGCAGACCGGTTCCGGGTCATACATGGTAATGTGGCCCGCGGCCACAGTCTGCCGCAATCCCCCACTACTTGCATACTACGTCAAATTATAGTTGTAACGGACAGTAAGCTCCCCAATAGCAAAAAACTTTCCCGTCGTTACTATCTAAGTCTGTGGTGTATGCATTAAATTGGTGTATGCACTATGTATGGTGACCGGCTATACCTTTTTTATATAACGGTAACGAGCTTTCCCTCAAACTTGTTTCACTTTTACACTTTCTATAGGTCTGCTAGCGCTTCAAAAACTGCGAAGTTTTTGTATCATCCTTAAATTTGATAAATCTAGTGTAAGTTATTAATGTGGAATGTATGGGTTTCTCTTTTGCCGAGTAATGCCCCATTACTTTTAATCAAAATAACAAAAATAGCTATTGTTTGCACATAATCGTATGATGTTATCTTGTCTATGACGTCACAAACTTTGCTTGGATGCGTTAGAATTGCGTGAAATTGACCCTCAGTGTTGTTGTAGCAATTAAATTGGGTTTTAACTGTTAACATAAGCATTCGTTGGTGCTGGGTAAATCTAATTGCACGCAAATGCTCAAGAGTCAAGAACTTTAAAAAAAATGATATAATGGGGGGCGATATTGAGTCAGTGCCCTAGCAAGGGGGCGATTTCGCTAAAATGGTTGAAGACCACTGGTTTAGGTGGTCAAAAATCCGTTTTAAATCACTGGATAAATACGCGATTAATGTATCGATTCGGGAATCCGGCCCGCCAAGTACTTTATTTTCCCATATCAGGCCCGCCGACTGGAGAAGTTGCCCGCCCCTGATCTAATGGGTCGGCACACATATGCATATGCGATTTGGTAACAGTAAAAATAGGGCACAATCATTGTTAGATATTTACCAATTTACTATACACATCATTTTATCTACACATATGATTGTTTTTGCAAGCAAAAACGAATGGGTCCCCACAGGCGCGTTTGTGCGGATTTATGGTAAACAAACATCCTGGTTATATTCAGATTCTTAAGGAAAAACTTAACCAACTTTAGCCTTAACCCAACTTTAAAAGTTTTGTCCTGTTCTTTTTGCATCATAATTGTCATATAATTAATTACAAAAAACAAGAAAAATACTTTCAATTTAATCTCATGCTTTGACCTTGATATTGTCAGTCAAGGTCAGTTTTTAAACACAATTTTCCAAAACTGAAAATGTGCTTGATAACTTAATAAAATGACATAGCATAGCTGCGCAATAACAGTTGATTTCTAATCACAAACACGACTGTCTCGTAAAATGTCCGTCCGGATTTCCCCGCCTTAATCGTAAACAAGCGAATTCTGACCACTCCCGCTGCATTCACCCGCCCTAATCGTAAACAAGTGAAGAACTACCTTGAGAGTTGAGACTTCTATCTGACTGACAGTGTATACATATTATGGGCTGTAAAAGTAATTACCGTATTTTATGGACCATAAAGCGCACCCGATTATAAGGCGCACTGTCAATAAATTGCTTTGATTAGTTTTTTGTTCATACATAAGGCGCACCGGACTATAAAACGCAACGTATTTTAAGGAGTATGGGTTACCGTATGAAGCTCATTAAAGTCCCGTATAAAGCTCATAAAGCTCTGAATATCACAGTTGCTAGTTGCCTTTACTGTAGTTTATTGTGTAAGACGGTGGTTTATTTATATAATAATAGTATCGGTACTGGTTTTGAGTGTAGCCTAGGCAATTAAGCACTACTTGATCCATACATTAGGCGCACGGCTTATAAGGCGCACGATCAATTTATGAGGAAAAAAAAGATTTCAATTGCGCCTTATGGTCCGTAAAATACGGTATTTGGCCGATTAAGGCAAATACTAAACCAACAACCTACTGCAAACAATTGTTTAACATTTCACCACATAAGGGCTTGTATTTCTGGCCTAAAACTTATTATTTTAGGATTTAAGGCAGTGGTTCTCAAACTTTTTTATTGTCGGGGCCAAATGTTTTTTTTAAGTGTGTAGGGAGCCACAAAAAAATGAAACCTTGAGAAAATCAATAAAGATTATTACTTTGAAAGCTAAAATAGCAATGTTTGGTGGTTTTCTGAGGTCTGGTGCGAGCTGCAATATAAGTAGTTGGGAGCCGCATGCGGCCCCGAAAACCGAGTTTGAGAACCACTGGTTTAAGGGGTAAAAATGGGTCAATTCAATAAAAAGTTACAAAATTCTTCAGAATAGCTTACATTGCACCAACCAACAAAGCATGAAACCCTTAGATTATGTACTTGGGTCAGTACAGCCGCTTTTAATTTTTTTCGTTTTGGGGGCCTGTGGGTGAACCGCTGGGTCGTTTGGGGTCAAACTTCAGGAGGATCTAATTCGGAACAATAACTAACATCTGAGCAAATTTGAATAAATTTAAAGCACTCTTTCTTGACCAAACGCATTTAACAAACCAGCGTTAGACAGAAACGAATATTTTGGGGTTTAAGGGGTGAAAATGGGTAAATCTTTTTTTAAGGTACAAAATTCTTTGAAATACCTTATATTGCACCAAACGACAAAGCATGAAACTTCTAAATGAAGTACTTTAGCAAGTATAGCTGTTTTAAAAATTTCACGTTTTGGGGGGCTGTGGGTGAACCGAAAGATCAAACAGGGTCAAAATTCAAATGGACCATCTTTAGACCAATACCTATGTGTGCAAATTTGAAAAAGTTTGAACCATTCTTTCTTGACCAAAACGTGGGAACAAATCCGCGTTAGAAAGAAAAAAAAAATATATAGACAAAAACAATATGTGTCCCCTTCAGGGAAGGGGACCCATAATAACAACCAGGAGGATCAACCATAGGCAAGGCGAAAACCAGAATCAACCATAGACCAAATAATAACCAGGAGGATCAACCACTGACAAATCAACAACCAGGAGGACCAACCATAGGTAAACCAACAACCAAAAGGATCAACCAAAGGCAAGCCAACAACCAGACTCAACCACAGACAAGCCAACAACCAGGAGGATAAACCACAGACATGACCTAACTGACTGGTTAACCTAAAATAGAAAAATTGGTAATGTAGTAAATACCATTTAATCAACTGAGCAGTCGAAAAGATTCTGTGGTAAGTATGCCGAAAGGGCATGTTTTGCATTCTAAAGTTGTGTTAGTAAAAGTCTTGGCCGAATCACAACAAATTATTTTACTAAAAGAAGCTTGGCAGACTGAAAGTTCGCACCAACAATGCATGTTATAGACAGACTACACTTTCTTTGTTGAAATAAGTTAGCTATGCTGCTGATGCAAGGCAAAAGTTATGCTTTCTTCTTTTTTTCCAAGTCTAGAATTAAGTAAATTACGTTCTTTTAGCTAGGTCAGCCCTTACAACACAGTACAGAAAGTAAAGAATGTGGTCATGAGTACAGAATCAGCATGCTTAATTGAAAAAACACACTTCAAAAATGCATTTTAAACAATATCTCCCCTCCCTCGATATTTTATCTTTTGTAGTTGCTTTGACACAGTCATTGTGCTTTTATAAGATACATTATTGAGGCCGGTTTGTTAAATATGAAAAGTACAAGAAGTCTGTATGTAACACAAAAGAGGGGTAAGGGAGAAAAAAGTGATTTTTGTTTGTTTTAGTTTACTTTTGTTGATATTCACACTATACACTGTTTTTTAAAATGCTCTCATACCCTAACTGGCCATTGTCCTGAATCTACAAGTTAGAAATTTTACACAGCACACACCATCTCCTTAAAAAATTTTCTAGCAACTAATCACCACATAAACATGGCCTTACATTTTCCCGGGGTGACAACAGCCTTTATAAAATAGCTATGCTGCCACTCCAAAAATTCCCTCGCACTGAATTTATGTTTGTGTATTCCAGGTATGTTAAGATGAACATAAATTCATAACTGGGATCAGCCCTGAGGCATATATGCAGACCAGAGAACAAGACACACTCATAGGCGCCCACTTGCTAAAGTCGGTGTGGAAGCAGAATCTTATAACTCAGTAAAGACAGAAATATTTCCAGCCTCGACATCACCTAATTACACTCTTTGCCGTGTGTTTCTGTATTAATATACATTAGCAGCTTATTCCGACCGAACTATATTATGCTTTATTTTCATGCAAGTTGCTAAAATCAAGGCACATCTGCATGTAAATAACCCATTATAATAATCGTTTAAAACATTTCTAGGTTATTTGGTACGTTTCAAATGTGTTGTCTATTTATGCAGTGAATTCTGTGTAATGTATTTTTAGTTTTCAAGTTTAATTTATTATCATAAATCAGGAGTCACCAAAGTACGGCGCAACAAAAGTATTCCTGCAACAACATGCGGGATAAACTTCACCTAGTTTCACTCTTTACAGGACGCATAAAAATGATCCAAAGGCAGAAGTATAAATGCTTTCATGATTTTGTGAGAACAATTGGCCTTCATTGTTGATTGTAATAGAATATTTGAATCATGTCAGTCCAGAAGATAATTTATGCAAATAATTTTTACTTTTCGACAGTAGCGCTATCGGACTCTAAAGGATATTGTAGTTCCCGCTGATCCCGCAAAAGCGCTCAGCAGACCACAGTATAAAACAGCGCTGCGTTAAGGCTTGCAAGCTATGTGGCCATCGAATGTCATTTTCTTATCATTCTGCTCGCAGTGAAAATAATTTGGTGACCCCCGCTTTAAACAATGTCCTGTTGAACTTATGTCGGTGTTGCTTATTGCATGATTTTATCCAATGAATGATTACATATAACACTTGAAGTACGTACATTTGTGACGTAACAATATGCATTGTTTTTTTTCCAGAAAGGATTTTCTGTTCAAACTAGACAGTCATTGACTGAGCAGTAATGACAGTTAGAACAGAAGTGTATCAATGCAAAACTTGTTTATGACGTAGTAAGCGACGTAGATACCCGGGGTGACGGCGCCTCCCCGTAAGTGGGTGCCAGTGGGCACACTCACATATAAATCACAGTATGTCAAGCCAATTGAATGCGTTCTACCTAATTAGCAGGTCATCGAGCATTCTCATACGGCAAGGCGTAGGGCTAGAAAAATCTAGCCTGCGGTGGGATTCAAACCCATGGCAGGAGTCTTTCCGAGACCTGCATACATGAACGCATAATAACCTTTTGACACTGTTTTCAATAACATGCAGGCCTTAGTGTTCAACAACACCATTTTGCCTGATTTATACATGACATAACTAAGTATTGATTCCTGAATTGATTTGTCATGAATAAAGAAGCTAGCTGACAACAAGAATTTAAAGACCGTTTAGTGTGGCTTTTGTAAAAGTTTATTTTTTCATCTTGATGTTGGTCAACAAAGTTTTGCTTGAAATATCTGAAATCGAAGCACGTTTATCGAGTTTAAATCACGTCTTAGGTGTAAAACCTTCGCCAAAACTGAAACTGTGTATGATAAATTAGTAAAATAGCATGGCATTGCTGCGCAAATACAGCTGATTTATAATCCCTGAAACGACTGTCTGTTGTCCGATGTCAAACGGAGCCCTCCCTCTCTACATTAAACCTCCCTAATTGTAAACCAGTGAGTTACTCCCTCAGGAGTCTATCTCACATACAGTGTACACTTATTATAGGCTGCAAAGGTAACGATTTGGCCGATTAAGGCAAAATTTTAAATACTAAGCAAATAACCTACTGCAAACAATTGTTTAAAATTTCGGCACATTAGGGCTTGTATTTCTGGCCTAACACTAAAACCGATTATTTCAGGGTTAAGGGGTAAAAAATGGGTAAACCAATAGAAAATTCCTTAGAATACCTTACATTGCATCAACCAACAAAGCATGACACTCCTAGATTATGTACGTTATTCAGTACAGCCTTTTTATAACTTTTACGCTTTGGGGGCCTGTGGGTGAACCACTGGGTCATTTGGGGTTAAACTTCAGGAGGATCACATTTGGATCAATAGCTAACATCTGTGTAAATTTGATAATAATAACTGGGATCAGCCCTAAAGTGTTTATTTTATTGCTCCTTCTAACCAGTGGTATACTGCATATGTAAAGCAACCAACAGGAAATTCTTTTAGCTACACTTGTCAAGTTTGGTCCGCCGGATAATGTAATTTTCATGGTATACTATGTATTCTGGATGTTAATCGGCAGTCTGCCATATTATTGTTATACACATACAGAGCTCCATCTCCATCCGCCAAAAACATTGAACATCGTATGTGTTAATTTCCTGTCAAAACTGCAATTCCTGTTGCTTTTGCAAAATGAATTTATAGTCCTCTGTTCAAATAACGCTTCCCATCACAATGATATAAACTTTTCCCAGTGTCCACTGCAGCCATTACATCACTAACATATTTTTGCTATAAATTGATGATCGTGTCCTGCAGTACGTTGAACCACATGTGATATATAAACGCTTGTCCAAAATATAAGTGTCATTTGGTCAATTACAAATAAAGTGAAATGTGCATATTCTAACAATACAGTTCAATCCAATCAAAAACAGGCATTAGTGATGGGACGAGTACCCGGTACTCGAACGATTTCAGTGGTATCAATACTCGTACTCGGTATCGAAATATTTTGTCTCAGTTTTCGATACCAATGTATGAGTACCGAAGGCCAATTTACACCATAAGAATACAGGCAACTTTTGGCCAATATTTGCTTCGGACAGCACAAAATCGGGAAAAAGTTCCGCCAAGTTACGTATATATTTTTTTCGCTATCATGTGGTGATTACATTTTTCGGCATGTGTGTGCACGCATGTACCCCGACCATGGCAGATAAATTAGCCAGTGATATAAAACTAAGTACAACACTACACTTAAGTACTCGGTATCGAAGGTATATACATGTGGTACTTGTACTCGGTATCGGTACTCGCTTCAAAACCTGGTATCGTCCCATCACTAACAGGCATACTTGAACCAGAAGAAATCATAAAGACAAAACCACAAGCACCACAACTAGAATCTTTCTTTACACTGAAAGTACCAGCACCAAACTTTTGGGAATTTTGAGATCTTAGTAGTGTTTCAGCTTCTAGTAGTTTTGAGCAGCTACATGCCAACTAGCTTCCAAAGAAAAAAAAGTGCCTTTAGCTTAATATTCTACAAGAACAGAAAACTATAACATGACCAAACCTCATATTTGTGTGAGCATTTTCACCCAAAACCAAAACCTTGTTGCAGTAGTTGAAACTAACTACAGGTCAAGGTATATATTTAATATACAACTTAATCATTGATATGAGGTTGTTGTCAATCCCGCATAGAGGATTGAGGGACCAGGGCTCACATTTTAAAATTCCTGGTTCATTTAATATCACAAAAATGTCTTGCCAACATACTAACACACAGTAAATCAGTGCCTAAAGACCAGAAAAACAAAATGTATTTCAAATGTTGAAAAGAGCAACCTATCCAAAAACTGCAACTCCCAGCTTATAAGAACGCACTGTGACTGATGCATTTGATTAACCTCTCATGCTAACTAGCTCTTCTATGGAATTTTGGATTATTTTAATGTTCATTTCCTAAAGTAGATGACCTTACATCACCTGCTAACATTAACCTTTAACTACAATCACTGTCTTTTCACATATTCATGTGCAATCATAGAATAAAACAACTACTGGTCAAGTTGACAGTATGTGCAGCTAGTATATTGACATTGTGAAGCACATACCATTTTGCAGTTCACAAGTATGTGAATGTGGCCAATCTTATTCATGTCTAAATCAGTGGTTCTCAAACTCGGTTTTCGGGGCCGCATGCGGCTCCCAACTACTAATTTTGCGACTCGCACCAGACCTCAGAAAACCACCAAAGATTGCTATTTTAGCTTTCAAAGTATTAATCTTTAGTGATTTTCTCAAGGGTTCATTTTTTTGCGGCTTCCTACACACTTAAAAAAATACCATTTGGCCCCGACAATAAAAAAGTTTGAGAACCACAGGTCTAAATACATGAAATACCTCAACAACAGTAGATGACACAGGATATGGTCAAATTTTCACCAGGGAAAAGTGTGGAAATAAGCCCTTAAATTTCTGGACATGACCATGAGTTGGGAACATGTGAGCTAGATTTTTAACAACATCACACAACACCGAAAAAATCAATGTATGAAATGCTCAAATTCCAATCAATAATGCAAAAATCAAACAAGGTTCAATCAGGCAAAATTTTACACATGTCATTGAGTTGGGAACATGTGAGCTAGATTTTTAACAACATCACACAACACCGAAAAAATCAATGTATGAAATGCTCAAATTCCAATCAATAATGCAAAAATCAAACAAGGTTCAATCAGGCAAAATTTTACACATGTCATTTGAAACAGATCCTATGCTAAATCACAATTCTAAAACAGACCATAGCTACGCTTCTTGACAGGGGTAATTACTGTTAAAATATTGCCAAAGTTCAAACATGCTGCAACAGTTATATATTCAATGAGGAAAAAATATATATATGCCATGTAATATTCTTGTGCTAGTCAAAAAATGCCAATGTGAGTCAAATAGTGATAGTAAAATACATAGCTGAACACACAAATATTTTAGGGATTAGCAGGACAACCATAGAAGATCAAGAAAACTAATAAATTAAAGCCTTTTATTCAGAGAAATATTTTAAGCTGACACTTTTTACAAAGCAAGTTTAACTTTGCTCATATTGTCTGCACTCCTGTTGAATACTGACTGACAGTGCAAGCACCATGATCTGAAAATTATCTACATCTGACTATGCAGTAGCTGACTTCGAATTGTTGCTGGTGAGATAACTAATATAAACACCCACCAAAAATGTATAAGGTACTGCAGAAACAAAGCCAAATTGGACAGCAAAATCAAGTCTTTGCTGTAAAAGCCACAACCAAAAAACAAAGTATCAAATTTACAACAAACAGCAGAGACCAGATAAAATCAAGTGACCTTTTTCAAATTTTGTTTACATGTAAATAAATAATACAGACCAGTTTTTTGTTCCTTTAATTTCTTAAAATTTGTAGAAGAAATTACATACCTCATCCATTGAAGACGGAAACAGGTCTCTATTATATTTCCAACCCCTTCATTCAAATGCAAAGGAGAGAAAAGTTACATGTTAGAAGTGTTCCATCAAAACTCCTGCTGGGGGCCAGCGGAAGGGAACACAATGTCTTAGATGATCTGATTCAACCAAGACAAAATTGCCACGTTAATTCCGAAGAACTTTGGGTTTCAATTCGAAACAGCATTTCCACAATTTTAGTGGACAACTCACCGTAATGCATGTGGTCATATTTTCCACCACTGCCAAGTTGGTGAAGAAAGAGATCATACAATCCCTTGTGGCAGATTGTGGAGAAAATGATCTTAAAATGATACAGTAACATTTAAAGTTGATGCATATTGATCAGACTAGCATTAAGCAAAATTAAAACACAAAATATAGCCTAATGAAGCAAATAACCTCTTACAAAACAGATCAATATAAATGTTTAATAAAACAAATTTAGCCTAGATTGCTTGTTAATTTTGTGGTACAAAACTGTTTTTACTTGTTTGGCAAGTGTACATACACACAAAAGAAACTATACTTACTTTGAGAGAAACAGGAACAAAATCACAATCTGTTGATGACATGAAAGTTAAGTTTTGTGGCGATGATGTAATCGCAAAATCCCGATATTCTTAGAAGATGTAACGTCCATCCTGTGTAGCTACTTTGAACATTTTACATGTTAAACAAACTTTTTATTTTATGTGTAATTCGGCCGTTATTGGTGTAATTTTTAAGGCTAAAATGTGTTTACATTTTGCTTTTCACAGTAAACCACTGGCGACAATTTTAAGCCTGTTTAAACTTGCAAATTGCCATAACATAACTACTTCTACTTAACCAAATTCCAGTTTAATGTAAATCAACACATAATATGCTTACATTTGAAATTCTCGATCAAAAGACTAATTGTCCGAAAATATTGTTCTCAAATCGTTGTCCCTAAGTCGAAAAATGGCCTCGTAAAATTTTAGCGAGGAACAAAGAGCCTCGAAGCAGCCTGTGGCGGAATAAAAAAAACATTTTTTTTCTTAAAAGGGGTGTCGATATTTTTACATGGCAGCAAAATTAGATAGCATGAACGCTGGATAGAAAATAATATAACAAAACTAAATGCAAAAATATTATTAAAACAGTCCCGCAAAAAAAAGTCCAAACTGCATTAATTGAAATTATTGTAGGTTTTGTGTTTGATATTGGTTTGGTGGGAACTGCTAAATGTTTTCTTTATAGTTTTCGTTTACCCAATACGAAATTATCAACACCGTTAAACTGCTATTACTACACAACGTTAGGGAACTAATTTTATTTCACATGAAAAATAAAAAATATGTATAAACAGGGCGATTAAAACAAACGACATCTACTAAACAACAAAAAAGCTATCAAATAAACACAGAGGTATAGCAGTGAAAATGAGTAGATGAAATTCCTTTTCAACACCAAGACAATCTTATTTGAAACTTTCCTTCCGCTAGGTGGCGATAAAGAGCTAAATAAGGTTGAAATTCAGTATGAGTTGATTATTACAATGCAACGCACAAAAAAGGCAAGACGGTTTATATTTCTATAAGGGTTAAGGCTATATATTCTAACAAACGAAAAATAAAAATGCGCGTTTTTGCTGGTTATTTGGCTACAAAACTAATCTTAAGATACGAGTACCAACAACAACGGCCAACGCACAACAGTGGCTTAGGCAAGTATAAATGGATTTAAAAAATACGACTCGATTTGTTCAGCACCCGAAGCGTTGATGGACACCTTGCAATCGACTAGATGTGAAAATAAATGTAAAACAAGTTGTACAGCACTACATATATGATATTAGAAGCACCATTTTGGTATTGGAATGCTTAAAGAGTGGACGTTTAACTGTTCAAATATCAGGCACAACTACCCTTTTTACGATGTATTTGACATTTAGTGTTTTTAAGTGAGGTTTTAAGTACGGCATATAGGATAAAAAAAAACAGCCATAAATTTTTATCATTGTACCTTGAAGACTTTACCCCATGAACGCATAGAAATATAAATTTCATTTTGTAAAGTAAATTGATTAGTGCGGAAAAAATCGAGTGCAACAATCCTAGACGTCATAAAACACGATGACGTCACACAATGGATGCCGCGTACGGGTTGGTAACGACAGGCGATGACGTCATTTCCTCGGAGTCGCCTAGCAACGGCGCCCGCGCAGCGCTTTCGTCGCGACGCGAGGGAAAAGAATAATGAGTGTGATCGGTCGGTTTCGCTAGAAGAGTCCCGAATGTTCTGGAATTCTGCTCGAAAACGTCGGCGTCATCGGTGCAGTCTGCATCGTCGGTGACCTCTTGGCACGTGGCGTAGTTGTGGTGCGACTGGCCTTCGGTGAGCGTCGGCATAGGCGGCACCGGCGATGGAGACGATGAATCGCTAAAGAAAGCATCGTCGGCTCTGCAAACATGTAAGTTTTACAAACATGAGCATTTGACGAAACGTTTGAATAATAAAGCATGTCGCATTTTATGTTTTCAGGTCGTTATATTCGTCATTAAACTTGAGAACAGATCCGTGTATAGCAGTGGTTCTTAACCGGGGTTCGAGTTCGACCAAAAGCTGAAGAATATTGTAGGGGTTCATCCGTGATAACAAGGTTAAGAACCACTGGTGTATAGTGTTCCAAATAGAAGTTTTACGTCAAGTAAACAGATGACGGCCTTTGGTTGAGTGAAACACATTGGGGGCTGGGTAATAAATGGG
Source organism: Phallusia mammillata (assembly GCF_965637545.1). NCBI lineage: Eukaryota > Metazoa > Chordata > Ascidiacea > Phlebobranchia > Ascidiidae > Phallusia > Phallusia mammillata. The sequence continues at coordinate 24,948,184 of NC_137255.1, forward strand.
AAAGGCGCTACACCACTGTTTGTGAGGCAGCAACACTCATTTGTTTGAGTCAAAAGCGTGGTATATAGTGTCACAACGCTTCGGTTATTTCGGCGAATTATTTTGGCAAAAACTGCCGAACATTCGGTTTGACCCAAACCCAATTTCGGTGCATTAGTTTTATCTTATTTTCAATCAATTAAATTTTGTACCCTGTGCTTGCTGGACTAGCGAGGATGAGCAGAGAGTCCGGGTCATCCAGCATAACCTCTAACCTCTTGCCGACGTCAGCAAATGTGGGGCGCGCATGTCTGTCTCTTTGCCAGCATGACAGCATCAGCTGGTGGAGAACAGACGGACAATCCTAAAACAAAAACGACAATGTCAGTAAACTCGAACACCAAGACACTGTTCACGCCTTGTCGGCTGAACGAGCAGTTGTACTATTCAAACCAGGGCTTTTATCCTGTTTTCTAACGTTTTATTTGACCTTGAGGTACCTGCAGGTATTAAGGCCCAAATATCAACCAATCCTTACCAGTCAAAAACTATTATTACAGGTCGAAAAACAAGGAAAACGTTGTTACTTACAGATTTTAAAATTGGATAAAACCAGAATCGTTTTTTCCCGTACATTAAAAATATTATCAGTGGCCTATGGACCTTAATGCCTTCAGGGGCCCTACTATATGTGTTCAATTTTTTTTATTTGGCGAACAATTCATTGTTTTTAAAATTCATTTAAGCCGCTATTACTTTTTTACTTTTTACGGTTACAGGTGCTCCTAACTATGATTTGAAAATGACCTAAGGATTAAAACAGCATGTTTACGCAAATAGGTTGGCTTGTGTGTTTCGTTTAAGAAGCATCTGACAATAAACATAATCTCGGAGTTAATTGTATGACCAAACACATAGTGCCAAACCTATATACTCAACTGAATATGCCCCGAAAGTAAAGCACATGTCTAAAAACACCAAGTTAATCTGGAATCGAAAAACCGTTAAGAATTCAGTTAATTGCATACGAAGGATGGCAAATTGGTTATGCGATTAAACGGATTTATCGGTATTATCATTCTTTCTTGTTGCAATACTTTTACAACTTCGGGCGACTTACTTCAGGGGCTGGAAGCCGGAATCCTTCATTTACGGCTTGCAAAACTTGCTGATTGGTCAAATCCCAGTAAGGTTTTTCACCGTATGTTGTCACTTCCCACGCGAAAACACCAAAACTCCAAACGTCTGATGCCTGAAAAGTCACGAGAAAGAATGAAAGGAGAGTTTATGACCAAGTGCAATCAGCCTTCCATTGACTGTCAATTCGCCGTTTTTTTTGTTTTTAACATCGGTTGAAGGACCAAACCAGTAATTGGTCATGTTGATAGACCTTGTAGCCTCTAATACAGTGTTTTTTGGTATTTTTATTATCGTTACGACTGAGAATAACCAGATGAATTTTATTTACTCTCTAATCAAAAAACTTATATTACCAACTATGGCGACACAGAAGGATTACGTCACAGAAATAAACAATGACAATGCTACTTGTAAGTCTAGGTAGAGCTACTGACACCATTACGCAAATGACAACCAAAAGTCGATTGGTTATATCTCCAAAAATGCTCACGGTTAGGGTTATTAGGGTCGGGGTAAGGTATTAGCACTTAACAATTCAATAAAACTAACCCAAAAAATTAGTTACTAATGTAAAATTTTTAAAAACTTATTTACCAACCCAACCCATTTATAGCCGCTAAATAAAAAATTCAGCTCTTTACGCCCCCTAATCTCCCGAGGTTGTCATTTGCATTATGGTGTTAGTAGCTCTGTCTATGTCTAAAAACAACAAAGCATATAACTCCAAAATGAAGTACTTTAGCAAGTATAGCCGTTTCAAAAATTTCACGTTTTGGGGGGCTGTGGGTGAACCGAGGGATCAAACGGGGTCAAAATTCACATAGACCATCTTTAGACCAATATCTATAATGTGTGTAAATTTGAAAGAGTTTGAACCATTCTTTCTTGACCAAAACGTGGGAACAAACCTGCGTTAGAAAAAAAAAGATAAAAAAAATATAGACAAAAACAAAATGTGTCCCCTTCAGGGAAGGGGACCCATAATTACCTGTGAATAAGCTCTAAATGCTACAGCCTCCGGTGCCGTCCATCTTATAGCGATCTTCCCGCCCTGTGTAGTATATGTGGGACAGGAACAATCAGAATCGCTCTCGTTCGCTCCCATGTGACGAGTCAGACCAAAATCGGACACCTTACACACGAGGTCGCTGTTCACCAACACGTTGCGTGCAGCCAGGTCTCTGTAAGTGCAAAGGTCAGATAAAGGGTTAAAGTTTAATGTACAAAATACTGCCCAATCAGTTGTTTTGCTTTGTATTTAATAGAAATAACGTATCTCCGAATTGAAAGTCATATGTTTAAAGGAACAAACCTTCATCAAACTGCTACGTTAAACAGTAAATCTAATGGTTACTGTATGGCCTAACCTGTGCCACAACATTTATCACATAAGTATTAAAACAAAGCACAGCAAACGTAAGTTTACATTAATGTTTTTCAACCTTGCGAAAATAGCGTACCATATGAAGATTTTTCATTTGCTGCATGCCACCTAAACCCTACTGACAAATAGGCCTATTTTTTCTCGACCAGGCCAGCATATTTCGAAACAGCAAGCCTGGCAATTCACAAGAATGTCCAAGACATGAGTTTGTCCCAAACCAGGGATGATGAGTTATAATAGGTCAGTTGAGTTGCAATTCTTGATCTGACTTTTTGTATGGCAAAACGTTACTCGCGTACCATCTGAAAAAGCTCTGGGTACCACTAGTGATACGCGTATCACAGGTTAAGAACCACTGGTCAACATCGATAAGGTAAATTGAAATAGTTTTCTTCGGGCCGAATCGGGACCAAGGGAAAAAAAATCAAACAAAATATTTTTTAACGTAAGTAAAAAAATAAAAAAAAATGAAAAATAATAATAGGGCTGTAGGTTGCCGTCTTCTGATGTGCAAGCTTACCTGTGCACGTACTGCATACCACTGAGGTATTCCATACCAAGCGCTACACCTCTTAACATGCGCACCAATACAGCAGCGGGAAACGCTTTGTGGGCTTGTCGGTGGGCGCGAAGAAATGCCTCCAAGCAGCCGTGGTCCATAAGCTCTGTTACTATCATGAATGGCCGGGATTTCATTACCACCGCTTCAAGCTTGACAATGTTGGGATGTTGGAATCTTTCCAAAGCCATGGCTTCCCGCAAAAAGTCAAGCTATCGAGAACACAGATGTTTTAGACTTGTTTAAGGCCAACTTAAAGCAATTGATTTCAGCTGCCGTAGGCCAGATTTGACAACTAGGGTCAAAATAAAAATTTCAAAATTTAGTAAGTTGTCTATCACGCTTTAAATTGCAAAACGTATAAACCACTCCATTTAGATCAAATTAGAGAAACCATCCCCGTTGTAAATCGGAAAAAAGAGATAACAAAGGCAGAACACGATAACAAAATATGCCCCCGTTACAGAGGGTGCACAGTAGGTAACTGTAGGTAGTCAATACATCTAAAGTCGTTTGTCAATAAAAGTGTTACATTAACGACAAAAGTAAACAAAAGACCAAGCACTTGCTACCATTGTTTAAGCATATGTGGTTGACATACTTGCGCCGTGGTGTACAAACTAGTTTCAGTTAAAACGTACAAGTGAACCACAAAAAAAACAAAACGGGGTATTTGGTCCAAAGCGGAAACTAGCCTTGATGAACAAACTAATACCTGTTCGTGTGGTTCACACTGGGCGTGGAGTTGCTTCACGGCGACATCTAGTGTCTCATCTGTGTCGGTGACAATGTCTACAACATAAAAAGTAAGTCATTTGTCATTTGAATACACATTTAGTCACGTTTTGTGGGGATATGGCTGAATCTATCGCATGTAAATTTGTTTCAGTCTTTCTCGGCCACTAGAAAACAGCTAGAAAGCTCGTTTTAGACCAGCGGTTCCCAAACTTTTTCCTACTTTTTTCAAAACGGTCCCTTTGCATTATTTTGAGGGCTCGCGATCCTTAAGCCTAAATATGTATTTCATAAAAACGACTGTTGATTTCAGGATTTTAGCTAGTTATGCAAAATTGCGCATAAAAGTCATCCAAACACACCTTGTGACATCACAGACAAGACAAATGCACTACAATTGTGCGCGAACAATTACATTTTTGATGGTTGTCATTCAATAAAGGCTATTGTTAAGCAATGGAGACAGTTGATTCTCAATTCTACTTTGATTTAAACTTATTTAGTGGCACAAACTGACGCCAAATAAGATTATACAATTACTTCAACCGCTTTGCGGTCCCCTAAAAATTGCCTCACGGACCCCTAAAGGACCGCGGACCCCAGTTTGGGAACCGCTGTTTTAGACCGTAAAAAACATATGAAGGAAAAAATCTGTTCAATAAGAGGGCTAAAAGCTATTTTAGAACTTGGTTATCAAGTGGTTCGTAAGTTGGGCCGGGCTTTTCGGGTCTGGTTTGGATTTCAGTTTGAACATAAGGGGCTTGATTCTAGCCTGGCTTCACACTAGGCCACAGTAGTGTCGCAATTTCAACATGGTAAAATCTGATCTATATTTACCGAAATTTCAGCTACTAAACCCAGTTTCAAGCCCGCTTGCAACTCTGGGGTAGTTGTTTTTATCAATGTTACGTCACGCGAGTTATTTTTATCTCATCTGCCTAATATCATATGACGTCACGGTTATGTTTTTCTTTGTGTTTCAAAGCAATGGTTTTTAACCTTCTATTAACGCTATCCTTGTGGGTAAATTTCATTTACCTCCAATTTCAAAAAATAAAAATATCAACTACTACGGCACAAAAGTGTGACAGAAAAATTACACTGTTACAGAACGGAAGTGGGATTAACCCCCGAAAAACGTCAAAATGCCCTAAGAGGGTAAATACCTGCATGTTAAGAAACACTGTTTTAAACCCTCTAATATTTTACACTTACGATAACCACACTGATTGTTAAACAATCAATAATAAAAATACAAACAAAATTGATTTTTTATTCAGTGGCGCTTAGGTGGCGGATGATTGAAGTTTATTCATTTAGTAGATGAAAGTTTTCGATCCAATCAATTCAATTAAACACGGTCAAAACATTTCAAGCCGCAAAGCGTTGTTACGCGAGACTGTACTTGCTTAGACGGTAATTGTGACCTCACAAACAGGTGATTATGGGTCATTTCCGGCACCGCTAATGAGAGGTAGAGGGCTGGAACAAGGAATTTTTTGCGCGTGGGCGAACGGTAATAGCGATTACCGCGTCAAAAATCGCTCTAGTCGTGGAATGTCAAAAGCTTGTTGTTGATACAAACGGCCGAAACGTGTATATGGCGTAATGAGCAATGAAGGCCGTCTTGTGCCTGTGATTTCGTGAAAAGCATTTTTTTCGTTGCCATCAATGGTACCATATGGGTTTGAACGTATTAAAAGTAAAAAAATTGTGTAAATTTAGAATTTTATTTGACAAACGTCCCACTTTTACCAAACATTATTTCTACAATGTGTTACGGCTGGCTTTACTATTTTAGTGGTAATGGAATTTCACCAACAAAAAATAGGACAACAGCGCAGTTGCATCATTATTTGTTATATTGTAGTGTATAAAAATGTTTTGTATTTGCACATAGGGTGTTAGCATGCTTTGGAAATTGCGTTATAAATCATAAACTTATTGTGTGAAAACTCAATGGTCATTTGGACTATGGCTTTTCAAGACTCCTTTTTATATAGTTGTGTAAGTAAAAACTGTTAAAAAATGTCAGTTGTATGTTATCAAGATACAAAACTATATGTTCAACTAAAACAACACATACAGATCCTTTACACATAACACAGAATACAGTGTCATTTTTACACTACAGAAAATGCTTATTTGTGGTGATTAACAGCATGTCAAATGGCTATAGAGTCACACAAAATGTACAAAAAAAAACATCTACTAGGCTCCATTTACTGTAAAAGTTTAAACAAAACTTAAAAAAACTCTATAGAAATGGGTTGTACATATAAATAGTTGGATGTGAATGTGACTGATGAGATTGCTCCCTTAAAACAATACAATACCTGTTTTGAGTAGTCTTCCTTGATAAACCTCACCAAATTCCCCACATCCAATAACTTTATCTGTTGTTATCAGGTTTGGGAGGGTTTCACATGAGAACTGATGAGGTAACATAGGTCCTAGTGAGAAGGGATCAACATATGTACGTTGTTCTGCAAAAAAAATGAGTTGAAACAATTTGGGATCTACTTATGGGTTATTAAGGTGCCATAATATGAACAAGAGGCAAGTGTTGCTTCATTATAAACACTTGTAAAGAAAAGTTGACTTTTTTGAAAAAGGAAAAAAGTTTCAACTATGCTGATGTGTAAGATGTAATAACCAATGTGTCTTATCTACAACTACCTAGTTTTCCTTTATAAGGGCTATCCCAAAACAAAACAATAAGTGTACATTTTTCAGCATACCATAACTTTATCTAGTTTTGTTTATGCAACAGTTTAATTTAGGATGAGTATACTTTAACACAGGGGTTCTTAACCAGGGGTAAGTGTACCCTTGGGGGTATGGAGCAGGGGGTACGACATGCAGGGTGAAACTATTTAGGCATATTTGTGAAGAATGAGTAACAAGTTACTTTGTTATATTATACAGTATCTAGAACGGGTTAGTTTTGTACTTGTTACAATACTGTTTTCATGCATGCATTCAACACCCAAGTTATAAATACACTGAGTTTAATTCCTATTGTTACAATTTTATTTACTTCCGTCGGCTATTTTAGACAGGGAGAAAATTTCATGAAAGCTCAAAGGGTACAAGCGCAAAAAGGGTTAAGAAACACTGCTTAACACATTCCAGAGAAAAACGCAACTACATTTGATACCTGGTACAGTGGTGCATTCTGTATGCTCATCATTTTGAAGGTGACCTGTGCCATTTTGAGGGGCGTGGTACTGGGCGTGGCTGGCTTTCTTGTTTCTTCGTCCAGGTGAACATTTGAACCATAACGCAACAAAGGTAGCAAACTGTGGTAAAAAAACATTTTTTAAAACCACCTGTGAGACACAATTCCAGCCATTTATTTGACACACTTAATTTTAAATAGCTTTAAATAATTGATTTAAATTCATTACTATTTGTTTCAATCATAAGTTAAATAGGGCTATAATGGATATTATTCATTAAAAACTGGAAAGGTGGCTTTTTTATATTTCCATTTTATATATTCTATACCATTTTAACCGATTTACTATACACACCATTTCACCTACTAACATGATTGTTTTGACAAAAATAAATGGACACAGGCGTTTGTGTGAATCAGTTACGGTCAAAAAAAGTACAACTATATTTAGATTCTTCAGTAAAGGGGCCCTTTAATAATCAAGTTGGAGAAATATCATTTGAAATGCAATAGACATCAAGGTAAACCATCTAGTAACTTACTAAAACAAAAAACACAACAGCCGCAGCGATGAGGTAGATATAATTGGAGAAAGACGCAGCTGGTGTGGTGACATTCTGTGTAACTTCTGTGGTTTGTATCTCAGGTAAAATAGAAAACTCAAAAATGGGACTAAAGTTGCCAAAACCTGTAAGACAAAAACACCAAATTATCAACTGAAAATCTGCTGTCTTCCATGACACGGTTTTGATACACAATATATCTGCAACCTAGGGGTGCACAACCTTTTAGCTGACAATAGCCGTAAGCACCTACTTCACAAACAGCAGTCAGAGTGCCCTTGTTTGCTGTTTATAAATTACACTTATGAAAAACATGGTACTTATTTTATAACAAGATATCCTATCAACCCTCTTATGAAGTTTAAGACACATGCCATGATTTTATTGCAAGTAAAAACACAAACTAAAAGGTGGCCTTAGTTTTTTTTTAGAATTTTTGAAGATTTAACAAACTTAACTATCTCAGTACTGAATCACAGGGTTCCCGCGCAATTTTTGTTTATAAATTCCATGACTTTTCCAAAACTTTTCAAGAAAAACCCCCCGAATTTCCATACCCTTATTTTTTTAAATCGAGCAATTCCCATAGTAAAACTGGTAAAGAGGCTTTGGTATATGTAGCCAATTTTCCATACTTGCAACGAATATACAAACGTTACGTAATTTGAAATTCCTATATCTCTATCTGGCATTTTCAGGTGCCAAATTCCATACTTTTTCAAGGACTTTTGCAAAAGTTGGCTTTTTTCAAAACTTTTCCAGGCCTTAAAAATACCAATTTAAATTCCATAACCTTTCCAGGTTTTCCATACCCGCGGGAACCCTGTAATCAACAATGTTCAAGTAATCACGAACATCACTTACTGTGTGGTTTTGTGAAAAAAGTAGCTTGTACATAAGTAAATACTTTATGTGGTTTAAAGAAGCTTCATATTTTAACTAATATACACGAATATATTGGACGTAGAGTAGAGTTTGTTTACCTGCAGAATTTTCAGGTCTGACTGATAAATAATATGAAGTTTTTGGAAGAAGAGATTTAAGATAAACACTGTTTTCGCTTGTGGATAGATTTGTGGCATTGTTCTTGAGCAGGCTTTCAACTGAAAGATTAAAATGATCCAGATCGCTGCTTTGAAACCACCAAACCTACAGACAAAATACAGTAGATTAAATTAAACTTTTGAATTCAAATTTTTGTTGCTTGTCATAAAAGGTAAAACATTGGTTATAAAAACTGCTAAAAGAGCAACAATGGCTAAATTAGTATCTGTGCAGCAACAGTTTCATTCATAAAGGACACATTCAATTTCCTTTTACCTATTTTGATTTAATTTCCTTTTACCTAAATCTACATTTTATAGTTTTATGAGAGATTTCTATGTGAAAACAGCTATATAAATATCTTTATATTGGGCAAACAGTACTTTAAACAGGTGGTATGCAAGTATGATACATTCTTTGATTGGCACATTTGTAATTTATACTGCTTTTTTTCTAACTTTAACTCTCTTAGCATAAAAAGTGTCTGTTTATCTTTAAAAAAGCATAAAATAGTCAAAAAAAAGCATTTGTGTGTACTGCTTTTAATCCTGACCTGATAAGCTTTGATCTTTCCGTTTGGATAATGAGGTGGGTTCCACTTAATAACAGCAGATGATTGGTTGCCAGGCAACCGACGCATCTCCACTACAGGTGATGGAAGTGTTTCATTGGTGGTAAAAAATTCTGTTGCTGCACTCGTTTTTAAGACAAGTACCATCTGGTCAAATATTAATGCATTAGAAATAGCATTATTTATGGATAATATTTGTACATGCCAAGTAATATAATAGCCCTATTAATAATTAACACCGTGCAATACAGAAAATTATACTATTTTTGCAATACAGCAAACATAAAATAAAGTTTGTTTTGGCTAGTTTTCGATTTACTCGTACAGAATACTTTCAAAAAATACTTTTTTACTGTGACTTACCACCAATATGTAATGTTTATTGAATAAAATAGATTGATTTTTCATTACCATTTTATTACATCAAACAAAAGAATTAAAAACCTTTCATTAATGCCAAATAAAATTTTATAACATTCACCTCTTGTTCCAAGTTGTTGCTGCCTCGCATAGAATTGAGGTTGGTCTGTCCTTTCAGCAGCGCAAAAGCTGCAGGGTACTGTTCCACAGTGTATCCATTAACAGCCACAACGCTAAAGCCGTAACGCGTTTGGCCACGAAGGTTGCCGATAGTTATGTGCAACTTTTCGGTTTGGCAGCGCAGGGAATCGTAGGTGAGATGGTCACAGTAATCCTCAGTGGTTTGAAATGTGTTAAGATTCACTTGAGCATCGGTTGGAATGAACGAGCAATTGCTATTTAGCGATGATGGGTTTGAGGTAGAGAATGGAGATGATGCTGAGGCTATAATTTCAAAAAATTGTCACAAAAATAATGTAAGCTAAAGAGCAGTGGTAGTATGTATTGCTTGGTATACCACATCTTACTAAATGTTATCACATAATAAGCAGTTTTAAATGGACACTGACATGCTTTATGTGAAAATTGTAATTTAGAGCTATTCGAGTTAAGGTGAGGGTTTATAATTGAACTAATACTTTAATATTTTTTCATTTTCTCTCGTTTGGGACATATTCTCACATTTCTCAAACCATGTGGCGTACTATGCGGTGCCAAAGAACACAGTTTGTTACAGTCAACTTTGTTTAGGTCATTAACCCATTTTGCATTAGCATTACTGTTAGTAGACCAAAAAGAATGTATGGTTGCAAAACATATGTTTGAAAATCGTAAGGCATTTACAAACTGAAAAAAAAAAACTTCTCGGCCTCATTTGAGCATACAAACACCAGGCCGAGAAACACTTTTATACACATTTATTTTTTGAAAGGGAGGTAAGTTACAAACAAAAACACACCTGATTGAGAAGAGATTTCCGGTAATGGGCAAGCATGGCATAAAATACAAAACGTAACTTTTCTACAGCGACCAAAATATTCAGGCTGTTCCCAAGACAGTTGGATCGTTCCTAACAATAAAAACAAAGGAGTTATGTACAAAAGCTTCCAACAACAATTTTAACACCCATAAAATGTATGGATGTTTTCTGCATGTAATAAATTTACAATATCCTGTATTATATAGCTATTTCAATGAAACATGCCATTATGTTTGTAAAGAACCACAGATCTCTTAAAGAATCTCAAATCTTCTCACACAATAGTATGCTGATATTGCAACTATTTTAAAACTGACTTCTAACAAAATATAAATTTAGCTTTGCTGGCTTTTTTAAATTTTAAACAAATTAAATTGACTCTTCAATTTCAATAGTATCATCAAGTTTCCTTGGCAAAGTACCAAATTTTAAAATCATTAAATAAACCTACCAAGTGATTCAGATGAGGCCTTCACAGTATATGAAGTAGGAGCAGTGGGCAATTTGGAGCAAACTTCACAGTCGTATTCGTGGCGGATTGAATCTGAGGCAGAGTTCATTTGGAATGGCAGCTGACGTCCATTGTCGTCACCTGAGCACTGACACTGTGTTGAACCCAAGTGCGTAGTGTAAGCATGTCTTGGGCAATGAATGCAGTCTGTGTTGCCTGGAGCAGGTCTGCAAACAAGTACATTTTACACAATGCTAGTGAAAACTGTTTCCACAAAGGGTAATAATGGCAAATTGAATGCAAGTTTTACCAAAGTGCATAGCCTATGCAGCAAAGGTACTTTATGAAGCACTGTACAATGTTTACATGTGTACCAAACAGATTTGTAAGCAGGCCTGAAATTAATTTGGGAATGAAACGTGAAAGTACAGGCCCTAACCCTTCCTTATCAAAATCAAATCCTGAAATTCGCCCGAATGTAGGTAAAAATGTGGCAAAAGTAATGTGGAGTGCAAACTAGGCCAGATTTAAGCCTGTTTCAGTAAAACTCCAAGCGCAAACCCAGGCTGACTTACAACTTTGATACAAAGTGTAAAACATGAAAGTTGGAAAAAGCTTAGCTATTTAATTCATAACAAAATAATCTCATTTTAAGTACAGTATATTCACTCATACTACAGCATATCCATAAATGGCTTTACTAAACAATTTCATTTTCTTACTTGTAATATCCAATAGGACATGGCGAGCATTTTTTGCTGGTAGCACCAGGTTGATATCCAGCCTTGCACTCACATGCTCCAGTTTGAACTTTCCAATCCCCAGAACTTGTACATCGATAAACAGGAATGTTGGTAGATATTGAGGTTTGGGACTCAATGGTTGGAACAGCATTTGCTACACACTGTCCGACAACCTAAGTTACAACAAGATTTAAGTATCCTTGTTGTCTTGAAAGTTAAGCAATTTGCATGTTAAACTGTAGGCAATATATAAAGCACAATTATCTAAAGCACAAAACCAATTGAAACTTTGGGCTCAGAAACAAATTGTAACATGTGTGTAAAGGTACAAAATAAAAGCTGCAAACAGTGCACACTGTTTCAAACCATAAGGATTTGTGCAGCTGATGACAAGGGGTAGTTTTGCCATTTAAGGGCACTCGCATTGTTCGAAGTAGCAGGCTGAAAAGCCATGTCTCACTAGTTCTGTGTGAGGAACAAAACTACACAATACAGTAAAATAGAGACACACATAAAAACACAAAAAAGTGGGTAAACAATATGTGTCCCTTCAGCCTGGCTACAGGGAAAGTGAACAAATAAAGAAAAAAACATACTAGGTCAAAAGTAGCCTTTTGTATCTTGTTTGCACATAACTATTGCACTTACTTCAACTAAAGATGTGTCCTGTTGGCCTGTGTGAGTTTCAGGAAAAGCAGCCAACTCATTCACCACACTCGGACACATAATATAGTAAACTCTCAATGAAGTCAAAGAGATACAAGCGCCTTCGTCCATAATAGCTACATAAAGTGCTTGGGGGTCAGCGGAGGGCGGTATTGCTATGCTGACCATTTCTTTGTTAATTTTGTGCGATTCAGGCTGGTGGTTTGGCAGGAAACGAACCTGAGGAGAGGAATTAATGTGATTACACTGTCAAATGGGTTGACAACCCTGTGGCTTAGGATATATTAGGTTATATGGGTGAGTTGATATTGGATTAGCTTTGGGTATTAAGATATTGCAACAATGGTGCACTTTGAAAAAAACTCGGCCTTTACAGTTACATTTCTTAAAATTTGAAAAGGTAACACATAAAATGTATTTAAAATTTAAAACAACAGAAAAAGGTTTTCGCTTGTGTGCTTGCAATATTTCATACTTTGCTCTAAAGAAGCCCTACCGTTCTGGTGGGCAAAAGCCTCAGCAAAACAAGTTTTTTTAAAAACAGTTAGTATTTTGTTTAGCATCACACCAGTCGAACATCAAATTTATTATATTAAACACATCTTTGTTTAAACGTTTTAAGTAGTTTGAAAAAAATTAAGTATACAGGCAATACAACAATACATCAACTAGGTTTTGACCACTCAAAAATAAAAATGGGATCACCCACCTCGGCTGCAACTGTGTCTACTTTTGTAAAATGACTCTCATTAAGAGGGACAGTGTCTGGCAGATGCTCATCTTTTGATATAAGGCGATAAAAAACTTTGAAGGTTTCCCTACATATTGTGTCTTTAAGATCATGACATTCTCTCATCCAGAACTTGAAGGACACATATAGACGAGTAACACCTGAAACAAAAAATACATTTTGTACAAATAAACATACTTATTGTTCACAAAATCAGTGAATGTTAGGCATAGTATGAATCCAATATTGCCTTCTGGCAATTGTAAATTGTATTTCAACACTTCTGTATTAAAAAGTATATAAATGCTGTAGAAGTAGAAGACCTGGATTCGGCACAGATCCAGACTTAGTGATGTCGATTAGTTACCACATTACAAATCATTTTTATCTAACCGAATCTGTTTCAACCGAGGATTACTGGACTTTTTTGTTCTGGGAAGTGCAACAATTTACCTGTGACATTAAGAACTGGCGATCTGAGCCAACTTTGGGTTACACTTTTGGAAACTGGTTGTGATTCTGGGCAGACCTCGAAACCCCGCACCGATTCTTTTCCATTGAATACACTCACTTCTCCCCACTAAAAAACAAAACATTCTTTCCTCAGTGTCAAATAAGTAAACGGAATTCATTTTAAAATTAAAAACTTACAATGCAATGCCCAGGATAGAATGTCATGCGTAATGTACAAACGAGGACTGCTCTTTCAGCAGTTTTTATTATAAATAGACATTTTTTCAACATCTCATAGGAGACGCTTTTTTAAGATATGTCATTAAAAGCAATACTCAACTCATTTAAGTTTGGCACATGTAAAGTCTTAAATATATTTTGCAATTTTATTGGACCAAAAAAGAACTTACCCCAGGTACTAGTGAACTGTTAGACTTAATTCCATCCACATAATTCTCTATTCTCCATCCAACCAAGTTCGAAGTTGCTTTAGAGGTACTTAAAATTTCCACTACACAAAAAACAAAGTGTGTGATTGCAGATCCATTAAATAAGTTTAAATAGGTAAAAAGGACAAACAAACCTTCACGTGCTTGAACAAAAACATGACAAAAAAGACAGAAAATATATACATCGGCTACAAACATCAGCAGTTGAATTGGCATTTGTTCTTTTCCAGCGTCACATACATGCCGAAAGCTACATGAGCATGTGTCAGCCTATAATACAGCCATGTATTGAACAGTTGCAGCACCTAACCAAAAACAGACAATCTTAATTCTGCTTGTGTCCTCCGAGACAAAAATGCAACAATTCTCAATCCAAGCAAGTTCGTTGTTTCACACGATTGCTAAAACCGAGCATGGCGCGAGTTCAGAGTTTGTGATTTTTCATTCATGCTTTGTGTAGTATCATAGAAATCTCACGCCTTTAAATTGTATTTTCTGTGTTAATTTGGTTATAGAGGGCAGGCGACTAGTGTCACAAAGCAATAAAACACATCCTAAACTTACTATTTCCAAAATTTCAAGGACCATCCATTGCTACAGGTGCAAGTGTTCAAAACTTTGGGTACATTTTCCACTAAAGAAAAAGTCGTTTTCGCCTGTTTCAGAGGGGGCGTGAAGTGTCGGACAAACATCTTAGACAACGTGACCAAAAAGGTGAAGAGCCGTAGAAAGTTTGTGAATGCGTTTTAGTTACAAAAACTCGTAGGTCGTAGCTGGTAATCCAAAATTATTTGGGACTTTGCGTACTTGGTGAACTGATAAAAGGTTTCCATATCAGAAACATATGGGAAACCTAGGTGTGGAAGCAAGCAAGACCACCGGATTAAACATGAGTAGATATCGGCAAGGTTAGTAAACAAGTCAATCCGAAAGCCAATTATGTTTAAGTCGGTTCAGCCTCAAATCCGCGATTGACCGTTGAATGGCAAGGCCAAAACAGACTGCATCGTTAATACCGGTTGAGTTAGTCGATTTTAAACTGATTTTTTTAACTGGGGGTGGTTAGTCTAATCCAGAAATGCACACTACTGGACTTACTGATTTGCTAACTCTGTGGGTAAAATCCACAGGTGATTGTGCTAGTACAATTCTGCTGCTACAACATTTTCAACAAGCAAAGTAAACTCAGCAATAGCCCAAAGAGACTTTCCGACTGCAACTATTTCTCAATTTCTGATTTCCATATCTGTTAATTCCAATTAAAAAGCAGCAAGTTTATGGGATTTTTTTGTATTTGCAAGACGCCAACAGGTTTAAAAAACCAATTTATGCGGATATTCGCCGGTCTGAAGTCCAAACTTGGATGCCAAATACCCTTCCATGAACTGAGCAGCTTTAATTGTTGGCAAAATCTGGTTGTCAACAACCTTCTGATCCTCAATCCTTTCGTCTGAAACGGTGTATTTCTGAAACATAATAGTTTTTTTGTATTGATATTAAATAAGTATATATTTCGTAAGTGTAAGACATTTTAAATATGCCAGTTTTTTGAAGATTGCCTCAGTTTTTGGAAAGTAATTTCATTTGTGAATCAACCAAAGCTGAAACAAGTTTACATCATAGGCAACTTTCAGAAAGACAAAAATATAGGAATTGTAAAAAAAAACTTGAAAGTTTGAAGTTCAGTAGATACGCAATAAAACTGCTGAGCTACCAACGTTGAAAATTCACAGTAGCCAGGTTGGCTAATTTCCGGTAGGTGGTGCCCACAAAAATTTTAAATGCAATTTGAGTAAAAAAATGCTGATTGTTAGGGATATTAAGGTTGGTCTGAGGTTTCATAATAATAATAGCATTAGACTCAACCTTAAAACTCAGTTATTAATGTTAAATTTAGCCCTTAGCCCAAACCCAGCCTCACTGTTAATTTAAATAACTGTTTTTTACACCCTCTATCAGTATTTAGCAAACCTTTTCTACTGTAAGTTCATACATTAGTAGCTCTACCCAACCAAACAATGTCAACACTTGACAGGAAAAATGACATTAAATCACTTAATATATATCTCTTTCATTAATTTGATATGAGAACATATATTTTACCTCTTGGCCAGTTTCAAAAATCTCGCCTTTGCCGTGTTTTGGCTTTGCAAGTTTTTTCCTGCGGAAATAAGCATCATTGACACGTTCAGGGATCTTCAAACCAGAAATGTCAATTTTCGTTTTTGTTGCAAGCACATAAACTTGATTGATTCGTCGCATAGGAACACCATTGATTTTAAATGGGCCTGAAATGGTACATTAATAAAAATTAAAAACAGAACTGCAAACACCATTTTTGCAGATGCACAATGAGAAAAAAAGCAGCTGTTTTTGTCATGTCAGAAATGGATGAAGCGTCATGTTAAATAGGATAAATATAAATATTTTTCAGACGGCACTTCCAGGCTCATCATTCATGAGAAATCAGCTGATTGCAATGTTATTGTGCTTAATACTAAAGTTTTACTGTAAAAGCAGCGATTCTGAAGCAGGGGAGGCTGGGCATTAATGGATTTATCATAGTGCTTTACTGCTATGTGAAAATTGGTTGAATTAAATCACACCAAATTGTACCAAAACATTCCAAAATTTTACTGTTATAAGTAGTAACACAATCCTTGAAAATAAAAAAAAAAAGTACAATCAGATTTTTTTTTCTCAAATAAAAATTTCGAGACTTTTGAGATTCTCGAGAAATGGATTTTTAATTTCCCGTTTCTCGAGAAATGAAAAAGTCGAGAAATAGAGGAACCCTAATATCAACCTATTTCACTTTTGTGCTAGGGTTGGACTTGTAGCATTACCTGTGATTAGCAACAATCCAGTGTCTAATTGCTTCAAGAAAACAACTCGCTTTCCACGGTAGGGGCCAGCAAGAAGGATAAGCACAGTTCCTGGGGTGATTGTTGACCTCAGTTTGCGTTTGTGTTGGCTAAATGGTTTCTTGCCATGTGACTTCAATTTTCTGGGGAGTTCCTCAGTGGGGTAGTAACGTGGCTGCAAAAAAATTGTAATAAGTTTGAAAATGTTACGAGAACAAAACTGCTAAAACTACAATCAATGTATGGGGCCATGATAAATTTGGTTTAATAATATCACATACACTTCATGATCATTATTTTTTCAAGCAACTAGAGTTTTGTGAAGTGGAGTCACTTTTAACATGAAGTCAGAGTCACCAATCAGTTTACTTACAAGCTAGAACACCCTTAAGTGTTTCAAGCATTTTGCAAATGCACAATGATATACATACAGCTGTTTTTTTGTCATGTCAGAAATGGATGAAGCGTCATGTTAAATAGGATAAAAATATATGTATATTTTCAGACGGCACTTCCAGGCTCATCATTCATGAAAAATCAGCTGATTGCAATGTCATAAAACTATGTTTTTTTATTATTTTGTTGAACACTAGAACAAAGCTGCTAAATGTCCCATTACATTACAAACAATTAATATGCAATTCTGTTTAAAAATTACATGTCTATGTCCACAAGTAACTTTAATTTAGTTGCAATTAAGTTAGATATTTGTTTGATCAGAGAAGAACTACGTTGTCAGAACAAGATTAAAACACACAACCTACCATCTTCTTGACTCGAACAAGACGAGTTCCTCCATTTTTGTCTCCTCCGATTGGCTTTTCAGTCATCCTCTCTGCTCTCTTTTTTTCAATCATGGTGATGTTCTTTCGTTTTTTGAAAGCAAATCGCTTGGCGTACATCACAGAGCGTGAGTAACGATTAATGCCACCACCGAGGGGTTTGTTCCTCGGCGCGTGAGGTTGCTGCATCTTCGCCATGGCCGTAAAATCTCTGCGACAACAAAGGCCATTCTACTTAACCTTTGAGCTGCATTTAAAACATTTACATTAACAGCGTATCTTGGAAGCTTTTAAGTGTTACCTAAACGCTGTTTTGGGTAAATTTAAGAGACTGACAGGGCTGATTTTTACAGATTTACACACGCTTGTCGCACACCAACTTACCGGCCAAACAGGCACTTGGAAAAGGCATCCGGGTGGTTACGTTTTTCAGTCATGCATATTTTGCCACCTAGTGGAAATGTGTATGTAATATTTTTATGAAGCAGTGCATTTTTTAAAATACCGGTACTTAACAAGTAAGGTACGATGGTTTCAAATAAAATGTATTTTTTCACTTTACCTGTGTTTATTGCAAGCTACAGCTGGTTTATCCCAACCAACAACACTTTAGTTACGGGTATTACGCTTCCGGACAACTATAACTTTTAGATTTACAAAATAATATAATTAAATCAATACTTATTTTGTTTTAAAAGATATGTTCTTGCCAGTTGGTAAATCACGGCCAAACATGGCAAATGTACTACCGGTAATCCCTTAAAAAATATCATGCATGAGTAACGATTTCGCGGCAGTACCGGTCCTACTTTTATGACATCATTATTTGAAAACTGGGCGTAAACCGCGGAGCGTGGATTAAATTTTTTTGCAGTGTCACACCACAGAATACTAAAGTATTCTATGGTCACACACGCTTACTGATTGTTGTACTGTTGTTCAATGTAGTCAAACAGTTCCGAAATAAAAATAAGCTTGCAGCAACAACGCATATGTTCTGTTTGCAAGGTGTTGTATGACTGTGTTTTTAGGTGGTGTATGAAATTGGGTTTAAAAAAGACGTTTGTTTTTGACTATTTGGTAAACTTATCTGTTTTGCATGAAGATTTCATTGTATTTAAGTTCAAGTTAAAATTCTCGGCTCACTTTGTATGTTCAGCATTTTTTTAATTCAAACTAGATTTTTTTGTACAAGAAAAGCTTCAAACATCAAAATGCCATTCAAGTAAGTGCTTTCAAATATTTTTCAATTATATATCTGTTTTGTGTGAGGACATCCATCTTTAAGTACAAAAACTGCGGGCCCGCTATATCCAGTGCTTGTCCCGTCTCTCGCAGGGAAAAACGGGCCAAGTGGGCCAAGCGGGCCCACAGTTTTAGATGTGACCCAACAAATACTACATACTAGCAATTACAATACTTTTACACAAAAAAAACTTCAAAAAACAAAAACCAGTTTACTTAGAAATTGCATTGTGTCAAATATGAAATTGAATTTGCCATAAAAAACATCTTTCTGTTTCAGGTCGCCAGATGCAGATGTTACAGTTTTTCAGTTTCCCAAATCCATGTTAATCCCAAGCACATCTGCTTTCTGTCTTAAGTTGGAAACATTCCTGCGTATGGCAAACATCACTTACAAGGTAAAACCAAGATGCATATTTCAGGGTTCCCGCTGGTATGGAAAACCTGGAAAAGTTATGGAATTTAAATTTGTATTTTTAAAGCCTGGAAAAGTTTTGAAAAAAGCTAACTTTTGCAAAAGCTCTTGAAAAAGTTTGGCGCCAGTTTTACCCTGAAAATGCCAGATAAAGATAGAAATTTCTAATTACGTAATGTATGTACATTCATTTAAAGTATGGTAAATTGGCTACATATACAAAAGCCGCTTTTCTAGTTTTACTATGGGAAATGCTTGATTTTTGTTCGAATAAGGTTATGGAAATTTGGGAGGTTTTTTGAAAAGTTTTGGAAAAGTCATGGAATTTATAAACCAAAATTGCACGGGAACCCTGAAATTTAAAATTCAAATATATAGTCATTAAGTTTCCTTGATATGGGTTTGAACAAACTTCTGTTTTTGTGCAATTGCAGCAAAATGGTTTTTTTTTTCAATACTAACTGCTTTGCTACACAAATATAGCTTTTCACTTTGCAAGAAAACTTGTTTTTGATGCACAAATGCATTATTCTACATTAAGTTTTTGGTTTTACATGCTAAGAATGCTTATGCTTATGCATATATGCTTGTGTGTATTGTGTCATGTTGTTATATAACATGAATATAAAAGATTCTATACTTTGCTATTAAGAATGAAAGGACATTCTCTGGCTCCTCGAAAGGGAAACTACCTTACATCACACACAAAGGCAAGCAAGTGGAGGACTCCAACTTTATTATTAAATACATAAATAAAGAGTTAGAAATAGACCTTGATGCCAATCTGAGTCCTGCTGAGAAGGCTGTAGCTCATGGATTTAAACGTATGTGTGAAGAAAACCTTTATTGGTAAGTTTTAAAAATTGAGTTGAAATTCTTTTACTTGGTGAATAAAATCACAGCAACAATATTGCGCTATTTGCGCTAATATTACATAGTAGGAAACACCTGCACAAAGTGAAAAGCTGTGGAGTGCATAAATGTAGATGGCACAGTTGGTGGTTAAGTTTGAATGTGTTGCTTCCAAATCTTTTTAACAAGCGTTTTGTTGCAAGGCCTCATAAGAAAGTGAGTGTGTCCTGTTGTGGCTAAATATGACCTGAAAAATGTTTGAAAGACAGTCAAGAGTGTATTTATATAATATTTGTAACAGGCTTTCACACAAACATATATTGTTGATTGTCTCTGAATCTAAGAATACAAACACTGTGTTGTTGTATTTGTGTACATGATAAGTACACAACATAGTTAACCCACCCATTCACAAAATGTGTAAATTGCTATATATACCAAATAAGATTTTTACTGATAACTAAGAACAGAGTTTTGTAGCAGGTAATCCTGCACTTGAAAAACATCATTCTAAAGTGGTAAATTGATCTCTTTTTAATTGGGTAATTTTTTCGGTAACAGAAAGTATGATATCAGTGGCGCAACTAGCGGAAAATTGAGGGGGCAGGCAACGAACTACCAACTTTCCCAAAAACGATTGTATTGCTAAGTGCGTATCATAGATTGGTCGAATGGTCCGACGCGCTTTTCCACTAATAATCTAAAAAAAATGGGTTTCGTCCTTGGATTGTACGGCTCCGAATGCCGCGAAAAAGTAACACTTGTAAGTCACAAAGTCCATTCACAGACCACGACTTCGCGTGACGTCATAAATGATTCGGTTGATTCGGCCGAATTTATTCGGCAAAACCGCCGAATATTCGGTTTCGGCCGAATCAAAATTTCGTCGATTCGGTATATCACTGGTAATTATCATCGCAATACATACCGATGAAGCGATTTACTGCAGTGCCGGCGCCTTGTCCTGTCATTTGAAAGTTATTTTTAGCTTTGATACGAGCGCTGTACGAGAGCCGTTATACGCAATAACGCAGATAGAAAAGGGACCTGGCATGCCGACGAACCTGCCCCCCTAGTTGCGCCCATGTATGATATAATGTAAAAAAAATATTACCTTATGTGCATGTGTGCTTCACCTAATTGTACGCAGTTAGTAGAAGCATAGCTACTAGTGTGTTCCTTATTGCACCAGCATGACATACGTTTGATGATTTTTTTTTGAAACCAAGAACACATGGTCATGATATAAAATGAGAATCTGAACAGTGTGCGATTTGCTATTCTATCCTTATTTGCATGTTTTACATCCTTTCTAAATATGTTTAGGGTTGCTGTGTACCAGCGATGGATGGTGGAAAATGGAGCATTTCTGAAAAGAATGCCAATGACTGGAATGAGAAAGAAGCTTTTGCCTGTGCTTCTGGCAGTTAAAGTGAAACCTGGTCTTAAGAGCCAGTTACATGTAAGAAACATTAATCATATAATCAATAAACAAACACCTCACAAATAAAAAAAAACTTTGTAAAAATTGAGCTTGTGTGCAGTAAACACAGTTTAGTAATTGGGTTGAGTTTATTTCGTATGGTAAAAGTATATATAGCGTCAAAATGGCACTGAACAATCACCAAGCCAGAAATAGCTGCTGTTTTCAATAGCATTACAGTACTACTAGGGTTTCTCAAATTTGCCTCTTTGGCTTATCCCGGGATTCCGGGACAAAAACAACCTTAATCCCGGGATCTTATTCGAAATTTGTTAAATTTGTAACATTTGTTTGTTTGTTTGTTTCATTTTTATTTTTAATTGGCCAACAAAGCATCAATGCATTTCGTCTAGGCCGCCGGTAAGCTGCCTGTTATATTCCAAGTTAATTGAATCTTTTTTTGTTAGATCTTTTCAAAAATTGAAATCAGTTTCCGATTTAGGCGAAAAGCTACAGAGATAGGATTAGAACCGACAACCTTGTGACACAAGTCGATAGCGCAATAACCACTCAGCCATTTAGCATTTTACAAATTAACAGATTTTCACCAACTGGCGAGCTATAACGCGAATTTGACAAACTGAGCTATAACATGGGTTCTAACACTGTTGTACTGTTCGCAACAATAGAACTATTTGTCATTCCAGTTTGAATTGTTACAAGAAACCTCGGGGAACCCTTTAATTCACGGAAACCCTGTGGGTGTCGCACCTCTGGTTGAAGAGTGTGACTTAAAAAGCAATCAATTTTTGTCCCGGGATATCCCGGGACACAGAGAAAATTCCGGGATAATTTTTTTTGCTGAAATTGTCCGGGATTCCCGGGAAAGAAACCCTAAGTACTACCTTGCATCTTCTCTAATAAAGCTAGTTACTATATACAAGCTTGTTGCAGTTTTGTTTATGATCAAACATTTTTTTAAATTTTTCCCAAATTGCTATTGATGCATTGTTACCAATATGCTAGAAATGGTTTGAAAACACTAGTCGAATACTTTTAACTAGTTTAAAAAATGTTGATTGATTGGTTTTGTATTGTGCAGGGTCATGGAATCGGCCGTCACACCAAAGAAGAAATCTATGAAATTGGGGAAAATGACATCAAAGCACTTTCAGACTACCTAGGTACTAAATTAGTATTTAAGTATTTTTGTACATCACTAACTTTATTTATTGAGGAAGACAGGCTTTTTTGCTGTTTATACAACAGAAAATATGCTGGTCTATAGCTTCATGTTTTATATGTATCTATAAAACCCTAATTTCAGACTGCATTTTTATCAAAATCAGAGTTTTCTAAGTTTTCAAACTTGCACAATGACTGTATTTTTGCGACACACTTGGCAGAATAATTATGCAAAACATAAAATAACAGTTGCAGTTGAAACCTACAAAACAATATTTTATGTCACACTTAAATATATAGTTATGCCTCCTT
The DNA here is from genome assembly GCF_965637545.1 of Phallusia mammillata. Lineage (NCBI taxonomy): Eukaryota > Metazoa > Chordata > Ascidiacea > Phlebobranchia > Ascidiidae > Phallusia > Phallusia mammillata. The sequence goes on from NC_137255.1 coordinate 24,971,249, forward strand.
AATTCACAAAAACCACTGTTCTGAAAATTTTATTCAAACCTTTCTGGTTAGGTGATAAACCGTATTTGATGGGCAACGAAGTATCAGAGGTAGACGCCACTGTGTTTGGCAACATAGCTCAGTGGGTATATGCACTGCCTGATGCGCCGCTAAAAAAGTATGTTATGGAGAGCACGAAAAATTTGGTGGAATACTGTGAACGTATCAAGGAGAAATACTGGCCAGATTGGCAAGAATGCCTCCTGCAACATCCGGATGCCAACAAACCACAAGATCAGGGTTAGTAATTTGTCACTGTCCCTGAATTTGTTGTCTGTAACTTTGTGTAGAAAAATCTTCCAGCCAAGGTTCAAAATCGTTATCAATTTGCTTTTGTAGACTTTTTAGCCCCATATAAGTTTTTCAAACTTTGTTAAAAACAGCTTTATAGCTGCATTTGCTGTTAGCGATCAAGCATATATTGTCAAACAAATGTTGTTGTTTTATTGTGCAATATAGAAATCTGGGTATGTTCACATAAATAACAGAAAAACATTTGTTGTTGCTAAACATGTAGTTCAGAAAAATACATACACAATGTTTTAGCCATTGTTGGAGATAGTACAATTCTTACAGTCATCATGTAAAAGTTCATACATTAACATTTTATAAAATGAATTTCCCATTTTACAGCAAAACCAGCTGAGCCAGCTGCTGGAGACGCAGAAGCAAAACCTGAAGAACCTGCTGTGAATGGAGAGCAGGAAAAACAAGCTGAAGGAGCCGAAGAACAAAATGCAGCAGGTAAGATTATGTGGTTTAAATACATGTATATGACTTGTGTCATGTCTGCTTTGGATATGTTTTTGTTTGTGGAACATGTTTCCTAAAATACAGTAGGCTTCTCACACCATTTAGTGATATCAAGTGTGTGTGTGGTTTATTCCTTTACTATGTTGGTATCTTTGACAGAGTTTGATGTGATTTGCTTGAATCTTGACAGAGAACTGAATTCCAAAGCTGGTGTGTGTGTGTTGCCTTTGTGCTAGCTCTTGACAATGTAAATATATATGTCGTGATAGATGTACTGTCACAATGACCAGTTATTGGAACATGTCCTGTAAAGACATTATGTATATTTTGGCTTAAATTTCCCCTCCAAATCCCCCCTTTAAAAAACACTACATATATTTGGTTTACCCTTGAAATATACCAGATTTTAGCATCCACATACTTGACCATGTGACATATACCTAGTTGTGCCTTAAGCAATTGACCCCAACATTTCAAATTCGTCAAAACAATACGTACACCTGGTTTTTGTTGCCTTTTATCTAGTAATTTCCAATATTATAAGTCAGTGGTTCTCAAACTTTTTTTGTTGCGACGCCCCTGGACAAGTTTTTCTGGACTTGTGACACACCAGTAAATAAATGTTAATGAGGAAACTTATTTTTAAAGTTGGGTTTATTGATACAACAATAAAAAGTTACGAAACGGAACTATTCTGCGACGCCCTTGGAAAATTGAAGCGACGCACCAGGGCGTCGCGACGCACAGTTTGAGAACCACTGTTATAAGTCATCGCTTTCCGCGTTTAGTAGTAACTGTTTAGGGGTGCTCAGCTGGCCAGAAAAAACCTTGTACTTTGACCAGGCATAGTCCAGTTGTTCACATCCCAAACTGGGTACAAATATGGCAACAAGCCAATGATTGTTTTCACTTGGCTGCCTGGTCACATGTGGTACAGTGCTGGGCAAACAAGGAAGTATCCAAAGCGTTAGAAATCTGTTTACTGTTTTGCAACTCCTTGCGCTTTTCTGCAACTCTTTGCACTAAGTTAAGTAACAATAATGACCCTATTTTGAATTCTTCCTTAAGTGTCGTTTCAATTTATACCCATTATATGCAGCGATTCCTGGTATAGGCCAATTCTCTAAACATGTAGTGTGAAAGTTTGCTTTACAACAGGAACACACAAAATGCCTTTACCAGCGACTGAAGATTCATTTGTACTAGTTTATTTGAGTCTAGCATGTAGTTGTAAATATTTCTTAAGGCCTTATTGGGGGCCTGATAGATTCTATTTTCAAATAAAGGTTATTTTAAGACAATGTATTCCCATGATTAAAAAAAACTTCTACCGACACCTCATTCAAATAGAATACCAACAAAACGCAGTGCTATGTTTGAATAATATAAAAGCAAATGCTTGTGACTCAAAATCAGTAAACACGAAGTTGTTAAAAATCGAAATGTACGTCTTCAGTCTCTGAAAACTTATCCAAAAAATCTATATTTGCTTCGTTTAAAAGCAGGTTTCTATATAGTCAGGGTTGCCACCGACATGGACCCCAAAGTAAGGACAACCGAATTTTTTGGTCTAAAATGAAAACAAACATTTTTTGAACAATCTTTGCATTTATACGAGTACGACCTATGACATATCACATGCCACAGTTTTGTTGGTAGAAATACGTGTGCATCTCACGACAGGTCCAGGTATATTTTTACTTGTAGCAGGGATTTGACTCGTATTTGTTAAAAACAAAAAAGGACTCAAGTCAAAAACAAGGACATTTTTCTAAGACATAGACCTTCTAAATAAGGACAAATCTTAGAAATAAGGAAGGTATGACAACCCTGTATATAGTTAAGGTGGGTGAAATGTCGTGTTGCCCTTGCTTGCTCAAATTGCGTACCAGGAAGGGATTACAACGTCCCCTTGCCTTCCGGATGTAATTTACATCTGAGCAGACTAGCACGTTGACTCTTTCCTCCTAAAACACGTCAATGTCTTGCAGGTGATGTTCCAGCAGAACAAACCAACGGTGAAGCTGAGCCTTCACAAGAGACCGATGCTAAACCCGAACCCGAACAGGTAAAGTGTTGCTGCTGTCCGCAATTTTAGGATTATTATATGAATCTTGTGCTTGGGCGTGTATTTTATCCTTCCCCTGTAGAATGGTTTTTGGTTTTTATAAACTACGCTCTATGGGATGTTGAAATTTAGTGATCATTGGAGATATGACGTAAGAGTATCGCACGTTCTTTTGGTTTGTGGGTTTCGACATGTTTGAATATATTACATAAGGGGTGTTGCAACTCCCATCACTTCGGGATTAAATACACAGTTAACATGATGGCATCAACCGTATTGACCGTTCTAATACGGTGTTGGTGACACCAAATAGGGGGATATATACGTATTTGAACACATAAATCACTGTTTTTGTTTTATCTAAGGCTTTTAGCGTCTAAAAACTTTAAATTTATTAATACCTAACAGTGATCGTTAGCTTAAGTCTTGCTGTTGGTGGTTTTTCGTTCCATTTCTGAAACTGTGGTTTTGTAAACTCAAAGATAACGTTTTAAGGATACTTTAATTTTCAAATTATACTCTTTGTTGTGTGTAAAGCAGAAACAACATTTAAGTGTTACAAGTTAAATCTTCTATACACACACATACATATATGTCATATCCCTTTGAATTTGCCCTGCTGGACATAATTTCAATGACGCTTTTTGCATGAGAGTCACAAAACATCCGGTCGTCACAGCAACCGTCAGGCTTGACCTTTGGCAGTTATCGACATGTTTTCTCTCTGGCATTTTGCGCGTGTTAAATAATGCATAACATGTAAAAGCTGGTGCCTATAGTGGTTGTTACTGCGTGTAAGTAGGAGAAACAGATTTATGGTGTTTTTTTGAGCTTTAAAACTTCGGTTACATCAATAACATGGTTGGGTGTTAAAATCCGATTAGAATTCGACAATTTTGGTGGTTTCGTTAAACCTAAACCTAAAAACAAATGGCTGTTTCAAGTTCGTTTCTGACAACACACTAGTTTTGGGTCTTTAGCTGTCATCACTTTTAACAGCAGTCTATGCAGTTGAAGTTTTCTACCTGTCACATATGATGTAACAAAGTAGTTTTAGCTAGCTAAGCGCAAATTCGAGATTTCTTTATTATAAAACACCGATAAAATTGAAATCAAAATGTTACGCATTTGATAAAGTACTTGCTTGAGAAACAATGGTGTAATTTGGTGGAGCATTCAAAATACTTTTAATTTATAAAAGTACTAAAACCTACCGAAATAATGGAAACCACCGTCTAACTCTAAAACAAGCACCAAAAACGCTGTTGTTTCCGGTTGTGCATTATTCATTTCCACTGATGATGACAATTGTTTTTGTCAAAACGTTTCCCTTATAAAATCTCTACGCTTTATTCTACATCGCTGGCAATTATATTTTTAACAAAACACTACAATGTTGTGACTATTTTGTTTTCACAGGTCGAACAAGCCGAGACAAAAGCAGACGAACAGACTGCCGCTTCTTAAGCCCGAAATGCAAAATTCCGACACCAATGCAACGTTCTATTACAGCCGATACTCCACCACACACGCACTGTCACCAACTATCTGCTACCTTGTTTGTTACGTCATTGTCTATTGCGTCATCATCACACCTCGTCACCAAAGCATCGTTACATGTTAGATCTATATTTCACGATATATTGCCCAACTAAGTATCTCAATGTAAAAACCCGAACAAGAATGTTTTGAGAAACGCTGTTCAGCATCTCACATCAGTGTAATATGATTATGGGTATCCCAAAGGGTAACTGCCTAACCTTGAACGTGTACTCATAGGTAGAGCTACTTACACCATCACTAACGTCAGCCGCACATTTAGCTAATTTTCGATAGGTTGCGCGAAGCTGAATTGTTTCTTTAGCGGCTAAGAGGGGTAGGGTTGAGAAGTACGTTTTTGAAAATTTTGCATCAATAACTAAATTAGAGTTAGTTTCATTGAAATTTTGATGATAATACCTAACCCCAACCCCAATAGCATATTTTGAGATATACCGTTTTCAATAGAAATTGTGCTCTTTGCGCCACCTATCGAAAATTAGCTAATTGTGCGGCTGACAAGAGTTATGGTGTTAGTAGATTTTCCGTACTAATAAGGCAATTGGTACTGTCAGTAACCCGTTGTATATGTTAACCATGGTACATATTAACTTTAGCATTAATTTCGGCATCTCTAATCAACAATTGTAACTTTTTGTGTAACAACATATCCAAGTTAGCAATTTATTGTTGTTCACAGATGTTGTATAGAATGTAAATACTAACTGTTGTCGGTTTGCCACGCCTCTTACGCGCCCTTTTTTACGTCACCAGTTCCAGCCAATCATCATCACGCAGTTAAAGCAAGTGCAATTTAGGGTGTTTCATTTGTTTAAAGGAGCAATATGTGCATTGCAGTGTTCTGATGTCGTTAGATTTTTTTGCTGTGCCATTAAGTACTTTTTTATTTTGAAGCTTGGAAACGGCTGTTTTTGGACCTGGTATAATGTAATTTTCTTTCTCATAGTTCTAACGCATTCGTGTTTTTGCGTTTGTTTCTTTTTTTCAGCTTATGGGACTTGACCAGCGTACTGAACCTTACACAGTCTATAATACATTGTCTAACGTAACTGCATTGAAAAGTTGGCTTTTTCCATTCAGGTTTAGGTGGTATTGGTATGGTCCGAGGAAATGTATTTTCTTTCCCAATCATGTGTTCTAAACCAGAAAAAGGGAAATCCCTACTAGGGAAATTTACATTCGAAAAGCATTAATAAGACGAGAATTTACTGACTCAAATGACAAATATAGGATTTCGACCATTCAGTTTCTTTATAGTTTGCTGTCGAGTTGATAAAATCAGGATAAACGCAGTATAGTGAGTGTATGCCAAAACGATCCGAAAAGTGCCGACTTAAATGTGACGAAGTACTGCACTATCTTGAGTCTGTCATAAAGTTAGGACCTGAGCCCAAAAAAGTCCCAAACCCGGCCACTTTCCAACGTTTTCTCAAAAACCAATTTTGGCCTGAAAGTTAATAAAAATGGCACAAAGGCGGTACCAAGTGTAAGGAGGCCCTAATCAAGTCCGAACGCGATTTACAATTCTGGTTTTCAAAAGCGTTTTTCTTAATAAACTCTAAACATTATCTTGGTGTAGTCTCCATGTTACATCGCCTTTAATTGATGCATTTGTTTCTTTGGCTTCGTTATAAACAAGCTTGCAATTTTGGAACGTTAAAAAATCTTTCTACTATAGCAGTGGTTCTCAAACTTTTTTTTATAGCGACGCCTCTGGACAAGTTTTCTGGACTTGCGACGCACCAGCAAATAAAAGTTAATGAGGTAACTTATTATTAAAGTTATGTTTTTTGATACAACAACAAAAATCCACGAAACGGAACTATTCTGCGATGCCCTAGGAAAATTGAAACGACGCACCAGGGCGTCGCGACGCACAGTTTGAGAACCACTGCACTATAGGGTTACCGAGCGTTCAGAATTTCCAGGACATATCCAGTATTCGGGCGTAAAATTTGTGTCCGGAATTTAAAAAAATAAGTTACAGTCCCAATGTCCGGAATTCGAAATCTATAGTATAGTCAACAAGTTCTTAAAGTTGCCGATTCAAGCAAAAGAGATAAATGTCTCATCACTTTAATGTTCAAAACCTACTGCTTTGGTTTAATCCTTGTTACGGCGAACAAGTATGTTCAAACCGCTGTACGTTTACTGTTTTATGTTCATTTCTTATACACTATGCCAGGGGTCACCAAACTTTTTTCACTGCGGGCCGGATATGTTTAATACTGAATCGCGCGGGCCGCATAGTTTATAAGCCCTTGCGCCGTCTTTCCAAACTTAGCCCGCGAAGCAATGTTTGTAGGGTCGCCAAGATATGGTCTTTCTATAATCCCATTAAAATCTGGTGGTGCGACTGTTTAAAACTGTATAGTTAGTCTTATCTTACGAGCAATGCTTTTATATTACATCACAAGTAAAACAGATGACAATTGCTTGCGCACAATTAACACTTGTAGTCTTGTCTGTGACGTAACAAACTGGCTTTGAATCAATCTCGGGCGAATCCTATGAAACTATTTAATCTACTTATCGCGACAGGGCAACTTTCGTAAGGAGTAGATTAATTTTTGAATCTTACAAACTTATCAATACGATTTGGCAAACCAAAAAATGCGGCCAGAGTTTGGTGCAGACATGAGGCCATTCGTATTCGAATGCATTCGAATACAGGTTTTGCCACCTTCGTGCTGTATTCGAATGATTTTGGCTTTCGTTCGATAGTGCATGAATACAATTCGAAGAGTTGAAGTTAACTTTTGAACCGACAATTCATGAATACAAAAACTTGAGTAAATTTATTCGAATAGAATTCGAATTGTTGTAGGTTTTTGCCAACCTAAGAATTTGCAAATTCGAATAGGCTACTCGATATTTTTTTACGAATACAATTCGAATTGTTGTCGGCCTTTGGCAAGGTAACAATTCTTAAAATCGAATACATGACTACATTTGTACGAATACCATTCGAATTGTTGTCAGCCTGTGGCTACGTAACAATTCGCAAAATCGAATACATGACTACATTTTTACGAATACAATTCGAATTGTTGTCAGCCTTTGGCAACGTAAGATACGTAAAATCGAATACATGACCACATTTTTACGAATACAATTCGAATTGTCGATTACCTCCAGACTAGAAGTAGTTGAGAATATTTTGCTACATATTTTTGCCAAATACATTCGAATACAATTCAAATTGGCAGTGAATGTGACCTGATTTGACGAGTTTTTGTTTATGTTACGAAACAATGACATATAGAAGTTTACTTGTGACGTTACATAAATGGAATTGTGTTACAAAGCTTGCAACATTTGGTTGTTCTCAGCACATGACAGGTGTAGCGCAGGGCTGCCAAAGCTTGGGTTTTGCCCCAAGATCTTGGGTTTTTACTTGTCGTCTTGGGTTCTTGGGTTTTATTTTGAAAATTATAGCAATTCTTGGGTTTTGAGTCCTATTGATGAAATAAATATATGTAAGAACTATTTTTAACAAAAAAAGTGTTTCGGGTAGCTGCACTGTTTAGGCCTCACTTTTATTTTCTCTCTTTTCTATACCTTAATTCTTTCTAGATTAGTATACAGTGATAGCAATCGTTGCATAAATGAGAAAATGGTATGCTATGAGTTTTAAAGAAGAATGGTTGAAAGAAGTAGAATTTAAAGAATGGCTGATTCAAGATTCTAAAGATAGCGTTTCAAGCTATTGTAGGTGCTGTAATTAAAAATGCAAATAAATCAATGCTCGTTAAACATAAAAACTCTGCTAACCATCACAGAAGTTTTAAAGCTGCTAAATATACTGTAGACATTACTAATTTTATGAAAAAGAAAACATGATGATCATCAAACAGCCAAGAGTGAACTGGCAATTGCTGCATATTTTATTGAACATAATGCTTGCATTGACCATTTCCTACCAGTTTGTAAAGTTGCATTTCCGGACAGTAAATTTGCCAATGAAACGAGTAAATTTCCTAATTAATTGCATTTCTAACCACATTTTGCAATCTTGGGTTTTCATTTAAATTCTTGGGTTGTTTTGCTGTGAGTCTTGGGTTTTGTTGAAACTCTCATTGGCAGCCCTGGTGTAGCGTGTTCATGAAGCAAACATTTCATGTAAATTTGGTGAAATTTTTATGACGGAGACTTAAATCAGTCAAGCTAATGTGGCAAAAAAGCTCGTTGGTTTACATTTTTACCAATAAATTTGCAATTCATAAACCCATGTTACTTTTTGATCGAATACCTTTTAAGTTTCGGGGCATTTTATTTCTTTTATTTTTCGCAACTACAAATATCCGAATCGGTGCATTCGAATTGTTTGCTTCTTACAGCAACTGAACAGTTCGTGAATACAAATAACTAGAACTATTAATTCGAATACAATTCGGATTGCTTCATCTCAAAAAGTACGAAATATTCATGAATACGAATACACGCTTGGGGTTTATTCGAATAGTATTCGAATTACACGTTGTTGTTTTTTGGTCATCTATTCATGAATACTAATACTTGACACGCTTTATTCGAATACAATTCGAATTGCTGCCACCTCAACATTACGAAACAATTCGTGAATACGAATACCTGACTTGCATTATTCGAATACAATTTGAATTGCCGAACTTTAAAAAGTGCGTAGAATTCATGAATACGAATACATGCCTTGGTTTATTCGAATAGTATTCGAATTACTTGTCGTTGTAGTTTAGTCAACAATTCATGAATACAAATACTTGACTCGTTTTATTCGAATACCATTCGAATTGCTGTCACTCAAAAATTACAAAGTATTGATGAATTCGAATACAGTCATGCAGGTATTCGTAAAGTATTCGAATACAGGACGCGTGTATTCGACCCCATGTCTGGTTTGGTGACCCCTGCACTATCCTATAAAACGTTTCTACTACTACTTGGTATAAGTTAAGAAATTCAAAATAGAAGACCAACTTTAAAAAACATTTTTTGTAAACAATTCAGTGATAATGTCCCAGTAGGAAGTGAAGGCTCGTTTAACCAAAATGTCAGAAACATTCCTCATTTATCATAAATGTAATAGGTAAAATGCAATGAAATATGCAAACTTAATGACAAAATTCAGCACTGACCAAAAATACCAACACAAAATCCACCAACCATTGAAGTTTCATAAATTTTTGCTTTAAACAAAAATTACCCTATTTGGTAAAACCAGTTGTGCATTGTTCATTAATTAACTCCCGAAGGCAAATAAACCAAACTAAAATTTGTAAGTAAACACAATATGGGCCACATTAATCACCACCAGATTATTTGCCTATCGAATGTTCTGGAAGTCAACCACTTTATTTGCCGGATAAATTCCAATCTTCTTATTCCTTTCATTCATTCCTTTCCAATATCCGCTTCTCCAATCTTGTGTCATTGGCTTGATCCGATCCCCAACCTCCAACATCAGTTCGTTGCCATGCGACGGAAGATGCTGGATGGTGACCACGTGCCAACTCGGGAGCGCCGCTTTGTGGTAGTTGTACCTCCAATCTATGGATTTGACGCTTTGCGTGTCGTCACCATTCTTTACTTGCTTGAGTTCAAATACGAGCCGACATATCTGGGAAATTTGAAGGTATCCGAGTAAATTATTTTCATTTTTTTTATTTACGAAGCTGACATGTGCAGGCTATATAAGGCAGGCAACGGTGCTTGTGATTCAACTCTCGGCGGTTCACCACTTAGCCTGTGTAGCTTAGTTGGTAAAGCGCGAGTCCCGGAAAGACTCCTATTGTGGGGTCTTATCCCACCACAGGCTAGATTTTTCCAGCCTATGCCTTGCCATATGGTGGTGAATGCTTGGTGACCGGCTGATTCGTTAAGACGCATTTAATGGACCTGGCGTACTGTGATTTCTATTTGGATTACAAACTGACGATGCCTATTTTAGGCGAAATGTACATTCCGAAGTTTTACACCGACTAAATTTGCTTTTTGGAAACGTGCTTTCATATGCAGCTATTTTAAATTCTGGGTTAAAACCCCGAATGGATCTGCTCAAAGTAATGGTACAAAAAACACTTTTACAAGAAGTTAACTCAGGAAACTCTTGCGCACAAAATATATATAAGTAAAAAAAAATTGCTTTGTGTCAATCAATCAGTCTGTTTTTTCTTAATGTCATCACTTCTACCTGCTGTTTGAATGATAAGATTTACATTCCAAAACGGGACTATTGGATCGTAGGTTGGTTAAGAGAAGGAAAAAGGGGGTTTTGCGTGAATTGATGATGTATGATGCCTTGATGGGATTAATAATGCAAAACACAGGCAAATGCGTTCAGCGGAGCATTTAGAATAAATAGGTAAATAATGTGTAAAATTGAGCTAGAGTTCTACATTCAAAAGTATAGTAAAATATGTCATAGCAATCTATTTACCCTGATTTTTTAACCTAACATCAGTCTGGCCAATCAGGGTCATTGATTCATTATACTTACGTTAGATGTCATCGTACAAACGACAAATGTGCATCTTGTGAGGCGAAACACGTCCAGTGCAACATGCTGTATGCCAACATCAGTATATCGTGAGTGTTTGTTGAAAGCATTTTCGATACTCGCTTGGTCGTAACTCACATCGTACTCCGGGTATCTATGAACCAAATACAAATAATGTTATTGTGCGGATTTTTTTTTTCGCTTGATGAAAGGATACATAGCTACACAATTCAGCTGAACAATCACCAAGCCGGAAATTGATGCAATTTTAAAACGTTATGGAGCGCAAAATAGTAATAGCACAATATGGTGGATCATGAATGAACGCGCTGCAGCTACACCGCATTATGAAACTTTATGTGACGGAAGCACATTTCTCCTTCAGCTTCGAGTTATAAGCGCAAGTTTCAAGTCAACCTAGGCCGAATCCGGTCTAAATCCGATGTTTGTAAACAATTCCGAAATAGGCCCGAGAGGTTAGAACTATAAGGACAAAATACAATACAAATGGTGCGGACTGTATAAGGTAAGCCGGTTACATTTAAACCCAGTCCCGAAAAATGCAAACAAAACCGGCCCAAAAGTAGATATCTTTTCGTATACTTTCATTCAGTTCAAAAAGTAATTTAGCTGGCGTTTTTTGCTTAGAAACATCCGAATAAAGAAACATGCTGAACACTAACTTTTCGATTATTTCGTCCAAAGCAGTAGGGTCATCGGTTGCAATAAAAACCCTTTTTCTCGGAAGGTTTTTCTTTCCCATCATATCAATTTCTCGTTGATTAAACCAATCCTCAACGGGCGCCATGTATTCTTCCACAGAATGATATTCGCTTTCGTATTTCAGTTTGTCCGTTCTTCTAATGTGAACTCTGTAGAGACAAATGAACTTATGAATATGAGGGAAACCATAAGTACGATATGATTTCAATGACGTCATATGTTGCAGGCAGTGGCGTCATGCTAAAACTGAACTTAAAGTATACTTTACATATATGTTTTAAAAGAGACAGCTTTTCAGAACTCACATGGAATATTGGAACTCACGGGTTAAGGAATGTTATGGAATTTTCCCATCGAATTTGTAAGCCAACAGATTTAAAAAACTGTTTCGAGATCTGTTTCAATCCTAATGCGGTGGTTTTGCCCTTTTTCGGGCATGCCTTGCAAATTACTTTAAATCCTTACGTTCTTTGTGGAAATATACAAACCTACTATTCTTTCACAAAGACAAAAATAACAAGAAAAAAATGGCGCTTTTTCAGCTGAATAGGTCAAAAACTTGGATTAAAATGGCTTAACAAAGGCAACCGTATTTGGCAAAATAAAGTATCATGATCTTACCCGACTATCTGTTGTGTAAAATCAAATCCTTCATCGATTTTCGCCCCCACTTCGGGTCGTAGTTTGAGCAAATAGTAAGCCGCCTGGCCCATCCACCATGCCATGGGGTTGCTATGCAACTCACGTACCCGACGTTTTACGTCATCAGGTACTGACGTAAGATCGAATTCAAAAGGAGAATTGTTACCTGGGTGATATGAATAGTTGTCGTGTAATGCAAGATTGCGTTTTTGGGAAAAATAAAAAGAAATAGTGCACATTGCGACATAAATAAATCTGCACAAAATTTCAAGCATTGACCTTAAGCTGCTTGTCTACTATATACATAAACAGAAATTAAAATATGATCTGTTTGTCAACACAATATTTAACCATAGATAACTTAATTAAACTCGCCTTTAATTTCTTCAATCGGTGTGGGGATATACAATGCGTTGCATGGATTGTCGACTGGAAAGAACGAAGTTTCAAAAATCTCTCTTTTAATGTGTCTGAAGTCTGAGGTGCTTGTTACGTTTCGAAATGCAATAACGAAGCTTTTACGGGATTGCAGAGCCAGCAGCACACACGGGGTAAGAAAATGGACACTGCATGTGAACCCACAAGTTGGGAGAACGCACTCGAAAAACTGGTTGTCTTTGCACACAGCATGTCCAGCCTGCACAAACAGATACGTTTGTTAGATCACAATAGCAAGATTTGCGAGAATTCTTTTAGGGTAGTGTTTATCAACCTGGGGTCGCGACCCCGAACTGTTACTGTGACACAGTGTACAAAATGGTGAGAACCACTGTTTTAGGGTATAAACACGAATTTGGATTGTGTGCGCAAAAGCAAAACCTTGGACTTGGTTCCCAACTGGGGAGGAATTTCTCCCTAGAAAAGAAATATAAAACTAAAGGAAAGGAATTTTATTACGTGATTTGTAAATGGGAACTTTAAGCTCAGGGAATGTGAAGGTGATAAGAATACCTAATTTCAAAAGATCTTTGGTTTAATTAACATCGACTATGTGATATATGAGAAAGAAATGAAATGTTGAACCCCACCCTCTTTCCCTAACACGGGTGGTTAGCTTTTAGGTCCCAGATTATGCCCTAAACTTTGTCGCGATTTTTTACGTCTGATCATTATGCGCAGCTATTTCCGGCTTGGTGAATATGTTAGCGCAATTGTGCTGCTACAGATTTGCCCGGCGAAATAAACTCAACTCAATTGTTGAGGGAAATATTTTTACCCTAATAATTTCACAACTTTTTCAAACTTTTTTATGAACAAAACACCGCTTACATGTTTAATTTTTTCGTGTTTAAGAGTGCTAGTTCTAAGCGGAATCACACATATGCGTACAGGTCATTGAGTCAAAAATAAATCATAACCTGTTACAGTGACTTAATTTTTATGACACAAATAATATACCTGTTGTATTTCACCTATTTTTTTCTGGACAACATTTCCAAGTCGTTTCAATTCCTGATTTTTTGATTGCTGTAAACACGATATTTCTGGTCTGTGGACAGAAAAAATCAAATACTGGATTTTCACATTCCCGGGCAAACATAGCAACAGAAATACATAACTACTGCCAGAAACTAAATGTTTACTCTCAAACTTTGCACAATTTAACAGTTTCTATTGGCGTGTGAAAACTACTGACATATTTCTATGTTAAGTTAGATGATGCTCAAGACCAACACACCATTTCGTAAAAGTAAAAAAACACTTAAAAATTCAGCGAATTGCCTTCAAAGTTGCGTATACAACAAAGCAACAATCAGCAAAAAATACGAAGTGGCAAAACGTCCTCAAACTCACACAATCTGCAAAATTTAGAATATGGATAATTTACCTACTTGTAATCGGTGTCAATGGCCAGACTGTCTGTAAGTTAACAAAGAGGTGATAATTTACCGCATAAATTGCCAACATTCAATCCTTACCTTCTCTGCATAATGTACAGGTCAATATCCCCATTCTGCGAATAAAATATATACAAAGTAACGTAGTTTTGAAATACTCCGGCAACCAAAATGTTTAGAGTTAAATTGAAAGTGCATTTTTGTCTCTTTCTTTTACGATAATATATTGGATTGGCGACACAACGTAGATTTACTCAAACAAAGAAATAGATTATTTAGACTAGCTGGCATTTGTAAGGTTCTTGGTTTGGTGAACTTATTTACAAACGAATAGATCTAATTCGTTTACCTTTTCGGTAGAAGCTGAAAGACTGTCAGTTGCACCATCAAAATACTTGCCACTGCCTTGATACAAATACACCTGTTCATATTTATTCTTCTATTATCCTGATGCTGTTTTAGTCGCAACAACCGTAAGTACGCACTTTTTTTAACTACAAAGACCAGTTGGAAATCAAATTTTTATCTAATTCTTCAAGTAAACTGAACAAGCACAATATTTAATCGTAACGTGTGCGTTTTTTTACAGTGGTAAACGGTACAATAAGTGACAATAATGTGAAAATCGAGCTACTTCCGTTGGCATACATCCCATGCATATACGCGCTGACAATCTATATCAGTTGTGAAACAGTTTTGTGATGAAATCGGGCAGGACTTCACACTCGGACACAATTAAATTTCACTTTGACGAACCAAGCTTTCGGGCTGTTTTTGTTTAAGATGTAAACAACATAAAAATAATGGTTTTATGCTCAAATTGGGTTGAGGTTATATTCTTTAGGTGAAGAAATTTGCGACAGGAAATTTGAAGATCGCTAAGTGTTTATGGCGCCATGGAGTTGTGGTGTGGGTTTAAATCCCACCTCGACCGCTTGTGTTTCCCTAAGCAAGAAAACTGAAGGGGCACTGTTCCAACCTCGAACTAAATTGAAGTAACCGAATAAAAAAACATAGAAATAACCCAAACGACTAGCGCTCAAACAGACAGCTCGGCGGTGGACTCATTGCCAGCATACCGCGTCAAGGCGTTGCCCCCCCAACCGATGATAAAATGAAACAACAAACAAACAAAACGATCCTGGCAGCTGGGTAGACAAGTTTTACACCAGCTTAATGCAGTCAAACAGATATTGTTTGAAGAATTCAACATAACGCTAGGATCGTGAATAGAAGACTGTCCGCCGTGTTAACGTCCCTTCTGGCCGTAGACCCAGTTGCAAGTGGACACTGCTCGTGTTTCAACTTTGCTTCATGTGATTGTAAATTGCAGCGTTGTTTTCTCACAGCGTCGGTAGTAGTCTTGTGAAGGACAAAGCAATGGCTACAGCAGTTTGACCGGCGCCCCATATAAACGCCACTCGCGCCGGCATTTTCCATGCAAGCGTTTCATATACACCTGCAATCACTGCACCTGTAATAACCAAATAAGAATATCAGACACTAGAGGTCGGCAACCTTTTAAGGCAGCATGCCAAAGTACCCAACATTTTTGTGTGAAATAGAGGTTTATTCTACCAGGTAGCCTAATTAATTTCAATAAAAGAATTATTTTCAATAAAAGGGAAGCAGAATCGTGCGTGGAGCCTGGTGAAATAAATATCATAGTGAACTGAAAACCTGAAATGTATTAGTTTTCAAAAAGTACATGAAGATGAATTAGCAAGTTGTTTAGCATCAGCTCACATGTCAACATTGGCATGCACACCAAATTTTCACTTTATGGGAGGACAAAATCACACCTTAAACGTATGTCCAGGAAATTCACTATACTTTCATGAGGTTAATTTTATGGGTTGTAAAAACAAAATAGTTCAAATAATATCAAATTTTATATTTACTGAACATAACTAAAGATCCAAACAGCGCCACCATTTGGTAAAAATATTCAAGTCTTACTTGTTATAATTCCTCCAGTAAGAGGAACAATTACCCCAATGATTGCCAGAGAGAGACAATACCATCGACCTTGACTGTGTTTGTGTAAGGTACAAAATCCAATAAGTGCAGCAAGACCATACACAAAAATGGATGAAAACAGAACCCAAAGAAATATCCACCACCACATATCTGCAAAATGATGGTTTCACAAAGCAATTTAGTTTCGTACAAATACTACATCCCATATAATTAAAGTGCTTTACGAAAGCGAAACAAGATTTTTTTTCAATTTGGTTTAAATAGTGCTCTATACAATGCCTTAGAACTGATTACAAGCATACAAAAACTGGACTTATATTTGTGTCAGATAACTTAAAGCATTGACTCAGTTTAGCAGTAGTTTATAAAATTGGTTACCAACCTCTAAATTCCTCCAAATTGTCAGTTGAAAAAAACCAGGTGCTTAAATCATTCATATTTAATGTCAATTACCAACAACCTACAACCGTAAAACAATGCAAAATTAATCTTATGTCATTTCAATGTTGCAATCCACATTGTCATTTGTCCAAAGTAAAATTGTCTAAACTTCTGTCATGCTGCAGCCAGTTTTCTAAACAATTATTTCTTAACACTTTCCAAGTTGATAAATAACATTTAGAAAGTGCTTTCATCTGTGAATAGTCCATTTCGGGTAAAAGTTCGGTTTCAACATTTGTTGCAAAGTTTTTCATCTTTAGGTCTTGGAGAACTTTTGTAAATTGTTCAAACATGGAATATCTGCTTACTCTGCACACAGATTGTGGCAATCCTTGAGTTTTCTTCACAGCCCCAAGTCTGTAACCATTTTTTGCTACAACCTCACATGAGCAAGGAAGCACATCACACCACACAAATGAGCTACCACATGGTTTCAGCAACGAATCAGAGCTTACAGGTTTACTAAATTCAAACTCCAAACCCGAAAGCAATATTTCAGGCCTATTGTGCCTAAAAGTGGAATCCTTTAGTTCATTTTCGCATCCACTAATGTCAAATCTATTTGCAAGGGCTCTTTGCAGTGCTTGAAAGTTAGAAGTACATTTTCCAATGACAATGCTTTTTAGGTATATTGGTTGGTTGAGTACGATACTGATTATGGAACCCTGACATCCAACCAAATTCCACTTTAGCATCTTGTCACTGCATGACATGGAGTTGGTTGGAATTCCACGGCCAGGTTTTATTCTTAACACTCCAACTTCATGATAGTCGAGACCTTCACCAAGTTTGTCAGCTGTTTCGCCAGGAACTGACTTTGCTCCAGTTCTGCAGAAACAAGCATCATTGCCTTGTTAAATTAACATTTAAAACTCAGCTGAAATACATATCTCAAATGCACTATCGCATTGTAAAAAATGAATTTGGTATTTTGCTTAAATTTAAAATCCTAATACAGACGAATCCGGTTAATCGCATAATCCGTTTAATTGCATCACAATTAAAAATCCCAAACCGTCGCCCATCAAATCGTCCGGTTAATCGCATAAACCGGATATTCGCATCGATTTTCCACGAAATATGCGATTAACCGGATGGATGATCTCTATGTGAAAGTCGAACAGCCCGAGTATTTGGAATAAAAAACGACGATATGATAGTAAAATCCTCCGGAGGTAATGTACGCGAAAAAGACGTAGATGCATTTTTGCATTCCACACCAAATAACGCGTTTAACGTTGAAAATGACACGTCTCGACCATAAAATATTTTGGAAAAGTTATTAGAAGATTAAATCGGCGTTGAGTGTACCACTGTGCGATAACAAGGAGTCGTTATCTCACAGCCGTGCACATTGATCCTTTTTTATTGCCTTATCTAATCGCCAATAGTTTAAATCAAGCGTTTAAATAAAGAGTTCAACGTGTTAAAATTACGAAACTGGTGTTCCGGCAAGACGCTGATTGTAATTTCACCAAATTCGAAGTGTTAAACTGTATTGAAATTTAAACAAGGTTAAATGTAAAACAAATGTTTAAAAATGTTTTCTGTTATATTGTTCATGACCCGCCAAACACGTAATGGTTGTAAAAAATGTTAGATCGCAAGTAATCACACCATGTTGTTTAGATTCACGTAGTTGGTAACGTGCCAATGATTGCCATATTTTGTCTTCTGTTCGTGACCTTGCGCAACTTATCAGGTAAAACACCGATTAAGAGAGGCATTTATTCCTGTAGTATTTGTTGCTGCTTTAAATTTTTGAAGCAGCGATCACACGTTGATCACGTGACAGTCACGCTAATCTTGCAGCTGCAGCTGAGTAAGCTAGAAAGTAGCGCCACAATCTGAGTCGTTAAAGTTTTGCTAAAATCAAATATTCTTTTTGTCAATTGGATAATGGGTTATAATAGAAACTGATGCAGCTCGCCTTAGTGCCCTTGCGCTGTAGAATGTGCCAAAGTTTTAGGTTTAACTAGGTTTCGGTCGTGTACTTGCGGGTTTGGGCTTGTTTACAAATATGCACCTAGCACTTTGCCGCTTAACGCGTTGGTTTGAACTAGAAAACGAAATAGGTTAGAAACAACAGGCCATTTTACGTGTATACTAGGCGAGAGGCCTGGCACATTTATATAGAAAACTACCCAAAACAAGACTAAAACGTCATAAACCGTCTTCATAGGGAAGTTCCCAAATTTAAATGTTGGGCCGCTTAGCTACGATGCGATGTAACATATCTTAATAAACCTGACTGCAAGAGAAAGCACAAATCAAGCTAACTGTGGCGTGTGCGCCAATTAAGAGTGTGTGTGTGCGTTTCTACTGTTTCTTTAACACACTTAGGCGATTGCACCATAGCCATGACAGTTAGGAAGCATGACGTCATGTATTGCGCTGAGAGCAGCAATTTTTTCAATTCTCGGCAACAAAAGAGAGAAAATACTGCTCCGTTGCCATAGTTGAGCGTCACGGCAACTTTGTTTCAGCTGGGGAAGTGAAAATGAGCACTTTTGTTAACGGCGTGTACTGTTTACATAGCAACCGGATTATCGCATAATCCGGTTAATCGCATCAAATACCCTTGGCAAATCGATGATGCGATTAACCAGATTCGTCTGTTTAAACAACAGGAGTCAGTAACAGAGAGTTGCAAATTATAGGAAATCTATAAATTTGTTTTACGCAAGCATTGATTTGGTTCTATGGCCATTATTGCTAGAACTGAGGGTTTTAAAAAAGTATTAGTTTATTGATGACTACACACCTGTTTAGATCATTCTCTGAAGCATAGCTCAACCCACCAGAAAAATTATCATCCAAATTTTCAAGCCTTCTGTGTTTTAAACATGGTGAACCGTCATCGGTACCAGCTCTCTTCTTTACAATAAATGAGCTGTCTTTTTGAAAATTTTGTGTCTTGATGGGGAATATGGAAGCATCACCACATGGTGTTTGTGAAGTGTAAAAGTGAAATGAGATTCCCTCTTTCAGTTTCAGGCATTTATTCTCTTCAGAATGCACAAAAATCGATGGATTGTTACTGGTTTGTATCTTTGAAATTTCCCAAAACAAATACCTAAAAGCACAAAGTTTTGTTACAAAATACAGCAACTATTGGATACACAATACAAATGACATCGGAAAAAATAGTTTTTTTAGAATGTCAATAAAGTATCATAAAACAAGTTCACCGTATTTTACTATTTCCAACAATGTTACTATCTTCCAAATTTGAAATTGACATAATGTTACAGTAACATCTCTTAGAAACAAGCAATGCTGTATGGAAAAAAATGTGGAAAGAGGTTTTTGCTGTTTCAGAGAGTCAGCACTACAAAGTTCGAGACACTTTTATGCAAAACTATATTTCTTGCCTTGTAAATGCTCGTCTAGCCAAAACTTCTGCATGACAGTCATGCAATATTTTTCCAGTTGGATCCATTTGACTTGAACCAATACATGTTGTGCCAGTTGCAAGTGACACGACTTTCAACATGGTTTCTTGATCTGCAAATTTTAACATTAAGACATATATCAATACAAACAGACAATATAGTACCAAATTTTTGTGGTTTGCCTCTCAAATTAAGTGTTTTACTTAAAATAGCTCCTAAAGTGGAATAATCAGTAGAAAATATTTACATTTCACATACCTTCGTTCTGGTTTTCTTGGACAAATGCTGCCAGAACAGTCCATTGTTTGCCATTTTCTGGTTTTCCATTTTTAGGCAAACTTTTAAACTTTTCCAAACATACTTTTGCTATGTCATCTGCTTTAAACCCTGTCATAATCCTATAACTGAGTTAAGTGCACTCAAAATCACAATCAAAATTCAAAAGGACAAGCGCAAAACTTGTTTGAACTTGAACAGTCGTTTTAAAAAAAAATGTTCAATGTCAAATTTCAATCTCCTAAAACATACAATATTTGCCACACAAATACCACTAAAAGATTTAAATAACCCAGGATAATGCTAACTTTTATTTGAATCTAAATTATTTACTGTGCAAAACACAAGACTTTGCGAAACTAACTCCCCTGAAATCGTTAAAATTATAGTTGAGTCACATAAAAACTGCTGAGCAATGAATGTTTGATATGGTTGACTGCGCTTGCCGCTATATAAACGCGCTGTTTGTGCCGGGAAGTCCCGCAGTTGTGTTGTTGTGCTGCCAGAGAGTGCACATGTGTTCCTGAAGTTTGCTTATTATTGTTGCTAAAATACAGATACAGACGAACGCTGGAGCAATTGCCCGTCGCCATGGAAGGTAAGATCTCGAACATACGTCTGCTTGGTTTATGTAAAGTTGGTAAAATTTGTCGTTTTGACTTTAAATGTTATTTATCTTTCATTAACCGGCGCATTTAAAATTGGTGCACCTTAATATCGCTTGGTGGGTCTGTACAATGCTAGGTGCACCTATACCTCTAGTAGTAAAAAGGTGCATCAAGTGACATAAGAGTGCACCAAGTGGTGATAATAATGCATTAAAAGATCTTGTATATCTTGGATGCACCCTTCATTAGCATGTTTTTCATTGGTGCCCTAATATATACATGTTGAATCATTTTACCAAAATGCCTTTTTATTGTACCTTGTTTTTTAGTTTTTGTCAATATTTGCTTCCTAGTTAACTTTTGGCTGTTTTTTGGTGATTATAATTTAATACATTATATCCACCTACTTTTTAGTTACAATGGAAATTACGGAAACACTGAAGAGGCGAATAATGGTGTTCGACGGAGGCATGGGAACAATGATTCAAGCTCTTCGGTTCAAAGAAGAAGATTTTCGTGGTCAAGAATTTGTGGATCATCCCAAATCTTTAAAAGGCAACAATGATTTACTTTCCCTGACACAGCCAGAAAGCATTTACGAAATCCACAAGGTGATTGAATAACA
This sequence comes from Phallusia mammillata, assembly GCF_965637545.1. Classification (NCBI taxonomy): domain Eukaryota; kingdom Metazoa; phylum Chordata; class Ascidiacea; order Phlebobranchia; family Ascidiidae; genus Phallusia; species Phallusia mammillata. The sequence goes on from NC_137255.1 coordinate 24,992,675, forward strand.
ACTTTCCGCTAAAAGCAAGTTTTGCATGTTAAGATACCAAAAATCAAATTTTTGTAATAACTAGCTGAGAAGGTGATGTAGAGTTTGGACAAAATAAACTTTGTTCAGCAGTTTTGTCCCAGCAAACATGGTGAAAATAGAATCTAAGAAAACGGCTTGAGAATTAGTTTTTACTTCATGTTACAAGTTAGTCCCATTAATAAATGGACTAATTTCCTGTTTTAATAAATCTAGGTCTTCTACTGATGCTTAAGTCAGTCAAAGGTTAACTTTAAAATGTGTTTCTGTTTTTTAAGGCCTATTTAGAAGCTGGGGCTGATTTTGTTGAGACAAATACATTCAGTGGAACCAGCATAGCCCAAGCAGATTATGGTTTGGAAAATATAGTGTACAGATTGAACAAGGAATCTGCTCAACTGGCAAAACGGGCAGCAACCGATGTTGGTGAATCAACTGGTAGGTTCGAGCATTGCATTTACATTATTGTGGTGTATTTTTTGTTATGTATGGGGTTATTTGCATGTATGTATATTTGCATGCATCAAGCACCGTTCCTACAACATAATGTAATTGGATACTTCAGTTTCCTGCAAACTAAACAAGTGATGTGAAAGAACTTAATTGAATGTTTTTTGTTACGATGGAACACAATATTTATAACTTTTAAATCATTCATTGGTCTACTTCTCAGGTGTGAAGCGATATGTAGCTGGCAGTGTTGGACCTACCAATAAAACTCTTTCTGTCTCCCCATCCGTAGAAAGACCTGATTACAGAAATATCAGTAAGTATATATGTAGCATGTATATGTTGTTGATCTTAAAATCATGCTCGTTTTAGCATTTGATGAGCTTGTTACATCATACAGCGAACAGGTTAAGGGTCTTTTAGATGGGGGTGCAGACGTTTTGCTTGTTGAAACAATCTTTGACACTGCAAATGCCAAGGTACACCGCGAAAATAAATTTTAAATGCAACAGTTTATACATCACTAAATTTTACAGGCAGCACTCTTTGCCATTGACCAAGTCTTTGATGAAGCTGAATATGCCATGTTCAAAGGAATGCCAATTTTTATATCCGGTACAGTGGTAGACAAAAGTGGTCGGACTCTTTCTGGTCAAACTGGACAAGCTTTTGTAATTAGTGTCTCTCATGCAAATCCATTATGGTAAGTCACCGTAAATTAGTGCTACAATATATAGATTTTATGTAAGTCAGGCGTGCATTACATAATGTTATCCTGCTATTGGCTAACATTGTTTTCACTAAGCTTAATAATGCTCAGCAGCTAGACACAGCCATTTACTTATTCTTTGACAACATATCTTTTCAGATGAACAATACATGTCAGATAAAACAATTTTTTTTCAACAGTTTTTCTGTAGCAAATATTGTAATTAAACATTCATGACTGCAAAAGTTGCACACAACCATCTGCAGGTCACAGGTTTTAGACCCCTGGTTTAATCCAATGTACTTATTTTGCAGTTTGGGTTTAAACTGTGCATTGGGTGCTCAGGAAATGAGACCATTTATTGAAATTGTCGGGAAATACACTGATGCGTTTGTAATTTGTTATCCTAATGCTGGTCTTCCAAATACATTCGGTGGTTACGATGAAACACCAGAAGTTACTGCAGGGCTCCTAGCGGTAAGTTACAAAACAGAACAATGACAAAATGTAGTCAATATATTTAACATGCAATTCATATCTTTATTTGCCATGCATTCAAACGGAAATAAATTGCAATTAAATTCTGAAAACCGACAATGGTGTGACAGGGTAATAAGTTACAAACTAAATACATTTGTAACTTCACTTGAATTGCCTCTCAGATTTTTCCATATATATAAGTCTTTTTTTTAATAAATCATAAATCTAACTTTGATGTCATAAAAATTTGGTGTGTTTTACATTTTCTCTATTGCAACGATTTCATTGACTTATTATTAGGAGTTTGCCAAAGATGGTCTTGTCAATATTGTTGGTGGCTGCTGTGGAACTACACCTGAACATATTCGAGCTATTGCTGATGCTGTAAAACCATTTTCACCGAGAATTCCTCCAACTAATCCTCACAAGGTAGTTGTCCTATTTATGTGGTATATTACTGCTTTCATTATGTTAGTAATAAAATTGCTGATGATGATTTTGTGATAATTAAACCTCTAGAGCAGTGTTTCTCCAACTGGGGGGTATCAAACTTTCGTGACAAAAAGGCAATATATATAAACTTTTTGGATGCAGTTTTTCTGTAATGTTGGCTCTTTTTAGCAGTAATACATTTAGTTTCAGGTTAAAATCCTCTAGCTTTCTTATTTAAGGTAAGTATTATTATATTGAAGCATTGTCAGTGTCTGTAAGAACTCTGTAAGAATTTGTTCTCTCTTTTGCTGTGTGTTTCCAATCAGTTTTGCATGCAAGGTATTTTAGTTGTGTTGGGGATAGCACTATCAGCCTTTTATCCCCTTTCTATGTCCCTCTTTGCAGACACTGATAATGTTTTTTGTTTTGTAGGTAAAATGAATAATCTTACAGATTTTGACCTACAAATAAATGTTTCCCAAATGGTGGTACATAATAAGAGAGGTAGAAATCATCATGAGAAATGCAATTAAATTGGGAAAGATTCCCAGAATTGATTTACTATTATTTTTACCATGTTGTTTGAAACACAGGATTGCATGATGCTCAGTGGTTTGGAGCCCAGAGTGATCAACAAGTACACAAATTTTGTGAACATTGGTGAACGGTGTAATGTGTCTGGTTCAAAAAGGTTTTCAAGACTCATACAAAAAAAGAAATTTGACGATGCCCTCGCAGTTGCTAAGGAACAAGTGGAAATGGGGGCACAGGTAAAAAATGTTGAATACTTTTTTCATGGTTGCAATAAGAGTTCTACTTTGCTTATGGTGTGTTGTACTCCTTTTCTGATCTGATGCTTAAACATTCTCTTTTTCATAAACGTGTGATTTTACATGTACTTTGAAAAGTATAAAACAAAAGTAATTCAATTTCTCTTTAAGCGCAACAATATATCATTTTTTCTGAAATGGAAGCCATTGGTTTCATAGAAACTGCTCTTTTATCAAAGTTGTACATTTTATAGGTCCATTAAAAATGTATTTCTAACATTGCAATGAACATATTTTATCATGGATCGTTACTGTTCTTTTAATTTTAATGTAGTGATGAATTTATGTTTTATATTCCTATGCTTATGTGCGTTTGCAATTTTTTGCAAAACCAAGAACAAATTACTTAAATTGTTTTTGGAACTTTTTGTTAAGATTCTTGACATTAACATGGATGAGGGATTATTGGATGGTAAATCGATGATGTCGAAGTTTGTTAACCTTATTTCATCGGAACCAGATGCTGCAAAAGTTCCCCTTTGTATCGATTCATCAAACTTTAATGTTGTGCTTGCTGGTCTGAAGTGCACTCAGGTACAAGCAAAGACAACTTGTTTATTTATTCCAACTAAACTTTATTCTGAATGATCACATTGGACAGGGCTGCATATTTAAAATTGGACTGTGGCCAAAACTGTAGTGATGGGACGATACCAGGTTTTGAAGCGAGTACCGATACCGAGTACGAATACCACGTGTGTATTCCGAGTACTTAAGTATAGTGTTGTACTTAGTTGTATATCATTGGCTAATTTATCTGCCATGGTCGGGGTACAGGCGTGCACACACACATGCCGAAAAATGTAATCTCCACACGAAAGCGCATAAAAATATACATAACCTTGTGGAACTTTTTCCCGATTTTGTGCTGTCCGAAGCAAATATTGGCAAAAAGTTGCCCGTATTCTTATGGTGTAAACCGGCCTTCGGTATCGAACTATGGTATCGAAAACTGAGATAAAATATTTTGATACCGAGTACGAGTATCGATACCACTAAAATCGTTCTTTACAGAGTACCAGGTACTCGTCCCATCACTATAAAACTGTTTATACTATCTTGTCCTATGTTTTTTGTAAATGTATTTTGCTTTAATTTATCTCATTTAAGTTACCTACAAACAGAAAATTCAATTTTCACAAACCAGTTACCAACATATACCATTTAATTCCATGAGTTTTTTCCTTAAAATCTGAAGCTAAAGTTAAAAATATCTAAATAATTGCATAGTTTCGTCAATTGCATAAAAAAGCCTATGATCGAAATTTTGATGATCGATTACCAGAATTATCTGTACAAATCTATTGTTATACTGATTTAAACCTATATTTTTATCACTGCATACTATAAAAAATTTTGTTTTTCGTATTTCAAACGCATTTTCCCAAATGGAGTTTTTCACAGGGAAAGTGTATTGTGAACAGTATAAGCTTAAAAGAAGGGGAGAAGGATTTCATTGAGAAAGCAACATTAGTGAGAAGATTTGGGGCAGCAGTTGTTGTGATGGCATTTGATGAAGAAGGACAGGTTTGTAAAATATGTTCAGGATGTGCATGTTCTTCTAAACCAGATTTGAAAAACTTATTTTTTGGGACACACTTACATTTTTACAAAGTTCTGATTTTGTGGGGGATTTAAACTTATGAACTTGACTTCTTACATTTTTTGAATCAACAAAAGTGTTCCATGTCCCTCATATTGTACATCCTTGCTTACATGTTTCTGTTAAATTGATCGATAATTTCAAATAGCGGTTTGTTCAACATATTCCTTGCTTTATGAGTTTGTTCAACTAAATTTTTACTATGCTTTGTACTTGCGCTGTTGTATTATGCTTGTACACTCTCAGGGCCCAAGAAAATTTATTCTGTGCATAAACTAATTTGTGGTCACAGCATGCACATTTAATGTAACTCACAGTGGTCCTCAGTGTACTCTGGTAGCTTGTGTGTATGCCTGGACACATAAAACTGTATTCTTTGCATAAACGGGAGTATCGTCACTACACATTTAGTCAGTGGTGGGATTCAGCCGGTTGTATAGAACCGTCTCACGAAATTTTATGAGATCAGCGAACTGGTTAGCATTACTGGTTACTAGGGATGTGCTAAAACTGCAAATGATCTGTTTGGTCGAGCACCGAGCATCTCACTTTAATGCTCGGTGCTCGGCCGAGCACCCTCGGTGCATTATGACGTCACAAAAATCCCGTTTTGTACGTTTTAGCTCTACAAAGTCTCTTCCGTCACCGGCGGTGTTTTATTGCAGCTGTACATGCCCTGGAGTACGCGTTTTCCACTATATAATACATTCGAAAAATAATTCGTTTTTGTCCATAGACACCCTTTAGCACGCTAGTTTCGTATGTTAGCAGGGCATGAATATGCAAATTTAACGCTCGGGTCAGTTTGTGCAACTACTCGGCCGAGCACCGAGCATTAAAAACAGCGATGCTCTGTACCGAGTACTCGGGTTCTGGCTCGGCTCGGCTCGGCTCGGCCCATCCCCACTGGTTACTATCAATGGTTGCATCTTATCTGATACAACGATTTTTAGATCGAATGTAGTTCACGTTTTAAAATATTGCTTTTCTGATAGAACCGGCTGACAAAAAATTTAAATCCCACCACTGCCCATATCTTTACCTGGTAGCCTACTATTACACTTGCTTGGAGCACAAATCTACACCTCGGAATGCGCGCATATTTTATTACTGGTTACTGTCAATGGACTTTTTGCAATAGAACTGGCTGAAGTATATGACTTTTGTAAAAGAACCGTCTGACAAAACATTTGAATTCCACCACTGCATCTAATGTTAAAAATATTTTGTGTTTGTGCAAACAGCATAAAGGAACATCGATTTAATGCTGCAAGGAGTTTATCTCAAACCTTTTTGTTGCCAGGCGACCACCAGTGCAGACAAGGTCCGCATCTGCGAGAGATCATACCGCATCCTGGTCGACAAAGTGAAATTTGATCCGAATGACATCATTTTTGATCCCAACATCCTGACGATCGGCACAGGCATGGAAGAGCACAACGAGTATGCGATCAACTTCATCCAGGCAACGAGGATGATCAAGGAGCTTCTTCCGGGATGCAGAGTCAGCGGAGGACTCTCTAACTTATCTTTTTCCTTCAGAGGAATGGATGTGATACGGGAGGCGATGCACTCGGTTTTTCTGTATCATGCTATAAAAGGTATTTTAGGGACAAATGCTTTTTTCGTTTTTTGTACTGGAATTCGAATGGAAATATCGACTGGTTGTCGTGTTTGTATTGGAACACTGAACATGGTGAAAAAAATCGTATTAAGGCCACGAGTCGTTTTTCCAAATATATGAAAGTGTTTGATGCGTTTTTACTGGCTGGTCTGTTTTGTGCTGATATACGGTACTAGAATATATCAGTTGGTTATAGAAAGTTTGGTATTGGCCTACTTAATGTTGCAAGAACTAATACTTACTTGACAAGCTGCAGAAAGTACACACTCGGTATAGCGCCTTCAATGGGCCTGGCGTACTGTGATTTATATATGAGTGTGCCGTGATCGCTGGTCTGCATAGACGCTTCAGGGCTGATCCCAGTTATGAATTTATGTTCATCTTAAAAGTACACACTGTTTCGACCTATAAGGTCTCATCAGTGCAGCGGACGAGAGATAGACCGTATTGACTAGTGTTGCTATCTAACGGCACTCCAGTTTGTTGAATAACAGGCTTAAAAAGCCATGGCTTAACTATTGAGGCCTTGTAGGTCGAAACTGTGTGCATTGTCTGCAGGTTGTCAAGTTTTGGCTTGATGCTTTAACGTCAATACTTACTTGATATTACTAAATTAAAACCGTATTCTTGGTTCAGGAAGGTTATATTTTAGAAAACTTAGAAACTGAGTCCAATAATAACTTTGGAACAAGCCATGTTCTAAACTAAATGGTAACTTTAGATTAAACTTAATTTCAGCTGGTTTGGACATGGGCATCGTCAACGCAGGCAACTTGCCCGTTTATGACGACATACAGAAAAACCTACTGCGTCTTTGTGAGGACATAATATGGAACAAAGACCCAGAGGCTACGGATAAACTTCTCAAGTTTGCGCAAACAGCGGGAAAGGGTGGAAAAAAACTCGTAGAAAACGAAGAATGGAGATCGTGGGATGTAGAGGAAAGATTAAAGCACTCGCTTGTAAAGGTTTGGAAATTGTTTTGTGTTGTGGTTGATTGTATTAATGTGGGTCCCAGGCTGCCTAAGAGGATTTTTTTTTGCTTTTTTCGGACATTTGGAATTTCGGGGTTAACGTTATTACCTTACAACAGTCGAATCGCTTTGCGCTGTGCAGGCTAAAACCGAAAAAAAAAAACTTTCAAGTAAAAAACGTTTACTTAAAAATCATTTTAACTTAAAAGTAATTTATTGTACGCCGGGCCTATTGAAGGGGTAATACCAAATCAAGCTGGTCTCTCAAGCAGTTCCATATGGCAAGGCACAGGCTGAAAAAATCTAACCTGCGGTGGGATTCGGTCCAGTGTTGAGCCCGTCGAAAGTGGAACCTTCGAAATATGGGATCTGCAGGTCGACCATTAATCACTTGAGATAAACATGAATATGTAACTGGGTTTAGCCCTGAAGCGTTCATGCAGACCAGTGTTATGAATATGTGGTAAAAGTTATTTGTGAGACTTATGTAGGTAACAATAAAAATCATGTGATGTTTTAGCTGTGCTCAACGAAAAAGATTTCTGCACAGTATCTGCAAACTTAAACTTATACAGTTGCGCAATTTGACATCCAAGGCTTGTAATAAATTTCAAGCACCAAGTTTGCTTTGCGTAGTCCCCAAAGCCTCCAGTTATGGAATATATGCTTAAACTTTGGCAATATGGCCCGTATCTGTCGCCAAAAGCCGAAAAACACTATTTACCGAAAAAATTGCTTAACAAAAGTTTGACATGTTTCAGGGAATTGACAAGTACGTGATAGAAGACACGGCCGAATGTAGATTGGACACAGAAAAATATCCTCGCACACTTAATGTGATCGAAGGTCCTCTTATGAATGGAATGAGTGTGGTCGGAAATTTGTTCGGCGCTGGAAAGATGTTCCTTCCACAGGTGAATACGAGAAATAGTAATAAGAGTAAAATTACCAAATTTCGAGATAACAGGCAAGGATTATTATAGCGGAGTGACCTCCGGTTTACGGAACAAAATGAGACCTAAAAGACTGTGTTCCCGCGAAGACTATTGGATTTTAAGAGAAGTGTGGCTTGATTTACTAATGCAATGCAGTGCTAGCAAGAAGTTGATGTTTCTTAGTTTTTTTTTTTGTTTCTTAGCAAATAAATGCGTCCTGTGCCATTTCTGTGCAACCGAACAATACGGATAAAATCTCTTTTACTGGGTGCTGCTGGTACACAATAAAGTAAAATCAAAATGTGTTATGTTATGGTAGACCCTCGAAGGTTTATCTAAAGCAGTGGTTCTTAACCTGGGGTTCGTGGACCCCCAACGGTTCCGTGAGATGGTTTCAGGGGGTCCACGGAGGGAAATATGTTAAGTATCATTAACCAACAGAAGAATATTTTTAAGTTTCTCAACCGTTTTTACAATCCTGCTCAGGACTGCACGCTGTTTATTACACCTAATTATGGCAAGAACAATTAGTTTTTGTGATTGTCTTCTCTATTGTGACATCAAAACACACATGGACAATAGACTTTATAGGACAAGTGATTTATCAAGTTATATGTACCAGAAATATTATCAATTCGATGCGTTGGCCACTACAATACAGAAACGTCATTGATTTTAAAAGACTGTGAAGGTGGATTTAAATGATTCAAAAGTATGACAGGGTATAATGCAAGAAACGTGAAACATAAAAGACTTATGGTAAATTGCGTTGGGGGTCCGTGACTACAAGAAGGTTAAGAACCACTGATCTAAAGCTATAAGCAAGTCCGAACCTGAAAGACAAGTCCAAAAATCCAGTTAAAAACAAATACCTTATGTATCTAATTAGTCCTGATAAATATGTAGCCTAATTAGACCTGAAAAAAAAATATTAGGTGGAATCAAGAAACAAATGCAGCCGGGTTTAAATTCAGTGTGTTTTCATTTTTAATCCCCCCGAAGACAAGGTCCGAATCTGCCGATCCCAAAAGCCGGGCTAGATTGCGGCTCTGACCTGTAGCGAACTTTTATTTATAATTTGTGCATTTAACTTGCCCTACTTTTTCAACCTTCGGCAGCAACACTGTGCCATTTGTAAATCAAAGTGGTTTCTACATTTAATAGACGATCACCAACCAAAGCCAGTGCTGTTGTCGTTAAAATTCCGTGAAGATTTTTGCTATATTTACCTTTATTCTTTTTCAGGTGATCAAATCGGCTCGTGTGATGAAGAAGGCAGTTGGATTCTTGATCCCTTTCCTGGAGCAAGAAAAACAAGAAAAGGCATCCAGAATGGCTGAGCTTGGTATGCAGGTTGACGACAATGTAAGTACAGCATTAAATTGAATGTAACCCCGCAGGACCAATGTCCAGCTGTTGCGAAAATAACGTACTGAGCGCACCAAGTTTTGAAATGTGAAGTTACCTACATTTATTTTGCTTGTGGTAACCAAAGTCGGAGAAATCATATATAAAGTCGATTGAAACTCATTTCCAAAAATGAAAAGTTTAGAACGAAATTTTGGAAATGGCCATGATAAACGGAATGAAATAGCCATGTATTAATATATACTGTGCATTGTACACACAAAACGAAGGGATGGCATAAAATAAAATTGAGTGTTTAAACGCAAAACACCATAACCAACTTATTGTGTGCATTACAAAAATCCCGTACTGCAATCAAAATTCAAATCACTCGCTAATCACTACTGATAATTATCTTGGCAGAATCCGTACAGCGGCACAGTCGTCATAGCAACGGTCAAAGGTGACGTACACGACATCGGGAAAAACATCGTCGCGGTCGTTCTTGGCTGCAACAACTACCGCGTCATTGACCTTGGGGTCATGACCCCGTGTGAGCGAATCCTACAGACGGCGATCGACGAAAAAGCGGATATTGTCGGGTTGTCGGGTCTCATTACTCCTTCACTTGATGAGATGATACACGTTGCTAAGGAGATGGAAAGAAGAGGCAAGAGCTAAATTAAATGATTTGATAACTATTTTTATCCGACTCGTACTAAGAAATTGTAACAAGCATTGGATTTTAGTTTGTCAGGGCTTTGTGTAACATAAACTAGTGATGCACCGAACCCGCCTTAAAAGGTTCGGGCCGAAACCGAATATTGAAAAAAATATATACAGTATAATTTCTAGGGATGTGCCAAAACGGCAAATGTTCTGTTTGGTCGAGCACCGAGCATCTCACTTCAATGCTCGTTGCTCGGCCGAGCACGCTCGGTGCATTATGACGTCACAAAAAAAATCCCCTTTCTACGTTTTAGCTCTACAAGGCCTCTTATGTCACTGGGGCGGTGTTTTATTAAGGTGTACATGCCCATAACGTACGCGTTTTTCCACCATTTGGTGCATTTGAAAAATCATTCGTTTTTGTTCATAGTCACCCTTTAGAACACTAGTTACATATGTTAGCAGGGCGTGAATATGCAAATTTAACGCTCGGGTCAGTTTGTGCAACTACTCGGCCGAGCACCGAGCATCTAAAACAGCGATGCTCGGTACCGAGTACTCGGGTTCTGACTGGGCTCGGCCCATCCCTAATAATTTCTTGATTTTGCGATTGAGCCGAATCTTAAATCCTTTGATGTTTTCAATTATTTTTATTTTTTACGCGCAACAGTTAGTTAGTTCGTGATGTTTCATATTGGCGATATTTACAGTTTCATATAAATCATATGTAATTAAAACAAATCAAAAAGTTTGGTTTCGGCGAATTTTTTAAAAAAGTTCGGGCCGAAACCGGAACACGGGAAAACGGCATATTCGGTCGGAATTTTTTGATCAACCAATACTTAGGTGCATCACTTATATAACCCTAATATCGTGGACACCGTCACACACAGGTATGAAGACGCCATTGTTGATTGGAGGTGCTACGACGTCACGTACACATACCGCTGTGAAAATATCACCTCGCTACAGTCAACCAACTATCCACGTGCTTGATGCATCAAAAAGTGTTGTCGTGGTAAGTACAAGTTTATATATCACGACCGCCTAGATTAGTGGTTCTCAAACTTTTTAATCATGCGGCACATTAAAGAACTAAAAAATTTCTTCCGCGGCACACTTCCCAGGCAAACATAACAGGAGTTTATCATATAATGTTAACTTTCAAGATTATTGTGGTGGGTAAGGGCGCTTCATCACTAATAATAAAAACAAGAACTTTGAAACGTTGACATGCGCATCAGTGTTTCGTCATGAAGTCCTAAAACACCAGGAAATGTTTGCACATTAAAATATAGAATTTTTCGCGGCACACTTGGAAATCTTTCACGGCACTCGAGTGTGCATTTGAAAATCACTGGCCTAGATTCTGTAGGTAATTGCAAAAAATAATGTGCAAAGTTGTTTATGATTTTCCCAACAAGTCAGTGGCTATATTTTCACCATTCCTATGCGCTTAAACGGATTATGCAGTTAACCGGTATGTGATTATTCCAATTCGTCTGGGTTTACTGCAGTAGAGGTGTGCAGTAAATTTTACGTGCCTGAGAAGCAAATTGTAGTAAGCAAAAATTGTTTGGTTTTAAGCAATAGGTGTGAAAGTTAGTTTAAATTTTTTCCTCAAAACCTGGAAAAATCAAGAATCTGAGCTGTAAAGAAGCAAAAAAAAAACTTTCATAACTTGCGGTTATCTGGACTTGGAATAACTGGATTATGCGTATAAGCGGTTTGCAGTTAGCCGCAGCATTTTCTCGACAAAGAATAGTGTAATTGCAATTCAGTACCTATGCAGTAAACGGAATTTGCGACCAACAATTTCAACCTAAACATTCCTTGGTCAGATGTGGACGGCAATAGTGTCTTGCAAATTTTATATCGACTGGTCTTATTTTCATGCTAAATGAGGAAGCTGATTTCATTTTTTGGTTTTGTGTTAAGTGCTCAAACCTTTTAAACAACGACACCAAGATGGATTATGTGGACGAGGTGGCGGAAGAATATGAAGAATTGCGACAAGACCATTACGACTCTTTACTCGATCGACGATATCTCACTCTAGCGAAGTGTAGAAATGCTGGTTAGTTGTTGGAAGTGTAAATGGGTGACAGCATACTAATACACAATAATATAAAACTGAAACAAAATAGCCAAAAATATGTTGATTGTGGTTTGCAAGGCATCTATTTCTTTTATAGTGGAAATTTAAAAAACGGCGATTCCTAGGTCTAACTGGTTTAGAAAGTAATTATGGGTCCCCTTCCCTGAAGGGGACACATTGAGTTTACTCAAATTGTTTGTTTGTTTTTGTTGGTTTTTTCTTTTTTCTTCTTTTTTTTTTTTTTTTTTTTTCTTCCCAAAGTTTGTCCGACTCGTTTTTCCATCAAATGTTTGATGGATTTGGCTGAAATTTACACAGGTGGTAGATATAGTTATGTAGATGTGCATCCCACTTTGTTTTTGTTGATAACCCCAGTATTTACCCCGCTAGCCCCCTAAAATGGGTTATTTTCTTCCCAAAGTTCGTCCGACTCGTTTTTCCATTAAATGTTTGATGGATTTGGCTGAAATTTACACAGATGGTAGATATAGTGATGTAGATGTGCATCCCACTTTGTTTTTGTTGATAACCCCAGTATTTACCCCGCTAGCCCCCTAAAATGGGTGTTTTTACCCAAAATTTGTCCGATTCGTTTTTCCATCAAATGTTTGATGGATTTGGCTGAAATTTACACAGATGGTAGATATATTCATGTAGATGTGCATCCCACTTTGTTTTTGTTGATAATCCCAGTATTTACCCCGCTAGCCCCCTAAAATGGGTGAGTTTTTAAACAGTGTGAGAATTGGCTGAAATTTGGATTTCTTGTATAGTATGCCATTTATAGGTGTCGATTGTTGTGTTCAACCCTGTAGTCCTAACATTTACCCCACAAGCCCCTAAAGTGTAAAACGTATTTGGATGTTACTGGGCACCACAAACGAAAGATTTCTTTGGCGCAATAGTGTTACAAGGGCAACCAGTATGTTGCTCGTTGGTGGGTTGCTTGGTAGTCGTTTTTGCGCCATGGCAGCTATGGGCTTGTTAACAGCCCTATGACGTCAGAAACATTAACGGTTGTTGCTCAAAAAACCTCTAGTGGTTGAAATTTTTAACATTGGTGGATTGGGCTAAAATTTTGCAAGTCATTGTGGTTTTTATATATTTTTTAGTTTGTGTGTCGAACCCAATTAGTTGCCCTACTAGCCCCCTAAAATGGCTCAGTTTTTTAAAACGTTAAATAGGACATACTTCAAACAATATCTGGGGTGAATCTAATTTTATAGTTTGTATTCTACATAGAATAATTATTTAAGCCCAGTCCCGATCACTGTGTTTTACCTTACAACACCCTAATTTCTCATGGTTATCTCGTGAATTGCCTTATTTTCAACTTTGCATGTGTGGGGACCCATGAGTTTTTGCCTGTAGAAACGACTAAGGTTATAAAAGACAGTGACTAATATGGGACCCAATACAAAATAAGAATAGGAAATATATTTATGTTTTAAAATAGGTTATAGTGTATATGCAAGGGCAATATGTGCTAAGCCACCCTTCTAGTTATGAAGAAGCAAATGTTCCTTAAGAACACTTCTGATACCCACATATGTATTTAAACTGCAAATGCATTACCAGTCACTATACAATGTACACACAACGTGGGGTAAATAAAAATGTATAGGTATAAAAGCAAAATAAGTAAACAAGAAAGCAATGGTTAAAAACCAAAACACCAGGCTTGCTGGTTAGGTCGAAGTCTGATATATTTTCTTTGACTGGTTTTGAGTCAGAACCACTCCTTACTACTGCTACTTCCTGTTGTTATGGTAACAAAAAGCATTTTATTTATTTTTTGACAGGTTTAAAGATCAACTGGCGCGACACAAATATAGTTCCTCCCTCGTTTATCGGAACGAGAACCTTCCACGATTACAACATTGAGAAGTTAGTTCCTTACATCGACTGGAAACCTTTCTTTGATGTTTGGCAACTGAGGGGGAAGTACCCGAATCGAGGTTACCCGAAGATTTTCAACGATAAAAACGTTGGTAGGTAAAAAAAACGTGTTTCAAGAAAATAACCTAACCTACGAATTGCGGTGTGCTAAAACTAAAAACCAATTTTACAAGGAAGTTAAATTTGCATCATAATAAACTTAATTTTGGCCGGTACACTTTGCAGTCGAAGATGTGAAAAGGTTATTGAAAGTTAAGGTACACAAGACACGGACTTAAATACTAGTTTCAGTGCGGCTGTTTTTTTGGAAACAAATAGGTTAATATTTTCTAGGGTTGTCAAGTACAGCCGCACTACATTGCCTCATACTTGTGTCACAACACAAACGTTTTTAATTTTGCGTAGTAACTTGCACACATTTGATAGTCATACATGGACTGATTTGGCTTTATACTTGTGCCACATTTTTTAATTGTGTTCGGGTCGGGTTTCTGGATAACATTTTCAGGCTCGGGCCTACTTACAGCTCTGCTTTGGTATTTACAACTCACATGCGTTTTTAGGTGAGGAAGCCCTCAGAATATTCGATGAAGCAAAGGACATGCTTCAACAAGTTATCACAGACGGTTCGCTTCGTATGGAAGGGATGGTGGGATTTTACCCGTGTAATTCAATAGGTGATGATATTCACGTCCACTCGATGGCAGATACACAGCCAAGCAGTGTTCTCTACGGTTTAAGACAACAGGTAGGACGACAAGTTAGGCTTTTATCTTATTTTTTCAACAGTTTAACATTATCATGCAATCGGACAGTGGCTAGTTTGGTGACTCACAAATTAAAAATTACATTTTTTCGGTTCTCGTTACTGGTCGTCATGACAACACAAATTTGCTGTTGAGTGCAAGGAAATAGTTGTATACAAGTGGTCCTGTTTTTTTACTGTTTGGTCTTTTCTGCCTTGCACAAATGCTTGCTGTCTGACATCGCGTTTTCACGGAGTTTCAACTAATAAGTACGAAATTCCAACTGATATTTTGTGTCTTATTGTTTTCCAGACTATCTTACAGCCTTAACACTCATAGTTTATCTGTGGTACCCACATGTATTAGGCCCAATAATAAACTTTTCCCTACAACTAAAAAACTATTATCAAGAACATATAGGTCTCAAACTATGTAAACCGTTGTAAGTACGTAGAAGTTTTGAGTCCAGAAACCCCTTTTTCCACATTAAAAAATTAAACAGTGGGCCGTAATACCTTCAGGTGTTTTATATATAACCGCAATCAAGCGCAATCTTGTATGTTATTTTAATGTTTAAGCACCCCTACTATTTCACCAAACTACAACTAACATAAATATTTCGGCGGATGCACCACTAAGCCGGTGTAGCTCAGTTTCTATAACGCGAGTCCCTAAAAGATTCCTGTAGTAAGTTCGAATCCCATCGCAGGCTAGATTTTGTGGGAATGCCTGGGAGACCGACTTGATTCGGTATGACGCATTCAATGAGCCTGGCGTACTATGAACACAAATGCTTAACATAATTTATTAACAAGCCTGGTCCAAAACGCAATGTATGTTGGGCTCTGATAAAACCGATTTTTTTAGGTAGAGAAGGAAGCAGAATCGAACGAGCCTTACTACTGCTTATCAGATTTTATAGCACCCAAGTCAAGCGGTAAAACTGACTACATTGGAATGTTCGTTGTGTCGTGTTTTGGTGCTGCTGAACTGTGCGCGAAATACGAAGCTGAGATGGACGACTTCAACAGTATTCTGGTGAAAGCACTCGCTGACAGACTGGCTGAGGTAGATAAAAAATGCCGTTGTACCAGTTTCATATTATTACTATGGACTTTTGTAATCAAGTTTGTACGTTTAAGCAGGCGTGCACAACCCGCGGCCACGGCGACGAATTTATGTGGATGTGAATATGTGTGTTAACTATGTATTGCCGGCCGTAGATGAATTAAAACGCTTTGCTAGGTAGGGTCTAACTGGATTTTGTGGGTTGGAATGCTATATATTGCGGTTGTCAATAGGAAAAAAGGTTGTGCACTTGGTTTAAGAATGTAATGTTATTCTAAGCTCAGTTAACGAAATTGCAACCAAAAAGAGAACTGCGAAATATATATTCCACGAACGCCTACTTTAGGGGCACAGTACAAACTTTTAAACCGAAATTATATTTTTTATCTTATTTTTAACAGGCATTTGCCGAAGCGTTGCACGAAAAAGTCCGCACAGTTTTATGGCCTTACTCAACAAGTGAAGATCTATCGGCTGGCGATCTGCTCAGAGTCCGATATCAGGTAAAACTCAATTTATTGCCTCGTATACGCTATAACATAAATTTTGTCCAATTTGATTAACCCCGCTTTGAAACGCCTTAATTAGCGCTTGGATTAGTGGTCGACAGCCTGCGGCCCGCTAAGTCTAATTATACGGCCAATGTTGTCCACACACACGGGTTCCAATAGGACAGTATATTTTCCCCTCCTGTAATTCCAAAAACGTATTTTATTGATCACATGTGTTCTATCTGAAAAATCACATGATTAGAAAAGTCAATAATAAAAGATTTGCCAAATAGGGAATTTTTCTGCTGGTGCCAAAGCCCGACTCTAAACTAACAGTATTGTTAAAGCTTTCGAAACAATCTTTGTAGTTTGACCAAATCCTGTTGGTATACTACAGGGAATTCGACCAGCACCAGGTTATCCCAGTCAACCGGATCACACCGAAAAACTGTCCATGTGGAAGTTGATGTGTGCTGAAGAAGCCATTGGAACCTCATTAACAGAGTCACTAGCCATGAACCCAGCAGCTTCTGTCAGTGGTTTGTACTTTGCCCACCCGCAAGCCACGTACTTTGCCGTTGGAAAAATCACCAACGACCAGGTATGCTGGATCAACGTTTAAAAAGGGCAATTTAGGGGGAAAAAACATTTGAAGTTCTTGACCTAGTCAGCCACGCTGAACTGTGCCCTGTCAGGCTTGCTTAACTAAAATCAAATTACCCTTTTAAGGGGTTATACTTTGGGAAAAACTTCTGTAAGTAATTTGGTAACGGTGTGATTTGTACCTTTGTTAATATTGCTGAAGGAAAAAAATATGGTTCCTAGCCTTACTGTAGTTTACATTACAGCATCACTGTTAATTAAATAAAGGGAAAAACTTGTGTTAAGAACCTGTGGAGCAAAATCTGCCGGTAAAATTAAATTTCTGCGTCTTTTTTCAGGTTACTGACTACGCAAACCGAAAAGGAGTGTCTGTACAAGAGGTGGAGACGTGGCTTAGTCCAATTCTAGCATATGACAGGGATTAATGACGGATAGATTTTGCTCTACAGACAGTTTTTCAGTGGTGCATGGCAGATGCTTCGCCATGTAAATGCGTTGAAAATTGTCTTTTATTTGTTGCAATCGTACGTTTTTACTCTTTTCAGTTCCACGTTAACCTTGTTCCTATTTTTGCCTATCGCGCTGTTTTATTTACACCAAGAGATGCAAATCATGGCAATTTGCGTTCACGCATCAATAAAGTACACAGTACTTGCAACAGTCTGTAGTATGCGTCCAAATTAGACAGACAAATTTTGTTTACACTTCAGCATGACCTTAAACAAGAAGATTCGATTTCAGGTGATTTTCTGGGTATTTCCCTTTAATTTACTAAACTTTTGGAACCTTTAGAAGAACGTCAATCGTTTCTACTTTCTAGTACCTAAAACAAATAACATTTACGTAATGTTAAATTATCATGCAGATTATATATATCACATGTGAAAGCACACCAATGTAAACTTTTGTTTTTCGGTACCAAGCAAATAGCGACAAATGTACATACTGACACACATAGGTTCGGAAAATGTACCCTTTTTGGTTTTAGATTTTTTTGGATTTTGTTTGCAGTGTTTGTAACTGTAGTACTGTACTGTGATGGAAATGGTTTAATATAAATAAAATATAATGGGAACGTGTTTAAACGATTTACAAACTCTCGTAAAATCAGTTTCAAATGAAGAAAATGAAAGTTGTGTTGTGCTTTCGGAAAACGTTAACCCTTCCTCAATTGCTGTTTCGACTCAAAACATGACTGCAAGTGAACTTCCATTGGCCAATGCAGAGAAGAGGTAAGCTTGTATTTAAATAAATGTAAACAGAGCCCCAAACCTACACTTACTGGTGCTATTGCATATTAAAATAACAATTGTTTTAAAAAACGTTATTCCCTCAGATTTTGTAAGATGTTTTGCATTCAGTAGAATAAAAAGTACATAATTTTGAAAGAAATTTCAGACATGGTGTATAGCGAATTTTACAAAACATCTCATATCTTTTGCAGAGCTTTATCTAAGAAAAAGTGGAAGGACCAACATAAGGCTAGTGTAAATGCTTGTAAGTATATGAAATGACCTAACCGATATACTTCAGTCTTTGTTGTGCCTATACCTGTAAACTTCCCTAAGTTGACAAAATAGAATAGAAATAACTCCACCCTATTGTAATATAGCTAAAATATAGACTGACAATATGCATACAAACACCTCAAGGCAAGGTTCCCAACCTGGGCTTTGTAGACCACCAAGGGGTTTGAGACGTTCACAATGCCCTAAAAAAATAAATACAGAGTAATTTTAATGACTGTAAAAAGTGGTAATTGAAACTAGGGCTTAACAGAATGAATCAACTTATAAAAGTGATCCCCTATACAAATGTTGGTTGTCACTGTCAATTCTTCTGTGGAAAAAAACAATGTGAACATATTTATCATAATTTCTCACTCAAAACTGTTGTTTTATTGCCTTAGCTGAACGGGACAGAAAAGGAAGACTTTCCACTTGCATCGCAAAGTTGAAACAATTGCTTCCTGCATGTAAAGCAAACATGGTATTTTCAAATTAAGTTTTTTTAAAAGGTTCTGTGAATTGAAATTCGATGATTGTGTTGCTTTTATTACAGACAAAAGAAGCAATCATTGAAAAGTCTATTAATTTCATTAAAGATCTACAACAAAAGCATGAAGATATGTTAAAGACCGACGCACCAGAGTGTTTATGTAAGATTTTACCCTAATACTTTATGTTACGTTCCATTATTCCATGTGTTTTTTTGCAGTAAATGAGCTTAGTGCATTGAGAAAACAAGTACTTGAATTAAAAGAACAAGAAAAAGTTTATCAATCACTTCTTGCTTCACATGCTATTCCTGCCAATATCAACGTCCAAAAGGTAAACATATTTTTGTATTTTTAAGGTACACAACAAAGTAGAGCCAACATGTTATATTTAAAGATATGGCTAGTGGTCCGATTATGTTAATTATGTGGGGGGCGACAAAAAAGTCTTACACTTATTTAAAGAATACAGCTTTTTGATTTTTGTTTCTGTAGAAGCCGAAAGTGCCCATTGTACGAAAGTCCAAGGCAAAAAGTGCTTTGTCTGAAGCAACACATAAAGACAAAACAGCTGTAACAGAAGCACCAACATCTACTAATCAAGTCAAACCTACAGCAAATATAGTAAAACCATTACCTGAGGTTGCATCAAATGGACAGGCAACTGCTGTTAACAATTTATCAAGAAAAGAAAGCATAAATTCAACATCTAACCATTTGACTGGTGTGAATAACAATGGAATGCAGTTAGCCAGGCAAATGATGGACATAATGTTGTTGTTATGTCTTGTGCAACAATTTCTTAATGGTGCCACCTTTCCTTGGAGCAAAAATAAAACTATTTCTTCGGATGTAACTGCTGAAGGAGACAAGGGGTCTACTATTACTCATCCATCTGAGAGAAATACCACCTCTGAACATAACACCATTACAAAAGAAATAGATACAGCAAAAGTTTCTACCAGTCCGCCTACTGATGAACTAATCAAGGCACTTTCTAGTCCAAAATCAACCCCGGATTTACAAAGCAATCTCACAGTTTCACCAAACATTTCCAAGTCTGGTTCTTCGGGGGAAATGGAAACGCCATCTGTTAACCAAATACCTACTGTATCAACCCCAAGACAAACTAAAGCACTGTCACCAGATATAGAAAGGCCGTCTACGCTGCAAATAGAAAAGATTTCAGACCCCACTTTGCCAGAAATATCCCCATCCCCGCAGGCAGATAACCTTTTAGCCTGGCTTCGTTCCTCAGAAGATACCTCAATGGATGCTGAAGCCACCACTGTGCCAACTGTCTCGACCTCCCTACAAAACCGAATTTCCGGCTCTGCAGCAATACACACTGGCAAAGACCTTGTCAACTCCAGGACTCCGTTTACTCAGAAAAGGTCAAATATGAATTCGTTCGACATTGCGAATCTAATGAAGCCAAGCGACGTGAATACGGACACTGCTACATCTACCACTGCAGCGGGAAGAACCAAAGATCACGTGGACAGTGACGTCATAGAGTTCAACGCCGCCTCGTCATGCGATATCACCCAGCAGTCATTCGAAAATGACATCCTGGACTGCTTGCAAGGACTAACCACGCCTGAACCGCCATCACGACACGGAGCCGGTAAACTAGATGCATTCATGCGTGTGGGAATCAATACAGCGGAACGAGGCGACCAATTAGCATCGGACACGCGAAAACGAGATCAGAGCATCTCGAACACTTTAAACGAGTTCCTGTACCCCGATTCAGTGCATTGTCCACCGGTCGATGCCCCCTCGCCTTACGCCGTCTCTGTGGCATCAAGGTCGCACGTAATGACCCCGAGGGTGCTGAACACGAGCGAAACACCGGTTGGAAAGATTGTCTACCCTAACCCACACCATCTCCATCACCAGACGTGTCCTCCTCAAAACTCCCAACAAACCGCCCCTTCATTATGGCAACCTGCTATAGCTGAGTTAACTCCAAATAAGCAACTGAGCGCCGTCGGATTTTCAGACTGTTTTTCACCTATGTCAAGCCACTATATAAGTCACCAAAGCACTCCACATTTCCATCAGAGACTCTTGCCTTCGTCACACAGCACTAGAATAAGTCAGAGTCTGGCTCCGAGCGTATCTTGGATGCCGAGCAACAAGCAAACGGTGGCTACAGTGAGCACTACTCTTCATACTACACATGTTAGATCTACCGCTGCGCAAGGTTAGTAAGGTTTTTAACTGTTTACACCTGTTTTGTTATGCGCTTGAGTCGGCATCATATGGCCTAAACCTCCTTGGTAGTGAATAGGCATGTTGTCAAAACAACCTTTATCACAGTGGGGCCAAATAAAGTTAATGTGATTAGGTCACGGGCCGCAACTTTATATAACACAAGGTGATTTTACTTTTTTGCGTACCATGTATACGTATATTGAGTTTGCTTTCGCATTTGATTTTAGCCGTATTATGGTCAGGTCGCAGAAAAATAACACCGTGCGCATTATTTTGCTCAAAAATACATAATAATTGGACTTGTTTTCCAGTACATTTGAAATCCAAGCGGGCCGCACAACCGTTAATGCCCAACTTGGCCCGCGGGCAGCGGGTTGCACACCCCTGGTTTAGTTGAACAAACAACACCGACTAAATATCTTCATCTTTTGTTCCAGCGGTAAGAACCGAACAAACGAAGCCTACACCGACGAAGAAACGGAAAGCGTCTAAACAACCACAGTCAAGTAGAAAGAAAAAACACCAGGTTAAAGGTGAGAATTAATACCATTTTAGTGCAGTGATTTTTAAACTTTTTGTCTTCTCGGCGTCGCTTTGAAATCGCCGATCAGTTCTTGAGTTGTAAGTCGGGCCGGGTTCGGGCTTAGGTTTCTTAAAAAAAACGGGCTTGATTCGGACCTGACTTTACACTCTGTGTCAGTAGTTTATTTGAATAAATGTAACAAACTAAGTAGGCAGTTGCTAGACCTGAAGTAAATAGCCCTAAAACGCCTTGTTCAAAACCAATTGTCTATGTGTTTGTTGTTTTGGTCTTTCCTGAGGCTCAATGCATAGGCCTGTCAATCAAAATTTCGGGCATAAACGGGCTTTTCAAAAATGTTTCGGGTTCGAGCTCCTATGTTAGGCACGTTTCTCTGTCATCCCTTGTTACATTTTCGGCAAAGCAGCTCATCTTCTATTGCCTTAATGATTTAGCATGCTCGAACCTCCTAAAACAGGTCCACCGGCCCCGGTTAAGAACCCAATTGAGTTAGTGTTGACATTTTGGATATCAGTATCCATATTTTTTCAGACACCTCAACTACACACTGTGGTCTTCAGCCAACTGCTACCCCTGATATTTCACAGCGAGCTGGTCCTAGAACCCAATTCTTGCATCCACAGTCCAACACCACTCCTATACGATTCTACCACGGCAATGATAATAGCCGTCGAATGTATCCTGCTGTCCAGAACCTTAACCAGGTTGTAGGTCATACGCCTGTGACTTATAATCCGGATCTTGGTAGTCAGTCCAATCTCTTCCACCAACAGGGGGTCGCGTATCCTGGGGGCCCACCTAACCCCTATTTTCCCTACAACACCAGAATCCCCCAAAATCAGCAGATCAACTATGTACCCGGTTTTGCTAACGCTAATAATAGCAATAACAGTGCACAGAGCGAAGAGGCCGTAGCCAAGTCAAGCAAAGCTTCTCAGCATCATATCAAACGAATTTTAGCGTGATGACTGGATGGAAAAAGAATTTGAATCAGGGGAAATATTAGTAGTAAAATTGCACTTTCCGAATCATGTGTGTGTTTGTGTTGATTACATATATATTGCAGATAATATATATATCGCGACTTCAATATCCGAGTACGGATGGATCCGGATAACCGCATAGTCCGTTTATTTGCATGGGGATCGTAAATCCCTTCAACTGTATTCATTTGTGAAGAATTACTCCGGGTAAATGCACATAAAAAGCTTCCAAAAGAGGTATTTGATTAACCGAAATCGTGTAGTAACCATTGCCTAACCGGCCAAGCTCCTAACATTTTCGAAATGACACGACAGTTGGGGTGAGGGAATTTTAACTTACTAATTTTTGTGTGTCTATTAACTGCTTAAAATTGATCGGTTTCGGGTATGTATCCAAGGTTCACGTTACAACTGTGGTTTGACCAAATGCTGACACTTTTGCTGAGCTAGGCCACTGTAATATCGTTTTTTGTCACCAGCACAACAACAAAGTGCCTTCTTTTCATCTCCTTGTGTCTGTGCAAGCTCCATTATTTTTCACAACTATATATTGTTTGGAGACCACAGAGTGTTGTGCGAAATGTATGATTGTTTGTCAAGAAGAAAAGAAAAAACAAAATAAAGCGTTTGTTCCTCGCACCAAAAACAAAAAATCGAAATACTGCAATAAATAATCAGTTGAAAGGTGATATCGAACTCACAAACGTGCGGACGAAAAAAATAAAGGTTTTTTTCTCTTTTGGAAACACTGCACAGCGCTCCATAAGGTACAGTTCTAAAGACATGTCGTCTGGAAAACGACTTGTATCGCATTGATAACATAGTCGTCTTTATTCTTACAAATTAGAACTTTGCTCAAATTAGGAGTAAAATGAGTACACGGTTTTCGAAAGGCATATTTGTGAACCTGAGTTACAAAACGTGTGGGGATATTTATCGTGTAAGCGATTTGTTAAGTATTTCCCAAACCATAGTTCGACGCAGAAGTGGCATATGGGATTGGGTGAAGTTAAGAGGGGCGTCACGACTGAGGAATTCGGCAAAGGTGCAAGTAAACACTCCACAATCTGACCCGTTCAGCTGTTGTGGAATGTCCTGCAAAATGTTGGGTAATAAGTTGGACTCACAAATTTGGTCTGAATACAAACAATTAAAACTAATAATACCCTAGACAGAAATGTTTAAGGTTCGGCCCGTGGGCCAGAAGGTTAGGGACCCACAGAGATGTTTGAATTTTAAATAAGTGTGGCCCACTGTGTGTTTTTGTATGGATTTTCCACAAACTATAAATGAGAGAAGCAGCATATAGTTACCTGATTTGAACAAGACATGGTTTTCCAATCGCTCGCATCATAAGTAGTTTTCTTCTTATCCATGTGTTCACTCTCTAGATATTCTTTCAATGTTGTAAGGCATTCTGTGTTAATGCCTCCCATTGAGTCATAATATCTTAACTCTTTGCAGCGAAAGTCGGCAATCTTTATATAAAAAAATATTTTATATCACATGAATATGTTTCATATACATCGTAAAAATAAGAAAAGTTACAAGTGTTAACTTCATATCCAAAAATGGGGAATTATCAAAGATTTGGTCAATAAATATACTATTGAGTTTTGCTTGTCAACTAACTGATTTTTTGGTTTTAGTCCACCATTAGAGCACTTTTTCCCAAACTATTAGGTTTTGGACTATTTTTGCCACATTAGTGATCCAAATAAAAAAGTGTATCAATGAACTTTCATATATTATAGGCCACAGACCCAGAAAAACGCTTCATCATCAGAAAAAAATGGTTGAAAGAGCATGTATTTCAATATACGCAACAAATTGTAACTTACTGCTAATGTCCAATGGACACCAAGATGTACGGGGAATATGACAAGTGATTTTGAGAAGATATCAACCTTCTTTGTCCATCTTCGAACAGACTTGTAACCTTGTTTGCTTAGCTTGGGGTAGAAGAAAGTGTTCATGGCATGAGCAGATGGAAGGTTGTCTGTGACTTTTGAGCGCTCCACGATTAATTCCATGTAGAAGTTGATCACCTGTGATCAGTTTGTATTTTCACATACAAATACACAACACTACTGAAGTAAATGAGATATACAACTAAACCTCTTAATCTGGACCTGTTCACACCAAAATATTTGTCCTAACTAGGCGAAGATATGGATTAACCAAGGTTTATTGTTAGAAATTAAAGTCTTCTATAAAATATGTTTGTGTTAAATTCTAATTTTATGGTTTACCAACAGCAAATTTGGCAATCTTGTGCAACAAGCACACAAAAAAACAGAAAAGAAACACCAACAAATATAGACTCCACTTGTTTCGATCCAAAGTCATTACAGTCATCATTTACTGGGGATGGGCAAAAATTGCATATGTGTATTGTTACATCACAGACAGCGTTTTTGTTCTTGGAAATCCTTTCAAAAAGTAGTTTCACACGATAGCAGGGAATGAATATTCAAATGTAATGTTCAGGTCAGTTTGTACAACTGTTCGGCTGAGCACTCAGCAAAAACAGAAATGCTTGGCTCACCCCTTCCCTACCATGTACTAAACAAAGATCTTACCTCATCATTGAGCCAGTTCAACCCACTCAACGTTGCCATGTGCTCTCGAGTGATACTGATGTTAAAAGCTTCCACAAGAACTTGATGAGGGGGAAATGGAATTAAAGCATCATCTACTTTACTTTCAGCTTCCTGCAAATCACAAGCACATGTTGTAAAAATAATTTGAAAAGCTGATCAATACGATGCAATAATGTAGTTGTTCAGTACAGAAAATTGGACTGAACTGGATGCAAACAAGAGTATTTACTTCGGACTTGTATCTTTTGCACAACAAGTCGGGTTACATTTAGTTTAGATTTTGTTTTTAACAAATCAGTTGCAAATGTTTTTATTTCATAGGAGACAAAAGTCTCAAAATAAAATATGTTCTATTTACCAAGGTTAGTTTTGGTTAACTGATCTGAAGCAGCTGAATCATAGTTGCCTTACTAAACAAACAAGTACAATGCCCTGGTTCAGTAGCCATATACCAATGAACAATTTGCGGTATAACAATTATGTGGTGACCATCACTAACCTCGGATAGCTCTTCAACTGGTTCAGGTTCCTTTGGGGTGACCTTTAACCTCTGCTCCAGCAATTCAGCAAGAAGTTCTTCTTTGATCTGTCGCTTTTCGTGGAGAAGTCGAGCTCTTGTTTCCTCCTCTACAAGAATTCTTTTTCTTTCCTGTTCTCGCCGACCATAAGTTTTTACTCTGTTAGCAAAAATACCAATTGTAGTTACTAAGATTGAGGGCAAAAAGCCAGCTTTTATCTTTTTTTATTTGGCTCATTTTTAGGTTTACACAGACTGCTTAAGTCATGTGCAATAAATTTAATACTTTAATTTGTCTGTGAAATTGGTTAAATTGAAATTAAACAAAAAGTCTTTCAAAGAGTTTCGATTATGTTTTACCCTTTCAAATTGACAAAAATAAAAAGGGTTAATAACTTAGCAGGACTTTCCAATAAGTTTTATTATTTTTTGTAAGTTTTCAAACCACTTTATCTGAACATTTTATCCATAGTTTATTGCTTAACCTTTTACCAACAGACACTTACAAATCATGGACAAAATTCTTGGCGAGATATGGACTTTTAGGTGAAAACCAGTCAATCGGAGAACTAGATGATGTCTTAGGTGTAAACAAATTTTGTGCTGTGAAGGTTTTTGAAGCTAAAAAAATTTGTGGTTGTTTAAAAATAATGAAAACAAATCCATCAAATTCAAGCATACGTGTTTTCAAAACTGATTCAGACTTGATTTCTTTTTCAAATCGTGATTGTAATGTTGATGCGGGTACATTTTTTGTAAGATCTCTGCACAAAAATTGGTCATACTAACTGTAACTAGGATACATAGACTAGCCAAGCTTATTAAAAATAAATTCTTACACTAATCAAAGCTACACCAATTAATGAAAAAATTTTCAATAAATTGTATTTATTATTTACAGGCTATTTGGCTGACTGTTTTGAACAAGCTACAATAACTGTTTAGGTAATTTACATCACTTAATTGTACTTACCCCTTGTACTTTGAGGTTGGAATGATAAATTGAGATGTGGAGGTGTCATTACGACTCATTGACAATAAATCTGGAACATTCCCTTTCCTTATCTAATTGAAAATAAAATATAGATCCAAAATCAAAATCCACAAAAGTTATTTTCACACAAATGGTTTACTTACACTTAAATTCTCGGAAGGGCTAGGTGTACTACACAAGTCAATAAACAAGTCCGCTTGTTTTTTTGTTTCTGGTTGTTCAGGAGTTTTTTTCCAGTAATGATGTTTACAAAATATGTTCTCAGTTTCAGCAAGAGACTTGTTCCTGTATTGTTCAATCAGAAGGCGGTATTGGTCTCGTTGTTTAATATCTGTGCATCTTTCAATTTCGTTGATCTGACACGGCCGCTTGTATGGCTAAACAACATAATAAAGTAGAATCGACGACAATAGAGCAAACAAATAAATAGTTATTATAAGCAGTTAAGACATAGATAATTAACTGGAATCAGTCATGAAGCTTCCATACAGATCAGCAATTACTGGACACTCATTATTGAAAGCGTTATACTGCATCAGCTGGTCACCTCATTTGAGGCAGGCAACAGTGCTTGTGATCCAACTTTTAGCAGGTTATCAACTGAGCCTGTGTAGCTCAGTTGGTAGAGCACGAGTTCCTGAAAGACTCCTGGCGTGGGTTTGATTTCCGCTACAGTCTAGTTTTTTTTTCTAGCCTATGCCTTGGCATATGGTGAATGCTTGGTGGCCAGCTGATTCGGTATAATACCTTCAATCGGTCTGTCATACTATGATTATTGTATGCAAAAATGTTCTTACATGTTTTGCTATTCGGTTGGCATACTTGTTTGGGGATTGTCGAAACATTTTGTCAAACATTGTATGTGACCTGAAAAGCACATAGTCTTCAACTCTTCATATACATCACTTTCACAAAGACACAGAAAAACATTCATAAAGGCAATTTTTTTCATACTTGTTGTGTGAAGCAGATTTTCTTTGAGTTGTGGCACTAAATGCTGCTTTACTGGACTTCAAGGAAGATTCTGAAACAAAAAAATGTACCTTACTTGTTGTTAAAGTGTACAATGTTGCAAAGGTGGGCAAGCAACTTTAGTGGTACTGACATGCCAGTCTGCAGAACATCCGGTATGGATAGTATGGCAGCTGCACACCCGAGACTATTTTTTTCAAGTTTGATTGCACACTTGAGACATTTTTTAGGTCTGCGACACCTGGTGTGTTTGTTCACTTTAAAAAAAAATTTGCCTTCGAAATTTTCGTTTCACATTAGTTAACCAGTGGCGCGATTGCATTTGACAGTTATTTTGAGATTTTGTTAAATATTTGCAAATCGGTTAGATTTTTCTTGATGAGGTGCACACTTAACTGGTTCATGCACACCTTAAAATTTCTTCGTGCACACCTTCACACCTGAAAATTCTTCGTGCACACCCGAGATCTCAGCGAAATGTGCCATAAAATCCAATGTGGCAGAACATGGCAGTTGTGGACAAGATCTTGGCCATGCAGGACCAACATGATCCATGTGTGCACTAGCAGGATCCTAGGATCCGCTTGTAAGATCAATTTCAGCAGGCGCAATGTAGTAGAGTTTAAGGCAGGACAATTAAACGCCTATGGGGCTAAATGCCTGTGTGCAGCCCTATAAAATTGGTGTGCAGCTGCCATACTCCGCAGACTGGCTGACATATAGTCTTTTGCTACCATACACTCACAAACAAACCCTTTTAGTTGCTCTACAGTCTACAGGGCAAATAAACTAAGTGAACCATCCTAACTATGGTCATAAAAGTGAACAACAACAGTACCACAATAATTAATGTTCAATCACAGAAAAAACGTATTTTAATAGTTGGCAAATATATGTATTGTTATTAATGTATCGGACTTAGGAA
Organism: Phallusia mammillata; assembly: GCF_965637545.1. Classification (NCBI taxonomy): domain Eukaryota; kingdom Metazoa; phylum Chordata; class Ascidiacea; order Phlebobranchia; family Ascidiidae; genus Phallusia; species Phallusia mammillata. Next base: position 25,021,402 of record NC_137255.1, read on the forward strand.
TACCATCAACGTTAAAGAAGATACTAGCTTGAAAGCTTACCTCTGTCTTCTTTTTTGAAAAAACTTTCCCGTCTTTCATAAAAACTAAATCGAGGCTTTACTTTTTTCGTTACACTTTCCGACATGACGAAGTCCAGTAGTAGAAAGACAAAATTGTATTGCTATTATGGAGGTGTTGATTTTGATCAACCCTAGGTTGAGGGAAAGGAAGTAAAATGTGTTAATTTAACCATCAACCCCTTTAAAATTGAAAATTAAACTGCAGTGTTTCCCACAAACATTTTATCAGTGTTTTCAAATTCATTTTCGGCAACAATAGAAATGTTAAAAATAAGTGTTGTGTTCAGTTTAGGTACATTTTTTAAAGTAATACAGAAGCAATTAACTATCGCACCACAAATAAACATACAGACAGAAAATTCTTCAACACAAATGATCAATTGTAACCAAATTCTGTAAAGAAACGTTATTATTAACGTATTTAAGATAACTCATTTTTAGTTTTAAATAGAAAAAATATTCAAAAAATAAACTTTTTTATAGTTCAGATTATGTGCTTGATTTAAAACATTTAAGAGTGGTTTCTTCTAAGTACATTGAATACCAGTACAAACCGCAACCCCAGAGAACTCGTAAAACCGTGCGACGCTGCAAGTTTCTTACTTCGTGGTGTGTTGTGGTAAAGCATGAAATTTATAGGTTGGCGAAAAGAACTGTGAAACTATGCAACAGGTCTTGTCCTACAAGACTTAGCAAATATGCTGGCTAATATTGATGTGCTGGCTGATTTGAAAACGTAACCTAAATTGCAATTCTAATCAGTTTTAAGTTAAAAAAGTATACAAGTATCTTATGCTATAATACCATTTCGAGTGTTTATTAGATTAGCAACAAGGAAATATAGTTTCAATATGGATTTTGAGAGTGTACCTGTTATCGATTGCAAAAACTGTTTAAATGAAAATCTAATTAACTAATCATAATTTGCTGGAGATCGCAGAGCAGATGGTTAAAGTATTTTCGGAAGTTGGATTTGCATTTTTGAAAAACTCTGGACTATCATGGTAATATGACAAGACTTTTTTAAGCTTCGTTTCTGTTCTCGTAGGCAGTTGGTTGATGACGTAAATCGTGCTGGAAGGCAGTTTTTTTAAAATTTAAACGTTTAAGTAGCCAGTTGCTGGACCTGACCCAATGAGGCAACAAAGTATGGGCTTATCAATCAAACTTTCGTGCCTAAGCAGGCTTCCCAGAAACGATTCGGAGCGAGTTTCGGGTTTGGGCCGGGTTCGGGCTCCAATTTCAGGCCCATTTGCAACCCTGCGTTAGATTGCAGCTGTATTTAAAAGGGCATAGGAACGTTAAAAAAAAATTCGCAAAACAAATATTACGGCCGTTAAGTAAATCAAAGGTTAGAGCTTTCCAACACTTGCAGACCACTTAACTTTACGAAGTTGTACATTGGCGAGAAATATGATTTTTTTACATAATTATGCAGTCTCAATTCGAAAAGACCTTTTGATTACAAGGAGGCTTTCAATGTTTCTGGGGAATTTGGCTCGGATTCTGGAGTGGTATGGCCTGACAATTTGTCCCCGCAGTTTTCAATCGCGTTCCAAACAATGATGAATGAGGCCAAGAGTCTTAATTACTCTTACAATTCTTAATATTTTGTCTGTTGGACTAAAATTACAGGTTTGTTACTTTTAAAAGGCTAATTTCATTCCGGAATATATCGCTTTGAAATCCTCTCGCTGTCACCATCATTTCAATGTGTTTAATAAGCTTAATTGAACAAAACTTTGCTATAAATTCTTAAAGTCAGATTTTAACATCTTCAAAACCAACATTTTAACAATTTTTGGATAAAAGTTTTTTTGAAAAATGTCATTCTTTGATCCACCAACAAGGCAGCCACACGACCTTCAGAAACCTTTACTATCCTGCCATTACAAAACCGGTAATACCTGGACAACTGCGAATAGGTGAACACTCCGATTTTGGAACAATAACTCTCTTGTTTATGGATCAGATTGGAGGTCTTCATGTAGCACACGTGAATTATTGACTGCTTTGGAATACCTTAACAAAAAATTTGCCGAAATGAATAATTATTAGAGTGGTACAAAAGTTACTCGTGAATTTCAGAATGCCAAAAAAAACTATTAGATTTAGCTCTCAAGGTAAAATGGAAGTGCCGTTTTTAGTTTTTTCTATACCATAAGTTTTTTAAGCAAGAGCAAAAACAACGAAAGTTTGGTGCGTTCCTCTCTCTCTCTGCCTCTCTCTCTCTCTCTCCTTCTTTTTTTCTCTTTCTCTCTCTCCCTCTCTCTCTCTCTCTCTCTCCCACTCACTCTCTCTCTCTCATATGTCACTTACATTACATATCCCTGAAATGGCTCTGCTGCACAATAAAGCTTGGACCGCTTCAACAGGATGATTTCTAAAGGGGGGTCGACAAGAACAGGGATAAAAACAATACCTTAGGCTGGCAACACTTCAAACTGGTTGCGTGAAATTAATTGCTGGTAAAAATAACAAGAGGTAGAATATAGGGCTGTTAAAGGAGGGAGAATAAAACCGAAAACTTTAATTAATTTTATTGAAATTATGAACTAGTACGTTTGTCCAAAAAACAAACTGTTCTTTGATATCCCCAAATCTGCAATTTGGCATTTTGAAAATTGCAGTATGTTGGACGCGTGACTTGAACTGAAATGTACTTAAACTGAAATGTATAATGCTTGTACTGAAATATAAACCTCTCAGTAAATTTGATATATTTGATGAAAATTTCTTTAGTGATTTTTATTTCTATTGTTAAACGGGTAAGTCCCAAATCACAAGGCGCGAGAGATGAAAGTTTTTGTTGAAAAAATTGAAAGCACCTATTGTTTAAAAAGATTTCATTTGCCATTAGCAGGTAGTTTGGCAGGATTTATGCACTTTACTGTTATTTTTTTCAATTTGCTGATCAGTAATAAAAATGGAGGATACGATTCCTATGGTCGATTTTAAACAGCTTATGACAAGTGATGAATCTGCTTCAAAGAAAGATGTAACAGAGATGGGAAAGCAACTAACAAAAGCATTGTCAGAATTTGGATTTGCATATTTGAAGAACACGGGATTTTCCATGTGGGTTGGTTGGTCTGCATGCTTGTATGTTGTAATTACATGTGCAGACTGTACTTAAATTTTACCAAACCACGAATCTATGCAATTCATTTACAAATCCTTACAAATCTAACAGTTCCTTACAAATCTAACAGTATTGTATTTATTTTGTCATTTTTGGACCAAATCAATAAATTAAAATGAAAACTTGCAATTGTGACTCAAGAATTGTTATGTTTAGTTGCTGCAGATTTATTTTTCCTTTTAATGCTTATTAACTGAACAACATTCTATCTTTTAATAATACTAGTTTTTTGGCCAATTGTAGTTAAGTTGCAAAAGTCTAAAACAGAGGTAAAATGCACAAATTTGTGGACACATTAATTCCTATAACAAAACTGATATAGTGCTGGCATTTTACTGCAACTGTCATGCATGTAAATTTTCAAAATAAATAATGAACACTATAAAATACTTCATAAAAACTACTGATGAACATAAATTCATAACTGGGATCAGCCCTGAAGCTCCCCTACTACGAAGCTGACATGTGCAGCATACGAGGCAGGCAACGGTGCTTGTGATTCGACTTTTGGCGGATTCTCCACTGAGCCTGTGTAGCTCAGTTGGTAGAGCGCGAGTCCCAGAAAGACTCCTGTCGTGGGTTCGAATCCCACCGCAGGCTAGATTTTTCTAGCCTACGCCTTGCCATATGGTGGTGAATGCTTGGTGACCGGCTGATTCGGTATATAGCGCCTTCATTGGGCCTGGCGTACTGTGATTTAAAAACTACTGATGTGTACTTTCCGAAAAAAAATTGAAAAACATTTAAAAAATTGCTGACGTTTTTGTAGGTCTTTAGTGGAAAATGCCAAAGAAGCATCCAAAACATTTTTCGAGGGTGATGAGACAGAAAAAAAGGTTTTTGCCAGAGACCCTTTGTTGAACTTTGGTTACTGTGAAACTGGTTTAGAAAGGTATGTACCGAACAGTAAAATATTTATGCTTTAATTTTTGATATTCATTTCTCAAATTGTTGCAGCGTAAATCCAGAAAGGCCTGGAGATTTTAAACAAAGCTTCAACATCAGTGGATTTGCACACTCAGACTCTGACATAAAATGGCCAGATAACATATCACCAAAGTTTTCTACTGTGATGAAACTGTTTATGACTGAAGCGAAAAAAATGACATCAATTATTCTTCATGGTTTATCAATAGGTCTTGGATTAAAGGTAAACAAAGCATAGGTTTTGTGCACTTATTTATAATAGTCAACATTTAACATCAACATTTAAGTAAAGTGCTGTTTCATATGTAGGTGGGCAAAAATGGCCTTTTTGCAGTCGTATTTGTGGTTCCATGATAATAAAATTTGTTCACAATTTTGTGTGGCGACAATGTTTTAGTAGAGGCATGTACATATTTACTAATAGATAGTAACACTATCCAGACAAGTAAGAATGTTTTACATATATAGTTCATTGTGACAGGCATGGGTTGCATGATGTTTGTTTATATCCATTTGTTGATGAGCAAATGCCTGAAAGTGTAATAAGTTTTTTTTCCAGCTTTTTCATTTTTTAAGTCTTTAAGATCATTCTTTATAGGATTTTAGTTTTTAGTGTGTTGATAACAACTAGGTTGGAGCAACATTGCTTAATTTTCTGATTCAATGGAAACCCAAGTGACCACAACAGTAGTAGAACCCATGCTCTTGTAAACAAATAATTATTGCGAAAAATCCTCAGGCATCTTGGTGACAAGTACAGATGCTAATTTTTTGGAACTTCGCAGGATGAACACTTTTTTGACAAGCACCATTCCCTCATTCATCACAAAGACAACAGCACAACCTTGCGAACTCTGTACTACCCACCACTAACAGTTCCACTAAAACCTGGGCAAATTCGTCTTGGTGAGCATTCTGATTATGGGTCGCTGACTCTGCTTTTCCAAGATGAAATTGGAGGTTTACAGGTTGGTGTGCAGTATGCAAATTTTATTTTAGTTATTTTTTGTTTGTTTAACCATTTTTTTGCGAAGTACTTTTGCTCAGAATATTTATAAGTTTAGATATACAGTTATATACAGATAATAGTTTACTTTGCAAGGCTAAAACTGAGACAACAGTGACAGTTAATGGGACAGTGTATTCAATACAGTTAATACACACCAACAGTTGTGGCGCACTTATGTGTAAATAGTGACAGTATGCTATAGAATGCTTTTTAATGGCATTATACCTACTGAATTAAGTCAGTCTCCAAGCATAGAAGACCAATCATTTACTGCTCTATAGAGTTTCATTGGTCTAGAACAGGGGTCACCAAACTTTTTTCACTGCGGACCGGATAATTATTTGTGCGGGCCGCATAGTTTGCATCTTTCCAAACTTAGCCTGCAAGGCGATTTTTGTAGGAACCTCAAGACATGGTCTTTCTATCCCATTTAAAATCTGGTGATGTGACTATTGAATCATATAATTACTTTTATGTTATGAGCAATTATTATATATTTCATAACAAGTAACAAAAGAACTCAATTGTTTGCGCACAATAACACTGAAAAAGATATGAAAAATAGTGTTGTTGCAGGCCGGATAAAATGAACTCGCGGGCTGGTTTCGGATAGTTTGGTGACCCCTGGTCTAGAGTTTCAAGTGTTACTTATATGGTTTTAATGTGTTTTTGCATATGTTTCCAAACAGGTAGAAAATTTATCTGGTGAATACATTGATGCAACACCGATTAAAGACACTGTGTTGGTCAACATTGGTGATTTACTGCAATTTTGGACACGAGGAAAAATGAAATCAACGGTATAGATTATACATATTAGTTTAGTTATGTGTTGTTACCTTTATTTGTGTACCAACCAGTACCATCACTAACTTGAACCCAACTACAAAAACTACCATTACCTTGACCACAACAACCATCATCAACTTGACGACAAACAGCTATATTTTGTCCACAACTTTCAAAAACTTGATCATAACCGTCACCATAAACTTGACCACAACCAGCATTATTTGACCACAACCACTATTACCTTGACAACAGCTACACTCGCCTTTAACTGGACCATAACCACCATTACCCAGACCAAAACAACCACTATCAACTTGACCAAAACAACTATCATTAACATGATCAAAACAACCATCATTACCATGACCAAAACAACCATCATTAACATATCGACAACCTCCAATAACTTGACCATGATACCCATTATCATTACCCTGATCACAACCACCGTTACCTTCACCATTACCACCATTACCCTGACCAAAACAACGATCATTAACTTGACCGCAAACAGCATTACCTTGTCCACAACCTCCAATAACTTGACTGTGACAACCATTATCAACTTGACTATAAACAGCAATACCTTAAAACCGGAACTAACTTGACCACAACAACCATCATTACTTAACCACAACCACCATTACCCTGACCACAACTTCAACCACTCTTAACCACACCAACCACCATAAAATTGACCAAACTTCAACAACCATTGACATGATCGCAACTATTTTGTCATTGGATCCTAAGTGGCCAATTTCGTTTGTAAGTTTGATCAATACATCGTTTCGTTTTCGACAAATTGTAGAAACATCGAGTACTGGTTCCCCAAGAAGAGACAAAAAGAAAAACTATTCGACAATCGATCGCCTACTTTGTGCATCCAAATGACGACGTTCTCATTAATATGCCTCTGGAGTACAAGGAGCCGAAAAATGATGAAAGTCTTGATAAAGAACGTGAACCTATAACAGCCTATGAATATTTACTACAGAAATTTTCAAAATCTTACTAGGTTAAGGAATTCCCTGGCAATTTCTCAGCTTTAATTTAAAATGGTGTATAATTAGCTACGACTGGATGTTAAACTATAGGTATCGGATCAGGCAATATGCCGCAACATCGTTTTCCAATGGAAACGTGCACATGGGAACATTCCATTTGTATCTAGAATTGAGGCTAGTGTGGTAGATAGAGGTTTTATCTGTCAGCGTGCCAGTTAAAACTTTTACAAACCACCAAAATCCAGGTCAAAACAGCGCAAACGTTTAAATAAGTCAACCCCATATTATTAGTTTTGTAGACTGCTCAATCTATAATAAATAGTAACAAAAAAGACAACAAACGCAATTTTTAAAAAACAACCCGCAACTCGATGTAAAACACAGCCCATTTTGGCGTGAAAACCGCCACCTAGTCAACATTATCAGTGCCACAAGTAATGGAAGTATTGGCACCATGTTAAAACTTTGCGGCATCAGCAAATTTTGCAAACGTGTTTGCATGAAAGTGCATTGCCAACTCAAGTCTTGTATAACAAACTCACCACATGTACTAGCACTTGTTTACGTGTTTTGACTAATACACATGATATAGAGATTGCTGATTTGGGTACTGCTGGCCTTTTTTAATACCATATGAACTTGTAAATGTGCGTTTGTAGCTTTAATGTTGCTCGCAAATTTTATTCTTATTGCTTTCCATCGTGCAATTTTTAATTCATTTTTTATAAACGCCAAAGTTAAATTTCACAAATGTACGTGCTCACAGGGGTGTGTGTTTATTGCGTGCACATGTATTGTGTCAAAATTGGTTCGTTAAACAGTCGTTACTTTCGGCCTAATTCATGTTTTGGAAAGTTTAAGTTTCAGCCTAAACTTGTGCGCATTTACAACTCTGCGCTTTCCAAAAAATGGCTTGAACTTATTTCCAGAAAGCCTAGTTAAAACCAAGACAAAATTTTCACCCAAACTCCATCCATGTAACGAAAATAAATCGTATCAGTGGCACCGCAAGGTGGCGGGCATGAGTAACCAAAAATGTCGCAAGCGCTTTGAGGTTAAAGTTGCACCAGACAAAGCAATTGGATTCCTTTACGACAGGGGTGCACAACCTGTGGGTGTTGAGACGAATTTGTGCGGCCTTTTTCAAAACCAAACTGGCGCCATATTGAACAGACAAACAGAGTGGTGGGATTCAGACGGTTCGCACCGGTTCTATTCGAACCGTCTTACGAAATTTTATGAGATCAGCGAACCGGTTAGCATTACTGATCACTGTCAATGGATTTACTGTCAATAAACCGGCTGAAAAATATGACTTTTGTCATAGAACCGGCTGACAATGAATTTGAATCTCACCACTGGATAAACATCTTTGTTTACTGAAATGAGGAAGAAACCAAGCAGTTGGTTTTGAATATTAGCGTGATGAGGCATTTGTCCCGTTGCTGAATCACCCAAGCAAGGCTATTTTGGCCTTTTGAGAACTTGTAGGCTGCTGGATACCGAATTCTGTTCATTAGAAGTGTATTTGAAAATTATTCCCTAACACCGATTTTACGTCCGAATTCCAATCATACCCGGGGAAATTTCAGGAACCCTAGTCATATCCGGGAAAAGTCATTTCCGGGAAATTGCGGCAAACTATGGTAATAACTTACCATAACTTACATTAGACAGGTTTTTGTAAATATCAAATCTGTTTACGTTAATACCACACGTATGAGTAATGGCGCGTGTTTAAAAAGCTGACGGTTAGGGAAATTTTGGATGGAGTGGGGTTTTAAAATGAAATTTTTCTTCTGCATATAAACTCTGTGTACAAAAAGGCGCAAGTAACCTTAACCACCTATCAGCAGTTACAAATATGTTTGTGATGTGATCTTAATGTTAGGAACTCCACCCGCTTTGAACTGACAATGTTTGGTAACCCTATATTAAACCTGTCAGGAATTTACAATAGTAATAAACCATCGAGAAAAGCTCTTTCTGCGCTATTTAGTTGTCCTTGGTAACCTGGTGAGCTTTTCTCCCGTCACATTTGTCACAAACCAAGTCAAACGGAGTAATAATAGGGCTCGCTATACAGTTGCAATAAGTGAACGCAAATTCCACCTAAAGAACTCGCATCACAGAAAGTTTAAACGAACTCTCCTTTTTGATATTACACGGTAAACAATCGACAACTTGACCACAAACGAAAAATCCGAATACGCATTTAGCATGAGATTTCCCATACACTTAGCGAAGCTTAAAATAGTTGCTCATTTAATTTTCTCTTATTTAGCGGTTTGCGCCGGTAAGAGTCAGCAGTATACCTCACGGCAGACCCGCATTTAGCTAAAATTTGATAGGTGGCGCAAAGAGCCGAATTATTTATTTAGCAGCTGAAGAGGGGTGGAGTTAGAATGTAAGTTTTTAAAAATTTTACATTTGAAACTAAGTTATATTGCTAGTTTTATTGAATATTGAATGTTATTACCCTATACTGACCAGAAAAGCTCTAACCGTAAACACTTTTGAGATGTATTCTTTTAAATGGGTAAAAGTGCTGTTTCCGCCACCTATCAAAAATTAGCTAAATGTGGGTCTGCGGTAAAGTATGGTGTTAGTAGATTGTCCCGTTTTGCCCTTGTTAACCTGGTGAGCATTTCTTCAAGTTTGTCACTAGCAAGGTCAAACCGTATAATTGGCTTGGCCTTACAGTTTGTTTTGTAAATAATTACACGCAAAAACAGAAATTCCACTACCGTAAGAACCACAAACAAAAATTTCGAATACGCATTTAGTATTGGTGAGTCATTAAAATTACGTGATAGCCATCACACCGCATGCAAGGTTATTGGCGTTTTTTCTCATTACGAGGAAAGCACTTATATAAGGCGGTGCATGCAGCAATTAGTGTTTACGTAGGAAGGTTGACTTGCACATTACTTGTCGACAATTTTGTACGGATGGATAGGGGCCGACTAACACTTTAAATGCTGACCGGGTATAGTAAAATTGAACGATTTATATTTTACGTCTCAGGAATCCACAACCTCTTGAACGCCCAGTGCCAAATTATTAATTAGCCTAAATGTGTGTGGCTTATAATAAAATTACGAGTCACCGCAGTGATTCAGTACGGGCGATGAAGACAACAGTCGATTATAATAACAAACTGAAAACTTCAAGTTTCAATTTCAAGTAATGACCGTGTAGGTTAAAAAATGTTGAATTGTTTTGCTTATTATATGGGTGCGCAACGTTTGGTCGGCATACAAAATATATAAAACGATAGTCCATTTTTTTGTCTGAAAAGGTGGGTTTCGAACCTACGACAGGAGTCTTTCCGGCACTTACGCGAACATTGCTCCCAGCTATTCATCTATGCCTTGGTTTGAACAATAATGATACAAAAACCTGATTTACGGTCAGCAATATCAAAAAAGTCATTTGCTCTAGGTTTTTGTTACAACTTTTGTTTTTGCAATTGAGGTAAAATAAATCGTTTGCACATTTGTCGTAAAAAAAACTGTCGTATCGCATTGTTTTTCCGAAGTTTGAAAACGTTTGCTTTAAGGCTGAAATCAGTAACTTACGCTTATGCAAGCATCTTGTCTAAAAACGGCAACACAAAAGAGATTAAACATTAAACAAGTCATCTCAAACTATTTCAAATACGTCCAACCCTTAACAAAGTTTGGATCATTTAGTGCAAGACTTTTTTGTAGCGTTTACAAATTATAACCTTATACGAAACATTTTAGATAATGAACGTTTCAACTTGAATCAGACTTTAACCATATTTTTTATTCCAGGTTACATACAAGATAAACGATTTTTCATTCATTCTTGCATGAACATCGTAAACCTTGACCACTTGGGAGTTTCAAAACAAAGAACTGCTCGTCTCAACATGCAAGTGCTCTACAATCTTGGGTGTAATGTCTGCCAAGTATCCGATTGTCGATCAAACACTTCCGACGATTGCTTGGTAAATCACTTATTTTCTGTTTTTACAATTCATCTGATCTTTTTTGAAACGCGAAATATAGGACCACTGGTCTTATCCTTAACCTTTTTGTAATTGTTTCCCTAAAAGGAACCTAATTGGTTTCATTTACCCCTTTTTTCAATTGCAAACTAATGACGTCACAAAAAGATGACGACATGAAACCCAAAAAATGATAATTAGGCTATTATTGCTGACCGGCCTTGACCGACCTGAATGTCTTTGTATTATGCTGGTATGCTGAGTTATCTAATTCCCTAAAAACTTTACTAACATAAAAGATAACATCATAAACAAACTTTTTTGAATTTATAACAAAAACTGAATTGGCGAATTAGCATTAAACGTCCATAGCATATTTCAAACCAATTCAATACATACAAACGTTTGTTTTTTAGACTCCAAAAAATTCAAGCATATGTGAGGTCACGACATTGGGAGATAGTCGTCAGCCTTTCCAAAGCGCATGTTTCTCAATGAGCTAAAAAAACTGTTACTGGTAGGCCTATGTGAGCGGTTCCTTTCTTCGACCACAGAAGAGAAACTATCATGGATATAATTGAATTTCTTCTTGTTTTGGTGAAATGATTTTTTGCGACAAATAAATTTTTTGAAGTGCAATACTTTATTCATGTGTTAGATTTTGAAAGGTTTTCACTGGTGATAATTGGTAGAGGTTTTGTGTTTAAACGTAGGTTGTAGTTTTACTGCATCCAAATAAGCCAAAAAAATGTTTTGGAGGGAGCATGTAAATGCAACTACAAGCCATAAAAGTATATGGTTCAAATCCTGCCTGGTACAAACAATTGGTTTAAAGCCCAAACACCGTTCTTCTTTAAGAAATCGTTTTATACAACTTGAAATAACTTACCATCAGAAATGGACTAAATCTGTAAGTTATTAATGGAATATATGTTTTCGTTTTTTTACCAAAAAAATGTGTGAAAAACTTGGATCAATTTGTTTGCGGTAAGGTGACAAAAAAACTTTGAGGTCAATTTATTGCAACACTAAAAGATTCTTTGACATTCCGCTTAAACGGCTGATGGAAAGGCTTTAAACCCAATTCACACGTAATGTAAACAAAACTACAGCAGCGTTTTGTAACTGGAGTTAAAAATCCACTTCTATAAAAGTGGCAAATTTAACGTAATGCACGGAGTAAATGTAAGAAAGTAGAATTTTGTGTTTGAATTTTTTGATGAAGATATTCGAGTTTATTGTGTTAAAGAAATGATGATGTTTGTTTGTGGTAACTCCTGTAATTGCAATTTAGACTTCGCAAAACTACTGTAATTAAAAAAACACACGATCACATAAGGACGTAAAACGGAATCGTGTAAATGTAAAAAAAACAATGAGGAAAACATTGGTAAAAAAACTGCATTAAATGCCATAAGCAGGATGTAGGACAAATAAAACATAAGTTTACAGTACATCTGTTGTTATATGCAACTGTTGTCACATTCGACTTTTTGTAAATACTGATATGTGCAAAAACAACTGATACATATTTAAAAGCAAACGCTGACGGTCAGTGCAATTTGGGTTGGTGTAAACATTCATAAACATACTTACTTTAAAACAGTGGTTCTTAAGCAGGGAGGCGTCAAACATTTCCAAGAGGGCGTGAATCCAAAGTTAAAAAAACAAAATTTATCAGTATTTGGCAAGTGGAGTGCATTTTTACCAAGCAAGCCACAAACGAATTGTAATAAGAAACGAAATATTATGACGCAATCCCTGCGACGTATATTTTACTGGCAAATCAACTCAAGGTTCCTGTCTTTTCGCAAAACTGACGAATTTTCGCCTTCTGCCTTGCCTCACAACTATTCAAACACAACTGGTCACGCCATGTGTTGGTATTTGTTCCAATCGAAGTGATTCAGTGTCCTAATGCCGTCGCGCGTCAGTTGTGGTTGTAGAATATGGCAAAGGGATAAAGTGCAATGACAAGCAAATGCCAATCACCTGTTACCAGTGCACGCCAACACGTAACATATACATATTTTTTGCTACGTTTTGCAACACCGGTAGTCAGGAACTTGGCCGAATGGTCCGGCGCGCCTGACCCATATACAGACATAAAAAAAAACGTGATCGGGATTCATCACCGGAGTGTCCTGGGTTCGAACCCCGTTAAAAAAAACACCGGTGGTCCCGTACTGAGCGTTACACTCTTCGAATTATGTTGTTCCATTTGCTGACTATTTTTAAGTTGACCTTTTTGTTCAAATTTAAACTCTTGGAGCAAAGATTTTAATTACAAATTTACTTTTGCAGATTTTATGGAGAAATTGATAATAAATGTGACTGTATGCAAGCTGAATTATCAAGAGTTGCAGTTAACTTGTGGAAACTCGTTGGTTTGAAAACGTTCAGATGCTTGTGTTTGGTCGGAATAAAATCCAAAACATATAAGATATGTCCAAAACCAGATTCAAAATATTTGTGTTGTGATAAACTTATTCTCCATTTTGCGAACCTAAGCTCTTTTAACTGTAACGAAGGGCCCCATTTTAGTGAGCTTAATGAAAATTTGTAAAACCTGCAACTTTCTCACTGCAAACAAACCCAGGATTCATGACTAATTCTTTGTTTTCAAGATTTTATGTGTAGAAACTGATGTTCTGTGACAAATATTCTGAATAGTTTGTGAAAATGAGGAATTTTTAATTTTCATTAAAATTTTGAGCAGTTTTTTTTTACATTTGTCAAACAATTGGCACTAAAATACAGAGGTTGTGCACAAATACAACAAATCGAAGAAAAAGTATATTTACAAAGAAATTGTTAATTTGTTTCACAATAATTTTGTCGCCAACAAAAACTTTAGTTGTTTTCCAGCAAACTTAATCACTTGTTCAACTTTGCTTTGTCTATTTGCAAATTTCCCTCTCTAATCAAATCTACTTGTTGTTGCTGAGTTAAATCCTCCGCTGTTTTGTAAACTTCGATTGCTTTTGTGAAATATTCGACTGCTTCTTTAAATCGTGAAGTTTCACCACAAACAACACCAAGATTGTTCAAAAAGATACCATAGATTTTGTGCTTCTAAAAAATCTAAAAAAAATCACAAAATTATCAGTCACAATGCAATTGTCAACATTATGTGGATAACTACAAGTTCCAACAAGTCTATGTATCTCATACCCGGCTGCTGCGACTTGCTACTGATTTCACTTTGTTGAGAAGGAATAGACTGTATGTCACCACAGTCCAAATCCTGCAACTTCAAAGAAATAAAACAAATTATATATCTCCCGTGTTTTCATGTACAAACAACCATAAATATATGCTTATTAGACATGTGGGCTTTTGGACTACAGCGACAAAACTATTTACAGGTTTGTTAAAGTTGGATAATTTAATTCTCTACATATCATTACAGTGTTTGCAAAATGCTGGCGAAACAATTAAAGATGCAAAATATCGCAGTTTTACTTACTTCGTTTGTTGAAGTCATTGTAAAATTTTATGTACAATGTCACTGAATATTTTCTCTACTTTTCTGCGCTATTGGTTTGCCACAAACAACAAGAAACAGATTTATGTTTTACAACATGACATTATCCTCATGAAGGCGTATCATATGAAAACGTTGCTTATTTTCGAATAAAATCTATATTGCACTATACAGGCAACAACAGCGTATATATTTGACGAAGTTCCTTCTTTACAAAATTCTGACTGACAAGCCGTCCTACTACTGATTTCAACTTCACAGGTGCCAGCTATGACATGCTTGCGACTTAATTCTCTTAAACTATTTTTGAACAAGTCTTTACAGCCAAAACTTATGTACATCTTTTCGGCATCACTGCATCATGTTGGAATATAATTTTTAGCGTTACTCAATGAACCCTGAAATTGCAGCATATTTCGCCCAGTTAAGTGTATTGGATAACATGACGTCGTTTTATGAGGTATCGTGAATTGTAACTACTTCCTGGCAAACAACAGCAACGCGGACAAATCAGCAATTTATGGCTATTGCGTCAAACTATACCAACAGTGATTTGGAAAATAAAAATCCGCAATTCACCGTCAAACAACTAAATGGGCGGTTTCTTTTCGTTTTTTTATTTTTCAGGAAAGAATTAGGTAAAAAAAACAAGTCCAAGTTTTATTGTTGTTTCTCTCGATGCCAAATCCTTGATGTGACCTTGACTCATTTCAATGCAATACAAACACCAAACTTCCCATTCACTTCGAATTTCTTCGTTTATTTGAAGGTCGCGGATTCGCTGAGTTATGTCCTGCATCAGAGTGGGATCACGTGATCGCGCACGATTTCTCTGTTTCTCGACTTCGTAAATAAATTAGAATTTTTTATCAAAAGTTGGTTTGTTTCTCCAATATCCTTAGCACAACCCGCCATCCTTCTTTCTGCAGCATAGTAGGGATTTTTCTTCATATAGAAATGTGCGGCAATGCTGGAAAACAAAATAGCTTCCAAATATTTGCCGTCATTTTGACGTTTTTTGGCTTCGCGTTGTAGGTCTACTGCAGTGACCGACAGTTGACTTTCGAATAGCCTTGAAAGTTGTTGCTTTGTCGTTTTTGCTTCATCATACTTTTTTGTTTTTAATAAGTTAACATATTTTTTGATGAATTGATTGAAGTCGACACTTTTATCTAAAAGCAAGTATAAGGTAATTTAAAAAAAAATATAAATATAGTTTCTACAAATTAACGGTTGCGCTATTTAATTCACACTGGTTCAAGTAAACAAAACATGCGATGTCACAATGCTAAGATGATTGCCGCTGAATAAAAACTATTTATGTGTACGATATCCAATACTTAAACCAGATTGTTTTACAACCTAAGAATCTCTCGAAAACCAAAAACAAAATACCTGGTGTTTGACCGAAAACTGAACTTTCCCCCGTTTTTGCTTCAAAGAGCTTTTGAAGGCTTCGTTTAGCTCTGCTCAAGAATGAGGCCCCACCTTCACAACATATGGCTTTCAGATAATTTTCACGTGTTTATTTGTTATTGGGTTTACCTTCAGGTTGCGGTGGTGATGTCCATGTAACAGGAAGTTCTTTGACCACCAGCATTCGTGCAGGTCTTGTTTGATCTAAACACAACGAAAAACTTTGAAAACGTTTTTGATAAAATAACTTTTCTTACCATCGTGTTGCGATCTGCTACTGGTGGGAATTTCTCTTTGGCGAGAAGAAGATGGTACTTGCTCTTGGGCGCCGCCTGTTGGTTCGCTCGGTTGTTGCTGTGGTGATTTGCTGGAATAGGAACTATCCTCTGTAGATTCGGTGGAGCGTTGAACTTCGGTATTTGCACGACTGCCGGAATCTAAACGCAAAAAGAGTGACCTTAGAATGCGCTTAAAACGCGATTTGTGTTTATATTCCGCTAGTTAGCGCAAGCACAGTTGATTAGGTTTTCAATTTTCGTCTACCGCCTATCGGGAGTAGGAACTTGGCCGAATGCTCCAGCGCGCCTGACCCATATACAGACATAAAAAACCTGATCGGGATTCGTCTCCCGGAGTGTCCTGGGTTCGAACCCCGTGAAAAAAAAAATATACATATACCGCCTATCGAAAAAAATATATACGGCCTATCGAAAATTAGCTTAATGTGCGGCTGACGTGAGTTATTGTGTTAGTAGAGTTTCCTCTTATACCCGGGTGCTGAGATTGGGGGGTTTCCCTTGAAACTTCCCCGGATGATGTTTTCGGTTGTGTGATTTCTATAGATGTATTGGCCTCCCTACTCTCTGTTCCTTCGATGGAATCTAAAAAAAATCACAAAATTATCAGTCACAATGCAATTGTCAACATTATGTGGATAACTACAAGTTCCAACATGTCAATGTATCTCATACCCGGCTGCTGTGACTTGCTACTGATTTCACTTTGTTGAGAAGGAATAGACTGTATGTCACCACGGTCCAAATCCTGCAACTTCAAAGAAATAAAACAAATTATATATCTCCCGTGTTTTCATGTACAAACAACCATAAATATATGCTTATTAGACATGTGGGCTTTTGGACCACAGCGACAAAACTATTTACAGGTTTGTTAAAGTTGGATAATTTAATTCTCTACATATCATTACAGTGTTTGCAAAATGCTGGCGAAACAATTAAAGATGCAAAATATCGCAGTTTTACTTACTTCGTTTGTTGAAGTCATTGTAAAATTTTATGTACAATGTCACTGAATATTTTCTCTACTTTTCTGCGCTATTGGTTTGCCACAAACAACAAGAAACAGATTTATGTTTTACAACATGACATTATCCTTATGAAGGCGTATCATATGAAAACGTCGCTTATTTTCGAATAAAATCTATATTGCACTATACAGGCAACAACAGCGTATATATTTGACGAAGTTCCTTCTTTACAAAATTCTGACTGACAAGCCGTCCTATTACTGATTTCAACTTTACAGGTGCCAGCTATGACCTGCTTGCGACTTAATTCTCTTAAACTATTTTTGAACAAGTCTTTACAGCCAAAACTTATGTACATCTTTTCGGCATCACTGCATCATGTTGGAATATAATTTTTAGCGTTACTCAATGAACCCTGAAATTGCAGCATATTTCGCCCAGTTAAGTGTATTGGATAACATGACGTCGTTTTATGAGGTATCGTGAATTGTAACTACTTCCTGGCAAACAACAGCAACGCGGACAAATCAGCAATTTATGGCTATTGCGTCAAACTATACCAACAGTGATTTGGAAAATAAAAATCCGCAATTCACCGTCAAACAACTAAATGGGCGGTTTCTTTTCGTTTTTTTATTTTTCAGGAAAGAATTAGGTAAAAAAAAACATGAAGAAAAAACGCAATGACAACAAAACCTTACAACGCGAAAAGCAACAACAACTGCAGCGTCAACAGGAGTAGAAAATGTTTAAACCAAGTGATTTTAATCATAAACATTACTTCCAAGGTAGTGGTGTATATAGAATACATCGTGTAGACGTTTCGACAATCTCTGTTGTCATCATCAGTACATGTTTTCAATCAAGCTGTAGAACACGGTATATAAAGCACTAAGGGAAAAAGGGAAAAGCCAGATGTGTGAAGTGACGTCACAGACGATAACAGGGAACTGGCGTCAGAAAGTGATTTTAACGGTTAAAATTTGTTGCTGATTTTGCTAAGCGGCCCCTTTTCTAAAATCTCGATAAAGTTGCCTTACTTACTGAGACGGTCACGTGTCAAATGACGTCATCGCTAAATCGGTCGCTTGGCAAATTCCTTTCAAAATCAAGTTCATAAAACAGAGCTTGCTGAAAGTACGAGGCAAGGTGAATTCAGGGACAAAATACCTAAATGGTTTTGTGAGACTGTCAACGATGACCCGCGTATTCTATATTAAAATTTTAAGAAACGTTTGCTACCATTATGTAATATAGCCCGTTGCTTTACTGCAAACAGCACAAAACCGAAAAAAGAACATTTTGGCAAATATTGACTTTCCAGCACTTGACTGGAAGCTGAGGGTTGCTGCTTGAAGTTCATGAATTACATTTCAACGTTTAACGCATTTTACTGACACTTACCCAAACAGCAAACTGGGTGATATACCTTAAAGCAGTGGTTCTCAAACTTTTTTGACCGCGACCCAAATCTGAGCATTATGAACATCTCACGACCCAAGCCTCAAATATCAAAAAATGTAACAATTTCGAGGCCACGTCGTGGCCGCATTAGGTTGTCTGCCCATGTCAAAATGGCTGCAGGTTTAACGAGTTCGATTCAACAATACTACATAACACAACACATATTGTGGCTTTGCAGCACCATAGAAGTGAATCCCAAATCTAAAGAAGGTTCCTTGTACGAATACTTACTAATCCTTAAACGGTAACTGTTACATCTCCACGTTCAGTTTCGCATGATTAACTTTTATTCCCCGTGCTGTGACGTAACAATCGTCATGTGCGTAACAGTACAATTGGAAGGCTATTGTCAGTATTTTGCAATGATTAGTTCATTTTACTGTACAACGTGGTCGAGTGAGTGGACTTACTACTACTACATTAAGTAAATTCGTTTGGGTAGAATTGAACCACCATAGCGCGACCCATTTTTTGACCCTGCGCGACCCACGTTTGGGTCGCGACCCATACTTTGAGAACCACTGCCTTAAAGCAAGATCACCTTTCCACTTTTCGGTATTTAAGTGGAAAGTCTTAAAATGGATACGACATATGCGACCGTTGGAGGTACACTCAAAAGCCGTTGTACTTGCACCACTGGGTGGCGATCATAAGTAATAAAAAATGCTTTGATATGGTAGTTGCACAACACAAAGTAATAGAATTCCTTTTCGGTAATAACCTGCCTAAAAAGTCGCACAAAGGCACCAACTTGAAATAATCACTTGTGCATACCATAGGTCTATATAAGGGAAATCGATACTAACATAGTAACTCATATAAACAAAATCTTGTAAATACCACATGTATTTACGTTAATACTACATGAATGAGCGCATATTTAAAAGAAAAGCTGATGGCTAGGGATGTTTAGTATAGACGTGAGCATTTTTAACCAATCCAACTTTAAAGCTTAATACGTGGCCTTTGTCTCAAAAAAGCTTACTGGTACAAATAACTTTTGGCCACCCATCGGCAGTTACAGATTTGCTATGTTGGGCGACAGTACAAATATAAGTCACGCTTCACGTGAGGATAGAACAGTGTAAACAAAATGCAATTTAAGCACCTTGGCTAAATTTTCAAGACAATTATTGTAAGGCAGAATGACATATTAGGTCATCACAGTTAAATCATCATCAAATAATTTTCACCCTTAAAGTAATTGACATTTAGGAGTCAAACACATATTCATTAATTTACTCACCAACAACAATCGTTTACAGTTACGATAAACACGACTTTCCAATATAACCGACGCAGCACCGCGTGCTCCACGGAAGTAAACCAAAACCACGTTGCGTTATCACACAAAGCTGGCAGTTGATTATTACGTCACACAACGCAATAGATTGCAACACAAGTTGTCGTCAGGAAATGCGGGATTCAATAGAAATCAGCAGTTACTGGCCAATGAGATGTAACATGGACAATTGTCACAAACAAGGTCAAACGGAGCAACATGGCTGACTTTACTGATTGCAATATAACCAAGGGCACCCAAATACACCTCGATTGTATGAGCAATACATTGTTGTATTTACAACGCTTTATTTTGTTAAGTTGAAATTAGTTTAAATGTTTAAAGTTGGTTTTGAAAACAACACGTTAAACAAACTTTCTCGTTGGTATCAGGCGATAAATAACTGATAAACAAGTTGACCACAAACAAAAAATCCGATTACGCATTCAGCGGGGAATTCCCCTTATACTTGGCGAAGCTTGAAAATATTTGCTCAGTTACTTTTTCTCCTAATCGTCGGTTTGCGCCGGTAGGAGCCAGTATTGGTGAGTCATTAAAACTACCTGATAGCCATCACACCGCTTGGAAGGTTATTTGCGCTTTTTCTCCTTACGAGGAAGGCACTTATATAAGGCGGCGCGTGCAGCAAGTTTTTATGTAGGAAAGTTGACTTGGACATTACTGGTCAGCAATTTCGTGTAATTTTATCAATTTCGTGATACTTACCTGACGGGGGCTTTTCATCATAGCTCCCAGAGGGGGCGCGAAGAAAAAACTTTTGTTATGTTTTGTTTTTGTTTTGTTAAAAAAAAGCAATTTCGTGCAATAGAACTAAAGGATTTACATTGTAGTACTCGGGGTTCGGTAACTGTTTAAATGCTGAGTGCCAAATTATTATTTGTGTTAATGTTACACTAACTTTGCGCCGAAGTTTTTGTGTGTAAATTAGAAAGCTGACAGAATTGTGTCATTAAAATCACCTTTTGCTGCTAGACGTTTTGTTTAAGCTTATTGATCTGGCGGACATTAGTACAGTTTTGAGAAAACCTGTGTTACTGCCAGCAATAGCAAACGGCTATTCGTTCCCTATAGCTATATGTTGTACAAATCTTGTTTTTAAAATTTAGGTAAATAAACTCGTTTACGTACTGGAAGTAAAAAAAACTGTCGTACTATGTCAAGATATTCCAATCTTCTTCTTGTCTGTCTGATCAATTTTGTTCTACTACTTGTGCCAAGTTCGATGTCATGCAAGTGTTACCAGGAACACGAGCAAATCGCTTACTGTCGTGGCGACAACGGTAATTTTTGTTTGTAGATCTTTCTACAGATGAAACATTTTGAACATTGATATTGATCAACAGAAGCTTAATTACCCAATTTTAACAATTTCTTTTTCGTTTTTAGCTTTGAAGTTTACCGTGGATGAGAGGACCATAGTTTACAAGATAAACGGACAATATCTTGAATCCTACAGTGGTAGTGAATACGCCGAGGAGTTCTACAGATACAGAATATCTGATCTCACGGTATTATATAACTTCAAATATATCAGACATATTCAATACAAATTTTGTTAAATGCACCGTTTAATATTTTGCCTTATCATTACGTAATATAGGTATCTGGATGAATTAACCAAACTCAATTTTATGTTTGTTGCTATGTTTAGAAATATCAAACAAAATCTGATGCCGCTACCGTCGACATGACGTACATTTACTCTAGAGTGAGTGGCGCCGCATGTGGCCGATTTCTTGAAACTGATGCGACCTATGTGACCGTTGGAGGTAAAATTGTGTTTGAGAAACTAAACTTTTTCTCGTTTTCAAATGAGAAAATGTTTAGATTTCCCAGCCACTGTCACAGACAAATAAATATATACTGTTAAATTACTGTGCGTGGATGAAAATCAAAATCAAATCATTTTGAGTTCATTTTTTAACTTTTGCATTGTTTTGCCTTATATGTTAAAAAGTACAGGTACAAAACAAAGTTAGGTTCTTTGGCCGCAAGAATTTTATATTGTTGCATTTATATATTCCATTTATATATTAGATTGATTGTCATATGCAGCTTTTTAAATAATGACCGCTTTACATTGAACTTCAGCTTTTAACCCCGCGTTTTTTATTCTAGGTTACATCCAAGATAACCGATTTTTCATCCATTCTTGTATGAACATTATCAACCTTGATAGCTTGGATGTTTTTAACCAAACAATGACTCTTCTTAACATGCAAGTGCTGTACAAGCTAGGATGTAAATTCTGCCAAGTATCCGATTGCCGATACAACACCCCTGACTGCTTGGTAAATCACATTGTTTTCATGCTTTTGTTTTTAGATTTTATCTAACTGAAGTGCTCCGAAATGCGGTATACAGGGCCACTGGTCTAATCGTTGATCACGTTGCTGCGGTTCCTAACCCTTTTTTATTGTTTCCTCCTGAAAAGCACCTACCAGCCTTCCAAAAAATAAGCTTACAAACTATTACGTCACAAAAGTACATTTTTAAATGGGTTTGATACGGGCCTGATGTTACATCCTATTTCAATATATTCCAGCTAGTTAGCTAGTTGCTGGACTTATGCCAAACAAGCCCAAAACGACTTGTTTAATTATACCCTGTACAGCCGTGCTTTTTGTATAGGCCTGTCTTTTGTGCCAAAACGGGCTTCTCAAAAACGATTTGGCTTCGGGGCGGGCTTCGCGTAGTATCAAATCAAGGACGGGCACCAATCCGGGGAACTCTGTTTTAAAAATAAGTTGTAAAACAATAAATAACAAAAAAATAAATTGAGAAATATCATTATAACCATCACAAAATATACAAAACGTTTGTTTTTCAGACTCCAAAAAATTCAAGCATATGTGAGGTTCAAACATTGGGAGATAGCCGTCAGCCTTTTCAAAGTGCATGTTTCTCGATGAGCTCAAAAAACTGTTACTGGTACGTGAGTGGTTCCTTCCTTCCATCACAGATGAAAAAGTCCATCAGCACATAATTGATTTTTTTCTTGTTTTGTTGAAATGATTTTTTAGCGTCAAATACACTATTGCATTACTCGATTCGTGTCATAGACTTTGAAAGGAATTCACCAGTAAAAGTTGTAAAAGGTTATGCAGATCATAGTCTAAAAATCTAGCTTTTTTCTAGCCAAAGCCTTGCTATATGGTAGTGAATGCTTGGTGACTGACTGATTTGGTATGGCGCCGTCAATGGGCCTGACGTACTGTGATTTATATATGAGTATGCCGTGATCGCTGGTCTGCATAGACGCTTCAGGACTGATGCCAGTTGTGAATTTATGTTCATCTTAACTGCAGGATTATGCAGTATTATGATTTAGGTTGTAGTTTAACTGCGTCTAAACATAACCAGAAAGAATAGGCTTGAATCTTGCCTGTAGCAAACAATTGGTTTAAAGTAGAGATGTACCGAATATTCGGTTTGCCGAATTTATTCGGCCGAATCGGCCACTTTTCGAAAGATTCGGTTTCGGCCGAATAATTTGTTGCGATTCGGCCGAAACCGAATCTTTTACGAACCCACATTTAAAACGTTAAACGTGTCTTTTCTGCTGATTACTAACGAAAATTGCCTCAATTATTATATTTTTAACACAGTATCGTTTTTGCCACTGCAGGCAAAAAAATCAGTAAAAAATCAGTAAAATCAGGGTTGGAAATGATGCTTGAGGCAATGTTAAACCTCACAGAACTAAAACTAGGACGAAACACAACCATTCTGCACTAATTACCTGTTAAACTTATGTTTTCATGTATAATGTGTAGCGTACGACTTCGCGTGACGTCATAAATGATTCGGTTGATTCGGCCGAATTTATTCGGCAAAACCGCCGAATATTCGGTTTCGGCCGAATCGAAATTTCGCCGATTCGGTACATCACTAGTTTAAAGCCCAGTCATCGCTCTTCTGGCGTTAAAAAAACGCTTTACATGATTTACTACACGAACGTACATGCAAGCTGGTATGCGTTAAAGTTGTAAGCGGGCTTGAACCCGAACCGAACCCAAAACTAACCGGCTTAAAGGACATTTTAAAACCAAGGATAATTGTGACAACAAATAAGGATAGCGTGAGGCCAGACCCGAATCAAGCCCGTATTGTGCAAACTTAAGCTCAAACCCGGCACAAAAAGTCCGACTCAACTCAACTCTACAGTGTAATAGTTTGAGACATACAGCTTTACATCAAGTAGATCTGTATCTAAAAATATATCACAAATTGGTACATTCAGCAGGCTTTGAAACAATATGTGGATTCGGGTCGGGTTCTAGTTTAAAAATTGGACGCGCTTACAACTTGACAGAACTATATGAGCTTAAAACTGACCTTATGCTGTGTTTAACTGGTTTAAAGTTCAATTGCTTGCATACGGCGTTACGAAATCTTTAAATAAACCTGTTTTATAACATTGTAGATTGCCGAAATTTAATGACAAGTTTGTGATAAGGTCAGTTGGTATTTCGAATGACAAATACTACAACCTTGGATCAAAATAGTTGCTTTTGCAACCGAATCAACCCTTAAAGATAAATTTCTTTGTAAACCTTTTTGAAATTTTTGCGCATTTTCAGGCAAATGAGATATACATATACGCATTTGCAAAGTCGTGTAGAGATATAGGTATAGGGTACAAAAACTAGTGTAAAAAAACAAAAACAACACGCCGTACTCTGTTTAAGCACTGGGTAGCCTACATTGCATGAATCAACTTTAGACGCAATTGTTTGTGCGGGAAATTCATGCTTGAAGCGGCGGGATTTTAATCTTATGTAACAGTGCTTGAACCGACGTGATTCTAACCTTTAAATGTTTATTAACCTTTACAAATCGCACGAAAAGCTGACCAATTTACGTGATAATAAATAAATAAAATTCTATATTGCGTAGAACTTGCCTGAGGCGCGTCCGTATAGTGTTTCACATCATTATTTTCGTTGGTTTGATGTGAAAAGCTTCTTTAAGTCGTTAATATTATTTACCAACAACGACCTATTGCGGGTAGGAGAATCTTGGCATTTACATGGAATTAAGACCAATTTGAACGATATCTCTTAACAACACAAGAAAAAAACTATTTTGGATCAATCACCACTGTACGATACGCTTGTGAAGGAAGAAAAAACCGTTCACGTATAAATTTGAATTTAGATTTTTATTTCCATACAACCACGAATTGGTTTTGCCAAACATTGTTTCCTTGAATTCCAGGGTATATAGGTCTGCTACAATACAGATGATAACAGATTTAATTCCGAGAAGAAACTATACAAAAAGATTTGATTATCGACAAAAAAGGAGTCGGATTTTGGCTTTTGTTTTTTTTTGCAAGCGGGAATGAAATGGATTTCGCCCAAACCGAAACACGGCCTGAACCTGATGTTTTAAACACTTAACCCGAGTGAGGCCCAAAAGTTAGATTTCCTAAGACAAAACTATGACACAAAATGACCGCGCGGTAATGAAGTTGGGGCCCAATCTAACCCGCTTTATCTAAACTCAAGCCAAAACTCCCGCCCCAGCCCGAAAGGCCCGGGCCGACTTGTAACTCTGTATCAGAGAGCAAATGAATGACAAACAAGTCATCAAGATACGAAAAAACCCAAAGGCACATTATGTAGTAGGACATTTCACACTTATCTACGCTACAATCGTTTGTAACTTTCTCTATACGGGTTGGTTTCGGCTCGTGATAATTGGTACGCGTGCCACAGGCTGAGAACCACGCCTGAAAGGTCATTTAAATTGTTTTTCTACGTTTAAGGTATATAAGTTGGCGCCGTCCGTATGTTTGTGTATAGCAATATAGGCCAGAGCTTTGAAGTGGTGACGCAAGTAGCTTTCTGCTATAGCTAATTGAAGTCAGATGCAACTTAACAGGCTCAAGTAATCAACCCTGGTTGAGCGAAACTCGTTTTTCGGACTTTGTTTTTTAATTTGTAAACTTGCTGGTTTTAGAAATAGGCTAGCCTGGTCGAGCAAAAATAGGCCTATCTCTTGGTCAACCCGTAAAACAAGATTTAGGTGGTACGAAGTGATAGAAAAAGTCGTCAGGTGGTACACGATCAATATAAGTTTGAAAACCTATGTGGCAGAGGTTGCTTATGGAAAATACTATCAAACTCGCCACTGTATAGCCATGATATAAGTTTTTACTTTGGCTAACGGTTTTATGTAATTTAGACATTGCAAAAAAACTTTTAAACTTTTATCATAAAAATTGCTGCAAGATGTCAAAAATTTTTCGTCTCCTGCTTGTCTGCCTGTTCAATGTTGTGCTCTTATTTGTACCAAGCTCTTTATCATGCAGATGTTACCAAGAACACGAACATGTCGCTTTCTGTCGCGGCGATTACGGTAATTTTTTACATAAATTTTTCAGTATCAATCAAATTTTTAATAATTTATACTTCCTTTGGATAACTTAATTTGTTTGTAATTTGTTTCCAACTGAATTTAACAAAGTTTTATTTAGTTATGCTTGAACGAGTTTGATGCTTGGCTGATCTTGCTATTTGACAAGTGGCACATTACATGACCTTGTACTTAGTCTGTTCAGTTACAGTTGGTGTACAATTGTAGTTCACTGATGTTAACTATTGTATGTGTGCTCTACAATCATTTTTGTTAAGCATATGTTTATGATTCTATTTGAATAAGGCAATAACACCAGTTTACATTTTTTCAGCTCTGAAATTTAGAGTGGTCGAGAGAAGCATAGTCTACAAGATAAACGGTCAATATCTTGAGTCATACAGCGGAAATGGTTATGCCGAGCAATTCAATAGATTCACAATATCTGGTCTTCAGGTGAGGCATTCCTTATTATAATCATCGAACACGCATTTGGTTCATGTTACCAGTCTAAGTACCTATGTGTCTCCACGACTGCTGAAATAATTATTTATGATAAAACTAACTTTTTGCTTATTGTGTTCTTTAGACATATCAAACAAAACCTGGCCCTGGCGCCGACATGACGTACATCTACGCTAGAGCGAGTGGCGCCGCATGTGGCCGAAGTCTTGAAACGGATACGACCTACGCAACCATTGGAGGTAAACTCGTAATTAGCAACAAACTTTTATTTTACATTATTCAACAAAAAAGCAGTTTAATTCGTAACATTAGTGCATTGCCAAATACAACTTATACATACTTACATCAAATTTGTAAGCAGACCCAAACGCGGCCTAAAACCAAAAGTACAAGCACGAAGCCTGGCCCGAACCCGAATTGATTTTTCAAAGCCCGTTTAGGCCAAAAAGTTTGATTGACAGGCCTACACATCAAAGCCTACAAATGTACGGTTGCATAGAATTTAATATAGAAGACATACACATTTGACAATAACAGACAATAGCTTAACATGACATTTTGGGGACTGTTGGACATTAGGTTAAGTCTAGCAACTAGCTGCTTGGCTAGGTAATTATTTTTTAAACTACGAACACATAATTTAATATCAGGCCCAAATTAAGTTTAAAAAAAGAAACGAACCGGAACCCGACCCGAATAGGCCGGCCCGACTTACAGCTCTAATTTAGACAGTTAAACTTTTTGGACTTAAACTCTTATTGCGCTTTACCATCTTAAACTATGCTGATTGTTGAAATTTTTATGCGTTAATTCTCTGTGATTTTGCAGGTTATATTCAAGATTACCGATTTTTTATTGACTCCTGCATGAGCGTTATCAATCTTGATAGCTTGGGATATTTCAACCGGACCATTGCAATTATGAACTTGCAATATTTGTACAAGAAGGGATGTGAAAACTGTCGTGTGTCTGATTGCCGATACAACACTAAATACTGTCTGGTAAATCGTACATAGATTTAAAAAGCTGAAGTAAACATCATACTTGTTACTTATTTAAAAAAGAAAAGAAAATGTACCAGTTACAAATATTATAAATTCTCACTAATGCCAAGCCTCGATCTTTTCATATGGCATCATCATTTATGAAAAAAGTGTTAATATATTTCAAAGGTATAAAATGGTCAAAGTTATGAAAGAATGTGAAATAATGGAGACACCGCACACAACATACAATTTAACTAGTAAAACTTTAAATCAACAAACCGAAAAACAAATACATGAATTACGTGTACAAGCACAATTATCTTTTAGACTTTTACGGTTTTGTAATCAGAAACAGCAGATCTTAAAGAGACAAAAAAATATTGCAAACTGTTGTTCTTTAGACTCCAAAAACATCGAACATGTGTGAAGTGAAAGATCTAGGAGACTATCGCGATCCCTTTCAGACTTCTTGCTTTCAGTTGGCTTCCAAGACTTGTACTTGGTTCGCAAACGGCTTGTTCAAGACACCAGCAATGAAGAAAAAGTTTGTCATTGGATAAGAAAATCCTTTGTTTATGAAATGATTTTTGCATGACAAATACAATATTTAATATGGCATTATTTTTTATGTGGTGTTTCACTGACAAAGGTTTTCTACAACTATTAATAATACGCGCAGCTGTAAGCCGGATCAGGACTTGGCGCTAAAAAAACGTAAAATCAAGATGCAGGCGTCAGTTTCAACTTCGCCCTACGTCATAATTTTGCTTCCATTGCACAAATATGTATTCATAGGGCAATTTTGTAGGCAAGTCAGATATTGGGGCCCAAATTCGGCCCGATCTCAAAAGTACAATCCCAAAATCTTGTCAAAATAAATTAGACCTGAAAGTTAGACTAAGTTAAAATTCTAAACAGGCGTTTCGTCCACCAGGTTGCATAGGCTACCCGTGATTGGTTGGTTTTTGAAATTGTTATTTTTTTAACCTTGGATTAAATTTGTTGCTTTTTGTTACAAGATAAATTTTTTGACAAATTGGCAGACAACACTTTTTGTAAATTTGGCATATTGTCGAGAAAATTGAATGATTACGACTATACACTTGCAAGGTAAATTTGTGATAAGCCATGAAGTTGTTTGCGCACTGGCTAGCCTACTTGCATGAATCAATTTTGCGACAATTATTTCTGTAGGGAAACTCATTGTTTAAAGCGACGGGATTCTAATCTTCGTAGCCTTTGCAAAAACGCTGTCCGATTTACGTGAAGATAAATGCAAAACCTCGATTACGAAGCACTTGCCCAAGGCACGATCAACAGTTTTTCTCATGTTCATTGATTTGATATAAAAAGTCACTATTTTTACTTATAAGACATTCCTTAAGCTGTTGATATTATTCAACATCAACGCATTGATGCGGATGGGAGAATTCCGATATTTGCATGGAATTCAGACCAATTGGCGCGGCATGCACTAAAAACAAAACGAATTATGGTTAAATTTGTTACCGGAAAAAAGTCGTTTACATAAATTTGAATTTTTATTTCCATACAACCGCAAAGAGGTTTTGCAAAACGTTTGTTTTTTACCCAACTTCGGCGTATATAAATCGGCTACAATACAGGTGATAGCCTATACGATTTGATTTCGACAAAAAGTGAAAAAATTGAAAAATTATTTTAAAGGTGGGTTGCTTTGCAACAATAAATAAATCTTTTTGTCTGTTGTATTCAATGACATACTTTTTAAAGGAATTTCGCAGGTTCGTTCTAAGTTGTTGTACAATGTCAAGATATTCCAATCTTATTTTTGTCTGTCTGTTCAATGTTGTTCTACTACTTGTGCCAAGTTCAATGTCATGCGATTGTTACCAGGAGCACGAGCAAATCGCTTTCTGTCGTGGCGATACCAGTAAGTATTTTTGTTCATCACTTAAAAAGTTTTACCGGCTAAGAGCAATAAGATAGGCCTGGATTTTCGGATCGGGTTCGGGCTTAGATCGTAAACTTGCAAGATTGGACCCTGTCTGTAACCTTGTTTTATGTTTCGTTGCAATTTACCTCTTCATTGCCCAAACTTCGTGATTGAATCAAGCTTCGTGAAAAAAAAATCTAGTTGGGTCTGTTTTTGTATTTCAAAGCCTAATATATATATATATATGTAGAAATATAGATATGTCTTTATATACAGCCATTGATGAGCTCAAGAGAATCCGGTTAATTACATTTGATACCGGGTTTTAAATTTGATAGTTTTTTTGAATGTTTTTGCCTTCACCAATATGTGATGTTGGTAAAAACCTGCATTAGTAATAGAGCCACTTTGCATTTGCT
This sequence comes from Phallusia mammillata, assembly GCF_965637545.1. Classification (NCBI taxonomy): domain Eukaryota; kingdom Metazoa; phylum Chordata; class Ascidiacea; order Phlebobranchia; family Ascidiidae; genus Phallusia; species Phallusia mammillata. Next base: position 25,051,400 of record NC_137255.1, read on the forward strand.
GTATTCAATTTACAAAGTTTTTTTTCAGCTTTGAAGTTTAAAGTGGATACGAGAAGCGTGGTTTATCGGGTAAATGGTCAGTATATGGATACATACAACGGAACTGGACAGGCTGAGGAGCTCTATAGATACAGAATATCTGATCTTACAGTATGATTGTTTATTTTGTTGATTCATTTATCGTACATATAACCGTTATCACCTAGCATTGTAGTTAAAATTCGTATTATGCTATCAGTTCAAGCACGTAAATACGATATCGATTTCCGGAAATATAAAATAACAAATGGCACGGTTAATTATAAGCCAGGGCGTCTTAAACTTTCTTGCTCTGCGACCCTATTTTATAAAAGAAATTTCTATGTGACTCCTTGATGGGCATAGCCTATACACGTGAATGATGTTTAAACAACAAATTTAAGCACGTACACCACTTATTGTGACAATATAACATAATAACGCATGGTGTTTCGCGAACCCAAAATTATATTTCGCGACCCCACCCACAGTTTGAGAAGCCTTGTTATAGGCAATCCTATATTTGTTGCTCCGACTTAGTGTTCCATGCTGTGTTTGCTTTGAAAGGTTGCAAAGTGCTTTTAGCCGCACTGCAAATTCAAAGGTTACAGCAATTAACAATTTCGTTTAGATTTACCAGAACGATTCAAACCTCAATGATGTCGACATGACGTATATCTATTCCAATACAAATAGCACCGCATGTGGCCAATACCTTGAAATAGGAAGCACATATGCAACTATTGGAGGTAAATTTGGCCAAATTTGATTACGTTTTTGTGTGTTAAAAACATATTTGACATGAAATGTTGATTTTCCAATGAGTAACACCCATGTTATATCACGTCATTTGTGCCACTTTTTCTTTTCAAAGCAACCTATTTTTTTACAATTAAACTGCATTTTATTTTATTTTACGCAGGTTACGTAACGGACAATCGATATTTCATACATTCTTGTATGAACATTCTGAACGTGGACACTGTTGGACACTTTAAGACACTGGCTTTATTCAACTTGATGACCTTCTACCACTATGGATGTCACTCCTGCCATGTATCGGACTGCAGACCTGGAAGTTCGGACTGTTTGGTAAATCAATTTGCAGATAGAAGTTTTGTTATTGTGATTGAGAAATCTGAAAATATATTTTTGCTAAAAAGATTAAAAAACAAACATTTTGCTGTTTTTGCTGAAGTAAATAGGCCTGATTTTTCATTAGGACTTAAAATAATATAGTAAAATAATACTTTGTTTTCCATTTTGCTGAATTATCTTTCGATCACTAAACTAACTGTACAGTTTGGTACAACTCGGCATCACACTAATTCGAGTTGAATTGAGTTAATTTCGCTTGGTGTAAGAAAACATAGCGACGCACTGACTAAAACAATCACCACGCTAGAAATAGTTAAGCAATTTCAAGCACAAAACAGTGGAGGGCACAATCGGTGTATAAAGCGTTATGTGACGGGAGCTCACAATAAAATGAGTGTGGCGCGCAGTGAGTAAACTTGACTGGGGGAAACATTGATAGAACCACTTGAGGGGGAACAATAAAAACTAAATACAAAAATTCTGATCATATTATTTCAGAATGCAAACACCACTGACATGTGCGAAGTGACAGCGATTGAAGAAAGTCGACAACCCTTTCTCAGTGTTTGTGTTGCATTTGGTGATCCAAACTGCAGATGGTTTAACAACGGGGCTTTCATCCCAGCACCGTCACCTACACAGCACACAGAGGTAGATGAGCCTGAATTTTGGCCAGAAATCTAAAGCCCGAACCCGACACGAAGATCTCGGCCCGACTAACAGCTCTGTCTCAGCATATGATACATAATAAACTGTCGTTGTGTAGTGGCTACATTTTGACAAATAAAATAATTTTTCTGCGTTAGAAGTATTAGATGGAGAAAGATATATTCTGGGTCAGCATTTTTGCAGAAAGCAAGATTTTCAAAAACATTTTTTTTAAATGATAAGAAAGTATGGACATTAATAGTGATCGATTTTTCAGGTGTAAACAGTGGGCGTATATGTGATTGAGGTTTAGGAGGCGACGGCCTTCCCCAAAATCATAAAAATTAAAATATCTAGCTTCGTGCATATCAAATAGGACTTACAAATCGCATAGCTCAATTTAAACTGAGACGTTTCGTTAACTCAACGGTACATACAAAATATGTGTTTTTAGTAACAACACTTAAATTTGAGTAAAAAGTGTAGTAAAAGCACTTATATTTTGACAAAAAATTTTTTTTTCAACATACTTGAAATGTTCAGTTTTGATTTTATTGTTAAATTTTAGTACTTTGTAGGTCTCTCTGAGTCAGTGTATTTGTCAAGATATTTACCAACAAAATGGTGTACCGTGTTCTTTGCAATGTTTTCTCTACAAAAAACAGATGCGATCGAAAGGTCATATCATTGTAACATCATCGTACTTCAACTAAACCGTTACGAAGCAATTTCTGTGGTCAAAAAATGGCATTCGCAGAGTTCATAATTTGCTGATTTCATCGTTTTGTGGGAAATCATGTAAAATTTATTTGGGAATTTCTGGACCCATAAGCTTGTTTATTGTGAGTGGAGAATATTGGTTTAACGCAAAGAGTCAGAAATTGTCACTTCGTAGCTTGAATAGCCTAAGGGCAGGAAAATAAAATGACTTTTCTCGCTAAAATGCATTACGAAATAACCGTGCCCATGTTACCAAAATTAAGCGCAACAAGACCTGTTTGTACGACTTGAAATTACGGGATAATAACGATTGAATTTTATGAGTTAAACATATTTCCTCAATTAAGGAACAATCTATATTACGTTGAACTTGGCAATACAAATTTACGTTTACTTTAACTTTTTCATGAGAGGAAGTTCTGCGTTGCAACAGATTGGACTATAACAAATCATATCCACAGAAAAATAACAGAAGTATTGTATAACAAAGCCTAATTGGTATTTGCACACGTTAACCAACAAATGCCGATGACACCATTTATCCGAAATGCGTAAATTTGCACTAATAACCTTGGAGATTACAATATAATTCAGCACTGCAGTAATTGCGAAGAGTCAGAACACGATGTTTGAGAAATGGTCAATAATACAAGGACCCAATTAATTGCCACTTTCCGTAGTTCAATTGCCGTCAAAGTGCTGTTTCTATGAATTGCCATACAGTTCTCCCTCCTGGGGATTTGAAAGCGACGCTAACAACTTTCCAACGCACAGGCGCTCGAATTGCCTCAAGGAGTCAAAGCCCCTTGATTTGATAAACAAAAAAGACAATATGTAGCAATTATCGAAGTTGTTTTCATAATCCGCGGCATTCGGAAGCAAAATTTCCCGCTGTGCTGGGAATTTATGCCGGCGATTATCAAACCTGTGATGAATCATTCACCATGACAGATTTTTGCTTAAGGCATTTTTCTGCCTTGCCTCAAACAGGTATATAAGAGGCGAGATTTGGTCAGATCGTCAGAGAGATAGCTTTCACCTTCGTTAGGTAGGCCTAGTACTATCTTTAAATAAAAGGGTAAAAGGTTGGGTATCTTGTATAAGATCCCAACGTAAATAAGAAACATAGCAAGCAATGTTTAGGTTTAGGCAAAAAAGTTTATTTGGGAAAACCTTGAATGTCTTTAAGGGACATTATTAATATTTGCCTTGTATACATTTGTTTCTTGCAAAGCAAAGTACTGTAGTTTGTGATATATCCTAAATAAGCTATTTGTTTCGCAGAAAAAATACCATAGTAAAGAATTAACGAACAAAGTAAAAACATGTTGTCGGCAAAAAAACTCTTGTTGCTTGTCGGTCTGGTGTACTTGGTAAAAACTGCTGAGTCATGTTCTTGCCTTCCCGGTCACCCGCAGCAAGCTTACTGTAACGGAGCATTGGGTGAGTTTATTTCACTTTCGTTTTTGCGATACTGATGCTTTTCACGACAGGCATTAGGCATTGTGTATCAGAGGCCTCAAAAAGAACTAAGTATATGTCGACCTAGATTTAAGTAGAGGCACTGTTTACTTTGGGTGGGGAAATTGTGTAAAACAAATTGGGCACAATGCTTTGCTTTGATATACTTTGGAACGCGAGACTCCAAAAGGCTTGCTTTAGTAGGTGACGCGAAAGAGAATTAGCGGACCGCTGATACATATTGTGTAATGCGAATATACTGAAATTTAATTCTCTAGAGCAAAAATACCTGACAACCCCCAAAGGTTTCTAAAGAAATTTTGGGTGTGTACAATCACGCTAGCATTAAACTTCACACCATCACCTGTTGCAAAACATTTTATTGAACATTATTTAATCTTTCTGCCTGCAAAATGCACAGCGAATAGATTGTTACAGAATGTGGCAAGCTTGAAAGTTTAGTGACAACTCTCTATAGTTTAATCTGCCTAAAAAGATACAATTTTGTCAATACAAATGGGTCAGATTTTCAACATACATGGATACTTTAGACACACTTACATGTTAATATTTTGTTTTTTATCCCAACAGCATTTGGTTTCCAAGTTTTGTGGAAGAGCAGAGTAAACGTTACAATGCAGTTGGAACCAATTGGAGGTGGTCTGATACAACAACCAGCCTCCTATCAACGCGAAATGGTTCGCTACGTTGTCAGGCGTTTCAGAGTAAGTGTCTTTTATTTTCGCTGTCTCCGTTGCGCTACCTACCGGAAATTATCAAACCTTGTTTGCTTTGAGAGTTTGTGATAGTAGCTCTACAGGTTAAAACTCGTTATTTTTTGCAACAGTTTATTGCATTTGTTACAAAATATAAGACAAAGTGCAGTAATATTGGTTATATGAAGAGTTAAGACAGTGTCATAAGTGCTAAAAGTCATGTAAAGACCTCTTAAAACTCTTAAATTGACGTCAGACGAGGGATTGTAACGGTGACGAAAAAACAACAACATTGAAAGGGCCAATTTCTTTTTGGTCTATTTTATGGCCTGTTTAATATTACCAAACTAATTTTACAAATTTATATTGTGTTTCACAGCTTTATCAGGGAAATGAAAACTTCAACTCTTCTTCGTCATACCGCTCCATTTACACCAGTGGTAGCAGCGCCTCATGTGGCGTAAACTTGAAAGTTGGCAGAAAATACATCGTCATTGGAGGTACGATTGTCACTGCTAGACCTTTCTTTAGTAGCGAACACGTGACCGTCAACTAATATCTAAACATTTTTCACGCTTGACATTTTTAACAATTGCATGGAACACTTTTGTCCTCCAACGCCCGACCGTAAATCCATATCTTACAATTTTGTTAGTTACCTAATAAAGTAAATACTAACTCGAACTATGTTATGCTTTAGGTTATTACTCGCACAATCGATTGGAAATCGCTTTGTGCAATCACATCATCGAAAAAGCGCAATTGACTTTTGTCCAGCAGTTCGTCCTCGCTTGGAACATCCTGTACGGCTACGAACAAGGCTGCAAGTGCACTGTTAAGAATTGCTATTTTGACAAATGCGAGGTAAACTATGATCATATTCAGGGTTTTTTAAGGTTTGGGTGACCGCTAAGTAGTTTTAAGAGACCGCAAGTGTTTCATTTAAATTCCAAAAAAATAGCCATATTTGCTTTAAACGAATTATTTATTAGTTAAGAGACCGCAAGTGTTTCATTTAAATTCCAAAAAAATAGCCATATTTGCTTTAAACGAATTATTTATTAGTTAAATTAAATTTTGATAAACCGCTGGAGAAATCCGAAACGGTCCCCCAAAACACCTTAAAAAAACACTGATCATATTACAAATACCCGCCGAATTCAAAACTTTGAGGGCCGTCAAAAACTACGACCCCGCTTAGCCGGCACCAGAGTTGTAAACGGGTCTGAAAATGGAGCCCAAGCCCGAAACCCGGCCCGAACTCGAATCGTTTTTTTTTCGTTTAGGCCCGAAAGTTTGATTGACAGGACAACTAACACAATAGACAATTGGTCTTAAAGCAAGGCGTTTTAGGGTTGTTTGACACTAGCTCAGCTCAAGTAAATGCCTACTTACCTAGTTAAGTTTATTTAAAAAAAAAATACAGACATAGATTGTAAAGTCAGGCCTGAATCAAGCCTCTTTTTTAAGAAACCTAAGCCCGAACCCGACCCGACTTACAACTCTGGCCCGCACAGCCGACATAGCCAAGCGCGCTATATGCATATAGGGCATGCCCAGGTCACATTGAAGCCCTTTTCTTTTGTGGATACACCCTTTTAGGAGTTAAAATTCTAGGTTGTTGTCTGCAAGTTACCAAAATTTGTTTTTACATCTTTAAATGAAGAGAATTTTTTATAACTTTTTATCAATAACGGTAAAAAATCCAATTCTTTTTCAGGACCCCCGACCAAGTAATGAATGTTACACAACTGACCTGAACGGCCTCAGCATTCCCTACTCGCAAACTACCTGTCTGCCATACAAGAGGAATTGTCTTTGGTTTGACGGAAGTAATACTATTGCTCCCAAACCCCAAGTTTCAACCACACCAGTCGTACTCCTCCCAAAATCCACATCCGAGGAATAATATTTCAGATTTAATGACAGATATCTATGAAATTGTGCGACATTGTGTTATTATTTGTCAAATACAGAATTTTTAAATCTTAATCTCGTCAATTCGTTTCTAGAAATTTTAAAAAATATCAAATACTGGGATAAGCCCTGAAAAGATAATACACGGGGCCTATCACATAACACTCTTACGCAACATAGAACATTATAGGTCAGTGGTTCTCAAATTTTTTAATTATTTTTTCAAAGCGGTCCCTTTGCCATTATTTCGAGGGCTCGCGGTCTTTAAGCCTAAATGTGTATTTCAGAAAAACGAAAATTGATTGCAGAATTTTAGCTGGTTATACAAAATTGCACATAACAATTACGATCGTGCGCGGACAATTGCGTTTTTGTTAGTTGTTATGGAATATAGGCTAATTGTTTAGCAATGAACACAAGTCGATTCTACTTTGATTTAAACTTATTTAGTGGCACAAACTGACGCAAAATAAGATTAAAGAATTACTTTAACCTTTTCGCGGTCCCCCCCAAATTGCCTTACGGGCCCCGAAAGGACCGCGGACCCCAGTTTGAGAACCGCTGTTATAGGTCCTGTTTTACCGCAACTGATCAGTGGTCGATGTAGAGTTCCTTACTACGAAGCTGATATGCGTACGAGGCAAGCAACGTCTAAGACATGGGACTGGTTGGTGTTTCAAAAAATCAATGTTTAAATCTTGGTTCGAATAATTGCATCTTAGCAACAGAATCAAACTATATTCAGATAAATATCTTTGCGACGCAACCGTATAAGTACGGTAATTATTACAGTAGTGCTTCAAGATTCAGGATTCTAAACATCGTAACGTTTGCAAAATCGGGCAGCAAGATTAATATTTGCAAAGATTAAGCCCAAACCGCAATGCGTTGCACTTGCCTGAGGCGCGATCGCTATTTTTTTACAAAATTTTTCTTCCAACTGCAGTTACCATGGTATACTCGTTTTTAGTTGAAAAACATTTTTCTACGTTATGCAACCTGCTTGACGAAACGTTTGTTTAGTATTTTGATATGAGTAGTGATTCTGAAACCGGTCGTTTCGCAGGCGTTCTTTGCAATGTGTTCGCTAAAAACATGAAAACAACATTGTATGTGGTAATACTTGACTAAAGCAGTGGTTTCCAACCCAGGGTTCGCGAAGACCCAAGGGGTTCGTGAGATGATTTTAGATTTAGGGGGTCCGAGGAAGCACATATTTTTAGTAGTGATGCACCGAAGTTTCGGTTCGCTCAAACATTTCGGCCGAATGCGCTGTTTTTCGATGTTTGGGTTTCGGCCCGAACTGTTTTGAAAATTCGGCCGAAACCGAAATTTTTGGTTGCATGGAATTAGTGCCTAAACCAGTGGTTCCCAACCAGGGCCCAGGGCACCCAGGGGGGCCACGAGCTGTGTTCTGGGGGGGGCCACAGAAGTATATTCACCAGAAACACCCACAAAAAGCCATTTTCTTTTTTTAATGCCCATTACTAAGTGTGTGTTGCAAATAACTTTATTCCTAATTTAATCGACTATTTCACTCACTATTTGCCTATATTGAGGTTTTTCACGATTACGGATTCTTTTTCACTCTATTCGACCTGTTTAAAGCCGAAATTAGTACCGCATTCCAACACGGTTGCCATTTCATTTTTTTAAGGGGGCCACAGGACTTACAGGCTTACTTGAAGGGGGCCACAACGTCAAAAAGTTACGTGTAGAGGGCCATGGTCCACGAAAGGTCGGGAACCACTGGCCTAAACTATCATTTTCACCAATACAAAACGTTACAAACCTTCTTTTTTTAGGCGGGTTCGGTGCATCACTAAATTTTAGTATCATTACCCACAATACAATATTTTCAAGTTTCTAAACCTTTTCGCAATTCTGCATACGAGTGCAAACTGTTTGTTGCACCTTTGGAGGAGCAAACACTTTTTTGTGATTGTTATCTCCATTGTGATATCACAAAACACACTGACAAAATACTTTATCGTTCTTTGTTTCAAGTTTTGTACAATAGAAAATCTATGTCTTGATTGCATAAATTGCTACTCTAGTACAGAACTTCGTTGAAAATCAAGGACTGTAAAGATTGATTAAAATGCTGCCACAAAAAGCGAAAGTATAACGTATAATGCAAAAAGTGAAAAACATAGAAAGACTTAATTACGTTGGGGGTCCGCAGACCTATGACATTTATAAAAGGGCTCAATCATAAGGACGTCCCAACGCAAATTTTAGTTTGTTCATAAAAATTGCTGTACGTATTCGGACATACGAGATTATAACTAATAGAGTTTATGAGTTAAACCTAGGACGAAAACATTCATACTGGGATCAGCCCTGAAGCGTCGATGTAGAGCAGCGATCACGGCATACTCATCGATAAATTAACGTACGCCAGGCCCATTGATAAATTAACGTACGCCAGGCCCGTCTGTCAAGCATTCTTAGCATATGTCTTGGGGATTACGATATAACTCAGTAGTAATTGCCGGACGTCAGAACACGAGGTTTGAGAAATGGTCAATAAATATGAAGGCAATTGTCGTCAAAATGTTGTTTCTTTGAATCTTTATTCAGTTGTTCCTCCTGGGGATTTGAAAGCGACTCTATGTAACGCTTTCTTTCGCGTTTCCCCCTCTTTTCACGCAAGCGTCACACAATGTGGCTTCAGCAAAACGCGGACACCAAGTGAACGACAATTCGTTTTTAATTATCTGGTCAAATCCGGTTTTTCTGCGAAAGAAAAACGAAAACATATAAAACGTCAATCGCGCTACAACAGGCAATGAAGTTACATACCGACTGTTTGGCCACAGGGGTTCTTGACATTAAATGATGATTTAAAAGACGAACAAATCCTGCATGACAATTAACATATACAGGTTTACAACAAAACTACACAATATATGACAAAGCCAAACTTACCAGCAAAATAATTCACAGATGAAGCATAATCAATTTCAGCAATTTATTCCTAATATTTAGCTGGTAACTAAAAGTTTCATTATTTAGATTTAATGGCTTCAATTCAAAGTATAACCTGTCAAAGTTCACGAGCGCACACCACGAGGCAAGTTACTAAATGATTGCAACTAGTGATGCACCGAACCCGCCTAAAAAGGTTCGGGCCGAAACCGAATACTCGGCTACGAGGCCGAATAATTTCGTCCGAATCAGGCCAAACCTAAAATCCTGTTCTTATGGATGTTTTCAACTGAACATTGTGTCGTTGATGCGAGTGAAGTGAATTATGACAAATCAAAATCACTAAACTTGTAATATCTTGCAGACAACATGGCTCGTATTTTATAGATAACACAATTAGTTTATTTATGACGTTTTGTATTGGTGAAAATGATAATTTAGGGCAGTGGTTCTCAACGTTTGGCGGGCCGTGGCCCCCTAAAAGTAACTTTTTGGCCTCGTGGCCCCCTTCAAGTAACCCTGTAAGACCTGTGACCCCTTAAAATTGTAAATGGCAATCTCGTGTTGGAATTCGGTACTAATTTTGGTTTTAAACAGGTCGAATAGAGTGAACAAGAATTCGTAATCAAGAAAACCTCAATATAGCAAAAAATAGTGTGTAAAACAGTTGATTAAATTAGGAACAAAGTTAAAGTTATCAAAAAACAAAATGACTTTTAGTGGGTGTTTCTGGTGAATCTACACCCATGCCCCCCTGGAACACAGCTCGTGGGGGCCATGGGTCCTGGTTGAGAACCACTGGTTTAGGCAGTAATTCCATGCAATCGAAAATTTCGGTTTCGGCCGAATTTTTTGCAAAAACTTTTTTGAAATATCAGCCGAAACCGAAACGTTGAAAAACAGCGTATTCGGCCGAAATGTTTGGGCCAACCGAAACTTTGGTCATAGGTGCATCACTAATTACAACGTACCCAGTAGCCAGTAAGCAGGAATTCACGCTACGCAATGGAACATAAATTGTCACGTAATCGAACACTAACTGTTACGTCACCGGACGATTGTTATCAATTTGCTGGACAAAGTTATATTCACAACAGTTGACGAAAACGACGTAACGCTAACAAATTTCCCTGCGTACAGGGGCTCTAATTGCCTCAAGGAGTCAAAGCCCCTTGATTTAACAAACAAAAAGACAATATGTACCAATTATCGAAGTTGTTTTTCATAATCCGCGGCATTCGGAAGCAAAATTTCCCGCTGCGCTGGGAATTTATGCCGAAGATTACCAATGCTGTCATGATTCATTCGCCATGTCAGATTTTTGCTTCAGGCGATTTTCTGTGTTGCCTCAAATGAGTATATAGGAGGCAAGATTTGGTCAGATAGTCAGAGTAGTAGCTTTCACCTTTTTAGATAGATCTGCTACTGCCTCTGAAATTATGGGAGAAATATAAAATCGTAAAAAAGAGTTATAGCGCCGTTGGGGTTTTAAGAAAAAAATGTGTTTTAGAAAAGTGTTAACTGCTCTAAGGCAGAGATCGGCAACCTTTTTTGCACTGCGGACCGGTTTTGAAAGTGAAATTTTATCGCGGACCGGTCTTCAAAAAACAAACAAACACACAAATATTTAGCAATAATAAGTAGTTTGTGAAATAACCTAAATAAGCTATTTTTTGCAGAAAGAGAACCATTGTAAAGAATTACCGAAAAAAAAACATGTTGTCAGCAAAAAAACTCTTGTTGCTTGTCGCTCTTGTGTACTTGGTAAAAACCGCTGCGTCTTGTTCTTGCCTTCAAGGTCACCCACAGACAGCTTACTGTAACGGAGCATTAGGTAAGTTTATTTCACTTCATTTTTTGCAATATTTTATGAATTGCCAGCAGAGTTGTAAACGGGCCTGAAATTGGAGTCAGAACGGGCCCAAACCCGAAAGTGCAAGCCTGAAAGCCGGCCCGAACCCAAAACGTTTTTTAAAGAAGCCCGTTTAGGCCCGAAAGTTTGATTAAAAGGCCTATACATGCAAGGATCAAGACCAATACAACAAACACAGACACAATAGACAATTGGTCTTAAGCAAGGCGTTTGACATTGTTTAGGTCCAGCAAATGGCTACTTAGCTAGTGAAATTTATTCAAAAAAATACTGACACAGAGTGTAAAGTCAGGCCCGAATCAAGCCGTTTGTTTAAAAGAAACCTAAGCCCGAACCAGGCCCGACTTACAACTCTAATGGGCAGACCCCAATACATTATGCAAGTGGAATAAAGTTTACCTGCCCTAACAGACAAATCTAAATTAACCCACATTTTTAACATGTATAGATGCGTTCTACATACACTTGTATAATGTTAATAATATATATTTTTCTCCTGACAGCATTTGGTTTTGATGTGATGCACAAAAGCAGAGTAAACGTCACGATCAATTTGGAATCATCTGCTGGTGGTAGTGATGATTTGATACAACCACCAGCGACGTATCAACGGGAAATGATTCGCTACGTGGCATTCCGTTTCACAGTAGGTGTCTTTTAATGCGCGGTGAAACGAGCCAGTCGTTAAACTGCACTGGTAAAAAGGGAAGAGCTGCTAACACAAGAACTCACAGCACCAGGTTTGAGAATTTTCGGCAGGTGCCGCAACGAAAATAATTTAAATGCAGGCTGTGTGAAACTTGGCCGAATGGTCCGGCGCGCCTGACCCATATACAGACATAAAAAACCTTGATCGGGATTCCTGGGAAGCGTCGTGGGTTCGAAAAAAACGTGAAAAAGTGCTGACGGTTAGGGCTATTAGGATTGGTCTGAGGTTTCATAACAATAAAAACAATAAATCCACTTAAAAACCCAGCTCTTTAAATTAAATTTAGTCCCTAACCCTATCCCAGTTTCACCGTATTTTTTTGAAAAAAACCGCTCTTTTCGCCCTCTATCGGTATGTAGCAAACCGTGTTTGCCGTGAGTTTTTGTTTTAGTAGGTCTACCGGTAAAAAGTCGTTATTTTTGTAATAGTTTATTGCATGCATTACAAAATTTGAGACAAGTAGTATTGGTTATATAAAGTGTTAGGGCAGTATTACAAGTGCTGAAAGTCATGTAAACACGTTAACTCTTAAATTGACGTTAGACGAGGGACTGTGACGAAAAAACAACAACATCGAACGAGGCCAATTTATTTTTTGTCTATTTTATGGCCCGTTAACTTTCGCTAAACTAATTTTACAAATTCATATTGTGTTTCACAGCTTTATCAGGGAAATGAAAAATTCAACTACTCGTCTTCTATCCGCTTCATTTACACCAGTGGCGACAGCGCCTCATGTGGCGCAAACTTGTCAGTTTTCAGAAGATACTTCGTCATTGGAGGTACGCTTGTTATTGCAAGGCTTTTCTTTAGTAGCGAACACGTGGCTGTCAACTAATAAGTAAAACTTTTTATTGCTAACAATTGTCTACACCTAACAATACTTTTGCACAACCCAAAGTGGGTTTGCGGATCAAGATTTCCAGTAGGCTACAATCTAATTCTGCGCCAACTCTATTCAACTAATTATATGTTACAAAGAAGGTATGCCACAATCACATATTCTTTACTAAAAAACCGTCTTTTATTTAATGGTAGAGCGACGTGCACAAGAACTCCCACTAGTTAGGTTGGCTTATTTACGATAAGGAGCGCAACGGAACATAGGCGTTAGCAGTCAGCGATTTGCTGAGTCAGCAATTATTGCCCCCGCTCTACTTTGTTTAATAACAATGAACTAAGCAAATCTATCATATAAATATAAACTATAGAGCAAGAAATTCTGTGTGTAATTTAACGTTTGCGTGTGTTACCAAAATAACCTTTTTTTGGCCAGTCATATTTAAAATCCCAGTCATACTGCTAATTTAAATAACTTTGCTCTTTATAAATGCGTCCTATCAGTAATTAAGCGAACCTTTTTAGTGTGAGTTCTTGTGTAAGCGGCTCTGCCGTAAACCCATGTCCTACAATTTTCGTCAGCTATCTAATAAAGTAAATACCTAACCTGAACTTTATTCTAAGGTGATTACTCGGACAATCGATTGGAAATTGCTTCGTGCAGTCACATCATCGACAAGGATCAATTCGATTTGAGCCAACGGGAGACTCTCGCTTGGAACATGGCCTACGGCTTCAAAAAAGGCTGCAAGTGCACTGTTAGGGATTGCAACTTCGACAAATGCGAGGTAAGCTATAATCATATTACACCGCCAAATTAATGTTGGGCGCCGTAAAAAACTGCAAGCAGGCTTAGCTCGAACCAAAGTTGTAAACGGCCCGAACCCGGCCCAAACCCGAACATACAAGCTTGAAATCCAGCCCGAATCCGAATCGTTTTCGAGAAGCCTGTTTAGGCCCAAAAGTTTGATTGACAAGTTATACATTGAAGCCTCAGGAAAGACCAAGACAGAACAAAATAGAAAATTGCTCTCCAAAACAGGGCGTTTAACATTCGGTCAGGCCCAGTAACTGGCTACTTAATTTTGTTCTTACAAATATTGACACAGAGTATAAAATCAGGTCCGAATCAAGCCCGTTTTTTTTAATCCTAAGCCCGAACCCGGCCCGACTTGCAACTCTGGCCCACAATAGCAACTTGGTCCACACTAAGATATTGCTAAGCCCGGGTAGCCTACATGAGATTTTTATTTTTTATTACAAACCCTCACCCAACCCCGATAGTCCTGACTGCGTTCATTAAAAAAATATAATGAGCGCTTACGGACTTGGAGGGGAAGGCATTGGTTGGGTGGGGTCAGGTAGGCTCGCAGTTTTAGAGGACAACTCAAAACTTTAAGGACCCGTGATGGCTCTAGTGCGACATCCCATGTAGGCCTTCTCACGGGATCTCTAAAACCGTGTTTCAAGTTGACTGTAAGGTACATCAATACATCAAATTAACTGATCTCATATTCTGAGCCAGTTTCCTCTGTGGTGTATGCCCAGTTGTGGCATCGCACCAAATAGGTGAGGCATGGGTTTTTACCCTGTTACTCCCAACAAACTGGAGTGCCTTTGGATGGTTGCACTAGCCAATACGGCCTATCTCTCGTCACCAGCTGTACTGCCGGGCCCTTATAGTTCGAACAATGTGTCTGTCCGTAACCTATCTGATCCCGTTATGCAAAAATATTATTCCCTCTTCACGCTTGCAAACAGTGTCAGAAACTTGTGAGATGCAGAAATTTTGTGACTTCAAGGCAGTTGGTATAAAACAAGGCTACTGGATAGTAATGTTTAAAGATAGCTCCTACCTAAGAGCCCTTTGCTTTCCGGAATACAACCTTTTTAGGAGTTTAAATTCTTAGTTGTCTTCTGAAATTTCACAAAATTTGTTTTTACTTACATTTTTAAATGAAGGAATTTTCATAACTTTATTACTGATAGCGGTAAAAATATAATTCTTTTCCAGGACCCTCGACCAAAGAATGAATGTCAAACTAGACACCTGATTGGCCATGGCCTCCCATACTCGCAAACGAATTGTATGCCATTTTATTTTGGTGTAACGAGGCATTGTATTTGGCGCAACGGATACATGGGACTTCCTCGCATACCCATTAAGTTTTAACTACACCAATTGTACTCCTCCTAAAATCCACCGCAGAGGATGTTTCAGATGTAATAACGTTTTCAGATGTAGAAATTGTATGAAAATGTGCAACATTGTGTTATTATTTGCCAAATACAGAACTGATAAATCTTAATCTCGTCAATTGTTATCAAGAAAGATTAACATAAATTAGTTACTTGGTTTAGCTCTGGAGCGTTAATGCAGACTATAGGCATAACAACATACCCTTTTGAACCATACGACAGTTTCAGTAATGAATAAAACCATCAACTGACGATCACTGTTTGCCTTTTTAACTATAGACAGTAAAACTATTGGACGGTTAAATCCTTGGTTTAAACCAGATCAGGTAGTTTCATGTGAAAGAATATATTACATGTTTCGCCTAAATGGCATTATCAGTTTCTTATTCAAATAAATGAATGAATCATAGAACGCCAAACTTTTTCTCTACTGGAATGGTAGAACCGGCGATCCTTTACTACGAAACTAATATGTGCTACGTACGACTAAGGCTACCAAACTTGTGACTTACTTACAGCGGGCTTCTCAACCATCCTATACAGCTCAGTTGGTAGAGTCTCAGCCTAGAAATGGCCCTGCCGTGGATTCGATTCACACCGTTAGATTTCTTTAGATTTTTCTAGCTAGTGTCTTGTCAATTGAGAGCTTTAGACCAGTGGTTCTCAACCTTTTAAGCTTGCGGACCGGTAAACTTTCAAAACAAATTTTGCGGGCCGGTTGGTTAGCAAAAACAACCCATGTAATAATGACAAAAATATGTTTCAAACGAAGTATGAAAAATTCAATTTATTGAGAAGTTTGCTGCTGTCTGTTTTATATCATACTTGTTAAACGCGGTTCTAATGAAGTTTCTGCAAGGCCAAGTAGAGCGTTGACTTCCGCACGATTTCTCTGCCTTTAACATATGAAGTTCTTTAAACACAGTTTTTACAGTTAAAAGCATTTTTTTTGCTGTCGTTTTGTGCTATGTGTAATCTTAATTAAAGTTAATTTACGTCATATTATTATGGTTTCTATGTGACAATAATGTAACGCATGACTAAATTGTGTTTTTACGACAATACCTCTTCCTTCGTACAAATAGCCAGCTTTAGGCATCTTCAGGATAATGCTGTTTTTCATCATTGATTGCTAAATATTGCTAATGATAAACTTAATAGTTTGGATGTTTCGTGAAAAATGATAAGTTTTTTCCTTCGAGTTTACAAAAAAGCAGGTCTGCAGTTGCTTTTTCGGAAAAAAAATCCAGTCCTTACAACTCTTGTCATTTCATTGCAATTTCACCCTTTTGTTTAATACAGGGGTTCTTAAACTGGGGGGCGTGAAGGGTTCGCAAGGGGGGCGCAGCACAATCTGGCAGCAAAGTTTTCACTTGCAAACAATTGTAAATTAATGCATTGGGATTATGTCGGCGCTGATTTCGAACTTATTGTTTAAAGTATAAACGCTTCAATACTCTGAAATGGATGTCCAGTTGTATTAACCAAACTTTTCCCACTGCGGGCCGCCGCCTAGTTTACATGCCCTAGTGCCGTCTTCTCAAACTTAGCCCATGAGGCGATTTTTATATGGGCGCCAAGATAATGGTCTTTTTAAAACCCCATTTAAAATCTCTTAAATTGTATAGTTAGTCTCATCTTACAAGGAATGCTTGTATATTATGTCATAAGTGACACAATAAGGCAATTGTTTGCGCACAATTAACACTTTTTGTTTTGTCTGTGACATAATAAACTGGGTTTGGATCAATCCTGGGCGTTGCAATCCTTTGAGAGTCGGTAATATTAATTTTACATGTCGTAACAGTAAACTTTCGTAAGGAGTAGATTAAGTTTTGACAGTAACAAAGCTATCAATACGATTTGGCAAACCAAAAATTGGGTCGCGAGCCGGATGAAATGACCTCGCGGGCCGTAGTTTGGTGACCCCTGTACTATATAGTCGGCTGTACATTCTTTATTTGTGCGCAATTTCGCATTAGAGATTGCCCTGACTTTAAGTGAATCAACGATTTCTGGGCAACATATGCGTAGTTTAAAAGAATACTGGCAACGTGTCTCTGTGTTCGCAAAAGCCTACGCAACTTATCAGTGTTGAAGTGGCTTTTTTCAACGTTCGGAACTAACTTGACAGTATAGCTTAAAGGGGACCTACCATGTATGTTGTTTCCGAAAAACAAGACAAGCATCATTAGTGCTAATGTTTTTTAGGGGGGGCGTGAGAATAAATAATTAGTGTAAAGTGGGGCGCGACCGAAAAAGTTTAAGAACCCCTGGTTTAATACTTTCCAAAAAGATTTTAACTTCAAGTACAGGTTTTTTATGTGTATACTATGTCGTTGTCAGGTAGTCACCACTTTAAGCAGCCATGTTTGTGTAAACGAATAGATGTTACAGAAACCTTAAAGGGGTGATAATGGACAAGCTTATAAGATCTGTGAATGCCCTAAAGTTTCATTATGGTGGATTGGTAGCCGAAGAGAAAAAGTAAGTAAATTTTAATAACAATAAGATTTGTCAAATGTTAAAATTTTTATATTTTGATCAAAATCGCCACACAGTTAACTAAATTTCAGTTAAACCGGATTCGGTTAATCCGGATATTTGCCTAATTTGCACAAAAAAGGAACAAATGATTTGTATAGTGTAGTATAGTGTAGGCTTTGACTAATTGGCATCAGTTAATCCAGATTTTCACCTAATCGAGAGAAATATTTTTTTGGTCCAAATAGGTCCAGAATTGAGATTACTGGTTTACTGCACTCTGTTTTCTGAAGAAAACAAAATAACAAAACATTTTTGTGCTATACCATTTAATACAATCATGATATTTGTGCAGCCAACGGGATACAGCTTTCAATCCTAAGGAACGTCAAACTCATATCAATTCAATCGCTGAATCATTATGTTCCTCATCTCTGAAGACAAGCTCAGACCTTCCTGGACTACTAAGTAGTTATTCTGAACTGCTATTCAACAAAGCCAAAATAAAGTTTCTTTGTATTGTCACTTTATCAAATTTGTCATTGTTCATCATATTTGAAAAAACAATGTGAAATCATATAATCTGAAATAGTTTTGCACTTCTCTGCATTTACATTTATACATTTCTATCTCGGTATTTTAAAATTGATAAAGAGAGATGCTATTTATGTTTCTGTTTGCAGCAATATCCATAGAAATCCTGCTACAAGCATGTACTGATGAAAGTGCGGATGTCAGAATTAATGCCGACGAGTCGTTAAACAAAATTATCAAATGCCTGCATGAAACTGCGATTGGGAAAATATTAGTTGAACTGTACAAAGACATTAAAAAGGTTGGTGCCAATAAGCATTATAACAACAGATTTGATAGCTTATGAAACTGACATTGTGAAGTTTGAATTAAATGCATAAATGTTTTCTCTTTGACTCAGGTACTGCTTGCTCACTGAGGATAAAAACAAATGTGCTGCTATGTTGTCTGAATATATAAGTCTTAACTATAAACAAAAGTACTGGTACTGGTATAAACTATATATACTTTATAGTACTTAGCCTGATGCAGTATAATGTGGTTAGCTTGTCGAACCAAACACATTATTTGCCCTGCTTTTCAGAATGGTCATTCAAGAAGCCTACGAGCATCATTAAGTCGTTTTGCGAGTCTTTGTTTCAACATCCGTCCCAGTAAATGCCGAGCCTACATACTTAATTTGTTGCCATGCCTATGCCGAATTTCACAGAGAGAAGAAGACTATTTGCAAGAATGTTTGGCCACGTCAACTTGTGTAAGTTAAAGTACTTTGATGGAAAACTAAAGCTCTTTCATGTCACTAACTTAAACAGTGACCACTTGTAAAAGTTGTAAGTTTTCCCATTTGCAATTTCAAAAAAGCATGTAGTTTTGTTTAAGGGAAAGATACATTTTATACACTGTTTTTATACACAAGTTTTTGGTTCCAGGGTTTGTTTCAAATGTCAAGACTTGCTGTAAACATGGCACAAATTTACCCAATCTTGTTGTTATTTTTAGAAAAAAGAAAAAAAACTCCTTAAATCTGCCAATGATAAAACACTTATATTTCTAAATTCTCTACATTTTTTATATACTTGCAAAATACATACAATGCTTGCAGTACAGACTTGAAACTTGATGAAAACTGTTTTAGGCATATTTATGTGTAAAGGTTTCACTTTTGTTTTCAGAAAATATTCTCAGTGCTGGGTGCATTTGTAAGTGAAGGTGAAGTACAAGGTCTGATTGCATCCTTTCTTAAGAACCTTTCATCGAAATCGCTGAGCATCAGAAGATCAGCAAGCACTTGTCTACATGCCATTATTGTCAACTCTAGAAAACGTGATCCTGTACTTTTACCACTGCTGCATTCAATTCTAGGTAACTTGTTGTATTTATGTTTGTGAATGAAAATGTGTGTATGATTTACCACAAAAGTTTTGTATTACAAGCTACTGTATATACTCGCGGATAGGTCGCAACTTTTTTCCTTATATTTGTAAAAAAAATTATAGGTGCGACCTATCCGCTCGACATAAGTGCAAATACGGATGCATGCGCTCGTGCACACACATACCAATGCGAGACAGTTTCATGAGTGCACACGCACATGCGATCGCTAAGCGTGCGTTGGATTTTCCCGCTTTGTTGAGAAAAAATGGTTTTGCGGTTTCAATGCAATGCAGTTCAATGCTAAAAAACAAACAATTGCAACCAAAAAAGCTAGGGAAAGGGCCTTTTAAATCCCTAGATTTTCAGTGCGACTTATGTGCGAGTCAACTCTAAATTAAACTTTTTTAACACAAAACTAACAGTGCGACCTATACGGTGGCGCGACCTATTGGCGAGTATATATGGTACTTTTTGTTGTGATACAAAACTAAGCAAAATAAGCTAATATTAGGTAACTATTATATTTAAAAAAAAAATTTTGTGTTTGTTGAAAAGATATATATATATATATATATATATTATAGTTACATTCTCAATGACAGACCCATGTGTTTCTACAATGGTAAAGCCACCCTTTTTTCATCTTTTAGGCTAGTATGCAATTAACAACTTATTTTCTTCAAAATGATTTATGATCCCCATACAATTAAAAAAATATGTGATTAACCAGTATGCGATTAGCCGAATTTGTCTGTATCAGTTGAGTGATCAACTTAAAATTTTGACCTATATCCATATTCATAATTATTTGGTAGGTATAGATTTACTTTTGAAAGTTAAAATGTTTGTGTTTGTAGACATTCTGATCCAGCGACACACTGATCGCAGCACTGTCCTGGGTTGTATGCAAACTCTACGTTTAATTGTTCCTCTTCTGCAAGTGGAGACTAAACCATCTTCTTCATCCCGCTCAGAACACCAGGCCTTACTTACTCAAGTATGCCTGTTTCTGTGTTAAAGTGCATTAGCATTACCTTGCATATACTGCATATGTAAAAATAGTTGTGTAAAAGGTTTTGTTAGTCTGTGAATTCCCACACAAAAACACTTCTTCATGCTGTTTTTCCCAATATAGATACTGTTTTCATTGAGTTTTTAATGGGTATTCTAAAAAATTCTTACCCTTTTATGCACCGTTTTGGTCTTGGAGTAACCATTTCTAAACTTACAAACATCTGAATTCCGAAACAATGAAAAAAGATGCTTCATAATCGAAAAAAAAAAGTTTTTGTAAGTCATAAATGCCTTACCGACCCTCAAAAGTATTCGTATGCTTAAGGTTAAGATGACTGTTTTTTTAGTGTAAACAATGTTGCCTAAAATTTTGTATTGCAGATATTTGAAAGTTCCATTTACTACATTTGCCATAAAGATCACACAGTTGTGACTTCAGCCCTCGAACTCCTAGAGCAACTTCTTAAATCCTTCTCTCTTCAGTTTGCTACTGTCCTCTCTACTTTGTTTGTTGCACAATCTTTTGTTCCAAGTGATGTTCCACCAACTCAAGATGACAGTGTTTCCATGGCAACTTGTAAGTAAATACCGTTTTTTTGTGGGGTATAAAATGATTCGGATAGTTTTTTTGTTGCTACTATGTGTAGAAACATGCTTTACAAACTAGGTCCTGTGTGAAGTGATTTTAGGGTGTCTGCGTTTTTTTGAAACGTAAGCTTTTGATGTAAACTCTTTGTTAAACAACTTAAATAACTATGATTTCTGTCTTTTTTATATTTAACACCAGCATTAATTTGGGAAAATGTTATATGTTACCTTTTACACAGTATGCCAGGTCCATTAAAGACGCCATACCAAATGTTACTTTTTTAATAGTTTTTTGAGTAAATTTTATGTAGAGACTCTCATACTTAACAAGTTGATGAAAGTGTTATTTTACTACCTATGCAGAGAATTAGTTTTGTAAGTGGTTCGATCTCCATGCATTTTAGCAAGTTCTGTGGTAAACACAGTTTTAAAGACATAAGCATTAGTCATTGGAATTGTTTAAATTGTTTTAAAGTTTGCAAAAACGTAAAGAATGCATTAATTTTAATAATGAAGATCCACATATACTATATAAGCACATTTTTACGCCTTTTTTACCAATCAATGTGATTTGCATATTATCTATTTCTAGCTTCCTCATCAGCTAGCCTTTCCAACTTGGCAGCCGAGGAAGATCAATTACTTCGCGACAATCTTGCATCGACTGTTGTTAGCGGTGGTGAAGACCTAAACTTACACATAAACGGTGAACAACCCACTCAAGAAGCAGACGATCACCAATCTGATGTACAAACAAGTATCGAAACTTCTGAAAACAAAAGCCTACTAGACCCAGCACCAATTGTGACTGAGTCAGCTGACAACAGCTCTATCACTGAAGTGTCTGAAGTTGCAAATACTGCTGACCAAGAGGAGGACTCTACTTTGGCAGTTCAGTTTTCGGATTTTTTTGCGTCCAGTGCGACGAAAAATAAAGATGTCCCTGAAATTGAACCTTTATATCTTCTGGGTCTCATGCTGTGCCAACGGTAGATGTTCATTGTACTTTAATGTGCAATGTAGAAATTTAACGGTGTGCTTATTATTGGCAGGTTTCTTTTGACAAAGCAGAATGGTGAACTTCTACAAAATCGCAAGGTATGCTGACTGCCATAACTAAAGTAGCTAGTGTGTGTTGAATTAGGCAATTGGCACATGAGACAAATTAATGCTTGCCTTGTTACATAAACTGTAAACTTTAATAATATCTCAAGTCATAGTTACAGCATATTCATTATATGTGACTGCTGTTTATTCTTTATGCTGAGTCTTAGGTGACTCTTGATTTTATAAATATGCTTTTGTTACACTGTTAACCCCATTTAACACAAAGTAAATGCTTGTTTACGGGTGAATGGACTTGAATGCACCTGCAACAACATACATTCACAGGTGCGTGTAAGCATGAAGAATCTAGCATTGACTTGTCTCTCACACCTCATCAACATTTCACCAGCAATTCTATGTCTTCAACTTTATTCCAATGTTGTAAGTACTGCTACAATTAATATTAGTTGATTGCATTTGACTGCGTTGGATTGTGAAAGCCAATTTTGTAAACGTCTGGATTTTTTGAGAAAAAAATGCTGTTTAATTGTATGTTCTAGTTACCATATTTATTTAAATGTAAGCCACGGCTTATAAAATATAAGTAGTAATAACAAGCTGACATACGTTTTGCTGGGTAACATTATTTGCTTTAGTATCAATTGTTTACAATGTAGCAACAGTAAGAAGTATTTTAAACAATAGTACCTTATGTCACAACATACAGCTTACAATTGAGTAAATATGGGAACTGCATAAAAAAGCTTGCCAAATCAGTAAGGCATTTTTTTATTCCTAGAATGTGCATACAGTTCATATTTAGCATGTTTCCTCTATGTGTAGAAGCTCGAAAACTATACATATAAGAATAAATATACCTTGACAATAAATATACACAGATAGTTTAACTTCCTATTTTTGCTAACGTTTAGATTGAAGAAACAGACTGCACAGCACGACCCACTATGATGAAAGATGTGTTTTCTTATTGCAATCATGATGATCCACAATTAAGGGGAGCAGTTTTGTCCATAGCAAGCATGTTTATATCAAGTGTTGTTATGAAACACAGGTAAGATAGTAGATAACTTTCTGTCTGAGTTATTCGAAGTTCTGCCAAGTGTAATGTGCCAATCAAAGTCAATTTGTGTTAGAGTTAATTGTACTGTGAACTTTTTGGCTTAAAGTTACAGACAATTTAGTTAATTGCAAATCTAGTTAACCTTTGTATGCAATTTTCCAAAATTCTATTCTTTTTAACAATAGGTAGGCATGGGATCCTTAATCCTATTGCATTTAGCCAGAAGCCAGTATGCATTTAGCCAGAAGCGACTGTGCTATTTCAATTTGTATGTGTGCTTTCACGCCGAATTCTTTAATGAAACAGTTAAACATTATGTGTACTGTAATATAGCAACATCCTATCGGTTATTAACAACCAACATCCCATTGAAAAAAATTCACAGGTCAGGGCTAGTGTCTTGGGTTGAAGTGGAGTCAAACGATCATCGGTTTGTGACATTATCATCAGCTCCTGACATTAATAAACTGGTTACAATGATGATTACTGCTCTTTCTGATGAATCATCTGGCACAGTCCGACAAGCGTGCTCTGCAATAGCTAGTTGTCTTGAAACGGTCCTGAACAGTGTGGTAAGTTATATATTATGGATGGGCTGAGCCAGAACCGGACCCAGCACTGGGTGTCACTGTTTTGAAATGCTTGGTGCTCGGCCGAGTGGTTGCACAAAGTGACTTGTGCATTGCATTTGCATATTCTTGCCCTGCATACAAAAATAGAGTTTCAAAAGGTATCCAAGAACATAAATGACTGTTTTATTAAATGCGTTTGACGGTTAGATGGCTTAATACACTGCTGGTGACGTAAGAGACCTTGGAAAGCTACAAAAGGCTGAGCAACGAGCATTAACGTGGGATGCTCGACCAAACAGAACATTTGCAGTTTTCTCCAATACCTAATATATATGTTTGCTATTGTTGTATTCTTTCATGGAGAAATGTATGTATAGTTGTTTCAATGCACACCAGTTGAACATTATGGCATTTTGTATCAAAAACAAAATATATTACTGTCATAGAAACTGGATTAGTCCAATTGCAGTCTAACTGAATTCTAAATTTAGCCTATCATCAGTTACATTTTCCAATTTAATCCTAGCATGCAGATTTTCCAGCTAATAATAAATGCAATAAAGTGCTTGGTAAATTGGATTGGCAATTTACCTGTAATATTGCCCAAAAATTACTGACTGTAGTTTATGTATAAGATGATACAAAATCTTTGTTTGATTTACGTATCTTAAATTTTCCTAAATTTCAACACCTACACTTTGTTTGGCTTTAGTTTCAACCCTTATATACATTTTGCAGTACTTCCAACTTGGTTTTGAGATGGTTAATGGAGTTTTTTCACTTCAACATAACACATACTGGCTTCTGCAAACCGATCTGCTTGAAATTATTGCAACACTCAATTTTCGTCAGTTAACCCACATAGAGAATCAGCTGAAGAAGTCTCAAACTCCTGCCATGTTATTGAAGGTTTGTAGCATTGAAATATATCATTTGTAAACTTAATGCTAATTTTCATTTCTTTTGTAACAATCTCCACATAATTCTCAATTTTGAGTTTACTACGGTTGTGAATTTTTGGATGTTTGTTTTGCATTGAGATTTGAAACACCAATTTAAGTGGCATTGTAAAAAATGGTCCTATCTTTGAAATTCATATCACTCAATTTTGTCAAGACGCTACAAAAAATGTTATAGAAAATTAAATTGTAGCATTACTCTGTAGAATCACAGTACGCCACGCCTATTATGGCGGGTTCGAATCCCACCGCAGGCTAGATTTTTGTAGCATACGCTTTGCCGTATGGTGGTGAATGCTTGGTGACCGGCTGATTCGGTATGGCGCCTTCAATGGACCTGGCGTACTATGATTTAGAAATGATTATGCCGTGATTGCTGGTCTGCATAGCCCCTTCAGGGCTGATCCCGTTGTGAATTAATCTTCATCTTTACAAGAATGATTTTCTTTAACTAAAAGCCCCCATTGTTCTCAACAAATTTTTTTGTATAAAGTTGTTTTTCCTAATTGATAGTAAGTATTTGTTTAAAAGTAAAAAAAGTTTTTTTTATGTTGCATAGAACCTTAGCATCCAGGACAAGGCTCTCTCTATCGCCCTTCAGTGTTTGGAAAGCGACGATTCGAGAATCCGCAAGGTTGCAGGAGAGACATTGGTTTCCATGGTTACAAACCTGTCGTTGCTTGGTGACGACGTTTCCACGGATGCATTCGTTTTGTGCCGAAAACAGCTCGGCCTTCTCTACCTAGGAAGCAACACTAACGAAGTCCCAGAAGCCGAAGTCGACATTGGATCAGTTCAAAACATGCTCAAGACATATCGGGGATATAAGTCTGCAAGTCCGGAGGAAAATGTTACTGAAAGGTGGTGTTTTGAAATGTCTTGTGGAAGAAGCAGGGTTAAAAGGCCTAAAACACAGTTAAAACCAGGCCTGAAATTGGCGGAACCATACCCAGTTGGTACAAAACACTACATACTGTGGCATTTGACAACATAAGCTCCAATAGGGCGTAGAAAAAAAAGTGTGGAATTTTATTTTAATTACAAACCCTTAACGCCAGTCCCGAACAATGTCACTTATGAAAATTCATAACTTTTGCATTAAGTTTATTTCTGTTCATTGAAACTGAGGTCTTATGATTACCAGTGCCTAAACGAAAAGTAGAAGCCCGAAACCCGGCTCGTACCAGAAATTTTGTTGAAATAAAGCCGGAATTAACGTTACATTTACAAAGGTGAAATTAAGTAACAAATGTGGCCTAGTCTGGTCCGTATTTTGTTATGACGTCATCACTATTAGGGATGCGCCGAGCCGAGCCAGAACCCGAGTACTCGGTACCGAGCATCGCTGTTTTTAATGCTCGGTGCTCGGCCGAGCAGTTGCACAAACTGGCCCGAGCGTTAAATTTGCATATTCATGCACTTCTAACATATGTAACTAGTGTTCTAAAGGGTGTCTTTGAACAAAAACGAATGATTTTTCAAATGCACGAGATGGTGGAAAACGCGTACTTTATGGGCATGTACAGCTTAATAAAACACCGCCGGTGACGTAAGAGGCCTTGTAGAGCTAAAACGTAGAAAGGGGATTTTTTGTGACGTCATAATGCGCCGAGCGTGCTCGGCCGAGCACCGAGCATTAAAGTGAGATGCTCGGTGCTCGACCAAACAGAACATTTGCAGTTTTGGCACATCCCTAATCACTATCATCATAATTCTTTTCTTCAGTTCCTAAATCTAACCAAACATTTTTTTGTAAACGTTTTGATTAGAATTATGACCCTGATTTGAAAAATAGAATTTTAATTTGTTTTCCAGTTTAATGTTGATCGTCCAAAGCATCACATCCATTCTGAGCACATCGACCAAGAAACACTCATCATTTGGTTGTATTGCTGCGTTGAAACTTCTCACCATGAAATTTTCAGTTTGTCAATATCCCGAAGCGTGGGGATGCCATTTTACCAAAGCACTGGATAACGACATACGGTAAGTTTTGATGTGCACAATTTCTGCCAGACTAGCTTTTATCGTATTTCTGTCTCGCTTTTTTCCCTTACATAACCCAAATATGAGGTGCTTAGTCTGTCCTTGCGCATACAAATTTATACGATAGGTACTAACTACTAATTGTAGCCATACATTAATACATTTTTTGCTAGATATGTGGTTACTGCAACTAGTCTAATATCCTTTGCCCCTAAAAGAAACATGGTTTTGCATTGCATACAAGGGAAAGTATGCAGCTAGATGCTTGACTTTATATTTTAGGCTTAAAGAAACTCGGCGATTAAATAAGGAAATGTTGTAACGTTGTAATAGCCAATTTTGATCGTGAATAAGTACTACTGCTTAAAGTTCCTTTTTTTACGTTTTCTCTCTCTATAGCAACAGCAGCAAACAACCTTCCACCTTTACCTGATAACTAATACTAGAATACAATACACGTTTGTTGTGATGATGGCAATAGCATTCCTTGATCGTATGCTGTCTGTCAGTTTTTTTTTTACAATACTTGTTAGAGGGCCCGAAATTATGTCGCTATCCCGAAAATACAAGCCCCAAAATCGGCCCTGACGCGATTATTTAAAACAAATCCCGAAAAAGGCCCGAAAGTTGGTAAAATTGCGCCCGAATCAAGTCTGTTTTATTTAAGCTGAAGCCCTGACCTAACCCTAAAAGCTCATGCCCGAAATACAACTCTGACCCTTCGTTCTTTTTTAGGCTTCGTTCTGGTAGCAACGTTTCAAGCAACGACACAACAGACAGCGATGTTCAGTTACAGCAGCTCGGTATCTTGCCCTTAGTGATGGATTTATTAAAAACCAACTGGTTACCACTGGACATTACGGCCCATTCGGATTGTCTAATATTAGCTGGAAATCTAATTGCTGGCGCCGCAACTCACGGTAAGTCTTGTCTAGACCTTTATATTTTTAACTTTAATTGTTGAAGTTACTTGCTCCTTCAGAACCAAGACTTTTCATCATGTTTTTTTGGCATTTTTTCCACTGATGTTCGTTGAAAAAACGAAATGTCGAATCCTTTGAAAATAGTTTAAGATTCGGATTCGATATTCTGGATTCGAAACGTTTATTCTAGAATACTCAGTTATTCTAGTTTGAACCTTCCTTATTTTTCGCTGTTTAATGTCTACGCATTTTCCACTTTTGAGTAATACATGCGCAAAAAACTGAAGTGAGTTCTGAACGAGCAAAGTGCGGTCAACCTTGACGATCTTTTAATTTAGCCAAGCAGAGAAATGAGCTTTTTGTGTCTATCTTGTGAACTATGCCTACCCATGGCTGTACTGTATTATATATTACTGTACGTTTTGTTCCTATGACTAGAATACAGGATACTTGGTGAGACAAATTCAGAAGCTGCGTCACCAACCGACAGCCGTAGATCTTCCTCTTTCTCATCCGTTCCGTCACACAGTAAGTTTACGACCGACTTAGAAACCTTCAAGTAAAAAATACAAGATTTAAGAAAACAGCCGAAACTATATAGTTTATGAAGACATTTCAAGTTGGGTAATAAAAATACATGTTTCTACACTTTCAAATCTGTAAGTTATGCAAATACCCATCTTAATCTACACCCGACTAACCATTTAATTTCTTTTATAATTAGCTATAGTTGGAATTTACGTATTATATGCAATAAAACGAATCCGACATTAAAATAAGTTATGCGATTGACGCTATTTTTCGCATCTTAAAAACAACAACAAATTAGTGTACAGTATTACTTAACTGAAAAACTTTTGTCACCTAAGGAATCTCCCGCAGACAATAGAATGTAAAAAAGAAAGATTCTTGCTTCTTATCAGTAATATATTTAGAGTCCACCATGTGTCTGCTTTTTTACAGAAACTGATGATGCCTGTGTATTCAAGGCGAAATATATATTTCTGTTTTTAAAGAAATGATTTATGCTTTGTACCTGTTCTTCATGAAACAGTCTAAATATACAGTATTACTTAAATAAGAGCCCTTAAAAATGTTCGCGCCGTTGGTTCGAATCCCACTGAAGGCGGGACATAAACGTTTGTTTACACGTAGACCTGGCATGGAGCAGTATCCAAGACTCGAAATTATCTTCTTACGCCCAGTCGCTCTTTGTTCATCTCGTTAAGCTGCTGTCAATCAACCATCACGTGATCACTGAGACTACGCCCTCATCAAACAAGGTAGCAATCGTTTATGTTAATTTTTTTCTGTTCGCATTCAATGAACGAACAGGCGTATATTTCTATTTGTTCAGAGTGTCTTACCCAACCTTCCGTCCAACCCATCGCTCCCTAGCCCCATCAAGCGGAAGGAGAAGGCTATCAAGGATCAAACAGGCGGAAATCAATCGAAAATATCACCGAAACCTGCAAGAAAAATATTGCCTAGCTCACCATTGAGCAGTGAAACTAATAAAGGGGTAAATAGTTGTGATTTACTTAGTATTTATCACTTGACTAGCACGCTATATTTCGATCATTACTGTGTAAAATAGATACAAGCAATTAACAGTAATACCAATGCACTGCTTCTAAATCAAAAACAGGAGGCTTCATTCGGCTTAAAGTCTCTTGCAGGCCTGACGTAACAATTTGGGTTTTAAGAGCCTAAAACTTCTGTTGTCTTGCATGTGATATAAGTGTTTATAAACGAATGTAACTGATGTAGCCCCTCATTACACTGATCATGGCATGAAAATTTGCTAAAACGTTTGAATAATGTAGCAGGTCGCTTTTTACCTCTGTTCGGGCTCTTGTATTTGTCATTAAATACTGCATACCCTCTGAAACTGTAAACTTAATGGTTAGATTGTGGACGGCGACAAGGAGAAAAACACCAAGAAGACTTTGGGCAACTTTTACCAGAATCGAGTTCTTATGAAACTTTACGAACAGTTGAACGGAGCTTACAAGAACTACAAGGTAAATATCAATAATTGCATTAGCAAAATTGTATTTTTTTACATTTGAAATATCATTTTATGTCAAGCCCAAGACACGGATTTAAAATTGGTGATTACAAAACTGTGGAACAGACATTTACCCTTTAAGCGTGTCTTACTTACTTTTTTTGGTAAAATACGTTCCTATCCTGCTAATTATGACACCACAAGATTACAGTTTTAAAGTAAATTTCAATACCAAACGAAACAAACGTGTTTGCACACATTTTTACATTTATACAATATAATAAGGACTTAAGTCAAAAACAAGGACATTTCTTGGAAATAGGGACAATAAATTTTTTTTGCCCTTCAAAATAAGGACAAATCTTAGAAATAAGGACGGTATGGCAACCGTGTTTATATGTAATACATGTGTCGTACTATTTTATGCAAAACATGGAGAAAGTACTATTTTGCTCAAGTATAGGCCCTTCTTATTTTTTGTGCATAATTCCTATATAATCACATAAATCGAGTTGACGTCTGCAAACAAATATTCTTTACAATCAGCTCTGTGGCAAGTTTTGCTCCTCAAAAAAACGAAACCCACGTTGAAAATTAAATTATCTTTTTCATGTACAGAGCAGTTTGGAGTTTGGTCGCGCTGATCGGATTGTGATGTTCGTAGACTCAGTGTTGGATGTCACGTGTCAAATTCTCGAGTTGGCTTCGTTCCAAGATGTGGCAAATTGTACTGAGGAGATTCTGAGCTACCTGAAAAGCAACTTTACTTTGCAAGCCAATACCGCTGTACTGTAAGTGCAAATATGGTTTAAATAGCTCGTAGCGTAGCTCACTTGGAGGTCTGCATAGACCAGGGGTCGCCAACCTTTACTACTCAAAGAGCCACTCGGACCAGTTTCACGTAAAAAAAACACTGGGAGCCACAAAGTCGTTTTAAAATTTAAAATAAAATGCAAAACGTTTTTAGTCTTATGACATTCGACTTTTTGTTGTTAGTTAGTGTTTCCT
Source organism: Phallusia mammillata (assembly GCF_965637545.1). Taxonomy (NCBI): domain Eukaryota; kingdom Metazoa; phylum Chordata; class Ascidiacea; order Phlebobranchia; family Ascidiidae; genus Phallusia; species Phallusia mammillata. The sequence continues at coordinate 25,082,111 of NC_137255.1, forward strand.
TGCATATTAGACACACTGGTATACTAGTCTCGTCAGCAGAGAAAACAACTTTACGTAGCGTTGCATATTCTGTTTTTGCAGTTTTTTATTCCTTTGTTAACGCGTTTGTTACGTAACAATTAACAAACAGCTATTGTTACGCGCGCACACAAACTGCAAACAAAAGCAGTATTGTCTCATATTGACTTTTGTGTTCGGCGTAATCGTCACATAATTTTTATTCAAATGTACAACATTTGGTAAATTCAAAAACTGAGCCGCATCAGAGGGATCAAAGAGCCGCATGCGGCGCCGGAGCCGCGGGTTGGCGACCCCTGGCATAGACGCTTCAGGGCTGATCCAACTTATGAGTTTGTTGTTATCTTAACTGATACTGGTCAACCTGGCGATCCCCTACAACGAAGCTGACATGTGCAGCACACAAGGCAGGCAACGGTGCTTGTGATTCAACTTTCCCCGGTTTATCCACTGAGCCTGCGTAGCTCAGTTGGTAAAACGCGAGTCCCGGAAAGACTCGAGTCGTTGGTTCGAATCCCACCGCAGGCTAGTTTTCTAGTCTTTACCATATGTAATTGCTTCGGAGACCGGCTAGATTCGGTATGGCGCCTTCAATGGGCCTGGCTGACTGTGTTTGTTTAAATCAGTTATCAGTAAACGATGTACAGTAGCGTTCTCAACTATTTTTTACAAACTAATACCGCAACACTGTTGCACAAACAAAACTTAGGTAAGCCTAATGAGGAATATAACGACCCAAATGGACGTAAATAGCTTATGACTATATTTAGGGACATCGTCATAGCTGTTTATGAAATACATGTATTTCATTTTTTGTGACAACGCAATGAAATTGTTTTACTTTAAAATACACGTTGTTATCATCAAAGTAGTTTTTCCAAGAAATAAAAATCATTTTTTGTTATACATTCTTTTGAAAAAAGCTATTCGGCACGTTTTAAAGCAACCTTTTTTTCTTTTATTGTGTATTTTTTGCCAGGAAATTTTTATGTACGAATTTTTTTTTCTAATTCAAAAATGCAATGTCTTTTTACGTTTGTCAAGATGCACTCAACAATTGCTGAAAGCATTGTTCGGGACCAACCTGGTGAGTCATCGAGCATCGAGTGATGAAAATGCAAACGGCGGGAAATCGACGCTCACTTCACCGCGAAGCAATTCCACAACCGACTACAAGTCCTCATTTTACCACCAGGTTAATACTGATTTTTCCCCCTTGTATGTAACTTAAGAGACAATTTCGTTCATTTGAATGTTATGTACGTTTTTTGTGTGTTTGTTCGCACTCAATATTAAAAAACAAAATCAGAGTTTAAGCGATTATTGTTAATCGCATTTTTATCAGCGTTTCGCTGGTAGCCTGAAAAATATGGTTGATCTTAGCCCAAATTTGCAAACGTTTATATCGCATGATCTAAAATTTGGGCAGTTATTACTTCGAATCTTTAACAAGCTCAAATTTGTAGAGCTCTTCTGGCAATAGCATTTTTATTCGGACGTTTCGACATCCTATACAGGTCGCCTTTATCAGGTTATTTATGCTCGGAATAAAAATACAATTACCAGAAGAGCTCTATAAACTTGATATTATGCCTGGCAGTAACAGCTTGTATACTTTTACATCTCGTCAACATTTTAACGTTTTACAATGTAATGCACTTTCATCCACCTTAAGGTATTTCATCACCCACTCAACCACCTCACAATGTCAGTTGCCAACGCTTCCTTCCACAATTCGCTCAACTCCGATTCAACGTCTAAAGATGGTGAAGGATGGTTTGGTTCCATCAAGAAAAAGGTCAGTACGACGTGTGTCACCAAAATCAACCTCATATGTGGGGCGAACCAGTAGCAAAGTAGTATTTTGTAATTGACGAATGCCTCATCTTGGTTTAAGTAGAGTTTTATATCACAAAGTTTTTTTGGCCAAACAAAATCAGAGAAAAAATAAAAAATAGTTGCGTTTTACAGATGAGACCGTAACTAGAATTGTTCGCTTAGGATAGCTTTTTTGCTGGCACATCCCTACCATTTATTAAATGATAATGTTTCATTAAATATATGGTGTAAAAGTAAACACATAACTAACCATTTGACAATGTTTTGTATAACACCTAAGATAGAAACAAGTAACCGTCCTTATTTTTGACTTTAGGTCGATGGAAACCGTTTTTACCGAAACGTCTTATGCATGTCAGTTTCTGACACCAACAAAAACAATTTTTATTGCCCTTCATAAGCTTTTTTCAAAACGACAAACGATCGTTTTTTACTCATATTGGAGTTATATAATCAAATTAAACCCTTTACCGCTTCGTCTTTAGATGGAAATCAAGCTATCCCGTGCTTCGAAGTTAGCAAAGAGCAACAAGTCATCGATTCAAAACTACATCCGCTTATTTGAGGGTTTGGTGATTCGATCTCTTACCAGATACACAGTCACCAGTAGTGTGGACTTCCAGGTGGGTTTTTGAATTATAAAGCAATTGTATTCTCTTTTCTGATGCTTTTTGTACAGCAGTGTTTTTTAATGTGTGTGTTTTAGTATTTTGTTATTGCGCATCAGATTTGGCAACTCTTGCAGAATATTTGGCTTTTGAATCTGGTTTGAAATGACCCGCTTTGAAAAACACAATCTACTTTAACTACACATAGCAATGTACTATGTGGTGCTTAGGCTTTATGCTGTAAACGCCATATAATCTAATGATTTATTGTGGAATTTGATTTGCAGTTTACAATACAGTACGCATCATACCAAATTATGTAAGAGTTTATTCTAATGACAACTGGGATCAGCCCCGAAATAAACTCTGTATTTGTTTATTCTGTAGTCCTTTCTGCAGTGAAAAGAACAGGTGAAGTGACTGGAGTAGATTGCCTTGGCATGAAGTCTGCATTGATTGTTAGATAATGAAATGTTGGCTTTATTTAATTAATTTGATTACAGTACGCCAGGCCCATTGAAGGCGCCATACCGAATCAGCCGGTCACCAAGCATTCACCACCATATGGCAAGGCGTAGGCTAGAAAAATCTAGCCTGTGGTGGGATTCGAACCCACGACAGGATTCTTTAATTAATTTGCAAGCTTAAGTGACAGGTTTAACATGAAAGACCATTTTATTTAGTTGTAATAAATACCAAGTCATTTAGGTTCAATGAACTCTGTGGTTGTCGCTAGTGAAACAGGGACCTGTGGTGCGGTCGACATTGGCGAAAATGTGGAAAAATGTGGTTTTTTTTTACCCACAGAAAGAAGTGTTATGCCTTTTAGCCCAGCTGGTCCAACTCCGTGTCAACTATTGCATGTTGGATTCCGATCTCGTATTCATCACTTTCATCATCAAACAGTTTGAATCCATCGAAACTGCAATGGTAAAGTATAAGAAAAATTGTTTGTAGCACATACTGTTTATTTATAGATTCACAAGCCATCAGGTTCAGTAGACTGTAAAATTTAATAAAGACTGATTCTATTTGAATATGATACAGTACTAGTCATGCTTAGTTAACAATCAGGTGAAGTACACTTCTTATTTTAAAAAAGAAACGTTACAGACTTTATTAGTTCATATGCTACTTGTTTGTTAAGTATATACTTTGCAAGTTTTTTCTAAATTTTACTAATTCGTCTAAATTGCTAAAGGTATAACCCAGCGGTGGACAACATTTTTGTATGCGCGGGCCAAAAAAATAATGATATTGCTAAGGCGGACCGCAACGATGCTCATGCAATAATAAAAGAATGTAGGCAAACTCAATTTTGACTCGTATTTGTTACTTGCTCCCTCCAACCATAACCTTTAACAGGTTTGCTTAGGATACTAACAATCAGGCCCACTCACACGGTGAACTTCAACATAACTCTATCACACGGTTCTATGGCAAGCACACACACCATAATTTTGTCTTTGTATGTAACAATGTTTACTTAATCCTTTGATGTATTTCTAGATCCGTGACTCCGAGGGCTTAGTGCCGCACGTTTTCTTTTTTCTCGTGCTTCTCTCGTACGAGTGTTACCAGTCAAAGAGCGTCATCACTATGCCCAAGATCATTCAGTTGTGCGATGGTTTGATGGCGAGCGGGTTGGGAGCGATTTCACACGGTAAGAAGCTATAGATTCGATACACAATACTTCTGCTACATACGCCGTGAGGTTAAATAAATGAATGTTTGGGCCTGCCTTAACTCCGGCTTCGTTTTTTAGTTTTTCGCATTGGTACGATGGCAAGACAACTGCCAAAGACACCATTTAAAAACAAAACTAACTACCAGAGGGATATAATAATATGAATACGTTTTAATGCAGATTTTCAACAACCAACACAGTTTTGTTTTTATACAACTCCGTGTCTGTACTGTGTTCATAAAACTGCGGACCGTTTCGCAAACTAAAATTATTTTCGTTTTTGAAACACTGTTCAAAATATTCAAGCATCAGTATTTGTTGTCTTTTCGATCAGATTTGCTATCAATAGTTTGTTTTGAACATAAACACGAAATCGTAAAGGATTTGTCATGAAGGTACAGAATTCCAATTTTTTCCATATTTCTGTGCTCTGCAATTTCCTTGTATTTTTCATCTTTTATTCCTCCCAGTAATCCCAGCTCTGCAGCCGATTGTACACGATCTGTTTGTGGTGAAAAGTCAATCACGTCAGGATATGAAAGAGATGACCACTCAACGTGAGGTTGTTCAGTTCACAATGATCAAACTCATCCAACATCCACAGGTAACAAACGGTTTGGGGTTCAAATACCAGCTCTACCACTTTGTTTTTGTCTAGTAGTTGTTTCTGGTTTGCAAATTTACCAGAAGGCCCAAGCGAAACTCGAAAAAAAAGTTTTTTGTTGCGTTTTTACTATTCTGATTCTCAAAACCTGCAAGAATATAGAAACACCTCTAAAACGGTTTGATATTTTTGGAAAATCTACTAACACCAAACCTCCCGGCAGATTCACATTTTAGCTAAATTTCGTTGGGTGGCGCAAAAGAGTCGAAAACCTATTTAAAACGGTATTACTCAAAAAACGCTGACGGTTAAGGCTATTTGGATGGTGGTAAGGTATTATCATAAAAAAATCAATAAACCTAACTTTAAAACTTGTTTTCTAATGTAAAAGTTTCAAAAACTTATCCCATCCCTACACCTCTTCAGCCGCTAAATATATAATTCAGCGTATTTCGAGACCTTTCGAAATTGAGCTAATTGTGGGTCTGCCGTGAGGTATGGTGTTAGTTGCTCTAACAATATTTTTGCTTTTTAGTTGTAACCAAAATTTTAACCTTGTCCAGCAACGTAGCAAATTTTGTTTTTCTTTGTGAAATTTTAACATTGCTTATTTTTTGCACAACTGCAGACTTTGAAGGAGCAGGTAACGACTGTGATGTCATAATTTCATTTGTTCTTTTTCGCAATCTCAGCTGGAAAAATTTCCAAGCCATGATTTGTGCATGACTTTTTTTCTCACATAAAAAAACGTTTGCATTCACATGAGCCAAACACTTAGTTACATATTCATATCAATACCATAAAACGTAACACTTCCATCAATTGCTTGCAAGAAATATTATATTTGGCATTTTCATTAGATTGCGTTTGTTATAGACAACCAAATTTCATTGATGAGTGTGTGAAGATTATAATTTCAGTTTATTTTAGCGTCTGGAGTAAAAGTGTTTATTTGTTCTGTCGACATGTGGCATTTAAGAATGATTTTTAAACTAATTTCGCCACCAAACTTCGTCCATGCTAATTTTTTTTTAAAATAAATAATACAAATCAAAGAGTTGACCTCAAATCACTTTTTTATGGCTGTTCTGTAACGTTATGACAGAATCATCAAATTGGACGTTTCTAAAACTTACTAATACTTTTAATCATGACTTCATTCCTCCAAAATTTCGAATCTCAACATGACCAAGAATTTATTTCGCAGCAAATTCTAAAAATCAATTCAATTATAATCAGCCTTGATTTAATGCAATTTGTTTTTGCATAAAAATATTTTGCCTAAACTCAATTTATTGTTTTTATCTAAATGCCACAGGTATTTGGGATGCTGACAGCTGTGTTGCAGCACGGTAGGCGAGAAAATCCAAAGTCATGGAAGGAATTGTCCCGTCAAGTTACCAATGTTATTTTACCTCATCTCAACAACTTACAGGTTTGGTCGTTTTGTAACGGTTGAACACCGAAAGTAGAATATGCTTGGAACGTTGCCCGACTGCATATTGCCACCATACTGTAGCGAAATTTTGTTACCTGTGTATTTTGATTTACTTGCTTGTCACTTTATTGTAATCATTGTTTTTTGTTGTGGCACCGTAGTTACGTTTATATTATGGCTGTTTCCCCTTTGATTACGCCGAAATGTACCTTCCTATTCTACATGCTTTAAATAGGGCGTCGCTAGTCGTCGTGACGGGCAGTTTACGAATTAAGTAAGCAGACTAGGTATATAAGACCGATTTATCAGACCTGCCGAAATAATTCGGTAACAATACCCAAACCACACATAAACAAAACCTTTTTGGTTATTTTTTATTTTTGTGTAGGCTCATTAAATTTGTTTTTGTTTTTTTGTTTGTGTAACGCGTGTTATTCGCCACATGTTAAGTAACAGTTAATTGCCTAGGCATCGTAAATTCCAACCGTAGCCTTTTGTTAAGAAAGTCGTCGGGTTAATCGCATACTATACGGTGGAGTAGTATAGCTTGGCAAATTTTGATTCAAAATTGGGACGTTACAACATTTGTTGCAATTATCACTGCAGATCGAAATAAACAGTCAAGCTGACGTCAGCAGCCTACACAGCCTCTTCGAAGCAATCTCGCCTACGTCACTACGTCCCTGTGACGTCATAGTGGAGTGTTTGTTTTCTGTACCGCCGGACGTGGTGAGATTTTTTCTATTGATCAAAAAACTATCGAACTGTCTTTTTCGGCAATATATCTTTCTTTCGACAACCGGTTTCATAACTGTAATTATTTAATACGCGGGTATTTAACACCTGTTGGAAGTTGGCACACGAGGTTATGTTTTTTTGGAATGCCAAATGATTTACAAGTTCATATTAAACAAAATTCACATATAATTTAAACTATTAGATTGCTTGTTATTAGTTTGCTATCATGTAATAGTCTTAAAAACCAGCCCACGAATCCGTCGTCTTCGTCATCAAATCGACAAGTGTTGGCATGTCAAAGTCATTATCATTTTTACACAGGCGGCGTCTCAAAGGCTTCCTAACCTTGGTTTAATCGTTAGTATAAACTGTTTTGACAGAACAATACGTCAAATGTTAAACGATGGGTCGGCAAAATTCTTGTTCTTCTTCGATTACTCATTTGTCACGTTGGCGAAGAAGATTTAATGAAGAGCATAAAAAGTCTTGATAAGCAAGTGAGTTACTTTAAATTAAACTTAACTTTTTGTAAACACAAAAAAGCATAATGTTAAAAATAACGACCCACATAGACGAAAACAGCGCATATTGTTCAAATGCTTCGGCAGTTGTTCATACCATCATCAGTGATATGAAGGGCCACTCAGTTACACCTGTTTATCGTTAAACTTATGAACAGATCCGTATATAGTGTTACAAAAAAGCAATTATACAGTTGATTGCAATGAACAGTTTTTGTTTGCTGCTTGTAATCATTTTGTTGATATCACAAATCCTCCATATTTTAGCTTTCAACTACGAAGTCGGCCTCTGAAGATGTGGTGGAAGAAAAATCCGAAAACCGTGAAATGTTTGCTGCAAAGTATAAGTCATTTTTGCTCAACAAGTACTCAACGTAAATAGTTACCTTTCAATCCTTTTTTTTAGATTCTTTCACAAGGTTTTAGAAGTTTCTAGCAAATATCTTCACCAATGTTCAATTTCTTCAATTCATTTCGATCGCGATTCGAACGTTTTCATTTGTCAAGAAATCGCCGAATTACTCCTGAGTCTTACATACATTCATCGATCGGGTAAGACGCGATTACGTCACAGTGTATAGATGGTGACGTCACTACTAAATTTGCAGAAACATTTTTTTCCTTTTTAGAAATAAATAATAGATTTTTTACACATATACTTTTGAAGTGAAAATAACTTTATCTTTAAAAACAATTTTATGAACAACGTGGTCCTCGATAGGTTCCTTCAAACGCTTCACGGCGGCATGTCGTCAACTGGCAGCAGGAACCGGTGATGTGACGTCACCAAGTTCGGTTGAAACGTTGCACGTGACTTTCGCGACTCTGTCAGCTGACTTCCCGATTCTAACTCTCTTATGGTGTCAATATCTCACACATTTGGACGCCGTGCAACTTAAATCATGGCAAAGATATGTAGGCGAGTAATTTGCTATTCATATTGTTATTCAGTTAATCGTAAAATCCGTTTAATTGCATATAGATCCTAAATCCCAACCGTGGCCGTTTGTTAAGAGAATCCGAATTATTGCAAAAGACGGTTAATTGCACAAAAGCTTGACAACTGTTTTCACAATTTCTGGTATATTTTTAGGAAGGAAAATACTTACCGGGTCTAACGTAAAAACGGCGTGCTTCATTTGCATACATTTAAAACCTTTTGGTTACTGCATTGTGTAAAAATGTTTTTTTTTTGTGTGTGTCCAACTCTATACGAAATTCAGTGTTTTTTATCTTCAGAATCAGCTACTGATGATAAACGCGTCATTAGCAGAGAGATTGTAAGACGAGGATCACTTATACTACTTGCTGATTACGTGGTAAGAAATTAACTTTGTTCTAAGATTTAGTACCTCTTCTGGGTTGGCGTTATGAGGAAGGTTTTACTAACAAGGAATGGAATCTACGTAATTTGTTGATAAAATGTCAAGCAACTTTGCCTGCATAAAGATACTTCGTTTGTTTTTTGTTCATTCGCCTTGTTTGTCTCTCATTCATAAAAATATTTTAGGGGTATGCCCCTGGTATCCCATTCGTAAAAGAGTGTTGCCTACCACACGATACTTCGATTTTATTTTTATTTTATTTACGTTGGTTGGTGTCTCATTCATAAAAAGTTTTTTTGAGAGGATTTCCCTGGTATCACACTCATAATGAATGTTGCCTGCCTCGCGATAGTTTGATTTTAATTTTATTTAATTTCATGGGTTGCTCTCCCATTCATAAAAAATATCTTTACGGGACGCCACTAGTGTCATACTCATAAACATGTTTAGGGGATGTCCCTATTGTTCCATTCACATTTAATGTTTAGATCAGGGGTTCCCAACCTTTTTTGCTGCTCGTACCCTTTTGTCAGGTCAGAGCATTCTTCGTACCCCCCAAAAAATTGTGATTGAATTTTTCAGATGTATATTGCTAAATGAAATTGCTTTTATAGCTCCATTAAACGTTTACCCGGTATTCTAAACTTGTAAAAATATTTTACTAAACATTTTATCCAAGAATAAAATTAGGCTATCATATTTAAGATTTTTTTCTATTTTAGACTTCTAGAAAGAGCAACAGTTTTTTTAAAGTTTTACATAACATTTATTAGTCTTAATTCTAGTTACGCAAAACAAAATGGTAGTGACAGTTCATTTAATATGAAAACAATGCAGTGCCCGTTTTGCCTTGCCTTCCCCTACTTTCGTTAGTTCTAGAGATGGGTAGTAGACCATTTGTAGCAGATTTACAGCAAGACTACATTGAATGCCCCTTTATCTGTGCATTTTTTCCCTAAGTTTATACTTTGTTGTTTAATGCTGGCAGCAAGTAAAAACAACATTGTTATGTAACAATGAGGCTTCTTGCTAAATAACAACAATTGTTTGCAGATAATTATTTTTAAAAGCAAAGACCGTAATGGCATAATATCATTTACAATTCCAAAATAAAACTGTACTGTGAAATCTATTTTAAAACTGCTTTGTGGCCCAAGCATCTTCGTACCCCTTGATGTTCAATCCCCCAGTTGGGAACCCCTGGTTTAGGGGATGCCCCTATTGTCCTATTCATAATTAATGTTTTGGGGATGCCCCTATTGTCCCATGTTTAGGGGATGTCCCTAGTCTTCCATTCATAAACATGTTTAGGGGATGCCCCCAGTGTCCCATTCATAATTAATGTTTTGGGGATGCCCCTATTGTCCCATGTTTAGGGGATGCCCCTATTGTCCCATTCATAATTAATGTTTAGGGTACGGTTCTTTTTTTACTACGGTTCTTTGCAGTTTTACTTGGATCCAAGCAGGCGCGAAAGAAACCACGCGTTGTGTTTGAATCAAGTATGTGACGGTGTAAATGATTGTGTCGATGAAGTCGGTGGCTTTAGCGCGCTTTTAAACATGCATTTATAGCTGGTGGTAGTGTTCCATTAGTGTGTACTGTGTAGTAAAGAACTAACTTCCATCGAAATAATTTTGAAAGGCAGTAGGTTGGTGGTTCAAATCTCCGAACGACCATGATTATCAAAAACTGTTGTTGCATTTATTGAACGATTTTTTTTGGTTGCTTGGTGTTTCACGCATGTGGTGGCCTGGTGGTAGGTTTTAGATTTTTAATCACAGACAATCTTTGCTAAATGTAATACCTGTTAGTGCCAAGCAACAAATTGCTAATGGCCAGTAGATCTACATAATGGCATAATACACTTAGAAGGCATTCTGTAACTCGCAATTTCAAGGAGCCATTTATTGCCTTATGATTTGAAATACCAACTGATTATAACTGCTTATAAAATCATGGCTTTCAAGGTTTTATAGTATATTGGGTAGTTTCAATTATTACAGTATATTTGGTAGCTTCAATAAAACATCATTTGTAGTGTCATTTGCAGTTTACACGCTTTGACATTGATCAGCTTTTTAACAATGTAGTTAAATGATCAAAACCACTTATTGTTTCAACCCAAAGTTTTAACATCCAACAGATTCAACTGCTCCAATATTGACGGTTAAAATCTATCAAGAATATTACATTTTTTATCTTTAGTGTCAAAACATGCAACAAACCGATCTGATGGCCTGGCTCGTTGACAACCACACCTGTGACGTCATAGAGCTGCATAGCGAGCCGCCGGTGCAAGACCTTGTGACGTCAGTGCACAGAAGTTCCTTGGCTGCCAAGTTCATTCAGTCGGTAGCTGAAATACCCAAGAGCGATTCTCAGGTTGGTGACTGTAGTATTCCAGAGTTGCCACATGTTTTTGAACAGTATCTTCAACCTGTTTCAAACGACTAAAAATTAGCCTGCGAAGTCCCGCGACCAATGAATATGCAGTAAATGTTTGTATGGTTGCTGTTTGAAATCAAAAACAACACTTTTGAAAAATTGCACTGAAGGATACGGTAAATGAAGGGATATTTCTAAAATGTGTGAAATTAGAAAAAGATCAAACTGCAAAACTGCTAAATTTCTCTCACAGAGAAGGTCACCTACGAAAGTTTCCAAAAATGCGACAACAAATTTAAGTTTATACTTTAAAAAAAGGATGGTGTATGTGCAAGGTGCATATAGTTCATCCAAATTTAATTAGTTAAGATGAACATAAATTCATAACTGGGATCAGCCCTGAAGCGTCTATGCAGACCAGCGATCACGGCACACTCATATATAAATCACAGTACGCCAGGCCCATTGTGAATGCTTGGTGACCGGCTGATTCGGTATAGCGCCTTCAATGGGCCTGGCGTACCAAATTTAATTATTATTAAGCAAAAGGAAAATTGCAAGTAATCTTGTATTTTTCATTCTTTTTTATCTTGACAGCCCACCGTACTGCGCAATATTCTGCGCAGCCTTGTCGGCTCAACCGTATCGTGCACAGGCGAGCTCCTGGAGGTGTTGCTAGGCAACCAGTTCCTCTTCTCTCCCTTCTTGGTGATCTCACAGTCATGTGACCGAATCGCCTGCGAACACGTGGAAAAGGTTTTGGCTCATGGGAACAGCGACGGTCAGATCTTATCACTGGAGAAAATTGAAGAATTGCTGGTAAGTATCATGTGTTAAAAAATAGTACTTAAATATATTGACTTAAAAATGTTGGGTTTTCGGGAATAGTTTGAATTTTGGGCAGAAACTGATAACAAAGGGAGTTTTTGTGTAGTGGCGTTAGACGTAGCATTGACCCACAATTTGTATTTCAACTAGGCCTTCAACGTTTAGTCCCACCGCCCAGTTAAATATTTCTTTCCAGCAAATGTAATCTATTTCGTATTATTTGGCCCTATAAGTTCTGCCCTCGACTTTACAAAACGTCTAAGTGGGTTGGTACAGCCTATTTATAGGTCCCCTTCTATGAAGGGGACACATATTGTTTTTGTCCGTATTTTTTCTTTTTTTCTTTTTTCTGTCTAACGCTGGTTTGTTAAACGCGTTTGGTCAAGAAAGAGTGCTCCAAATTTAATAAAATTTACACAAATGTTAATTATTAATCCAAATTTGATCCTCCTGAAGTTTGACCCCAAATGACCCAGCGGTTCACCCGCAGGCCCCAAAACGTATTTTTTTAAAAACGGATGTACTGACTAAAGTACAGCATCTCTGAGTGATATGCTTTGTTGTTTGGTGCAATATAAGATATTTCAAAGAATTTTATATCTTTTTTTCGATTCACCCGTTTTCACCCCTTAAACCCCCAAATATTCATTTCTGTCTAACGCTGGTCTGTTAAATGCGTTTGGTCAAGAAAGAGTGCTTTAAATTTATTCAAATTTGCACAGATGTTAGTTATTGTTCCAAATTTGATCCTCCTGAAGTTTGACCCCAAACGACCCAGTGGTTCACCCACAGCCCCCCCCCCAAAAAAAAAAAAAATTTAAAAACGGCTGTACTGACTAAAGTACATAATCTGAGAGTTTCATGGTTTGTTGGTTGGTGCAATGTAAGGTATTCTAAAGAATTTTGTAACTTTTTATTGGATTCACCTATTTTACCCCTTAAACCCCCAAATAATAAGTTTTAGGCCAAAAATACAAACCCTAATGTGCTGAAATGTTAAACAATTGTTTGCAGTAGGTTATTCGTCAGTACTTAAAATTTTGTTTTAATCAGCCAAATAGTTAGTTTTACAGCCCATAATATGTGTACACTGTCAGTCAGATAGAAGTCTCAACTCTCAAGGGAGTAATTCACTTGTTTACGATTAAGGCGGGTGAATGCAGCGGGATTGCTCAGCTTGACGTCCGGATAGACCAGTGGTTCCCAACCAGGGCCCATGGCCCCCCAGGGGGGCCACGAGCTGTGTTCCGGGGGGCCACGGGCATAGATTCACAAGAAACACCCACTAAAAGTCATTTTAACTTTAATTTTATTCCCGAATTTAATCAACTATTTCACATACTATTTGTTTGTAGTGAGGTTTATCACGCTCATTTACTCTATTATACCTGTTTAAGGCCAAAATTAATACCGCCTTCCAACACGAGATCGTTATCTACATTTTGAGGGGGCCACAGGTCCTACATGGTGACTTGAAGGGGGCCACGAGGCCAAAAAGTTACTTTGAGGGGGCCACGGTCCATGAAAGGTTGGGAACCACTGGGATAGACGTTTTACGAGACAGCCGTTTCGGTGATTAGAAATCAGCTGTTTTTGCGCAGCTATACTATGTCGTTTTATTAAGTATCAAGCACATTTTCAGTTGTGGAAAATTGTGTTAAAAACTGACCTTGAACGACAATATCAAGGTCAAAGCATGAGATTAAATTAAAAGTATTTTTCCCGTTTTTATGTACTGTTTTTTTTTTGTAATTATATGACAATAATGATGCAAAAAGAATACAGACAAAACTTACAGGGTTGTTGCTAAAGTTGGTTAAGTTTTTTCTTAAGAATCTAAAAATAACCAGGACATGAAATCCGCACAAACGCGCGTGTGGGGACCCATCTGTTTTTGCTTGCAAAAACTATCATATATGTAGATCAAATGATTTGTATAGTAAATTGGTAAATATCGTATAGAATATATAAAATGGAAGTATATCAGAAAGCCACCTTTCTAGTTTAAAAAGGTCTTATCTCTACCTCGAAAATTAAAAAAGGTCGAAAACCTAGAAGTATCAAACGGTTTTATTGAATGATATACAACGGTAAGGGTTATACCCACTAGACAAGCCCAGGTCATGCATTTAACTCTACGAAATCTTTGCCATATTTCGTATTATGTTGGTGTCACATGGCATTAAGGCATGTCTGATTTGCTGCAAACTGTTGTTTCGGATTTCGTTATTCAATGCCTCCAAATTACATGTTTAGCAGTTTGCAAATTACATGTTTAAATTTCAACCCTTTTTCTCACAGAGTCGTTTGACGAAAGACGAGTTTCGACGCAGAAGATTTGGTCGTCTTTACAATCTCCTTCTCAAATCACGTGATCAATTGACTGGGGAAAGCACCCGTCACCCCTCGTCGTCACCCAAGATCGAGACCCTCCTGACAGACCCTGGCAAGGTAACTGTTTTCTACGTCTAGTTAATTTTTTGAAACAATCATAATTCCGTTTTAATGCATAGGTGCAGAACATAGGACTGCCGCATATCATTAGTTTTACAAATATTTCGTTTAATGGCCCAATTGCATATAAAACCAGAACAAGGAATTTTTTGTTTGCAATTTGGGATGGGTAATACAGAATAGCAAATCCAAAAGGATGCGAATCCTGAACTTTTCGAATCCAAAACCAAACTATTCAAATTTTCGGTTTATGTCGGTACCCCTGCCATTTCAGCATCCTTAAAAAGAGCTTGTCAGTGCAGAATCAACTGCCAGCTAATTGCGTTTTAGGCTATCAGACAAAAACGTTGAAAATGTGGACATATTAAACTGCAATAAACTTATTATGATGTTGTAGGTTTCTAAACAATACCTTTGCTTTCGTATTGCAAAACATTCTGGTCACAATGACTGTATCTGTATTGATTTGTTCTGTCACAGGATTGGTTCAAACAATTTTTAATCGGTGGCTGTCAGAGAGATACATGGACACCAGAGTGCGCCAAAGCGCTTTCTAACTGCGATTATGACGACATAGCGCAAGTGATGCGGAACGAGGTGCGCACAATTTTTTTAAACATAACTGTTACAAGTTTTCAACAAAAGTATTGAATGTAGAACCAAAAATCACTTCTCGTGTCGGATAAATTTTAATATTTTAGCGGATGAACATTTGCATTTTTCCTTTTCTAGCATTTCAAACTGCGTTACTTGACACCCTGCCTGTCTTTTGGCGTTCGCGAGTCTTTGAATTTATCCTCAGGCGCAGCACCATACCCTGACGACCAAAGCAGCCCGATTATGAAGTGTGCGTCAGATGTGTTGGCAAATCACGTGGAAGAGGTTGCTCAGTACATCGATCCTCTGACGGGTAAGTAAAAGTGTTATAAAAACAATCATTTATTCACAGAAATACCCGAAAAAGTATACGGTTACTAGTTGAGGTTGTCAAACTTTTGTTATCTGACTGACCCTAAAAATGCATGACCCCATTGACAAATAACATTTTGAATAATTATATGATTAAATCGAGCAGATACGTAAGATTAACAGGCAATTTTTATCCTTTGCTTTATACTTAGCTATCTTCTGAAATTTGTTACGCATCTCAGACCTGTGTACATTTATGAGAAGAAATGTATAAAAAACAAAGACGAATTTACACGAAAAATGTTTTCATTCAGATTTTCGTGAACCACTGAAGGAAGAATATCTGAACGAGGATTGGACTGATAAAGTGTTCGCACTTTGCACGAATCTCACTCTGCAGTTGAAATACAACAAACTGCTTCCGTCGGAATGTCAGCTCCAACCAACATTGTTTAAAAGCTGTGAAAAAATATCAATGCAGGCATTTCAGGTAACACTGTCAGATATTGATTTGTTGTGAAACGGCAACAAATTTTTGCCGATGTCACCTATTCAGGGCTTCTAAACCCTCGATGCAACCGCTGTCTCTGGTTATTTTGTACAATTGATGGGTACCAACTAGGGATATGCCAAAACTGCAAATGTTCTGTTTGGTCGAGCACCGAGCTTCTCACTTTAATGCTCGGTGCTCGGCTGAGCACGCTCGGTTCATTTTAACGTCACAAAAAATCCCCTTTCTACATTTTAGCTCTACAAAGTCTCTAACGTCACCGGCGGTGTTTTATTAAGCTGTACATGTCCTTTAACTACGCGTTTTTCCACTTTCTAATACATTTTAAAAATCATTCGTTTTTGTTCATAGACACCCTTTTCGAACGCTGGTTTCATATGTTAACAGGGCATGAATATGCAAATTTAACGCTCGGGTCATTTTTTGCAACTGCTCGGCCGAGCAACGACCATTAAAAACAGCGATGCTCGGTACCGAGTACTCGGGTTCCGTTTCGGCTCGGCCCATCCCTAGTACCAACTTAGCCCTACAATACACAATATAGCTTTAATTTTATAAAAAGTAGTGTAAATGTGAGTGGTAGTGTAAATAGGCTATGTATGCCTATGAGCAAATAGGTTGTATGGGAGATTAAAATCATAAAATCATGTTACAGTTGCATAGGAATATAGTTACGGTTGAACTTTTATAACTCTTTTCGTGTATTATTCTTCGGACAAACACTAATGATGAAACGCAAAACGGTCAAACCTTAAGTGGCTTTTAACAATCTGTAAAACATGTTTACCGAACACAAGCTGAAAGCTGAAGATCGTTTTTTTCCTATTTTCAACAGATTCTTTACTGGCAACTGCACAGTGGGACTTCCCCGAGTCTCAGTGACGTCATTGCCTGTGTGGAGACTCTCCAGCAATTACTGAAGCATGACGGGGTCCGACAGTCGATCTTAGAGCATCTCCCATCTGTGATTTGTGTGACGCAAACTTTGTTTCACGTCGTTCAGCATTGTAAGTTAATCCACGATCACATTCCCACGGTCTCCATTCACAAAATATTGATTCTCAGACATCGGGGAACTCCCTCTGCACAAACCCTTCCTGCCTCAGAGTACGAGCAAACAGCAAGCGCACGAGATACTTTCGGACGCGGGGAACCCTCTCTCTGCGTGCGTTCGTCTTTCCCAACTTGTTGATTTCTTCAGAAACTTAACCGATGCTCCAGTTTCCAGCGTTTCGTTGCCTGGCGAATTTGCTCGACCAATCAAGAACCTGGTACGTTACCAAGGCTACAAAGTTGTATTTTTCACATATAATATATTATTTTGCTAAAACAAAACCCTTATAAACCCTTACTTTGTAATTGGATCAAAAAAACTTTTAAATTGCCTTTTTTTTGTTCAAAAACACATTCAAAACACATTTATTGGAAAAAAAAGAAGATATATTTTTTTTTCTTTTGCGGAATTTGCGTGTACAAACGTTCATAAAAAAGTTGCCGTACTCAAAACAAACACAATTTTTTATTTTTTCCACTTTTTTGTGGGTTAGGTACTTCACCTATCGACGTCACAACATACGAACTCTTACGTGCGCGTGCCACGGTTGCTATGGAAATTCGGATGGCAACCGGCCATCACAGGCGAACATGGAACCACATTTCCAGATCTGCCATCTGAATATCTGCAGGAGAAAGATGTCCTGGAAGACTTTGTGGGCATCATCAACAGTATAGGTAAGTATGGAAATATACTGCCCTTGATCTGACCAACTTGTGACGGTGTACGTGTTTGCATGGATAGAGTTAGTGTTGGTAGCTGGTTTTGGTAAGCTTTTAAAACTGTTGATGGCTGTACCCGATGGTGGAATGCTATTTAAGTAAGAGCTTCACCGCTAATGAAAGTCTGATAGGTGGTGGTTCAAATCCAGGACGACCATAAATAATATTGAGTTTTTATTTACGGCTGTGTATATGTACAATTGATTAACGCAGTGTTTTCAACCTTTCTTTAATAACGCAACGCCTAATTAAAATATTGTTGTGCAACAACGCAATAAAATAAGCAACCTCACACTCAACTATTGTACGCATGCAGAGAGACAGATTCATGTAATTGCATTCATATTATTACACAAATATAAATGAGGCAAATCACGCTGGAACATTCAAACCAGTGATAGTGGATAATTAGTTTCATAAAAGAAAAGCTCTTTCCGCCCATTGTGTTATGCTAACGATTTTTCGCTCTGTTTTTTATGGAACACTGGTGTAAACACCTGACGATCTTTCACGAAACACTAGTTAAAAATCGATTACTTTAAACTGAGTTGAAAAAATGCTGCTTTGTATTTTAAAAACGCAATATTGTTTGATTCTGAGCGTGTCACAAATCAAATCTGTTTAGCAGGTATCGTGTTTAATGTGACGCCTTATGCCATGCAAAAGGCTTAAAAAAATGTTTGTATTTTATTTTAAGGTTGGATCCGACGAACTCAGTACGAAGAAACGTGGGCCAGCTTGCTTGGAGTTCTCGTGTCACAACCAGTTGTTGTTGATTCTGAAGGTGAAGTACAGGTTTGTAAAGTTCGTGGTCATTAAGACTTTGTGCAGTTGTAAACTTCATCAAACTCAGTTTATCCGAAAGTTTTCCGGTAGTAATAAAGAAAGGTATCATTCCGGTAATAATAACACCACTGAATCTTTTGTTACTTAACAACTTTAACATGTTCGACTGAGCATCATTTACGTGGCAAAACATTTTCGTTTTTTTTCTACAGTTAGTTTGGTGGTAGATTGCGTATCAATAAGACCAGATGTAATAATTTCGGCGTTCCTGCATATAGATATGTAATTGTTATCAATACTTTTCTAAAAAAAACATCAATTTGTTTTATTTCGTCCAATGCTTTGTGTTCAGAACGAAGATGCCATCGAACTTTCTTGCATCGCCATTCGAGCTCTGACATCACTGGTTATTAACTGCTCTCTGCTGCCACACGGAGGCCAAACTGCAACAGGTTCCTTCGAGGTAAGCAGTGACGTTACAGAGTATAGCACTATCAATGAATAATTGCGAACTTTACCAATCAACAAAAATCCATTTTATGAACATTTTTATTTAAGTAACATAACAAAGAGTTGTCTTGAAGAAAATTTCAAAGTGGAAACACTAAATCAGTCGCTGTACTTTATTGATTCACAAAACAAATGCATTTCGTTTCGTATAAGCACCGTCAGTGTTTGAAAAACAAAAAAATGCTTAACTTGAAAGAAGAATTCATTATTAGAGAAAATTTTTATAAGTAGTTTTGTTTTACTTTTTTCCTTACATGGCAATTTTACTTTTCAAGGGCTACATTCTGTGCACCTATAGCACAAACAGCTCGTGAAAATTGTTGTAATCACAACTTCATATTTGACAGGTCCTTCACAGGCACACCCCGTTAAAAATTGCACACACCCGGCCTGGTCGACAATTGTTGCGCGTTCGATCAATCTTGAACGAAGAAATCAACGCCTTGCTTGCCCAACGAAATCACATGGACACTCACCACCATTACAACGTATGTGAAAAAACCCTGGCGTATTGTAATGAACACATGAGTGCACTTTTTTTCTTTGGATTGTATGAACTCTTTAAATTTAAGTAAGTCAGGTAATGTTCTGTACATGGTCATGCAAAAACTGTGTAGTTATTTGAGCAATAAATATTTTTTAGGCGAACAAACAGCACAAAGTATTGACTTTATGTGCAACAGTGTTTGTTATCATTTTTTCCCAAATAGCGCTTTTGTGGCCCAATTGGGGCTCCTTTTTGACATCGAGTTGTGGGTTGCGCTTTTTAGGCGGTTTGTCAAAAGATCAATTTTTTAGTTTTCACCTGCATTTTGACATATGTATCTTCATCAGCAATTAATTTACCGTACATTAGGCCTGTTTTTGATTTACTGGCTTTTGTGGCTAGTTTTGAAAAGCAAAGTTGCGCTTTTGAAAATTTAACGTGGCGACACCTTTTGTTGGCTGCTAGAAAAGCCTTCTAGAATAGGTTATAGACATGATTGTGTGTAAAAAAATCCTAATTAAAAAAGTTGTTTTCAGTTTTGTTCACGTGACCCCGCCACCGCTGATTGGTTGGAACAAAACATGGAACGGGTTTTAACTTCAAACACAGAATATGGAGTTGGCCAGGTGATCTTTTTTGTCCTTCTTTTGAAAGTTTGTCCTTCGCTTTTTGATGGTCTCTTCAAAGGGTTGTTTTGCATCTGTTTTTTTACACATGCTGCCCCAAATATTTTACTTTAACATATCTTTTGAACCAGGGGTTTTAAACAATGGGTAATTTGCTCCAATTGTAACTATAACATCCGCTGGTTTTAATCTTACATTTCAGGTTTCGATTCGAGCCTTCCAACAGGTCTACGGCATCCATCCCGCAATCGATGACGTCACAAGTTTCGACTCGTCCGATGACGATTCATCGGCTGTGACGTCATCCGGCCCGGACCAGTCGCTTGTCGATGGTAAAAGAATAATAAATCTTTTTTTAATAACATATAACTGATTGCTGACAACAGACTTAATAAGCTGTTGTTGCAGGCGATGAGAGCGATGCTAGCGATGTTTTTGAGCAACAACAAAGATCGGAGTCGACTGGAGCTGTGGCACTTTCTCCGCTTCGTGTAAGTGCACACAAGAAATAACGTAGATTTTCGATTTTGTAGTGAATTTGAAGTTCTGTGATAAATATACAGGTTTATATTCAAAACGGTTGGAATTAACTCATACCATTATTAGTGTTACAAGTAATCTGAAACTTCATTCTAATGCGTTTAATAGTTTCATCACGACTGAAAAGCTATGTTTTCAATGTTCAAACGCTAAAAACATAATCAAGTTTGTTAAAGAAACAAATAATAGGGCATTGTCTAATTTTGAGTAGTTAGACCATCTTAAATCGCAAAAACTCTCAAAGCTAAACGTATTTTTGCATTGCAATTTTTTTCTCGTTAAACTTTAATTTACATTGCACGTGTTCATAGGTGCGTGACGGTGTCGATGTGCACTCATGCGTGCAATTCCTTCTCGACCTTTTCACCGAGTGGTTTCGCACCGCTGCGCAAGCCAATCAGACGCAACCAGGTAGCGGTCAAGCGCCGCCCTCTCCCATCGCTCGACCAATCCTGTGCGAGAGCGTCAGAGCTCTACTTCTGATCTCAGATCTCTTCACTGAACGACAACAATTCGAATGGATGTATTCGGCCTTGATTCAATTGCACAGGTAAATAATTACCAACGAAATTACACTGTAAAAATGCTTGAAAAGTGATGATCTGGATTGCGAATAATCTGTATTTTACTTACCCCTCTAGATTTTGTGAAATTGAACTTATGATATATTAGCACATTTTACCGCCTTCAAAAAATTAGTGAACGCTGTTTTTAGACAGGTTTAGTTATTTGACATGATCCCATTAAAAAATCTTGAGTTGCATTTTCATTGAATAGGCATTGTTAGTTACCAGGACAAAGTTGTTGTGCGTTAAGTGTGTGTTTTCGTATGTGGAACTCATAAACTAATGGAACTATTGTAGATATTCACATCGAACAAAAACAAGTTAAAATACTGAAGGTAAAATTTGCTTAAGACCTCCATTGAACTTTTTGAATTCTATTCAGTGTTCAACCTCCAGAAGACGAAATACTTTTACAGTACATTGTGACGTCAATCTGTAAAGCTGGATCAGTGCTGGGCTTGGTGGGTTATACGTCCGTTTCGAAACTGTTTGTGAAAACAATTGCAATCTATGTAAACCTATTACTCTACGCCAAGAAGATCAATTAAAGGCAATTAGAGCAGTCTTGTGACGAATACAACGACCCAAATAGCCGAAAAAAGCGACATGTTTAAACATTTAAATGAAAGAAAAAACCTAAAATATTTGCAGTATTTAAAAGGGTGAAAAATATCTCATCCCGGCAGCTAATTGGGATTAATTCGATCGTTCCGCTTCGGTATAACGTCTTTACAGACCCGAAGTACTGTAGTTTTACTACAATAGTGTCCCATTTTAGAAAGCTTCTAGCGTTCATGATTCATTTGATGTAGTTAAACTCTAAGAGAGATTTCAAACTCTAAACTAATCAAAAGTTGTAGTCTGAAACATTTCTTCCAAAAACACTTGTTGTTAACAGATCTCAGCTGGTTTTGTGTAGCCTGCCGGTTGTATAGCTTAATATCGTTCCTACTTAAGTAACAGCATCATTTACGGCACACCGGCTGCATAGGTCTGACCCCATTATTTCTTGCTTTGACAGAGCATGGATGTTTCAGAGGTTGTGGTACGAGCATTGGAACCTTGTTTTAGTTGCCCGTCTGTGTCCTGGCATATCTCTGCACTGCAAGGTGCCCTCTACTGCCTCGAGCGGTCACCGAACGCCAATCTGCAACCGATCGTGGATTTACTCGCTGAGTTTATTCCCGCCAAACTCGTCAACGCCACCACGTGGGCAAATTTGATTTCTATGGATATTTCTGTTTTTGTCGATATAAAATTCAAAAAAATAATCCTAAAACAAGTGTTAGCTAAAAATGTGTGCCATTTAAAAATGGAAGTAACTGATTTCTATGGATATTTCTGTTTTTAACCATAATTAAAAAAAATTAACCCAAAAACAATATGTTAGCTAAAAATGTGTGCCATTTAAAAATTGAGGTAACTGGTTTCTATGGATAAATCTGTTTTTACCCATAATTAAACAAAAATTAACCCAAAAACAATTTGTTAGCTAAAAATGTGTGCCAATTAAAATAAAGGTAACTAAAAAATAAATCATCGTCTTTTTCAGATCGAAGTCAATATACAACGAAGATTACGTCATCATGCTTGCGTCAGTAGCCTTTTACGTCATAGAGAAGTGTTCGGAAATGATTCCACCCCAATTTATTTCAGTCATTGTCCAGGTGATTAAAAATGTGTCAGTTTAAATTCCCCAATTCATTGTATTTTTTTCCAAAGTCATTGAGGTTAATTAATTAGTGTGGAATTCTACTGCAATGTGTGTTTTCAATCAAACGGTACCACAGTCTCTGAAAGAAAATGGCTTTTTTGAAAACGTAATTGTCTGTTTGGCAAGAGTTGCCAGTTGCAATTTTTTTCCTTTGGTCAAGCCATATTTAGGGCCAGCAGAAAAGTGAATAGGCGTAAAAGTGTATCTGCCAACGCTACACATACACATGTTCGGTGTTTTGCACAAAGTCTAAGACTGAAAAGTAGCTAAACCAGAAAAATAATTATGAGTCAGAATTAAATTTAAGAAACCAGCCACTCAACCACAAATTTTCAAGTAATTTGTAAATAAACACTTAAGCTTTGGGAACGTGGCCTGTAAAGTTAATAAAAGACCCAATGTTAAATAATCTTTGTGTCGTTTATCATTTACTATTATTGAGGAATGAAAATGTTATTGAAAAATGTTGGGAACCACTGAACTGCATATAACTCAGCAATTTTATTTTCATTAATATAACTTGAGAAATTGATGAAAGACCCAATTTTCAATGATCTCTGTGTGGCTTACCATCTACTATTAGAGAGTAATGAAAATGTTTTGAGATATTAGGGAAGGAATTCGTCGAAAAAGGTTAGAACCACTAAACTAAAGAGCATATAACTAAACAGCTTTTTTTCTTGACGTAGGCGTCCACTTTACTTCTTTCCACACCCGAATCTACGTCATCGCCCACCTCGTCACGTGTCTACCACGCCGTCACGCATGGCTTGGAGCGGTTGGTCCTCGCTTTTGCACTTTCGTCACTAGAGTGCGATGTTGTGCTGAAAACGGCAGCCGAACAATTCCAGAACAATACTCAACTTGCGAGATCTTCTGCGGCCTGCGGACTTATGCTCACATGTATGTATTGTGGTAAGTACAAAAGTTACCTCGGCGTTAGGGTGTCCACACTTTTTTAATGGTTTTGACCGTAGAATTAGAACATAAATATACGGGATTTAAGGACATTTGTTTTTGTTGCGTCAGCACCGTGTATACTTGTTTTTTGCCGGTAAATAAAGTTCCATGGAAAGCTTAAGTCGCATCAAGTCGTCACAACCCAAAAATCCAAACTATAGCACTATAGCGGGCCATAGGCAACATATTATAACAAATTAAACCCTGGTTTTCACAGAACGGATGCGAACGTCGCCAGCAGAGGGCGGTAGTGTTGCACCAGAGCAAGAGGACGCAGTGGAAATTCGACTTCTCGCTATGGAGAGAGTTTCACTACTGTTTGAAAGGTCCGTGGCCGCGTTTATAAAGCGGTTTCAACATAGATTATTTTTGACAAACGTCTATCTAATATCTCTTCAAAAACAAGCTACAGACAGTGCACCCTAATTCGGTCTACAAGGTCCCATCAGTGCAGATCGGCCGTATGAGCTAAACCTATTCTGTAATAATTAATTAGTTAGCTAGTGTATTAGTACTGTACAGCAGCGATTTGGAATTTTTTTTAATTCAGGGCGAACCGAAAAAAACCCAAAAAAAAGTCAAATTTTGCCACCCCAACATTATCCATGTTTAAAAAAATCAGTCATTATTTTTATGGATTATATCATGTGTACAAACGTTTTGAATCTATTTTTCTTAATCCAGGGTCCGCAGAGGATTTTCCAGGGATGCGAGAGTGATGACTCGGATCCTTCCTCTCCTTCTGGATGACTTCTTTCCTCCTCAGGATGTGATGAATAAAGTCATCGCCGAATTCATCTCAACGTTTCAACCTTTTCCTGACCTGATAGCTGAGGTTGTTAACCAGGTAATATTCACAAAAAGTCTGAAACTGTTTAAACTTGAATCGCCAGTTCGACCATTGATCAGATAAGATGAACATAAGTTCCATAGTTGGATCGGCCCTAAAGCGTCGCGTTAAGACCTGCGATCACGGCCCCCTCAAGTATACCGGTATGACATGGTATAGGTTAGAAACATCTAGCCTGTGGTGAAATTCAAACCCACTACAGGAGCCTATTGAGGCTACAACAGACACTAAAGTGGTTTATATATAAATTAGTGTTCAATGTGACTGGTACACACGCTATTGGTTTTTAAACACCCTATGTAAAACAAACCATTAATACGTCGATATATTTATTATCTAAACTAGACAATATAGTTCAACTTTCGGCGGTTTCTCCACGGAGCCTGTGTAGCTCAGTTAGTAGAGCGGCAACCTGAAATAGGCTACTTTTGTGGGTTCGAATCCCACCGCAGGCTAGATTTATTTTTGTCTACACCCCGTCGCAATGAGATCAACTAGTTTCTTAAATTCACCTCTTGCAGACCCAGCGTACTTCAATCTTTCGGTGCATTGGTTTTAATTTCGAAGGTATGAAAAAAAAATCCACAAATTCTAAAAAAAAATCGGTTTCAATAGTTGATACATAAACCCTAAAAAATCTAGCTTATTAAACCCAGTACCTTGCTATAATAATGTTCCGGACCTTGTTTTGATGTTGACTTGTACAACCTGAGTTTATAATACCTAGAAAATAACTTGTGTCTCTTTTGCTCAGGTCTTTCAGGCTCTTCACAACCGCGACCAATCCCAGCTCGTACAAGAGTGGGTCATGTTGTCTCTAGGCAACGTTATCCAACGCACACCGCTCTCTACCGCTGTCTGGTGTCTGACTTGTCTCTTTGCGTGCGCTTCAACCAACCCATGGATCAATTCACTGTAAGTAGAGCTATGTACTGTTTGAACAGCTTTGGTTTTACGTAATTTTAGCATTTGTTTTATTACACCGCTTTGTCGAAAAGTAATTGGGTCCCCTTCCCGTCTGTTTAACGCTGAAAAACAATCATGTGTGTAAATCAAATGGTGTGCATAGTAAATGTAGGATATGGAGTATATAAAATGGTATATAGGAAAGTCACCGTTCTAACTTCTTGATTTGTGCAAAATCTGTTACTCTACCAGTTGACTGTATCTTCATAGTTAGTTAATCACCTACGTACAAAAACATTTCTGAGGAGCTATAAGTCAGGATTTTTATGCAATCCTTTTTTGTGAAGTCAAAAAGAGGACCTGTACTTCTCAAACCTATGTCCAACATATGCTGTAGTTTCTATCAATTTTCATTGTTTAAATTTCCCAATACCTTTACACTCTTTAACCTTTGCATCAGACTTCCAGTGATTTCAGTGCGCAGAAACCGCGTTGAACCAGAAAAGGATTGGGATTTCTTCTGCAAAACCGCACTTGACTTTTACCGATTTCAAGTAAGTAAATTTCGCTTCTATTTGGAATTAAGCCTGAATGGTCAGGAACGCCTATCCGGTAAAAAATATTTTCCGGAACAGCGTTGAATATTAGCGAAACTAAATCATAAATTTATAGAAAAATCCGTAGATAGTTTTCGAATTCTATTGATAATTTCTTCAATACTTCGTCGCAGTTATGTTATGATGTGCATACATCACTGGGCCAGCAATTATGACATACTTGAAAATCAAAGTATGTGCGTTCAAATCCCATCGCTTCCTTGCCAGAAGGGAATGCTTTGGAAACTTGCTTGATTTGATATAACGTGCTTAATAGGTCTGATATTTTGTCATTGCGATTGTTTTGTGTTATTTACCCCTCACTTGTTGTTTTTCTTTCCGTGTTCGTAAAAATTAAGGTTGAAATTTACAGAAAATTTTGACAAATAACGGGTTAAATAACGGGATGGGCCGAGCCGAGCCAGAACCCGAGTACTCGGTACCGAGCATCGCTGTTTTTGGTGCTCGGTACTCGGCCGAGCAGTTGTACAAACTGACCCGAGCGTTAAATTTGTATATTCATGGCCTGTTAATATACCAAACTAGTGTTCGAAAGAGTGTCTATGAACAAAAACGAATGATTTTTCAAATATATTAGATCGTGGAAAACGCGTATGGGCATGTACAGCTACACCGCTGGTGACGTAAGAGACCTTGTAGAGCTAAAACTAACGTAAAATGGGGTATTTTGTGACGTAATAATGTACCGAGCGTGCTCGGCCGAGCACTGAGCATTAACGTGGGATGCTCGGTGCTCGACCAAACAGGACATTTGCAGTTTTGACACATCCCTAGACTCGTTACGGTAAAAAACATTCTACTTTCCTCATTGTCTCTACTTAACACAACAGTCTTTATCAAGTTAAAACTTGCTTCAATGTTCAGCTAAGCGAGGAACTTGATCGAAGGTCTTTCCATGCTACATTCAGCACTGCCGCGTCGTCACACACAGGGGATTCCCCGTACAAACTGCTGCTTGACTGCATTGGCAGATTGAGTGGCGACAGCGGAATTCTGCAGTGAAACAAAATCTGGAACCGCTTCTGAAGAACGGTAGGGAATCGTCCCGCGGGGATTCCCCTCAGCGATGTAGTTGGCCATTGGAGAAAGTCTGCTTGGCGAATGTGAACGATTGTTGATTTGGGAAAGAAATGTATTAGTAATGTGAAAGTGGTGGCTCTAGTGTTGTTGGGACAAAATTCAAATAATACGTTTGTTTGTAAGTCTGGTAGTTTTTGAAGCACGTAGTAAAATACTTGCTGCTTGTAAGTTACTGAATCAAACGGAATTGCACATGCTTAGGGTAAAATACCTCCAAACATATGGTTTCTCATATGTTTATGCGTTAAAGTGGATTTTTTACACAAACGGCAACAAATACCCGAAGGTCCAAGCCATTTGGTTCAATGTAGAACTAGGAAAGAAATTTTTAGTAAAATAGTTCTGTATGTGACAATATCGCGATATATGCTATAGACCTATAATATCGTGCTTTATTTGATTTTTTTCTCATGTCGACTTCATAGGGTAGACTTTATATGATTAGCGTGGTTGTATAAGTACTTAACTATGAACCCAATCTCTGCTACACATTTAATCGAGTGGTTCTCCATCTACGGTTGCCCAACCGATATTCTTTCCCTCCAAAACAATTTTAAAGTTTACAGCATAATACGATACAGGGCAAGCAAAATCGGCCTTTCAAATTTTTTTAGAAGGTATGTAGTATAGCTATAAAAGCTTGTTGGTTGATAACCACTGGATTAGTGCTATAGATTTTATGGTGAGCTTTTTTGCTGATAGCTTTGCAATATTTCTTGTTTCAATAAAGTAGCCTTCTGTTGAAGATACCTACTAAATAAAAAATGGTTTCAAATAAAGCATTGTTAAGATGCGCAAACTGTTGTTACCACCGGACATGTATAATTTACATATAGGCCATCAACCTGTTTGTATTGTGCATTGTATGAATGTTACAGCAGGGGTTTCCAAAGTTTGGCCACACTGTTGAATTTAATACCTTTCTGGGCGGGTTTTGTGGGAATTCTTAATGTGCAATACATTTGGTTGGGGGAAATATACAAATGTTTACATTTCGTGGGTTGGGTGTCGAGAATAGGGTTGTGAAGTACCAGATGTCATTCTATGATTTTGGCATACATTTTAACGTTTGTTTCATAGTTTTTCAAATAGGCTTGGCCGACGGAACGTCCTTTGGAGACCCCTGGCACAATTGAGCAATCGTGTTTAACTGTCTTGTTGGGCTTTTATGTTGTTAAAGTTTAGTCTTAAAATTTGTCATAACCTTCTGCATTTATTATGAACTTTTGCTTTCTTAAATTTAAATTATAGTAATGATATTCACGCCTGATTAAGATAACCATGTTGTGGAACCAATCATCTACCTAATATGTTTTATGAAAAGCTATGTGCTGCCCTATTATAAATCTCGACGTAAACAATTGCCTATAGGTAACAGTAGCCTAAATTAGAATAGTTACACCATTTTTGAGCTTGTAGCAAGTCATGTACTTTATGTGGAATTTAAAGTTTTTTGCATTGTATGTTTCCAACTATGAGCAATGACAAATCGTCGTCATGGTTACCGCTGTCAGCTGATCTGTGCATTTCGCTGTGATGCCACATTTGCTTTGTGTTTTGCATATTATGATCCGCCCGTTTTCCGTTAGTGCAATTCCTGTGCTTCTATGCGTAAGGCGTAAAATGTTTAAGCGTGTTAAAAAAAAGTCCACACTAAATTATGTGTGTTGTCTTTGCCGGAAGGTTGACATATCGTTTCAACTAAGACAAACAAGGTTTTTCGGTTGCTAAAACAGTTGCAACTTTGTGTCATCTATTAGTCGCAAGGATATGAGTTCGAAGCCCGTCTTTTCCGTTTATTTTAGAATTAGTAAAACGACGTTGATAAGGAAGGTTTATATCTAATTCTAAACTAGCCAGACAGTTGGAATTTCCTGGATATGTGCGGAACATTGGCGTAAAATCTGTGTCCTGAAATATTTTCCAAAAACACTCTCGTTCTGTCCGGAATTTTAACGTCTCTTAAAGCCAAACCCGCGGCAGTTCTCATTTTATGGGGGACTTGAAGGTTAATGTTTTAACCAGTGGTGGGATTCAAATTTTTTGTCAGCAGGTTCTATCACAAAAGTCATATTTTACAGTCAGTTCTGTTACAAACAGTCCATAGAGAGTAACCAGTAAAACCACCGGTTCGCTCACTTCGCTGAACTCATAAAATTTCGTGAGACGGTTCTATAGAACCTATGCGAACCGGCTGAATCCCACCACTGGTTATAACTGTTGTATTTGCCGTGCATTCATGCGAAAAAACGCGTATTGAAAACTATTGATGCTCTATTAAAGAACCGGATCGTGTAAAACTTTCAGTTTTTTTCAAACTTTCAGTGACTTATTACAAAACAAAACTGCGCTATTTGTCTCTGGGATAGTAATGATATTTTAACAAAAATGGCACTATTTTGGGTTGTTAAAGTGTAACAACATGCCATTTAATGCATTGTAACGCAACTTTGGTGTCGCCTAAGTTTATTAATAAACCGTCTTGAATTTTGCTTACGCCGATGTGGTAATCCTATATTGTAAAGTCACTTTATGACAAAAATCCACAAATACATAAAAATAAATTTTAACTTGCACGTAGTCAAACATACAACATCTGTTATGGCTACAGCAATTTCAGACGTTGTTTCCTTTACCAAAATAAATAAATGCAAAACAAACCGTATCATGACTGCATGCAGTGAACGTATTATGGTCTGTTATGTGGACATTGTTCGCGTAACACCCCATTCGTTTATCTTATCTGCAGTGCATTATAGATGTGCTTGTTGTGAGTAAAATACTTTTACCATGTAGGTTTGGTTAACCACATCCTAGTCGGTCGGCGGTTTTGTGTGGCAATGGTTAACTACAATCATTAGCTTGTTGTCAATTTGGACGGTGCTGATAAATGATGGTGTTTAATACGCCCTATAGCACGTATGCGGTTTAATGTATAGGATGGTGATGTTTTCTGTTTACTAGTACTTAACACGCTATGCAGGAAATAAACACATTTGACGAACGTCTGTGTGCGTAATAAATTGTATGTATGTTTAATTATTATGGGTCCCCTGTTCCTCAAGAGAACAATCGTTTCGTACCCGTATGATAGTCAAGTTCGGGTTTGTTTCACTTGTTTGGTCAATAGAGAGAGTATTTTTCGTTTTGAGGTTTCCACACGTGATGAATAGTTATCTGAAGTCGAATTTTGCATATTTCGACCCAGTGTTTACCTCACGAGCCCCCAAAACAAAACGATTTAACGTACCTATCAAACAGTAAATAAAAATTCGGCATGTTTGGGAGTTATAGGGGCGCTGAAAATTGAACAGTTAAATAAAAAAAACCACACGGCAAAATTTATCATTTATGCGACTAATACAGGGGAAATTTTCCAGCACGAAACATTGTCCACAAAGTAAATATGATTTGCAGTTTGTCTTTAAAAGGGATAGGAGGTACTAAAAAATGCCATGAAACGCCAAAACGTAAAATTCAAGAGGCTATATGCATTGTTTTTTTGCTGCGCATGCAACGACGTATAATAGGTAACGTTTTGTTGAAATCGTGTGCGCCTCAAACAGGAAACGGCCGCAAAAATCGGTACAGAAAAGATGCAATAATACGTGCAAGGGTTAAGGAACATGACAATTTGTCTGTTGATGCTAGTTAACCATATTTTGCGTATGACAGCTTGCCTTTTCAGCCATTTTTCTGCTTTTTATGTGCTGAGAACACAAGACTCGAAGAATAAGGAAAACAGTTTTTATTGTGTTGCAATTAAGTTATGTATAAGCTTGATCGAGTTTCTTCGCACCCAACCAGCTGATATGGAATATGAAGATAAGTATAGGGTAGCCTATTGGGTTGAAAGTCAGTTTACACTTAGCAGTAACGGCAGCGTTTTCCATATTTCGCATGGATACAGTTTTGTATCGGTTACTGAATGACTTTATTGTTGATGGGAAATGTTGGTGTGAAACACGAAATCAGGCAACAGCTCGGCCACCGTTTTTACATACTTTACTTGGGCATATGACTTGTAAAAATCGGTGACATACCTTATAAGCTACAACATCGTAATACTAGATAACACATGCAGTCTACACTATTTTAAAATATTCGTGTTTGTTTTATTAAGCACTGGCACTGTAACTGTTCTTTTGGTTTTAGGCTTAAATTTGTCACGGATAATGTCCTGTTGATTTTCTAAAAAATATTTGTAGGGTATAAACTGGTAAAGCTTCTTGGCAGAGTAACGAGCAGTGATATAAAGCATACCGCAGGCATGAAATGGAGTCATGCAGTTTCAGGTGGTGTCTGTAAACAACGCTTAACCGTTGTGACCACAGTGGCCGGCCTGTAAATGCTCCGTGACCGCTTGGATCAACTTAAAATTGTATGATTGCAGAGTCTACTTAAAAGTACAATTCTTTTAAAATGCTGACGGTTGGTGCTGTTTGGGTTGAAGTTTTGCAAAACAAATACCGTTTTAACTAAGGTTAAAACTTTGTTTATGCCCTGATAAAATGGCTGCTTGTTAAAATTTAAACTTATTCGGTTGCGACAGATTTTGGCCATAGTGGTAGTTCAATGGTCACATGTTATTTACAAACTAGTTTGGGGGGATTTTATATGCCAATGTTAGCACGTTAAATTTAAAAGCGTATTTTACCAGACATCAGAAACGATCATACTTGGTTTCTCTATTGAGCCCAGTTCATTGCAAGAAGGTATGTGCATCAAACAGTGTAAGGTCCATTTTTATGGTTTATGAATTTTACGAAGGAATGCAGATGGTGTGATTATTGCGTCTTACCGCTTCTACATTAAACTCAACCTGTTTGCATTAATGCCCCAGGCTGCCTCATGAAATTTCATCACGATTGCAGGCAACTTTAAACCACAATTTTTACACATCAGTTTATGTGACCAACACACGTTCAACCTTTAAAGTTGGTATGTAAACTTTAGGCAAAAGTTCTTGCATGTGAATACGTATTCAATTCAGGAAATAACCCCGTACCGTTTATACATGCTATCGTTCACATAATGGAATTGTATGTTAGCGAAAGTTACTTATCCTTTAGCACTGTATATAAAGCATAGAGTGAAAAAGTTATTGCAACTGGTTTGTGTGCTCAGATGTGTGCCCAATTTAGTAAATTATCTACCCGACTCGTAACAGCATTTTTGCCAGGAATGTGGTTTTGCGTTCTACAAGCGGATGGTTTGAAAGCTTAGAGAACACAGATTGGTATAATTTGACAAGCTTCTGAACAGCTTTGCTAATTGAAGATGTCTGTTTTCGTCAATTTAAGACCTTTTCAACATCAGGTAGGTGTGAAATGAAATGTATATTTCTGCGTGAAAGGAATAAACAAACTACTGTCAATGCGACAAAGTAAAACCAATAGACGAAATAATCTCTGGTTAAAACAGAATCTGTCGAAATATATTTCGCCTAAGTAGCATCATGTTTACTATCAATGGGTCAACTATGAAGTATAATGCACTGTAGCAGTTGCGCAGGGCAAATTAAATTTCAGTTATTTTGTGCTTGGTAAAACTGAATTGTGACTTTAATTTGTACACAATAAATTAACGTATTTGATAAATAAGCCAACAAAGTACGGATTTCCCATTGTGTATATCCCGTGATAACTTATATTTAAAAGTTTGTGCTTCGCATAGGTTACTTGGTCATGATAATTAATTGTAATGTATTATTTTGAATGTAAAACGTGCAAATAGTTAGTACCTTGTCACGTGACATTACGATTTTTAGGTGAGCGGTCACGCGGGTCTCATGACAACCGAAAATTGTGACGTCATAATGAAGCCTTTGATACCTGCCGAGCTTGATTTTTACGCCAATATGCCGCGATTGCTTGAACCTTTCACCCCGGAGTTCAGAGGTCAGAATGTAATAGTGTATTTTCTCCGATCTTGTGTCAATTTGTGTTTGATTCGTTAGTTACTGCATACCCAAAACAAACTCTTGGTTAGCAGCACCGAACGACAAAAGACAATATGTTACTTGTTAACGTTAAGTTAAAGGTAAACATTTTACGCTTGTTTGCAAATGAAAACATTTACAAACACACAAAAAATCGTATGTCCATTTTATGACCGCTATACAATTAAGATCAAATGGAACACGACTGTGCTGATCGTATATTTGCTCTTAAAATTCATTTCATGTAATGACTGCTCGAATAAAGTGGGTGAATTTATGGGTCTGTAAATACTAACTTAGACAGAGAGTAATAAAATACCAACTTAAATAGTAACTGCTAGGACGTAATGAGACTACGGCTCAAATCATTACCACATGAGCGGACAAGAACCCTATAAATATTCTTAAAAAAAATTGTGTTGGCTCAGTAACGTCACAATCTTTTTTTACTACTCCAGGCGTCGCAGATATTGAGTACACTGAAGTAAACGGCAAAGTCACGTGTGTAGCAAAGATACCATTACGTCACAATGGTCGATATAAGACAAGAAACAGTATTAGAGCGGATGAGCGTGACGTTCAAATCCCATACGAGTAAGTAAAAATTGGCTACAACAGTTGTATACCTTTTACGGTTTCATGCACTTCTTTTTTTGCAAATTAGTTTTGTTTTTAGTCGTTTTTTCTGTATTTTTATTAATTTTTTTTTCTGGACCAGTGGATTGGAAAGATCTAGTTTTGATGGGAACGTTGGTTTTCAACAAAACCGGTGGACGATGGATAAGGACCCGAGAGCCGACACTTCTGGATTGGGTCAAAATCCGTGGGCCAAACGGGTCCAACAACATACCATTAACAAAATCAATGGAACCGGTGAACAAATCATTCGTATCCTTTCAAGAAGATACCTTTTTATCCACAACTTTACACACAAATTTACTAACGAATGCAACGTTAGCTACAATCATTTAAATGCATTAGGTTCAATACGTTTTGTTTTCATAAAATAGTGATATCGACATTACACTAAAATCGTATGAACCTGAGCGACTTTAGGAAAAAAATGTTACTCTGTCGACATGAGGAAAACAATCTAGGAACAAAATGCGCAACATTACAAAAACTGTCGAAATGTTTTTATGTCTAAATGACTGAATCTGTTAATTAATTTCCCTTAACTGTAAGCTCATAAAAGCTTGCATTATGCTTGAAAACTTCTCGTGCAAGTTTAAACATCCCTGCATACTCGATCTGAAGATAGGCACGCGTCTCTATGGTGACGACTGCCCACGTGATAAGATATTACGTCACAACGAAAAGAACCTTTTGTCAACGACATCGTCACTAGGATTACGTTTGTCAGGTTTGCAGGTAGTTACAAAAAATGTACTTTTGGCAGAACAATAAGCCGAAAGAATATAATAGATGTATACAATGTAGGCTATAGTTACTGCTAAATGTAACTTACCACGGTGTCATTGTATACAGGTCTTCCAGAACTTTCGTTACGTCTGTAGGGACAAATTCTTTGGGCGTGGCCTTTCCGAGGAAGGATTCTTTGAAGCACTTCGCCTGTTCTTTACCGATGAGTCAGGAATTAGAACAAATGTTATTAATGCAATCATTAGACAAATAGAATTACTAGCTGCTGCAGTATCAAGCCTTGATAACTATAGATTATTTGGAACCTCTCTCGTTATTTTGTATGAGGGCGCAAATCCGGAGCTTTGGGGCCAAGTAAAACGAGAGAATGGAGACCAACCGCTAATTAAAGTAGGATTGGTTGATTTTGCTCATTGTTCGTTTGGCAAAACCGGTCAAGATAAGACAAGACTTCATCGTGGTTGCGATAGCGGTTTTTTGTTTGGTCTAAACACGTTATGTTCCCTTTTGTCTCGCCTTAAAAATCAGTGACGTTTATGACTAATTTCTGGATTTACAAGTCGTTTTTTTTTCGTTTTTTCCGTTTTATTGTTGTTGGTGTACTAGTTTTGACGTATTGTCCTATTTTGCAGTTTATGCAGTACACGTTTATTGCAAATCTGATGTTTATGCATCCTTTTATTCATTACATTTTTTATTGTTGTCAAAAAAGCTATGAATATTTTTTAGCACTAGCACAGCAAGTGCTTTGCTATGGATTAAATTGACATCTTTGCAACCTGCATATTACCACAAAAAAGATTTGATTAAGATAAGCTGATATGGACAAAGTTTATGTGCAATATAAAATGCTAGCCAAAGAGGTTACTTAGCACTTGCAGTTTGTAGATATATTTAAAAAAAATATTTTATGATTTCTATGACAAGACCACGAGGAACAAAAAACCCTTGCGTTGTGGATTAGTCAGTATTTTTCTTCGAGAAAACACGTGGGTCTTTTCGTGTAGCAAATTGCAACGTGCTAGTTTGACTGTTAACTGTTGGGTTGCAGTAGATCTTGTATTTTCTCTTTGTAATTTAAAGAAAAACTTGTTTGCACTTATTCAAAATGGACGTGGGACCAGAAAGCAAAGAATTTCTGTGGTGTAAGTATTAGTATTGTAACTATAATATATGTGGCATAATGGAATTGATATCTGTCCCTTCGCCGTAATACCACATTTGAGTATTTATAGTATTTTTTTTAAACATGTATTTTTGCAATTTACGATAAAACGTGTTCACAATTTTTGGCCTGGAAATATTTGCTAAAAATATGTAAGTCAATTTTTTTACTTATAGGTGCCAAGTTAGGAACTTCAGCAAAGACAAACCAGTGGGAAGGCAGAGATGACGGAGTTCTGGAGCAGCTTGTGCTAAAGAGGGTATGTTACAAACCAAACTAAATGTAAAAATAGTTGTCTCAATTGATTGAAATTAGCAGAATCGAGATTCACTGCTTGGTTTGCACAACTGAAAATCTCAACACCAAAAAAGTTTATAGGTTTTTTAATGGGGGTCATACAGGCTATGTGATTAACATGCATCTTATTGGTAAACTTGAAACCACAAGAAAAACTCAGGGGAACATAAAAATTAGTAACCCAAGAAAATTAGATGAAAAAGCACCGATGATGGCATAAGCCAGGGGTGGCCAGACCTGCTTCATGCTCGAGCCGCATATCACAAAACTTAGTTTAAAAAGACCCGCAAGACAAAAAATCAAAAACGAATTTATTCACTCACAATGAAGTCTACGCTATCAAATATTGATTGTTGTATGGTGATGCTGTGTGTCTCCACCTGGGCTGCAAGGTGTTTGAAATTAGGCTGATATGATGAGAAAGTTTTTGTGTTTAGCTTCGTAATGACGTTTCAAGTTACTAGTTTTGTAATGATTGGGCGAAACTGGACAAATAAGACACACAGGTTTAACTCCATTATTAATGAATGCGAACTCCTCCTCCCATTCTGTTTTAAAAGTATTTTTCTGTTTATCATTCTTTTTTTGCAGTTATTTCTCAACAACGTTTTTTTTTGGCTACACTTTGCAGTTATTGAATGTGCAACATTAAAGAGCCACAATCAAAGGCTCAAAGAGCTGCATGCGGCTCGAGAGCCGCAGTTTGGCCAACCCTGGGATAAGCGTTGGTAATAAATATTATTCAAGAGAAATCACATTTATAATCAAACAAGGCAAATAATTTACTGAGATGACACCTCTTGGCGGCTATATGTAAATGCCACTTGACTGCGGTGGCCGGTATGGCCAGCCTGTACACACTTTCTAAATGCTGTGGCCAACCTGTATATACTGTGTGACTAGTGTGACCAAAAGCGTTGACAGTTAGAGGTATGGGTTGAGGTGAGGGAAATAACACTTTACCCGGGTCTCATTTACCTACACAGCTTGGCCACAGCAGTCACACAGTATAAACAGGTTGGCAACTGTGGTAATTACACCCCTCTTGGCCTCTGTGTGGTGTTTCTAATTGGCTGTCGAATCTGCTAATGGTAAATTCTACAATTTTAATGCTTTTTCACAGGCTTGTCTGGGTAAGGGTGCCAAGGATGGTGAAAGAAATTTGGTGGAAGTGACATCGTTTGACTATCAGCAGGAGAAGATTGAGGCGTGCATTTGTTGTTTGCGAGGAGGTGGACAAGAGGATGTCAGTCTGGGTGATTTAACGATATTTCCACCAGCCATTTTCAAACTCGTTGAAGGTATAAAGTTTGCTCATTGACTTCTTTTTTGTTTGGTGAGCGTATCCTAATTTTCTCAGCACTTTTTTACTTTAGTGTGTGTTTTCATACCCTGTATTGTTTAGTTATTTTCCCCATTAAAACAACTTACATTACAATTCAGGTAGTGGACCAATTCATCTTGTTGGAAATCATATGATGATGGGTAAGTTTGTACTATTATTGAACTGAAATTATTATGTTAGATGTACAACTAGTAGAACACACTTGTGACAAGATATTGTCAAGGTAGTGAAGTGATTTGGTGTATAATATTTACCAGGATATATATAGCTGTACATCATTAGACACTTCTTAAGTGAAAAAAAGTAAGATGCATAAAGTGTGAATTGAGGTAAAACAAACTTGTTGCATTGATATGTCATTGACCAAAGTATCTATGCCTGGGTATTCTATTTGATCTTTTTTGTCAGCAAAAAACAAAGCAATCATTTATTTTGCACCAACTCAAGCAAATTACCCATTGCAAATGTATACATAATAAACACATAATAAATGTCGAGTAGGGAATGGGCCAAGTCAAGCCAGAACCTGAGTACTTACATTACTGTTTTTTATGCTCGGTGCTCGGTCGGGCAGTTGCACAAACTGACCCAAGCAAAAGCTATCAAACTAGGTGGAATTGGGAATGTTTGTGACGTCTCAATGCACTGAGCATGTTTATCCGAGCACCGAGCAATAATGTGAGATGCTCGATGCTCAACCAAACAGAGCATTTAAAGTTTTGGCCCATCCCTGATGCCAAGATCTCTTGTTTCACAAGATGAGGGAGATGACCTTTCAGATGATGAGCAGGAAGACTTTTCAGAGGAAGATGTATCAGAAGGTGACCTCTCAGATATGGAGGACGAGAAGATGGTCGAATTGAAACCAAAAGGAACAAAGGGAGAACCACAAAAACCAGGAAAAGCTTCTGCCAAGGTAAAACATTGAAGTAATCTTGTTTGTCATGATTTTGATCAAACAGAATTTCACTTGGGGTAGAAATATGCTTTAATTTTAAAAGAACATTTTTGAACCAAATAAAAACCTTTTCTAAATCCAACAAAAATATGATTAGTAAAAACATATATACACAGAATATAATGTTTCGGAGTTAATATATATATATATATATACATAAATTGATGCTTAAATAAATAAAGTATATTACTTGCAGTTTTAAATTGTTGCAAATGTGAATAATGCACATGAAAGTTTATAATCATACTTTCTATCGTACTGCACCTTATACGCAAGTTCACATGAATAAGTCTGCTTCAACCAACAAAACTCACTGCATTTTTTGCAGGGTGATGCAAAACCGAAGAAACAAGTGAAGGTCGAACCTGAAGAAGATGATGAGGACGAGTAAGAAATCTTCTAGTTTTTTTTTAACAAATGTTAAAACAAAAATTCAGATAAAGGGAATACATTCAAACTGGGATCAGCTGTAAAGCATCTATGCCAGTGGTTCTCAAACTAATATCGATCACGTACACAATCGTCTGACAACTTTTTCTATCGCTGCATACCACTAAACCCTGTTTGAATGGATAGACCAAGAAATAGGTCCCTTTCTCAACCTGGCTAGCATATTTAGCAATTTCAAAGAATGTCCAAAATAAGAGTTTCGCCCAAACCAGAACTGATCAGTTGGGTCAGTTGAACTGCAATTTTAGATCTGACTTAAATTAAGTGTAGCAGAAAACTGCTTGCGTACCACAAAAAAAGTTCCAGCGGTTTGAGAACCACTGATCGATGCAGACCAGCAATCATGACATACTCATATATAATATATAAGCATTTCCATATGGCAAGGCACAGAAACATCTAGTTGTATTTCCTGGACCCAAAGTTGTCCCATTGCAGGCTAGATTTTTAGTCTGTGGTAATTTGCAGCATACGAGGTAGGCACCGGTGTTGTGATTTGACTTCGGCAGGTTCACCACTGAGCCTTTGTAGCTCAGTTGATAATGTGCTAGTCCAGGAAAGACTCCTGTCAGGGTTTGGAATCCCACCGCAGGCTAGATTTCTCCAGTCTGCGTCTTACCATATGGGATTGCTTGAGAGACTGGCTTGATTCGTTATAAGGCCTTCAATGGGCCTGGGTTACTATAAATTAAAACCTCAATGTTTTGGAGGGGCATTAAGTTAGGTGTTAAAGCAGTGGTTCCCAAACTATGCGCCGTGGCACACTTGTGTGCCGCGAGATGTCATTAGGTGTGCCGCAAAAAATATTGAAATTAAAATCAATCAAGTAGAGTAGTAGTACCAGGTGCTTAGACCACTAGGCCAACATGCTCCACGTCT
This sequence comes from Phallusia mammillata, assembly GCF_965637545.1. NCBI lineage: Eukaryota > Metazoa > Chordata > Ascidiacea > Phlebobranchia > Ascidiidae > Phallusia > Phallusia mammillata. The sequence continues at coordinate 25,121,815 of NC_137255.1, forward strand.
CTGAGATGTTCAACTAGGCTATTTAACTATGAGAGTGACATGTATAGCGGCTTTATGACCTCATAGTTAGTGCCTTTGTCAGCTGAAAAAATTATTCAAATGTTCGAGGTGCGCCAATTAATTTTTGTTTTTTTCTAAAATGCGCCTTAAAAGAAAAAAGTTTGGGAACCACTGTGTTAAAGTGTTAACTTGGACAAACTGGAAAAAATGTTGATCAAAAGTTTTTATTGCATTTCTATATACTCGATAAACAATATTCCTACATACATAGGAACAATATACACACTTAAAAACGAATTTAATCGAAAACAGAACTGCCTGAGAGCAGGTAATTTATATACTTCTTAGGGCACCAGTTTCAACGATCTCTGTTGTCATCAAATTACTGTTCTATATCCCAAGTTCTCTTGCAGTTATGTTTTTATTTAAATAAACATACGCATATTTTGCAAACGATTCAATAAGGAAGTTAAACTAAACACTGACCAAACAGTTTCTACAGAACACTAACACAAGGTTAACGTCGGAGCTGCAACAACATTTAAATACACTTGTATTGTTTTGTATATGGTAACTTTTGTAAATTTCTAGTCTTGACGATGAGGACATCGATGATGAAGATGATGATGAAAGCATGGAAGAAGATGTTCCAGAAGTAAAAGTTGAAGCAAAGAAAACCCCAAACAAGGTACAAGCAGCTCTCATGTTTGTTACACATAGTGGATCCCTTTTTTTATTCAGATGTAGTCCAGGCTCTAGTGACAGTTTACCGTGTTAAGAAACTGTAATTTTTAGGATAACGATTCACATCTCAGAAGAGATATTGTAAAAAACAATTAAAAAAACAAATTTAATAAATAAACAGTCTAATGAAATTTGACAATATGTACACATTTAATAGCACAAAAAAAGTTATGGCCAATGCACTTTCAAACAAACTTAATGATCTTTGCATTTTACAATTCATTGAAAATTCAAAACATACATTTTAGATATTTAAAACTTAAATTTTCCAGAACAAAGACCTGCTAAAACCTTTTATGTGACCCCAATTAGTACTTAAACTGTTGTAAGATGAATATAAATTCAATACTAAGATCAGCCCAGAAGTGTGTATGCAACTCGTGATAACAAGGCACTCGTACAGTGGCGTATCCAGGGAGGGGGGGTCTGGACGATTTGATCACCTGACAGTCACGCTTATTTTGCAGCTGCAGTTTTGTTGAGTAAGCTAGATATCAGCGGCGAAATCAGAAAACTACAAAGCTTTCGCTAAAATTAACTGTTCTTCCTGTCAATTGGACGGGTAGAGAACTGCCAAAGTCGAAAGTTAGGCCGGGTTTAGGTCTTGTACTTACAATTTTGGAAAAAGTGCTTTGCTACTTAACGTGTCGTTTTGAACCAGAAAACGAAATAGGCAATGGAACAATTTAGTGGCAGTTTGACGTGTGAATTAGGTATTCAGTCTGCGGTCTAGGACATTTGTGTGGCAAATTTTCCGAAAATTTGCCAGATCTAATGATGTCATTAGGGAAATTCCCCGAAAAAATGTTGGGCCCCCCAAAAAAATTTCTGGATACGCCCCTGCACTCGTACATAAATCCTAGTACGACAGATCTATTAAAGGCATCATACCGAATTCACCAAGCATTCCCACAGATGGCAAGGTGTAAGCGCAGCCAAAGATGTTCAAGCATTCTAGTCCACACACCAGTATTAACCCTTAACGTTTTCTGACACGCAGAAGCGTAAATTGACCAATGGACAAGCTGGTGATGAGAACAAGAAACCCGATAACACACCTTCGCAAAAAAAGAAGAAAAACAGTGAATCCACTCCCACAACACCACTGCAGCAAAAAGAAAATAAAACGCCACAGGTTCGTGAAAAAAAAACATCCAATGTAAACCACTTAAGTTAAGCAGAATTTGTCTTTTCCAAGCATAGTTACAAAAGATGTATTTACATGATTCAAAGGAATTTCTTTTTTCTTTGTCAAATACATGAACAGCAGTGTCTTTGTCAAATACAACTTATTTCCTTGGGGAAAAGTAATTCGTTGTTTGAAAATTGACCAAATTTTGTATGTTAGGAACTTATGTGCCATTACATTATGTAACTTTTTTGACCTTTTATTGTGGTGACTTGTCATTCAAAATATTTAAATCTCACTCTGTCTGTTTCAGCCACCATTTGCGGGCTTTGGTTTCACAACCCCCTGAGTACAAATCTCAATCAGTTTTTTGTACTCAAGCCGAATGGTCCAGGGCTCTTGATCAAGCCTTGGTGACAATGTTTTTAAAATACCCGATCCGCTAGGTGGGGCAATTAAGTCAAGCGTATGCGCCTTGCACTCAAATAAATGAAAACGCGCTTTCTGCGCAAGTTCGAATCGCGCACGTCTGCTGTCGACATTTACCATTGTTAGTCAACTTCTTGAGGCGGCGGAATTTCGAGTGTCATTTTCCTTCTGCTGTCAACTCATGTGATTTATGATGATGATACGTTTGTTTATGTAATTGACTGGATTTAGAATTTTTTTTTGAAAACAAGTTCGACTTTAATAAATTTTTACAGGCATGGTAGTTTGCACAATATTTTGTCAAAAAAAACCTTTTTTGTCGGAAAAAAAATCTCGACGAACAAATCAGTAGATTTTGAAGTGTGTAGTCTGGGGTTGTGAAGTATGCCGCGAAATTTTCTTTCATATGATGCGACTCATTTTTGTATTAGGGCCTATGTACGAAACGACGATAATATAGCCTCATTTTTACATTATTGTAGCTAAAAAGAAAACTCATTCTTCAAAATAAATCTGCAAATTGATGTCTTCAAACTACGTTTGCGTTTTTAACCAACTGTACCGCAAAAAAGTAACGTTCAACCAAAAAACAAAAACTTTTCAGTTTATAACAGAAAATCATAAAAATATCACGTATTTCAACGTATCAGAAGGGATTTAGAAAGTAAGTTGTTGTGCACAAAACAATATTTTGTTACATTATTGCATGCTCAGTTACTTGCTTATTATGCAATCAATGCATTTTAAGTAAAATTCCTAAAAACGTTTAGCCTCGTGCCAGACTGTCTGTTGAAAATATGATAATTCCATTATAATAGTGTCGTCCCGACGCTAAACAACCGCTGCTCGGGTTATTTCTGTCTCTAGGGAGAAAAATATTCAATTAATTTTAGCGCATGCGTTTTGTAAGTGGCCAAATTAATTGTGTAAAGCATTTATTGGTTAATTTAAAGCAACCATTTATTTAAATTTTAAGAAATTTGTTTTTGAAAATTTGTAATTTGTAGTTTTTGGATTATTTGAGACAGGGTTTTCCATGTTTTTTACCACAAACATGGGTGCGACTTGCACGTCAGACCTCTTTTGACATTTTAAAGTGGAGTGTTTTAAATAAAAATTGGTTGTGAGTTGTGACGTAACAAGGAAAAATATCCTTTTATTTTGTCTTAAAACAGCGTTTTAGTCCAATCACTCTGGTTTGCATTTGTAGGTGTTTGAAGAAATTTTATAAAAAGTTGAAAACCTCGATTCACCTCAAACGCCTTATTCGGAACTTGGGTCGAAACGAGAAGTCTTCCCAGTGTTTGACCCCTGCGTGACCCAGCGGTTCACCTACATGGCCTAAAAGCATGTTACCTCAAAAACAGATGTAATTGCGAAAGTACATGGTCAATGAGTTTTATACTTTGTTCATTTGTTACATTGCAAAGAGTTGAAAACATTTCAAAATATTATCTAAAATCCGCGCCTGAACTCCATCTAGTAACAGTCTCACAGACAGACATGCCGTCGAAAACCACGTTGCCCCCTTTCAACAATGCGCCCGACTTAACTAAAGTCTTAAGCCTCCTTCGCTCTGTCCCCGCGAATGCATTGACGCAAATTGACGCCTCTCGCCATTGTTATTTGGAAAGCCATTCGAATCTGGACAAGTACACTCCCACGCCACAAAACTGCTTGTCATCTCATTACGACTGTCGTCTATGCCGCCCATTTTGTGTGGTAAAATCGTAGTTTTCCGACCCCCTTGCTTAATTAATGACAGTTTTGCGGCTCATTTGCGTTGCGGTTTTGCTACCGCGCTCTGATTTGTAACAAGCACTGCTGTCAAAGCGTAGAAGCCTCGCATTGTAGTATGGCGTGATTTTATATTTCAACGAACTTTATGCTGAAATTTCGCGTGAAACAACCATGTTAAAAACGCGCTATGGGGAAGTGAAATTACGTTGCGTAAACATTGTCATAATGTGCCACAGAAAATATAATTTCTGCCACACATTTACAAAGGCGTTAAGCATCATTTTTTTTTAAAAAGAAAACAATCGCGTTTAACTTCTTGTCTAATTAAATAAAGTTGTCGAATAGAACCCAGACCTCTTGCATATGATTCCATGTTTGTAGTTAATAGAAAATACGGAATGCTTTTTAAAGTCATTTGTGGTTACATTATTTCAAACGTGTAGGACTGTTGTGGTTAAACATTTACTTGTTTTATGCTAAAACGAAAAAAATCCTCGTTGAAAAACTTGTAGATTCTAGTTAAATTGTTTCTGGAATGATAGACACAGACTGTGCTTTTATTGCAAAATATATTATTAAAAAAGCAAACATAATTTAACCTGTAAATAAACGTTTCCAAACTTTCAAAACACCAATGTACAATTTTTCAGTGACAAACTCCAGAACAGGTCTTATTTTATAACAACCATTTACCACCTATCTTTTCGGACCCCAATCCTTTCCCATCAAAAATTTTATCTCACCCCTGTACACAACTCAATGTCCCAGTGATCTTTACTCCCGGAAGTTTCTAGTGTTTACTCTTACCCTCCAACGGAATATTGGGTCTTGAAAGCAGTCCCAGAGTGTAGCTTAGGCTCGCCGGCCCCAACCCCTGAAGCCTTTCGTCTTTGCTACAGCCATTCTGCTCGGAACAAAGCGAAAAGCCTGCTCAAACACTTGACTTTACGTGGTTAACGCGCTCTTATTGTTTCTTCACAATGCCAGGCCGCTTAACTTCGCTACTTGTTGCTCGTATTTAATTGGGATCAGTGGTCTTGGTCGATTCCATGTAAAGTTACAAGTCTCTGTGATATCGTCGATTCGGTCACGTATCTCTCTTTTACCGTAGTCGGCGCTTGGTTCTTGCTTAGGCGTTTGTTGCAAACAATTTGATTTTGACGCTTTGCCAACTTTGCAATCATGCCTTAGGGTTAACAAGCGTCCTGGATTTTGCAGACATATCCGCAATTCTGGCTTTGAATTAATAATTTTTAAAAATACTCTTTAACGTCCGGAATTTTAGCGTCATGTAGCGTATAACCTTCAGTAGTTCTCACAATTATATTCTTGTGGTACTCAAAGGTTTACGTTTCACCTATTGTATGTGCTGATTTTGATGTATGACCAACATTCATGCAAAACAACTTAAAATTAAACACTATTTACTGATTTTGGCGCGTTAAAAGCTGACGATACTCTGTTAAAAGGACCGGATCCTGTGACAACTTTTTGTTTTGTAACTTATTTTCAAACAAACCTGCGCTTTTTATATCCGTGATAGTAATGCCATTTTATGTCAAAAATGGGACTGTTCTGGTTGGTAACATGCAACCACATGTGATGTAACGCATGTTTGGTGGTGCCCCAGATATATTTATTTAAACCGGCCGGAATTTTAATCACTCAGATATGGTAGCCCTATCATAGTTTTCTAACCCCGACCAGCTAATTCTTTAGGTCGTGTGATTTTTTTTATAAAATGATAAAATACTTTTGTCTTGTAAAAAAAAACGAAAAAAATGTCGATTAAATACAAAATATTGTTTAACTTGGGTTCAAAAAGTAGCCTCTTAGTGTTGATCAAAAATATTGCTTTTTTAATTTGTTTTATCTTTAAAATGGGAAATTATATTATTATGTGTTAGCCGGGTAAAAGTGACACTAACTTGACTTTTGTGTTTGGGTAAAAAACAACGCACCAAGTTGGTAATGGTTTTTAGTCGTAGCAACAAACCCCTAAAAAAACTCTCAGAATTCGAGTCTTGTCAGCAGTCAATTTGTTTGAACCAAAACTTTTGGTAACTTTTTAGCAAAATGCATTTCGTCTGAAATTAGGCCTTTTATGGTTGGTAAGGTTCATTTTGAAATTATGCAACCCTAGACGATAAAACTGTCCGGATTATGCGAAGATCCGGATTAACCAATGTCGATTAGTTAAAGCCTTACCACATTACAAATCATTTGTACCTAGAATTTTGTCCAAATTAGGCGAATGTCCGGATTAACCTAGGTTTACTGTATTTGCATTTGCTGTGACAGGTCCATTTTATATCATTGTTTCTGTTTCAGAGCGGCAAGAAAACACCTGGCAAAGTTTACGAATCCGTTGACGAAGTAAAAGCTGCTATCAAAAAGGTAACCCGCGTTTATTTGTGACAACTTGTGGTAGTTCGCAGCTCTTCTGTAGTTTTTGCCGCATGATCAAAATTGTATGCTGCGTAATTGAGTTCAGTATATGACATCATTGTGACGTAACAATATGTTTCCAGTATCCCGGCGGCAAGCCACGCAAGGAAGACAAATTCTGCAACTGGGTGAAATCAGCGTTTAAAGTCAAGAACGATGAGGTACGATTTTTCATTGTCCCTTTTTTATCAGCCTTTGTAGTTGGTAATGCTGACATTTTGTGTAAAACAATTTTGCTATAATTTTTTTTATGCAGTATAAATTATTGTTGAGTTTTTCGTTTTAGCAAGGGATTTTAAGCATTAATTTTTGCTGTCGTTGCTGCTTTAAAGTTTGTTCCAAAAATTGCCCTATTTGTCCTACGTTTGTACTTGTTTGCTGCAAATTGTGTTCATAACTTTCTGTTGAGTCTGTTTGGCAAGGTCAAAACTTAATCAAATTTCTAATAAGTTACATGTTGTTTTTGCTTTGCAGTGGATCAAAGAATTGTGGAAAGCACACAAGAAGGACCTCGGCATCTAAGCTCAAATCTTGCGGCAGTTTTCATTCTTTTCAAACCCTGGCACTGCCCTTCAGTTCGACATTGTGTTGAATATGTGATCACGTTCTTATTCAATTTTACACTTGTTGTACAGTTGCACTGTTTTCAATTTTCAACCTGTCGGATGCGTTCTCACGTGACTTCACGCGTGTGCAGCCAACCGTGAAGCGCGGTGACGGTTTTGTGAATAAACGAATGCGGTGTCTGGACATCATGGACCGTTGTGATTTAATGTGTCCATTACTTAAAATCCGGGTCATTTTACCAGGTCTGCTGTTACTAGTGGTGGGATTCAGCCGGTTCGCACCGGTTCTATAGAACCGTCTCACGAAATTTTATGAGATCAGCCAACCGGATAGCATTACTGGTTACTGTCAATAGTAACAGAACCAGTATCGGCTGAAAAACATGACTTTTGTGGTAGAACCGGCTGACAAAAAATTGAATCCCACCACTGGCTGTCGCTTGTTTTGTTTTACCTTCTGGTGTTGGACGGTGTACTTTGGGGCTCTTTGCATCATACCGTACCATTTGTCATCCTAGTTTCTCCAATCTGGTTTTGTCTAGTGTTCGAGTATGGGTCCAGAAAATTACTCGCACTAACACATGTTTTTCCTCTTCAGGGCCCTGGAGTCACTTCCCGACTCTCTACCTAGATTGTAGGTCCTAGAATCACGGATTTGGTGTTTCAGAATTATAAGAGGGCTGAAGTCGGGACTTTTTTGTTAAATACAGCACATTTAGCCCTAAATTTACAGAAATTACTTCACGAATGATGCAAGTATCAAGTCTGTCTGGAATCAATCCAGGCCTGATTTTACGTCTGTGGTGATCGAGTTTTTCTAGTGATTTTTGGCACACTAAACACCGCTGAAGACAAATATGCTTAAAATGAGGACGAATCGACTTACAATGAGCCCACATACAAAATAATGCAAAATTTTAAGATCCCTCGGTTGATTTCTGTCAGGTTTTCTAAAGTAGGCTATATATAGGTTTGTGATCGTTGATATGAAGAACAGTTAATTCACATGTGTTGAAAAGCTATACGCAAATTTGTCCTGAGAACTAAAAAAAAACGCGGTCTACTAAAATGGTCCCAGGGACAAACTGTATCAGACAAGGCAAACGAAAGTTTCGGAGACGCGCCTGATACGTCACTGGGATTGATTACATCACAATAGGAATTGTTAACATCCCTGGTATGTGTGAAATGCCTGGGTTGGGCCGTCCTTGCTTGCTTCGACATAGGCATTGTGTGCAAACAATTGTTTGTTGTTTCATTCGATAGCTTTGTTTGTTAAAACTAAACACTGTATAGGCTACATTTGTTTTAACAGTTGCTTACAGGGGTCATTTTTTTATGACAAGGACTTTATCTTGCATTGGGCATTGTTTTGTTTTGCTCTATTACTTTTCAACGTACGTTTGCTTTTGGTCAAGAATGGTTCGAACCCCTTTTAAAATTTCGCATGTGGCACAGATATCAGAAATTGTTTATCGTAACCTTTGACCTACAGAGGTCTCCTAAACACAAACTGGTTACATTTACTAACAGCCTAATGTTTCTTTTAGAAGTTTTATATGTGGTTGCCTGGTAGGTTTCATATCACATTGCATTTAAAAACGACGATTTTGTGCGAAATTAAGTGTCAAACAAATGACAATACGAACGTTTTAAGCTTTTTCACTTCTTTCAAATTTTTTTAGGTTAAATTGTATCACGGTGACAAAACGTCGTTTAACAACTATTAACGCGTCTAAAATTGGGAAGAGTTTTACACAACGTAGTGTTGGCACACCCAAACCACCCCATCCTTAAACAAGAGTTGGGTAAAGTACAACATTTACTCCACGCAAACCTGACGTAATCTACGTAATTATCCTTCAGTGACGTCAGCATATAGTAATACGTCCTTTTGCGCAATATGGACACGTGACAGTATTTCTATGGGTAGTAGGTTACACCAGGCAAATTTCCCATGTCACAGCGCCCCTTTTATCTGACCTCACGTTCCAAACACGCTCACATAATGATTGCATGGTTTTATCTTACACGTTGCAACATAAGGTCGCAGAATTATGACAAGTTGTGAAACAAAGTTGCGTCTGAAGCAGTCAACACGCCAAAGGGTATTTATTCTGCTCCCGAAATAACTTAGGCGACAAACAATGTTTTCTGATGATGAGAATGCGCAATATTCCATTTGGAAAGATGCTATCATGTCCGTGTAGTAGTCGCCGTTCCGACTGGTCCTTGGCATGACCATAGGGTCAATACTATCATGCCCTTTGATTTCTCATGGTAAAATTGAAACAACTTTTGCGAGAGGCATTTAAATACTGTTTCCTATGCACGATAACGGCAATTTGCTGTCAAAGAGTTGTTGGAAGGCATCAGTGTTTGTTGCCCTGTCCGAAGCGTTGTACCTTTTAACAGGGAGTTTTAACAAAATGTGCTCAAAAAAGTTATGTGGCACCAGTAAAATAACGTTATTTCTCTGGCTTAATTTAATACCATTGTGTGAAGTCATTTGCAAACATCGCTTTGATAATATTTTCAACTTTGGTTAAAAAAAATGGTAAAATATTAGCCCCAAGTTTAACACAATTCGAAAATAGTCCGGTGTTTAGAAAATGCTACTCGGCTTAAACGGCTAATCCCTTGTCAAGCATCAGAGCGCACAGCTTTACAACACAACAAACACCTTGCGTCGGTTTTAAAGAGAAGCCGCAACAAACAGCTACAGGCGCGTTGGAAGACAAAACAGCTTCCAAAGTCCGGATGTAGAAGACAATAGCTGATCACTGATCGAAGCCCATTGTCTTCCGGCAATCGCCATTCCAGCGATTCCAAATTTGCCAGAAAGCCCACATTGGGCGTGAGGTGCCTGTGGGCCCTCGAACAGTCAAAGGTCGAGAAACCGCAGCTAAATGTAGATCAGGGTGCGCTTGGAATAGAAATGCGCTGTTTTCGCAGAAATAGTGTATTCCTATGCTTTTGTACTCGGCCTGTGGTCAACAACCACCGTTTGTGGTGAAGTTGTTCATGTCAGGTTTACTGTCAGCAGTTAGCAATACGTCAGACGTGCTTGTGGTTTTCTTGATGTGCGTTAGAGTGACATTTGCAAGATGAAGAGCGTTTTGTTGGAAGGCGTTGAGGTGGTTGCCACGAGCTGTTTTGCAAACGCGCATTTGATATTAGCGGCGTGGGTTTGCGTGTGGTTTCAAGTTAAAATAGCTTTGATCTATTTAGATCCGTACGAGAATAGAATTGCATATGAGTAAACACACTGCGACAAAACTCGTTTGTTAGTTATTTTTATCAGATTACGCCTTTTCGTTAACCTCCAAATTGCGTATGTAAGTTATCGCGTTCAACACATTGAATTTTGTGTCTGAAAGGCAAACTTTGCATGTAAAGTTTTGAATTTGTGATAAACCGAAGTTATCATTATTCATCCAACAAAGATTTTTTTACCATGTCTAAAAACAAAGAACATCTTTTGTCAAATGGTTGTTTTAGTTCTTTGGGGTTCAGTATTGCCTAAACAGGTTTCATATAAAAGAATCAGTTTGCAATCGATATAAACAATATATGATTCAGTTGAGAAAAATGTCTTTCCGTAAGACCTTTGTGTTTTTAAGTTAACGATGAATCAAATGAATTAAAGCAACAAAGCGGACGCCTGTACGAAACGCGAATCTTTCCGTGTGAAGATACTTCGGTTTCCGACCTGGAAGGCGCACAACACATCGGCCGTTTGTAATCAGCTTCTTTAGGTAACACAAAAACTACTTGAGCTAACACAATTTGTGGTGCGAGGCAGGTTCTTGCGACTGACGCTTCGAGCCTTGAGTTTTAAGAGCCGCTGCTTTTTAAATTGACCCACTATTTTCAGAGGCGTGGACAAACAATCTTTCCACTGAGGAATAGTGGGCTTTTATCCCCCCCACTTTTAGCACCCCCACACTACGCAACATCGTTGCGATTGCGTAACAGACGATATGTTTGACGTCACCTGTCCTACCGAATTAAATTGCGATCGAAAATTAAAAGCAATTGAGAGAATTAAAGCGTATGACATGCGCAAATGCAAAAATGGGTAAAAACCAATTTAACAATAACCGTGTTCAACACTGTTTTGTTGCGTTAGAACAGTGATTCAACCTTCTGCGGTAACGTACCACTCCAAGGTTACGCATCGTCACCACATACCAACTATGCTTGAAAAGAAGTATTTTAATTGTTATTAACAAGCCCGGAATCTGGTCCAAATTCCTATTTTGTTTTTAAAAAAAGTCGAAATAGGCCCTTCAAGTGATAAAATTGTGGCACAAAAGATACCGAGTTTAAAGTCAGATCCGAATCAAGACCGTTATATTCAAACTTAAGCCGAAACCTTAACTCGACCCGTCAAGCCCGGTCCTACTTGCAACTTGCATGTGCCTTGATTGTTTATTTGCTGCAGTACATAGACGCGAACGTGGCATTTGCAGTAAAAACTACCCGCTTTCCAGAGGTTGTGTAAAGTCAAATGCATAAACGGCCTCTTGCAAGCCGTTCCGAATCCAGAAACCTTTTAAAAGGTGTCGCGCCCTGGTACTTGCAGCGACATATCTCTAAAAAACCAGCGTTCGTTTAGGGAACCATCGTAAAACTATTTATCAAACTACGCGACCCACAAATTAGGACAAGTGCCCGGGCGAGAACAGCTTCACACCGGCCGTGTTGTTACAGAACAGGGGTGTCGTGGTGTCGAGAGCCCCTTCCACCCGGCTGAACGCCAGAACCGGCTTTAATGTTGGAAAGTTTGTGGATGCTGGTGATGTTGGGAGAGTCGGTGAGCGCCGCCGACTTGTTTGGATTTCTAAGTGCCGGCGGTGATTAGACGTGCGAAGTCGTAAAAGTGAAAAGTGGCGAAAGGGGGAACGTTTATTCGTAAACACCTTTTGGGATTTCATAATTGTTTATAAATTTAGGATAGTTTTTCGTAAAACAGTATGAATGATTGGTTGAAGTATATTGTCCATTGATTTAAAAATGACCTTTAAAAATTGTAAAAATGACCTCAATGATCACAAATAAAACCACCCGAGAGGATTATGTAATAGAAATATATAATTACCACCTTTCTTTATTACTGCAACAGAATTGTCCAGTACATACCAGGTTTTTTGGTCATTTAAAAAAATAAATAATTACAACATTTAATTGAAGTCAACTATTTTGGAGCAAAATTCCATTAAAAACTCAAACCAAGTTTAGTGAAAAACACACTTTAAAACGAATGACTTATCAAGAGGTTCGTATTACGAATCGAGGGAATTTCTGTAAAAGTTTACATAGATCGAGGGACCCTGGCTCTACTGTACCAGCTCTTCTTGCTGTATAAACTCCCGATTCGGTGGGAGCATTCCGTGTTAAGATTCGCTCTTAAGGAGAAATTATGTTTTCCTTTCCAATATCACGCCACCAGGCTGATTGAGAATTTTGTCGAAAATTCTAACATTTGTTGATCTGTATTAGCTTGCTAGGTGGTCAAATATAATTAGATAGACTATTTTTCGTTTTTTCAGGGAGGTTTTATTGTTTTTTGATTTAAAGATTTTGACAGATTAAAAGACAGACATGTTTTCTGTGTTTTTCTCTATATTTTGTAAAGCTCAGTGGCAATTTGTCAAGGAAATCTTGATTTCAGTCTTGTCCTAAAATAAAGCACAGTAAAATAATAATCAGGGCTTTGAAAATTGTGTATCTTTTTATATTGTAGTTGCTAAATTGATTCTTTTTCTTAATTTAAACTAATGCCTTTTTATAAAGAAACAACACACGCAGGGAATAATATTAAGAATTTAACGAATCCGGATAGTTTTAATAACTCGATATCCGACAGGAGATTAAGGTTTTAAGTTGCCTACAAAACTCACACAGTGAAATTTTGTTAAACGGTTGGAGTTTTTAAAGTTGATTGTGATGTCGTGCGGTGAACCAATTCACTGTTTCGGGCCAAATACCTTTAGTAAGGATATGAAAGTGGCCAATCGCATTTCGTTAATAAGGAATAGTTTTTGGTTTACAATTTGACCTGAAAAAATGTTGGTGTTTTATGAGTTTAATAGTATATTGGTTTGGTTTCTTGAGGATTTGTATTATATTTTTGATAAGTTATAGTTTCTTAGCAATGTGTCATTTTTTAACATTGAAATAATTTCCAATTCATTTAAAAAAAATTTTTTTTAAAGGCGAATTAATATGTGCTCGCTTACCATGCACAGCAGCATTGCGAAGAATTGGTTCAAAAACCGGACATATTGTGTTTCATCAAAAATGCATCCAGACCAAAAACCGCGCATCAGACCGTACACGCCCCCAAATATGTGTTTTGCATCCAGCAGTTTGAAGGTAAACAACCTTGCCAGACGGCATTGTGACGTAACAAAACAAGAGGGTGTCGAGAGGGGCGGGGCTGCCCTTGGCTCGGAGCGATTCCACTTATTCAGCTGCACGGCTTGGGAAACGCTTTGAACAAAAGGGGGAGGGTACATTCTGGCTCAAACCGTTTTGGGTCAGCGGCCGCCCAATCAAGCGAACCATTGTAAGTGACGTTTTGTGTAATGAGACGAGAATGATCACGTCTCACGCTCGTGACGCATTGCGCAATGAGTTGAATTCGGACGTTTCCAAACTCGTGATGGGATTAATCACTCATTAGCCTCGAATATTGTTTTCACGCTCCGTATTTTTCCCTTTTTGCAACAACACGGCGCTGATTTTTTCCGGAACGTCGAACTTTTGAAATTGGCAAAAAGCGATTTATCGATTTGACCTGATTTCTTAACAAGTCTCTGTTACTTTGAAAGTTGCCTTCGGATAATCATATTAAAGTCAAAAGTGTCGGTCAAACTAACCTATGAAAGCAATACAGATTTTTTTCACGTTTCAATTTTTTTGACAAATGTTTGCTGGGTTTTCGATTAACTGAAAAAACAAATGTTAATATTTGCCGTCCAAAGGTATAAAGCCAGCAAAATTTTACCTTACAAAAGAAAATAAAGGCATTTTAAACAGAACTCTAGATTTAAAAGTACACATGAAAAACATATGTGTTTTTGGTGTAGGATTTAACAAGATTTATAATCATCTACTTCTGGCAATCTGGCAACTCAGGCTTGTCAAACAAAAAACGTAGATTTTTGCCTTTATTTTCTCCTCGGTCTCACGAATCTATCAACCAACACAATGTATCTTATTATCATCGACCACCCGCTGAAATCCAAACATCACCTTATTACTGATGTTTACATTGACCACCGGCGCCACTGGACGTCTCCTGGGACGCTGTTGACCCAAGACGAACGCTAAATGCTTTTGTGGCTGTTCTTGAGCTTTGTTTTAGGTACAGCCAAAACGCGTGCGCTGTTTGTGATGTCACAGCGTGTGATGACGTCATTTTGGTGAATGTTTGTTCACCGTGCTGGCTTCTCACCGATAAGAATTTATTTAACTGACCTTCGTTTGCCCTTGAGTTACTTGAAGGAATCATCTTATGTTTTTAAAATTCTATTTGAATAAGGTTCCGATAAAACCAATTTACGAAGCGCCATATATTATCATTATAAATAGTTTAAGAATTCGACAAACGAATGGGGACATACACATTTGCAAAAGATTAATATATACATATTTGGTAAAATGTTTAAGTAAAATTTGTTGTTGTAAGAAACGTGGGTTTAATTTAAATCTTATGAAACACAGTTTTTCATCAGTTTTGAGAGATAAGTCTCCACCACAGTGATTCTATTCACTGAGCGGTGCCAAAGAGCTGAATTTTATCGCATTTTATGGTTTATTTGACACTGCCAATAGATTTTCTCCTTGGTTTGCCAGAAAACAGAGTCAATTTAACCTGGTAATATTTAAAAAAGTTACAATTGTTTCCATTTATCTATAGTTCGATTTATCAAGGTTGGAAAATGGCAACGGTTTTGCAAAGATTAGTCTCTATTTGAGTTCAAATCTTGTATAATGTGTTTGCACAGACTCATAACTTTTAGCCTATTTGCGTTGGGCTCCGGGGTCAAATAGGTTTTGTGCTTTTGCCCGTAAAACATCAACTTAACGGCGCAGCCATGTGGGCAAGTTGAAGTAAATGCTTTTCGTCATTGATTTGCAACCAGCTAATGTCATCCCACACCCGCCGACTGATTTAATGCATCGGGATGCATTCACTCCAGGGTTTTATGTTAGTAATGATTAACTCCTAGCGCACCAAAGTATTGTGTCGGCGAGGTTGGAGCGAAGTTTATGCATGTGCTGGAATGCCGTACACCCCAGTGCTTCGTGAAGTGGTACTGTGTTTTTTGATGTCTTGGGTTTGTGATAAACCGTTTAAAACTTACAGTTAGTATTTTGCGCAGGACGTTTCTATAGTCGGCGGCCTAAATCGACGATTACCCGATTCAATTATTTGTTTCAATAGTGCTAATAATTTTAGCGTTTCTGTATTAGAACCAGTGAAGATAATATGGTATTGAAAGAGACGGTTTAAAAAAAATTATTTGTTGAACAAGGTATACGTTCGTAGTCATTTCGGGAAATTGACAAAGTCATGTGTTAGTAATATTCGAACGAAAAACAGCATTTACGGAAGAAAAAAAGTTTCCTATTAGCCATGTGTTTAGTTTGGAATGTAAATATTGGTTTAATTTGTGTGTGTAACATTTAGTGGTGTTCGAAAAACTCATCGCACAGATAAGATAGTTACTTTACCTTAAAATCATATTTGGACCTGTACAGCTTTGGGAGTTACAAATATTCTGTCATGGCGGTAAAATACCGTATTTTCGTTGCGATGGTTACGCTATTGTCTATCGTCATTGCCATTGTTATCATATTTCATGACAACGGCACTCAGGTACGCTGGATCCTTATGCGAGAGAAGCACAATATGCCTTTATCTTCAACTCTCTCTCTCTTCGCTCATCGATCGAGTCACCTTTTTCCCCTTCCCCCTAATTGTATAACAGTGAAGGCGCTGCAAATGAAACCGAGTGTTAGCTGGCTAGTCGCAAGCGGGCCGTGGTGTCGAGATATCGGATCTACGACATCCGTTCCGCCGCAATTTTGTGACAAATTTGCGGCAAAGCGAGAATATTTTGTCGGAGTATTTATAATACATTGATAATTTGTTCACAGATGCTCCGCGCAACGCTGCAACTTTTATAGAGACATTAGTTTTCTGCATTGGGCTTCCCAGCTTACGATATTGGGATTAAAACGGAATAGTTAGTGTTAGTATATTTTTGATCGTGTGGACTTTTCTGCGGGAATTACTTGTTCAAAACGTCAAAAAAGAGAATGAACAGCATAAAGCAAAATTTGTTTTCTATCAGAAGTATCATATATATGTAAGTAAACCTTTTAATATTATATCATCTTTTTGCAAAATCTGATTTAAAAATTGCTTTTTTTGTAAATATCGTTACCTTTGTATTCAAGATACTTTATTAAGGTACTGTTGATTTGACTTTTTATAGAATACCACAAAATTTACTAGTATGTTTTTGAAACGCGCATAATAGAAATCGAAAACCAAACAAAAGTAAATTTGAGTATGATATCTATGTAAGGAATCATGATAAAATCACGTGACTTTTGGACATCCGCTCGCACAAGGTTGTTTGAGGTTAAATTGAAAGCGGCGAAAATTTCTCGGAACTAGCGTAAACGATCTGAGCTTAGATTCGGGAACACTCAGCGTTTTAGCCGCTGCAATTATGATTCACAAGATGTGCAGGAATACTGCAATAATCCGGTTTCGGTTTTGCAAAATAAAATCCACTTGGAAAATTCTAATACTGACCATAGATTAAATGTTCAGTTATAATGGGACCTTAACTTATGTTAAAAACTCGGCAAAATTGTGCTCGCTTTTCGGAAATTTTGAAGACCATAAACATTAAGTTAGGCGTCTTATCTTTTCAAGGCGCAAAAACAAAAAGCGAAAGGCTTACACAGAAAATAAATTTGCCGAAGTTTAAAATGCTTCCTTTGAATGTAATAAAACTCATGTTAATTGGTAATTTACCTGCAGTCGTTTAACTAGTGGACAAAAAATTCATGCAAGTTTGCAGTGCAAAGTTTGCACATGCAGTAAAAGCTCGTCATATACAAAGCACTGGTGGGCGGTTGTGCAAAGAATCCTAAGCCTCAAATCGTTAATCCGAATTTCTTATTGAAGTTTGCTGATTGTGACAAGTGAATTTGCGTTGCTGCTGCTGTAATGTGGTAATTGCGTTTGGCAACACTTAACAGGCAAACCGTATTTTTTGCCACAAGAGCTGGATAATTCAGATTGTGTCTCGCGTATAAAGATTAAACCTTCGGCAAGAGATAGTTTCGGGTTTCTACAAATTCGATTTGACCACCTGGAAGGTTTTAAACATTCCGGGAAAGTTTTTTTCTATAGGAAGATACTTTTATGTTTCTTAAAAAATATGTATTCGTTCTCTTGGATTAATTTAGATGAAACTGTATTAAAAATAGACGTGACGTAAAAGAGAGCTTGCCTGAAACTCTCCCTGGTATTTTTTCTTTTTAATCTAATATCATTTATTCTAAATGATGTTTTTTTAAGTTGTTTTGTTTATTTTATCACATTATTTTTTTCCACAGATTAAAAACCGCGTTTATCATATTTCTTCTATTTCCGCCAACGTTACAAAAGCGCAGAAGAAAAAGCGTAAGTAAAATTTGTATGTCTTAAATTTTGTGTGTATCCCAAAAAATATTTGCCCGCGCTGTTCGCAGAGAATTTGCAGCCCTGTTTAGAAACACAAAACTTTGCCAAGCCAAACTGTCAAACAGTGTTCACATGTTCACAAGTCCAAAGACACGTGTAGGTAATTTAACGTGGTTCAATAGCAGCCGAAAACAAACAAATTAAACTTGATCAAGTCGGTACTGCGATCGTTGGATATGCGACTCTATAACGCGCGTTTGTTTGCCCATAAACAACACAAGTCCCGATAAGCGAATGTGTTTGTGAATAAGCGGCCCGCCGCCAGTCGTTTACACTCTCACCGTCGGACGCTATCAAAGCTACGAGGTGCTAATTGCTTGTTAACGGGCCGGCGCTGGCATATGGGGACACACAATAGAAGCAGCGGATCTCGTTGAGAATAGCAGGTTCGACAGATGCTTTTGAATTGTTGGTTTCTTTGAATCTTGCATTTGATGTTGGCGTTCTAGAAAAACTGTAATTTCTTTTGAACACTTGGTTGGCAAAAGGGATGATTAAACGATAATTCAGCATGCGTTTTTTACTTCTAAAAGTATGTGCTATAGTACGAAACTCGTCTTGAACCACGCATGCTTAATATAGGCGATTCAATCTGAATATTAAGGACTGAAGAAGTTATTTTACTTCGGGAAATCGCTAAACTGGTTTCATTCTTATGAAACTTTCTTCTGTATCAGCTTTAAAAAGATTTTAATCTCTATGAACGCAGGTTCTATTACGAAATCGCTAAAAGCCGTTTAAGCAATCTTTAAAACACAAAGTCGCATATAAATACAAGGTAAGGCCTATGAAATTGCTATCCTACGTCGGGTAACATACAGCTGAATACATAAACAGAGCTTAATGGTTGTGAATTTGGAAATTGTCACCTTGAAATCGCTTATTCCCTAAATTTTGATGCGTTATCTCTTCGCAACAGGATTAAGGCGTCACAAAAAAATGCACTTACTGCATGAGTCAATACAAGAAAAAAACCACAAAAGGAACGTTTATTGGAAAATGTCGTTTTCTGGTCACAGGCGCAATACAAATGCGCATTAAGGGCCCGTTACAAACGTTAGCGAAATAATTCGACTCTTTTATCGTGCAAAAAAATGCGATCATTTCTGTTTATCACTTACAAAATGCGTGGGTCATAACTTGGCTGGAACCAACAAAGATAACGGTTTATCGAGATCTTAGCGAATTTAACTATCTGTTTGTAGATTAAATCTTTGATTTTCGTACCAAATTGAACTTAAGAGGCGATATACTAGGTGCCCTTTAGCCTATTTAGATATCGCGGCTAAATATGGGAATAAGTACAATTTTTTGTCCGATGGTCTAAAAGTATACAAAAAAATTCTGGTTACACCATGCATAGCTTTAGAAGCTATAACGCAATTGAGCATCAAGACCTAGAACCCAGACCACAATTGTCTCTTAATAAAAACACAACCTTTCAATTCGTCCCTTTTCCGGCTGACCTGGTATTTTCCTAAGTTTCATTCACAAATATAACAACCCGCGGCCCTTTTGATGAGGAACCTTGTGTCCCGATGTCACTAATTTTCCTTCCCCAGATGAACATTTACCTTTACGACCAAATGTCACCGCTTAATCGAGTCAATTGCCGGTCCCTGATGGCCAATCATCATCGCTGTCGAAATATACAATCACTTTCGTTAACAAGTCGCAATTTTCCGCAATTTGCTTAAAATCGACCCTCGGGGAGACGTAAAAGACTATGCAAGCGTCCTGTTGATTGTGATAAACCTGTGCAACGGCGTTTTGATTGATCATGCCGGCGTTATTATGTTTTTATATATCCGGGAACATCAACGCAGTTTTGGCCTTTCGGGAGTGACAAATCTGTTCTATGACATAACGTGGTACGCCTTGCAAGTTGTGCATTCTAACTTTTCAACACGATAAAAATCTTTAAATGTGAAACAAAATCAACGCAATGCACACAAGTTTGACCCAGTGCTTTAATAGTTTGTGTTTACTGAGTAAGGCTAAGGTATGTTTTTACTCCTATTTATCATTGCCACATACCTCTATATTTACTCTTTTCTCCTTGGTCGTTAGTAACTGGTATCATTTAGTCAGCAACATCTGCATAAGCCGCAGATAGTTAAGCCCAACGCAAAGCATCCGTTTTTACCACAAGACACGCTCCTAAGTTCTGCCTGTAGCGAAATGTAACTCCTATAACTGCATCCAAATTGATCTTTAGCTTAACTTCATTAAATATGTCATTATAGTCGAATAAAGGTGTATTATGTACCTGGATGGCGAATCTGACGCTTTAAAGCGATGTTTTTGTTGCACACAAAAAATTGCTCTAATCTACAATAATTTGCATACAGTTTGTTTTGGAAAGCGTATTCAAATCTTATCAAGAAAATGTGTTCGTCCAAGTCATCTTGGCCATAGCACGTGTATTCCGTCGTTTCTTATCATGTGTTTGTATAGGGTCTTTATGAGCAATAGGTTTAACATAGGCCCAGTCCCTAATGTGCCATAGCAGCCCATACAAACTCGTGGTTTGGCGAAAACACCGCACCTTGCAGTTACTCGGAATTAATCTTATCAACCCGCCGGCAAATGAACGCCTCCCGTTAACAGCCTATAGTCTATTCGCAATGGTAACCAGTGTGTACCATAAAATTTGGCGACGTTTTGCCGGGACTTAAAGCTCTAATTGCCGCTGAATTTTATGACACGGCCATTTACACAATCATCAGCCGACCAAGTTTCTACCTGAAATCGCTTAATTTTACGTTTTTATGTTTTTTCGTTTGTAGTTTGCGCTTTGAAAAAACAACAACACAACGCTAAGCTGCATTGCAGTTTTAAAGCGTTAATCAATCAATCACAGGAAAATCGTTATGTACCGGCGCCGTACGTAATAGCATAATCCCGTTAGCAGACTCTTACAGTTTCCCTTAACATAATATCAAACAAAAAACAATTTCAGCCACATCAAACGCAGGGCCTGTATGCTTCAAACCAAGGTCTTCAAATTCAGACGTTTGAAAACGCGCCCTATGCCATTTATCACGACCTAAGCGTTTTGCCCATAATCGAGCGATTTCACTTAGATCGCAAGCCAAAGCAATCACACCCACCGCTTGCTACAATTGCATCTCGTATACGTGACATGACATCGGGTCAATTGCTATCTTCCCTATTTTGCGCTCACGATTTGATGACGTAATCACTTTCAAATCTTGTGTTAGCAAACTTCTAGTGAAGTGTTTACCAAACGTTTTGTTTGTCTGAAAATTTTTGCCCTATAGTTTACATAGTTAAGTTTATTATAAGCAATGTTCGCGAACTTTTCATGCACTTATATGAGTCCACAGATTGGCGGTCAAGAACTACAATTCTAGTGCAGAATACGTTTTGCAGTGCATTTAACAAACGTCCAGTGATAAATCTTTTGAAACAAAACAAATAATTTTAAACCTAAAGTTTATTTACTGCAGTAACTTAAAATCCAAGTCATATTTTCCATTCACAAATTCCGTCTCGTGGTTGCAACAAAGCGTAAACTTTTTCTGCTACTAAAGCTTGGAACCTAATTGGATCCGATCAACAAACAACTTCTCTGAGCTCGCGGCGTTTCCTTTAATTCCCAATATGACGTCACAAAACGACTCGTTTTAGGATCGGGGGTTCAACTACACCCATGGGGTCAGCGTGGGGCGTGGAAACCCCTAACAAAGGCTGGGGCTTGCCAATGAAATCCACCCGTGCTCCACACGTAAACATGTTTACAACGCTTCCAACTCTGCCTTCCATCATTTTATTTGCGTTTTAATAAATCTTTACTGGCGCAGTAAAGTGTTATTTTAACGGTCAGGTCAAATTACGTCCGCGCTTTGATGCGTCAAAACGGCGGCCGTGAATTGTGTTGATCGCTACCTGAAGTGACGCATTAATTCGTCGAACAAACGGCTACGTTAATTTTGCCCTTTGTCGAGAAATGAAGTGGTTAAGCTAATTCGGGTTGGTATGGCATAAAGCACGCCGAAGTCATAATTGTTTAACCGATTGACGCCATATCGTTACTCTGAATTGAAAATTGCGCTTTCCTGCAAAGGTCATTTACTTAAAACTCGTCAAGCGTCTGAGTGACCCAAATTTTCTAACATTTCCCACGACAAGTTTCATTAATCCTTTAGACAGAAATCAAGGATTGATAGCGCTTTATACAAACCAGCCTGCGACCTCATACTCGTAACAAATGGCCGTAGATCGAGCACCATGGGTTTGGTATCAACTTGCACTTGGCACGTTCTAGGATCCCATAAAGATCGTCTCGCCTTCCAAGACTTAAGCAAATAGCGCCCAGGAGCGCGGAATGCCACTGACACAAACCGATTCCGTCGAAAGGCGATCTCTCTGACATGATCTGCCGTCCCCTACGTTCCCACACTCACTCACAAGGTGCTCAAGACTTGAGACAAGTTTCAATATCGGTTGTTAATGCCCCCAAACGACTGGTGATTCATTCGGGGTTTATGTCCATTTTAGTCCAGTGCTTTTTGTCTAGTGTCCAGCCGCGCAGCTACCGTATAGATTTCATTTTAAACAGAAAAAAAAACACTGCAGTAAAATGCAACTGCTCTTAGACCACAGGGTTCGTGCATGTAATTGTAAATCCCTTGCAGCCTCTGTACATAGAGACACGAAGTTTTATGGTTTGTAACATCACCTGTATAGCATTGTTCAACTTAATCCCTTGCTCTGTTTGCATGCTTTCTGCCGAAATGGTAACGTGCACTTTGACAGCAAAATGCGACATGCTGCAAGCGTTTGTTTGAGGGAAGAATTCTCCCCACCCCTGGGAACAATAGACCCTGATGGGTTTGCGAGACCGCTGTCCCCGGCTCCCCCCTCAGCCAAGTATCTTATATCAGGTGGCGTTCAGTTTTAGGTGGCGTCATTGCGATTGAATGGCCGTAGTTTGCGATTTTCTGCTGGGAGTCACATATGCGAATAGGTTTTACATATCACCCGATTGTTCTACAATGCACTTTTTGACCTGACTAGGAGATACTATGTGAACCTCGTGACTGTTGTTGTTTATTTCGTTTCGTCGCGCCACAATAAGGCCTTGTCGTGCCCTTCGTGGTCGTTTGGGTTCAATTGGAATTTTTGTGGCCCCAAATCGCTTGATTTTGTGCCATTTTTGTGCAATTTTAAGTTAAATCGGACCCATTGGGTGCATATTTTTGCGACGAGATAAGATTGCAATCTTGCAAAATCCAAAGACTTTAATACATCATTTTTACCTATTTTGCATGCCAACTTATGTGACATCTAAACGACAGTGTGCAACCAACACAAGTATAGATCTTAATCAAACACAGGAAAACGAAACTAGAGTAACTTAAAAAGCTTGCAAATGTTGACTTGCAAGGTCACGCAATCAAATTTCCATACAAACGTCTGTCTGATATAATGGACATGCACCTGGAGATGGCTTTATGCGATATCGGGGCTGCCATCTGTCTTGATGTCAGTATACGCTTGTTGCATGTGCCAATTATTCCCACTCCCGCTGTCTGTCTCGCCACTAACTCGTCGTCCCACCGCGGGCAGAAAAACTTCACCGATAAGCCGCCCTCGGTGTTGTATCTCACTCGAAGGAGATGACAGATATCAAAACTTTTGCTGAATCTGCAAATTTCCTTACCCACCCCCTTTGTTGCTAACAAGAGATGCACCTGACAAATGATAACGTTCTCGTGATTTTTTGTGGGGGATTCTTTTGCGATCAATAGCAATTTAAAAACTTTACCAAGATATTTTTTAAACTTTTTTCTCTTGTTTTGCCTATTTAACAAAATTTTATGTTAAAATTTGCATAAAAGTTTCTAATACGCAATAAAAACGCATACTTTAAAAGTTGGCTAAATTATTTTATCCGTGGTATTAAAAAAATGCAGCAACATGCATGAATAAACTCCATGATCACATTTATCTTAATTGAAACATACACCAAACCCTCTTCAACGATTGACATGTGTCATACAATGTTCTTATATTCGCAAGCAGTTCTCACAAACTATTGCACCAGGGAGTTGGAAAACCTTTAAACATTCACACACGCTTCGTTTATAGTCGGGGTGGCGTCGGGGGCCTTGATGTGTGTGTGGGGTCATCACGGCCCCTTGTACACGCAAAGGTGGCAACTTGGCGTGTCTTAAACGCGAGTTATAGCAAACGGGCGGTAGCTATTTACGTTCTTGCGACGCCCACGAGCCTCGCCCTGCCGTGAGCCACATATCCGGCCCTGGCATCGCGGCCTTTTAGTATGGAAACGAGCCCTTGTTCTGCTTTGATCAGCTGATGGCCGCTGTGGGGTTGTTTAAAGTACACAAGACTTTGCCCGGACGCGTGGTCTCAGCGTTTAGGCGTCAAACGACAGTGTGCCAGTCAAAATAGCGGATTAATATTGGAGATAAACTTCGACGTTATTTTCCTGTGCGCCGTCCTTCAAAGCTCTGTCGTGAGCTGTGTCAAGCCCCCAACGGGATAAATTACTTCCTTTAGGAACTAGAGCGAGTCGGGGAAAACGATTTTTTGTAAAAAAAGGTGAAACTTGGTGATAAACATTTAGCTTTTAAAGTTCATACATTTGGTTTTGTCTGTTTTATTTCCAATGAATTAGGTATATTTGAACCACATATTTGGCGCTAAATATTTTAATGAAATGGCGTGTTGACTACAGTCAAATATTCATTTTTTGTACTGTTTACCTGCCAGCAAGCGTTACCAATTAAAATGTACTCTACTTTCGAAATGTCCTCAGTGTCGGGAAGTGATGTAAATATTCATTGCATTCTCACTGCATGCAAGATAAAGGATTTGGCTTTACCATTTTGCTTTACCTGCAGCAGAATGCCTTCTTATAATCGGTCACCTGGAGCCAATGGATTGTTTTTAAAGCCATGATCGTTGTGTTTAGGTGTTTAACCACGCAGGTCGCTTTTGTTTGCTTTCGAAATGCCATCCAAAACTGAAGCCTCGTGAACACAGCTAAAGCCATCTATTACCACAAACACATATACCTCGTGCGGCTCCATTATCGACAACTACTGTGAAGCATGATTTATTATTCTGGCAAACCAATAAGGTCAACTTAATATTTGTTCGTGGATCAATAGATTCAGAACAGTTAGCTTGATATTTGTACTTGAATCATCATGGTTATGGATTTTCCACGACCAGACGTCACTGGAAAATTTCAATAAAATACTATGAGACAAACTGGCGCTTGGGACCCCATTGTCCCAGACCTAGGGCTCGCGGGGTCTGTTTAGAGGCAATGGGGCGCGATGAGATTTTCTCGCCTGGGGTACGAAATAACAGCACGTGACTTGGAAGGGCAGGGGCAATTAACTTCACCCCGTTAGTCACCCTGTGTAATATTGCCGGCTCAAACTTGATACGTCGGCTCCACTGAGATTTCGGAGTAGGCTCTTCCCCGCGCGGATAATTGTGACAAGTATTTCGGCACGCGCGTGCCCCTATTGTGACGCGGCATTCCAACTCGATGAATCGCGTCGCGCATTGATTGTTTTCCCGGCGCAAATAAACAGCGATTGGATCGAAACTGCACAACACATTTAGGCATGCTTTGGTCGCAACGGCTGTTTGGGCAATGCTTCCGAATTGCACGCGCTCTATACATGGGCATAGATGCGATCAGCGTTCTAAAATCGTGATAATATGGACGGAATCGCGATATCAAAATCTCCACCAGTTACGTGTGGTTGCCCGCACTTGTTTCCGTTTGAAACAGGCCAAACCTTGAAAAGAAATAACTCAGAGGGAAAGCAATCGCATAAACTACAACATAAGTGACCTGGCCTATCGCTTCGATTGCAGAGTTTTAAATCCCTAACATATAGCCTTACCCCACGGGGACAAAACATGTTGATATTCTCAACTTGGCATTAGAGCAGTCTTTTATCTCAGCTTGGCAGACAATGGACCCGCCGAACGTCAACTCACTTGACACCCAGCAATGTCGTGACAGGGGGGCGATTAAGGGGGGCTCGACGTGGCCCCCGCGTGAGAAACAAGATCGCCACGTCAGTTAACCCAGCGATGACGCAGGGGGCCTCAATGGTGTGATTGTTTGGTAAACTCGGGACAATTCTTGCTGGCATTGTAGCTTTGCAACGCGCTGTCGAGTAAAAACGCTTTGTACATTTGAAAAGCTGTGTTGCATCAAAACTGGGACTTCGAACTTCCATTTGCTTGAAGCATCCCTGAAAACATGACCTCTATATTTTACCGGCGCCGCATGTGGCAAGGACTTAAGCAGTGGACAGTGTAGAATGTTATGGAGCAAGCTTATTGCATCCTGTAACAGAAACCAGTTTTACCGGATTGAAGTCGTTAAAATAGTTTTGATTGTTCAAAATGCATCCGCTTTCAGTGTTAACAGCAATTTGCCGTCAAACAATTCAATATTATCCAGTGGGTAACATTTCCTGAATACAACCACAACCGTTTTTGCACGTGAGGCCAAGACACAAAATAACGGATACCGCGATATTTACGAGTAGCGCGGTTCGTGATGAGTTTGAGAATCGCGCGCCTTCTGTCTTTTCCTCTCGAATAACCGCTTCCCGCAAGTTTGCTGGACCGAGGCTTCGATATTAATCCTCACCCGGGGCCATTTGATTGCAGTGGCATGCATGACCACAAAATAATCGCAACGAACACCCAATGTCAGTTACTTGGTGTTGATCGCATTGCGCAAAAACTCTGGCGGTCAACATGTTTACAAAATGCATTGCTTGCCAAATAGACCAACGACACTTCGGTATCTGAATACTGATGCTGTATTGCGATATTAAATGCCCGTGTGGTTTGAGGCATTTAATATGCGTTGAGAATACAATGCAATATTGGGCTTTTGTAATACTGTAGTACAAGTCGGTTGATTTGAGTTGAGCTATATTTATTTCGTTTGTCAAAAGAAACCATAGCGACACAATTGCATAAAAAACAATCCCCAATCCGGAAATAGCTTCGCAACGTTGAAACGTTATGGAGCACAATACAGTGAAGGGCACAGTTGGTGGACAATGGCTGAACGCCTATTTTCTCACGTTTACGCCTTATCGCACTACGAACATCAAAACTTACCCATAAGTGTCTGTAACACATTAATCCCACAGCCTCATAATAATTTTACGTATATATCCCTATATAAAGTTATTCAAATTTAACTAGTGTAAGGGCCTCCGATATAATGATTGGTTGCCTTGCAATATAATAAAGACGTACCTTTGTGCATCATTTGAACAACAATCGTTTGTTCTTGCAGATCGACGATGACGTACAACGACACATAAACCGACAAATTGAACGTGGATTTGACGGCATTAGTTCATCCATCACTCGCCACTATGAGATTTATTCGCGTATAACCGGAAAACGAGTCCAAATGAAAGGACGAAAAGTGGACGCAAATGGCAAAGTTGGAAGCAAAAATGGTGAGTAGAATTTTGCAGCAGATGAATTCCAACAAATACTACAAGTTATTTTTGTTTGTTTTTTGCTGTGTATTATATAACTTTTTATTCTCTCTCTTGATTTCTTAATCTCTAAATGTCCTCTTCCTCTCTTTATTTCTCTCTGTCTCTCTCTTTCTCTTACTTTCTCTTTTTTTACATTCTATTGCAGCCCAACATTTTTTTACTCTTCTATATAAATACAGCATCTTTTTTTACTTTTAAAAGATGATTTCTTGATCTCTATATCTCTCTATGTCCTCTATTTAGTTCTCACTCACTTTCTCTCTCTCACTCTCTGTATCTTTCTTTCTCTTTCTCTCTCACTCTTTGCATCCCTACATGTTTTACTTCATCACACAGTAAAAACAATTAAACCCATTCAAACCAAACGTTCCAAAGGCCCATTTATGACAAACAAGGCCGATTGTCTTGTTCAGTAGGTGAAGTATTGGGAACCTGTAGTTATGTCATCGTTTCGGTTAGATGGGAATCGGGCGATTAATTTTCTCGACCGTAATCGGATCTTAATACACGCCGGTGGTTAGACCGTTGACTATCTTAGTGAAATCAAAGTTGCCAGCATACACCTGTTGTGTTCAAATCAGTATATCAATAACAAACAGCTGGTGAGAAAATGCAACAAAGTAATTTATTGATCTCGACCTTTTTTTCAAACCATTTTGAGCCTTAGTTTTATGAAAATTGTTTCTTCCATTATCGTAATCAAGATAGATGAGAGCGTGTTTTATGGATCTTGTGTAAAATCTTAATTAACTGACACCTACGCAAGTGCATTAACTGAAAAACCAAAAATATAGGACAGTGGTTCCAAACCTTTTTCGACGAATCCTTACCTTAACAATTAAAAACATTCCCAATAGACTACATAGTAGATGCTAAACCAAATAAATAAGACTTGAAATTGGGTGTTTTTTGGTATTAATGATTTTACATTTCACAGGTTACATTCCCAGAGATAAAGCGTCTATTTGTACAAACCACATATGGTTTCAATACATTGCGTGTATCAGTCCTGTGAAAAGTAGGCACTTAAAGTTGTTTTTTGCATTTTTAAGACATAAGCAAAGCATGGGAAACACCAAAGCCAGTTTTATGTCGGTAAAGCATTTCAACTCAAGTATAAACTTATAATGGTCGCCACTTTAGTTGGGTTTCAGTTGCGGTTTGACTTGGCTCTGCGCCACACGGGTCGCCCCGTACTTGGTCCGTACACGGCAAAGGAGTCTTCTCTTACTTGATTGATCGTTTACCTGTTAACAGTTGCTTACCAACAAACGTCACGTGCCGATCACGTGTCCTCCTGCCCCCCAATACTTGGAAGCTCTTGAAAACGATATCGTTGGTTTAAAAATGAATTTGTATCAAAGTTTGTGTACACTTAAAAAGTATATGAAATGTTTGTTGATTTTAATGTAGTTTTGTTTGTGATAATCTTACAATACAAGTGCTATAACAGCACGGTAGTAATACTCATTTCCGATGTGGACCTTTAATGTTCGCCGCCGCTGAGGTGTTTTCCTCACAAACCCATTGATGATGCAATTCAATGTCTATCGTGACGTCATCATTTCGTAACCCAGCAAGCCGCGCATCCGATGAGATATAACACACAAAGTGATATCAGCGGCAAAAAAACGTTTAATTTTAATCAAACATTTTACCTGAGAACATAGAAATCGTACCAAACCGTGACGTCATCACCGTACCTGTCACGTGCGATTTGAGCGATTGCGTTTTGGACGAAACTAGAACGTCGCGGCGCGCGCGTTTATTTATTTGTTCGCTCCGTTGGTTGGTTGGTTGGTTGGTTCGCGTATATAAGGTCAAGTCGTCACGATTTCAGCAATGGGCGACGGCGTTTTGTTACTATAATGGGCCTATTTGTTGCAACTTGTCAAGTTAGGGTTAACGGATACATTTGTCGGCGGTGTCGAGTGGCGCG
This sequence comes from Phallusia mammillata, assembly GCF_965637545.1. Classification (NCBI taxonomy): domain Eukaryota; kingdom Metazoa; phylum Chordata; class Ascidiacea; order Phlebobranchia; family Ascidiidae; genus Phallusia; species Phallusia mammillata. The sequence continues at coordinate 25,151,144 of NC_137255.1, forward strand.
AGACTCGGTCTCTAAACTTGGTCAAGTTGTCGCTTCAAACCGATTCACGGAAGAGCCGGTTCTCTATACAAGTTTGTCAGATATTTGATGGCATTCAAGATGTTTGTGTTTGTACGACCCATAGAATTTTATGAAAAGCCCATGTTTACATGCAGATAGGTTAAGGACCCTATCATCTTTCCTTTTCTCTATCTTGTAGTGTAATTTTCGCAATGTATAAAATTGCATTCCGGAATACCATCGTTTAACACCAAACACTTCTTCTTCACAGCAAAATTCGCCTTTCACTCTTACATGTTCGGAGGCCAGATAATGATTCAAAGCGTAGCTAACGGACGTTACTTGTGCATGAAGAAAAGCGGAAGACTGACTGGACGAAGGAGTGTTAAGGTAAGGAAACAATCCCCTTATACTATAAAATCTAGTTTGCAGCTTCCAGTACTGGCTTTATGATATGAGACTAGTAGTGGTTACTATGTCGAGATAGACATAAAGGGCGCATAAACTCTGGGTGGCCTTGATTCGACTTTGTTTGAAGGTAATTTACCAACGATCTAACAGTGGATGGATTTCATAACTACCAGCTTAAAAGGAAATACCGACGACAGGCAAATTGTCGTAACGCTAAAACTTAATTTATCATTCGTGCTTCAATTTTTACCCCAATCCCAGCGCCTCGCTCCACTCGTCTCGGTTCTCATAACTCCCGAGTCCCCTACTGTTATGGGAGCCATGCTCTCTTGTTTGCACACGATAGTACTTACGCTGTTTTATAGCTCACCTATGTCGTAAAATTCAGGCCACCGACGACGCTGTACCCGCACTATAACACCTAATTGTGCGTTTAACAAGAAAACACCATCACGAATCAAATTTGCCATGATCAAGTTCTGCTTTTGTGGGTATCAAAATTGGTCCAGCTGCTGCGAACTGATGCTTTTGATTGATGGCTGTCCGGTCGTACTGTCATGCATGACTCGTTACGGTTAGTCACCCGTGACTATTAACACCGAAGCGGCTCTTTAATGACGTGAAACCCAACGCGCGATGTTACCGTGAGAACGAGGGGCCGATGTCGCTGCAGTCTGCTTTATATTAGTGGGGATCATTCAGACGCCGAAGTATTTGACTCTCGCCAGTCAAGGTGCGGACTTAACACTGTGAAAACATGACTGGCCAAAGTTTGTACAAATTAAGTGCTGTCGCCAATCCTGGGGTTTTCTATTTTCTCAGACTGTCTCGTTTGCATTTGAGGAATCGGAATTCGCACTAAACTGTTAGGCCAAATGCTTAAAATATCCTCTACACCTAAAGCTGCATGTCCATGCACAGATTTCCTATATGCAGTCTTATTATTCTATAAATCGCTTTATAAATAGCAATACACTTACAAAACGGGGTAAATTGGGGGGTTGTAATTAGTTTTTGTTTGGGATTATAGCGTTTCCTTAAATGAACAACGACTTGCATTTGGAAATGTCGTCAAAACAAGCGTGACAATGCAATAAACCTCGCGGCGCTAATATAACAAATCACGGTTCCACTGACTGCGTTCAGCTTGTCCCCAAAAGCTCCCAACAACACGTGTTCATTGCTAGGGCGGGAAAAGGGGCAACCGACCTGTTATTTTAAAAGGCATTCCGTCTCCGCTGGGACACACAATACCAGGTACGGGCCTTGCTAAGCTAAGCGCAGAGTGTACTTAGCACCGCAGCTATTAGGTACTGACTCTAGAAATCTCAGATTCACGTTTAACCAAATGCAAAATGAGAACTTGTTCGGCGTATTCTGCAGGTAAATGCTGTTTCTCGCTTGTTACCTTGGCAACAGCGGCGGTATATTTGACAAGCTAGTGCCCAGAAACGACGAATTTAAGTAAACAAAGTTGCGATTATGGGTCTATAAATTTGTCGCCAAACAAATAAAAAAATTTACGTCATTTTATTTTTGGTGCCGGCTACCATGCGATTTTTTTCCCGCCAAAACGTTTCCGCTTTACACCTTTTCGAAGCGAGCGCGTCTCTACTGACTCAACGACAACATAACGAATGATTAAAGTGCAAAAAGTCGCGAAAATCGGGCGACATCCGGCCGATATCGCTCCGGCCGACCCTCGGACGTTTATGAATCAGCAAAATCACATCAAAACACGCACTTGTCGGTGTGGACGCTAACTGATAGCAATCTCCTCAGTGGGTGGGAATGAATGCTTTACTGTAGTGCGCACCTATGCTCAAATATTATTGTACGTCATCAGTGACGTAGTTTGCGGTGATTCACTGCCTCCTTGGAAAGTGGGTCAGTGTGTCAACCGGACGTTAAGTATAACGCGGCTTGGGTTGTCTGGATCGGTCATTGTTGATGGAAATGACGCCTAAAAAGCTAGACGATTTCACAAATGTTGGGCAATTCCCACATTTACTGCAAATGTAAACCGAAGTGCCGTTAGATAGCTACACTAGCCCACGCGGTCAATCTCCTGTCACTACCTGTGCTGATGAGACCTTATAAGGTCGAAAACAGCTTGCACTACATTAGCTCACTTCTTATTGCAAATTGATTCCTGTTAAAGCACACTAGTATGATACATGTAAAGTTTGGTTGTGTACACCAAAACGATAAAAATATGCCAATCAAAGTTTAAGCGTACGATATAACTTAAGCATGAAACTAAACATGTATTTTTTGCTTGCAGAATCGATCAGGGATCAACAAATACTGTGTCTTCACGGAGCAAATGACTGAGGGTTATTACGACGTTTTCCGTAACTTCCAACGACCGAGTTGGTTTCTCGGTTTCAAAGCAAACGGAAGACCAAAGCGTGGGGACAGAACCGCGATGGGACAACAAGAAGTCGTGCTACTAAAAATCGCTCAAGACCAGTCCAAAACCACCGAAACCGGAGGCATGTGGCTCGATTTGGAGCAACGGATTCGTGAAGCTTTTATAAAGGGAACCATTGCTCGGCCTGCTCAGGTCAATGCTTTGCGTTCACGACAGCAGACCATAGAGTTTACTAACGACGGCGGAAAAACTACGCAAACGTTACGAAACGTTATGTCTGACGCACCCGGCAAAGGCGACTTCGAAACTGAAATCGAAAAACGCCGGAACATTACTTCATTCCTCACCGACGGAAGTGACATCACGCTGCCACCGCAGGAGTCCGTCTCTACCGCCACCGCGTGGCATTCTCGCGCCACCAGAAAACGTGACCGCGCCAGGAAAAACCGTAAACGAAATAAGAAAAACCGTAAAAACCGGACAGCGAAGCCTACACCAGGTTCTTCTAACATTGACTCTTCTGTCTCAGTCAGCGATCGGGCGGAATCGAATGCTAGCCACGACGCTGCACAGAATTTTGTTGCCGACTACAGGACTCACAGGCCACAGGTCGTTGTTGATCCTCCAACTATTCCCTCCGTGCTGAAAATTAGGCGGACGACGGTGTCAAAACGCACAAGAAGAAAAAGGACAAAAAGTCCCAGGAACCACAAAAGAGCGCGTAAAAACAAGAAAAGTAGAAAAAACGGCAAAACGTGAAGCATTTTTATGTAAAAATTTGCGAAATGCCTTAAATCCGTGCCTTGGAGATCTCACGAGTGGAAGGAGGTGCTCGAAAGCACGTATCGAAAAGTTTCAAAATATAACAATTTCGCGAAGATTTCAATGTGTCTTGGTACTTTGCCCAGCTGCTCAACACCCAAAACCCTGTCATCCGCCTTCAGTGATCTGTATTTTGTCCGCGCCTTTCCAAAATGGCAGAAATTTACTTTTGCTCCCTTTTCTGTTTTCTTTCCTTAACGTGCAATATATTTCCGTGACACCTTTGATGTTGAGTGTTGTCGTACGCCCTCGTGCTCTTCTTTACTCTTTTTGTCAGTGACGTCATCAACATTACGTCACAACTCGCTGTCGATATATCCGCACTCGGCGTGGTGTGTGATGGGATTTTACCATGGTTACAAATCGATAATATTTGTTTTTAATAGACGAGAAACACTCAAATAGTCAACGTTTTGTATGGAAAGCTCACTTTATACACAGAAAATTATTAAATTCGATTACAATACTATATTCCCGCGAAATATTACCAGCTACAGAAGAAGGAACGGAAATATTTGTGTCAAAATTTGTCAAAACAAAATATTGTATGCGTTGAGAGTAAAGCGCCTTAGCATGAGAAGTTTATATTAGCACAAGTTATTATTTTCTTTCTATTACGCTTTTCTTTTTACGACGATGTTTACTTTTTTGTTTCGACAGTTTGTTTTTCTTCGTTTGGTTGTCTGTTAATTTATTAAATTCAACAAAAACTGATTTAGAGTTTGATAAAAAAGCATAGCAGTGTCACAATCCAAATAGACAGACTCAGAATAAATAGACAGACTCAGAAAATTGTAAGCATATTTAAGTTGATTTCAGATGCTAAGTAATCGTTACTCTGCATTTTTACAACCTGTCGTTTATTCGAAGCATAAGGGCAAAAGAAACAAACTGTTCACAAAATGAATATTTCATGTACAGCAACTTCATTCCCCATGTATTCAGTTTATTTTAGTCACCAAAAATCCCATTTGTCATTTTCTCTTTTCTGTGATGTGTTACAAGGAAAAACAAAAAAAACGTTAAGATTTTTCAAACTGAATTTTCCAATAAGATCATTTCCTTGTTGACATGAAATAACCCCCAACAGGATTTTCGAGGCCTAACCCGTCGTTGGCAAAAGCGATAACGCCAACATAATCAGTGCGGTGACACGTTCGACCCAACACACAAACACTGACGCCGCTTGTTAGGTTAAATAACGACGAGTAAACACGATTCGCACCACGCTTAGCTAGCGCCACACCCTGCTATACGCAATGTGTCAACGTTCCCCGCCGCCTCTGGAGAGCCAGAAAAACCAGGAAAGGCCTTTTGCGCCGATACAGCCGATCTAACTGCACAAATAAACAACTCTTTGAGGGGCGCGCGTGCTGTTGTTAGAGGAACGATACTTGGCATGGTACCGCTTCCGCCTCTCGCCATACTCGAATGCGAATGAAGGGCAAAGGCTCGCGCAATATCATAAACAAACTCGCGTGCCTTTTTGCTTCGATATTATCGTATAAATAGACCTCGGCTATTTCGGTGCTTGACGGGCGACAAACTTGCGGCGCCGGTGGCCGCGAAGTTTTTCTTTTCACCGATGGCTTGTTTCCGATTTTTGCGCCTCGCTTGGTTAAAGCTGATGACAAAAGTTAGGTTTGTCCGAATTTAGGCGTCGCAATTCGACTAAGGGTCTTGGAATGTATGTGTACAAACTGAACATGGGTTGTCCAGCTTCGGGTGTTATTTATTCGAGGTGTTGCCCTGGAAACGGGCAGATGTCATGTGATTTTGGTTGGGTTTTATATTTTCCTACACAAGAACAATATTGTGTACTTCTGTGTTTGCTTGTATTTCGACCGGAAAAACCATGCCATTGGGCCCAAAATCTGCAAAATGTACATATATAACCCACTAAAATTTAGATCTGTACAAAAACTGTGTCCATTTTGCTCATCATACCCAAAATCAAAGCAACTTTCTTCTTCAGCACAGAAAGCGAAATTAAATTTTATGTGATGAGGACTTTCACAGAATTTATCTATACAATACACATTGGAGCTTGTTACCTTGAGGTAAAATGTTTTAATATGGGTATTCTTGTTTTCTTTATTTTAATAAGGTGAGCCATTCAGGTAAACCAACTAAAAATCAGTAATTAAAGCAGTTTTAAACACCTGTCGTCTGTTTTGAACCAAAATTTACATTTCCTATACCATTCAGGTTTACTTAAATTAACCACAAGCCGTCAGCAATGGAAACTTTACTCCATCTGACACATTGAGCAACAAACTCGGCTCGATTAATCAATTTCAGCGGACTTTTTGGTATCATCGTGTCCAGTACCAGCTGCAGGTGTCACTGATGTCAACGACAATTTGTCGGTTTTTGCTACAAACACAGGAAATCGCGTGTTTAACCTGCCTTACAACCTGAGGCCCGGAAAACAGAGGATTTCAGCTTGCTGATCACACCCTGGTTAACTCCTACTCGTCGCTGACAAAAGCTGTCAAGTGGAGTTTGACACGCACGTAATAGCGCTTTGTCGCAAGCGATTGATGTGGTCCATGTTGTTCGTCGTCTTGCGAAACTCCTGTCTGGAACTTGCTAATAATTGCGACACGTTTATTGTTTCTTGGGAAACTTCTTCGTTTTCTGTACTTAGTAAGTTTCGCATTTTTCCATTTTTTTAGTAAGGTTTAAACCAGTAATAATAATGAAATGTGGTGTCGTTTTTTTAAATATACCTTTGCGTTCCATAACGTTTCCTTTATAAGTAGACATATACGGACCACCAAATTTCGTTTTTTTTTTGAAGTACTAACCAAGGTTCTTCCACAACCTAACCTTTACTAATTATGTTATATTAAGGGACATTTCGGGCATTGTTTGCTGTAGACATTTTGTTTTCACCTAAATCAGTGGTTCCCAAACTTTTTTCTTTTAAGGCGCATTTTCGAAAAAACAAAAATTATTTGGCGCACTTCGAACATTTGAATAATTTTTTAGCTGACAAAGGCACTAACTATGAGGTCATAAAGCCGCTATACAGGTCACTCTCATAGTTAAATAGCCTAGTTGAACATCTCAGAGACGTGGAGCATGTTGGCCTAGTGGTCTAAGCACCTGGTACTACTGCTCTACTTGATAGATTTTAATTTCAGTGTTTTTTGCGGCACACCTAATGACATCTCGCGGCACACAAGTGTGCCGCGGCGCATAGTTTGGGAACCACTGACCTAAATCGTCAAAAGTTGGACATGTTAAGAATAAATGCGGAAACGACAAATTATATTCGGAATAATTTGTTAAATTCTGTACAAGACATCTAAACAACAATATATAGATGTTCAAAACTTAATACTTTGGTACAGAACGTTTGGGGCATTTATAATGGGAGTTATAACTGGCAAAAAGCAAAATAGCAAGATTACAAGCTGTTTGAAGCCGAAGTTGGTGGAGTAGAGTAAAGGCTTTGTTGACAGAATTGCAACAATTTCAAAGGCTTTGGTTTACCCGTCGATGTAGCAGTTTTCTAGGTTAGTTGATGGACAAGTGTCTAGCAGGGATGTGCCTGTATGAATTGCCTACATTCCCAGTGAGTTGTTTGGGTGGACTACAAGGATCAAGAATTTGTTTTAGAACGATACACGGCAGCGGGTCTTGTCATAAACAACGCATGATCAATTGTTTTACTTTTTTCATTTTTACTGTGCTGAAATTTTACGGCAAGGCTGACATGGAGAATACTGTATACTGTTTTATTGTAATTCTTATTCGCGCTTTTGGGGCAAATATAATTTTTCCAATGATTAGGAGACAGAATTGTACATGTAAACAACCAAAAATTGGCAAGTAGCAAAATTACCAAAACTCTTTGACAAACTCGAATTTTCGCCAATTTGACTTTTTAACATTGCGCAACCAGTAGCCAAAGCGAGTTCACACTTCTGAATTTACAAAATTAGAATAAACCATGAACAGCTATTATGTCTGTGTTGCTTGTCCCATGGAGTCGTTTTTCGTGTTAACGCATGTACAAAATACTTTTCTTTTGTGTGCTACTTGTAACACAACCATTTCGTTTAGGGTGTGGACATTCTCAGATACAATATGTTGTGGAATGTGGACCCATGTGGCCTAAAGGCGTCAAACATTTTTTTAACGTATCAGGTTCTTGGTACTGGCTGGATGTCAGGTTGACAAAAAGTTAAAAAGGTGTCACTTCCCATAAGCTTTTACAAAATGTCTTGTTTTACAAACGATATTGTAGACCATGTTGGGAGAAAGAGAATATAAGGGTAGGAGGTTATGACACACCTTCTTTGGTGATCAAATGATCAAACTGATTTCTAGCCGATTGGGTCGGTCATTCATTTAAGGGGCGTAATTATAAAAGCAGCGTACCTCAGTAATGTATTTCTTACGACCCAAATATATGCATAACTTTCATATAAAACAACTAACTTTAAATTTTTGGTTAATTACTTGAACTTTTAAGACAATTCAAAAACTATTATAAAGGGGTAAAACTTACATCTTTTGAGACATGCATGATCCGGAACGAATTCTTGCTTGTTGGATTGATGAGACAAGAGTCGGACAGTATGTTCGTTGATTTGACATGTTTACTGTGGTTATCTTTGGTAACATTTAGGTGGTTTTCTCTATTTGTTTAAATGATCAAATCAATTGAAATTCCAAACGTTTCATTCCGATTTCAACATAAATCTGTTGATTGTTCTCCGTACTTCCTATGACAAGTTAAAAATACCATTCCAGCCACGTATCATCGGGTCTTTGTCCGGAAAAACACTTTAATTTACTTTACCCACGAATAGGTACATACTAATCATGTGTTCGTCGACATCCAGAGTGTCATAGTGATGAAAATCCGTGGGAGCAGCATGTCCTTTTAAAATAACTCACATAAGTCGCTAATTTAAGCTATCATGTTGGTATTCTTGTGGACACGTTCGAGGTAAATAATCAGAACGACGAGCGGGCGGGATTTGCTTTTGAGCACACGAGCTCACACAATATTTGTCGCGCAAATAAACTGACATGCGACTAGATGATCGCACTTTCATACCTGAGCCCACACCCAGAACCGATACTCGAAATGGGTAGGAGAGTCACTACTGTCAATCTCATCCAACCTTATTGTCCTTGAAGGAAAGTGTCAATCGGCCAGCACGCCCAGACAAGCATTGTGTCATCGTTGCGCCAAGTAGAATGCTAATCGCCTGACAAGATATTGTTTACCTTCAGACGCGCGGTCAATCAACCATTCCACACCTTTGCTTGTCATGTGACGGGGGATGATAGTGGGTTGACGGGGGCCAACGACCTAAAATCGACCCTGCGGCCTTTACTATTAAACTGTTGATAGTAAATTTGCGATGCTTTTTTCTGTTTGATGAACCCTGAAAAAGGTATGTGTCGTTGTGTCAAGTTTAATCACGCCCGAAAGACCAATTTGCAGTAATTCCCTTTGTCCCTTGGATTTCCCCATCTAGTTTCTGTCCCCTTTTTTGTTATACCTGGAAAGCATTGCCTAATTAACTTATGCTAGTATGTATTTTGTTTATCAAGACATGTAAGTTTTTTTAAATGTTATTTAACACATTTGCTGTGAATAACCCCTATGGTACAGGAATCTTGCACAAGTTAACAATGGACGTGTATGAAATAAAACATTATTATACATAACCTTACGTTCAGCATCTTTACTCACCTCACAGACCCCATAAGAACTTAACTTGTATCGCATTCTTAGCATTAAAAAAAGGCTTTCACACAAGCATTTGCCTCAAAACTGCATCGATGACGTGTTCTTTTTTATGATTAAATTTTTCATTTTGATCACGGTTACGGTATCTTCCTTTTGTTTTTATTTCCAAAAACGAAATTCAAAAATTGCCGTGACTTTCTAAATGCATATTTCCTACGCGGGAAATTTTTGATACAATTCGGTGGTTTTCCCAATTTGACCAAAACCACATACGTGCTTATCCTGAGATATATTTGTAGCTGTTTCAAATTACCACACTTGTAAACATCTAAAGCTGCAATATAACGTTGTTTACATAAAAATATAGTATTTATTTTTTTTGTCTAAATACGTATTTTGTTGATATTGACCAAAAATGTGTATTGTTTCGTTAGTATAAACAAAATCCTGACATGGCAAAGTACATGGTTTTGGCGGTTAAATTGCAATTGCAAAAATGCAAACCTACTTTTCACATGGTGCAAAAAGCACATGTATACTTCAATTTTTTTAGAGTTATTTTGAGAAAGTCACTTTTAAACTTTGTTCAGTGGAACTTAAGACGTTAATCTTCCCACAGACTGGAAAAATATGTTTTTATTTTCAGGTAAAATGGCAAAAATTGTAACAGATCTTCCTGATGATTTGTGGATTTCTGTGTTTCATTGGTTGGACATTGCCGACCTAACAATTCTATTTGCAGTGTGTGGAAGGTTTCTCAAGCTTGCATCATGTAATACTCTGTGGAAAAACTTAGAAGCACAATTTATCAATGTTTCTCCAATGGAGAGGTAATAAAATGTTTTTTTTTATGCGAACATTTAACAACACTTTGTAGTAAAAGGTAAGGTTTTTTAGTGTATTACTTTATTATTGTTGAAAAAGGTTATTGTCCGGATTTTAGGCCAAGTTTGAATCTTACAGATTCTGAAATTCAGTGAAAAATGTATACACTTGTCACACACCAGTTTGAGATGTTCATAGGTTTTTATGCTGACATTCAGCTCACATGTATATATTAGTGTGCATAAAGAATCTCCATGACAAATGTTACCCTTTACAGGATTATTTTATCTTAAAAATTCATATCATGTATAGATTTTTTACCACCTTGTTTATAGGTGTTAGTTTACTTTTGAAAAAAAAATGATATGGCATGTTGTCGCTCGATGGGTTTACCTCTGTTATTATTGACATCTGGTTATGATTTTACAGATTTCAAATCAAAGATCTGTGCAGAATATCTCGAAAGTGGAGCAAGGGGCAAGGATATCAATTTCGACTGCAACATTTTAATGAAAAGTGTGTTGTCCTTTCCAACACTTTCAAATATTTATTTGTGTGTGTGTTGCATGTGCAAAGAAATTTTTTTAACTCTTTTAAACATGCTTACCAAGTTTAGAAGTTTATTATTTGCAATGCTTTAGTTATGGGACCCATAATACCAGTACATGTATAACAAATTCTAATGAATATATTCACAGTTTCATGCCATGGACACAACTTAGTGATGACAAAAGTTACTTTTTTCTTTCCACTGGTTCATCAATTCAAAGTTGGAAACTGAAACAACAGCTGAGGCGATCAGGAAAATCTATATTATATGCCAACAGCTATGCAAAGTTCGAACCCAAACCAGGCTGCGATATTAACAAGTTTTGTGTGCATAGTGACATGATGATTGGTGCTGGGTGGTAAGTTGTTTTCACAATGTTTAACCTGCTTTTTTTAAAGTCATCTGATGTGGAATGGGATAATATGAAATGCTACTGAACTTTATTGCTGCATCTGCAAAAAAATGTAAAAATCCAAATTGCTAAAATCTCTTTGAACAACTGTGATACTGTATAAATTATAAATATTTTATTGATCATTTAAATGCCAAAAAAAATTCTTTGATTTGTTGCTAAGTCTACTGTGTTGTAAAGAAGCAAAACCCACCTAAGTTTGCATTGACAACAACCTTTTATTTTTTTGTTTAACATAATTACTGCATCAATTTTTTCAGCAAGGGAAACATCTATTGGAAGAAAACAAATGGAAAAGAAAGTTGGAAGAATTTAAATTCTCACCATTCTGACATTTTTGCTTTAGACTTTAGGGAAAAGTCTCTTGTAACAGGTTCCAGGGGCTGTCTAAAGGTATTGTTTTAAGTGTTTTTATTTCGTTTGCTATTGTTGTTTGTTTGTTATACATTTTCAGTGTTTATTCTGATTATCTTTTTATCTGTTTGCAACTATTTGTAACAATAGTTTTGTCAGACTAGACATTAAATTTTTTGAAGCCTCTCTTCGTAAGTGTTAGATTTACCCCGAAGTCGTGCTTACTCTCCGTATGCCCAGCCCACTTTTTGTGAGCTTCTATCACATTGCACTTCATAGGTGGTGTAGCTGCAGCGCTTTTGCCATCGTCCATCATTTGTGCCCTCCACTGTTTTTGCCCTTCATAACTATTTAACGTTGCGCAGCTATTTTCGGCTTGTTGATTGTTACATCGCAACCGTGAATCTATGGTTTCTGTACCGAGCGAACTAAACTTAAATTATAAAGTTTGCTTAATAGAAATGGTCGCCATGTTGTTATGTTGTTCGCTGGTGGGGGTGAAGTATACGCTGCTTTGTACTAGTTTCTGAAATTTGTGTTTTGACTACTGCATAGGCATGGAAGATTGCTGAGGATTTATCGTTCATCACTTGTTTATCATCTGTGAAGTTCGGTGACAAAGTTTGCTCTCTCGAGATGAATCCAGTGAAACCGTAAGTGAAAGTCCTTTATCTAATTCTAAATCAATGTTTCTCACACTTTTTGTACAGCCACCTTGACAGCATGTTTTTAAAGCGAAACCTCTGTTGATGCTTGATTAAACGTAGGGAAGATATGTTAAATTAGTTTTTATGCAGCAAAATACTCCTGGTTTAAAATAAAAATTATTCTGGGTTTCGGCGAGACTAGAACGCTTATCTTGCCTATTCTTGTCTTGGCCTTGATCTTTTGCTTCGACATTTTAGATCGATTCGTCCGATGTTTTCATAACCTATTAATAATGATTTTACAGAAAATCGTTTTGGTATTTGCAATTCTCGATTGACTGCAGAAAATAAACTAAAAATACAACAAAATTTATGCTGTTACCCAGTAACCTCTTTTTTAAATCAGTTGTATTTACCTTAAAATGTAAAGATCAAACGTTGGGAAACTTTTTCTAATTATATACTAAATAAAATACACAGTTAATGCTTTAACCACAACAAAATAAACCAAGTAAAAAACTCTGTAGATATATACATCTGAATAAAACTCTTTTGTATACTTTGACAAAAGTCTTTGGGTAGTGGGATCAAATACCGCCACTGACAGTCTGTTTGGCTTGCACAACCTTTTCACATGTACTGATATTTGGTAATGCTTTAATGTCATTTCTTTCTCACCTTAATGTCGTTTGACGTCAGTGCAGTCCAGCCAACGCGTTTAAATGATAACACAATAAAAATATTCATTCACAAATGCCGTGACATTTACTCAAACACCTTCAACAAATTAACTACAATCGATTTATCCTGAGCGCTAGAATCAACATGACGCAGCGATTGACTGCCGACGATCCATAAACAACATACACAATAATCACAAACACTGGAAATGTACATCTTTTTCAAACCGCTGACATTTCTTGTTCAAACTCGGCTCGGTGCTTGAAATGCCGTTCGGTGCAATATGGAGTGGGTTACCAAGCATGTATTTTTTGTAACGGAAACGCGTTTTCGTGTGCTCTGCTTCGACGTTAATCACAATGGAAAAATGTTTTGACCTTGTCATAGCTACTACGTCACAACCATCGATAATGATTCGTGTCATGCTGCTTATTTTGATGTATCCTGTCACCCGCAAGTGTTGGTAATACACCGAGGTGTTTGAAAGAAAAAAAGGGATATATATTTGCTAAGCTGTCCAATTGCAGGTTTATTTCGTAATAGTGATTTATATGGTCACGTAATAGGCGATTTAAATATAGTTTAAAATACTTTTGTCGTGTCCCCGATGATTTACGTGACATTGTCGTAAAACGCAATGTTGCTAGTTGATTTGTTCTATTCTACGTACATTACGAGGAAACTATTCTTGATATTTTTAGAGTCCACAACCATTTTCCGGACAAACACAATGTGCATATCCTTTATTCTGCAGTACGTACGGCTTACGCGCACATCCTTTATTATTTTCGATTTTGTTGCCAAGAAAGCCCATCTTGCTTTTCTCATTTAAAATTTCCCACTTCCACTTCCCATTAAGCTGTAAAGCTGGAATATCGTTACTTTCGTTAAATATCGCTTTATAATATCACCTGACGAGATGCTATTTAAACGAAACGTGTCCCGGATATTGGGTATTTCCTGCTACTTATGACCTATTTTCAAGGTTTCGTTTCAAATGCCTGATCATCTCATAGGTATAACCATAAAGTGTATGTGACCTGATAAACGACAAGACACTTAAATGACGAAATAATGCCTTGTTCCGGACCTATGTTAGACGTATTTGCTTCATTTCTTATTTCCGTTCAGGTTTTGGCAAGTCCGTCTTTTGCCCTGCTTTGCAGCATGCTTCAAAAATATTTTAATGACATTTTGTTGAAAGTTACTCGTTAGAAGCTAATTCGTACGTTGGTATGATCAAAAAAATATGTCTTCTTTACCCCATGGTAGATTTCATAGAAAAATTTTCTTGACTTTTTTAAGTTTGTTTAACATTTGAAAAACTAAACAAATAGTCTTATGTTTATTTCGACGGATTCTCCACTGACCCTGTGTGGCCCAATTGGTGAAGCGCGAGTCCCGGAATGACTTCTGTCGTGGGTTCGAATCACACCGCAGGCTAGATTTTTCCAGTCGGTGTCTTGCCATATGGGAATGCTTAGGGTACCGGCTTGATTCGGTATCACGCCTTTAATGGGCCTGGCGTACAATTATTTCCTAGGTACATAACTTTTTTTGCCTTGGGTTTAAATCATTCTCATTGGGGTCTTTGGTTTAGCGCAATACCGTTTCTGACATTGGGGACTTTAGCCGTTTTAGCGTTTCCCACCGTTGTGTATGGTAATCGCGAACTGACGTCTCAAGTGGTTGGAAAGCGCGAATCCGGTTGCCTGGCGTCACCGGCGGTTGCCACGACGACGCGATTTTAAGAGATGACGCGCGGTCTTGCCGATTTGTCAGGATATCGTTTAATCGATTCTTCAAACATCTTACTCTTATTTTCGTCCCACTGACGTGCCACAAAATCAGGATGAGGTTTAGGTACGATTCTGACGCAACAAAGTGTTGTTGAACGCTACTGGTTGTCATGCCAACGTTTGGACTTTGATCGAGTTATTTTACGTTCTAGTTATAATATCCCGCAAAGAACTGACGCACTTTCACAATAGCAATGTGCGTAATTTATAAACAAACAGCCCAAAAGGTTAAAACTAACACAAACAGGTGCTTAATTGAAAAGCGTTTTTTTCTTTCTTTGGTTGGTCCCTACGTTTTCTATGACAGTTCAAAATGCAATTCCAAAATTTGTACAAGCTTTGTGCAGTATTAAACCGTGGATTCATACAGTACCGTGATTTTTTTCAAACATTTCTGCTAAAGCATTTTTAGCAAAGATGTCCATCGCTTTGAGATTACAAAAACCAACGCTTCTATCCTTGTTTATTATTTCTTTTGCTTTGATCACCACTACTGTACGTAGTGAACTAATTGAACTTCCGATCACGATAATGTCAATGAGAAGATCAAGGTGTCAATAGATATTAGCCGACACCGATTTCCTACTTAAACCACAGTCTGCAGTTCTGTCTCGCCGCCGAACTTGTAGTCTTACGTGCAAGTTTGTTATCTCTTAAACTGTATAGTATTTGTGCCCAGTAGTTAGATTACATCGAAATTTAACCAAAAGTCTTTGAGGACTTCGAATGCACCATGAATACGTGAAATCCATGTTGTTTGCCATACTTATAAACGGTACAGTAAAATAACAGTTGTTTTTGTTTTTTTGCAAGGCGGTTTGCGTACAAAATAAATCTGTTTTAACGCAAATTAATTGAGTAAGTTTAGCAAAAATATACCTAATTTGTACCTACATGGAGGCAAAGTTTGTTGGATAAATACCCCATAACACAATATCACCACATGCAAACATAATATGGGATGTTGCCTTGACTGGAATGCGTTTGTACCAAAGTCAACTCTGGTGCATATTATGCACTCTTATCTAATGTGTCACTGTTTGTATTCACTTGAGTTAGATTCCAATGTCAACGTACCACCCACGTCGCTTCACGCCCGTCTTGTGTATTTGCAAATCCGCGGTGTGTAAGCGGTTGGCTGCATGCGGCCTGAAACAAACTAGCTGTCGAGAGAGTTTCGCCCGGCGTTTGCAGTTCCACGAGCCCTTGTCTGTGAAAGCGTTGTGGCCGCTTTGAACGCAGACTGCGAGTTGTTGCGCTCTGCGAGTAAGGAGAAAGAGTTTTCGGACCGGCACTGAGTTTTGACAATAACTTTTACAGCATACGGGAGTTACCGACATTGCACGAAAGCAGACTGCGATTTGGGGACGCTAACATGCAAATTAGTTGCTATTTGAATGTTAATGATCAATGTATATGTCATCGCGTTCAACTTTTGCTTGTTTGCAATCTAACTTGAGTCACAAACTGGTTTCACGTTAAACCGCGACAAACTCAACGCAATGGCTCCAACTGCTTTGTAAAAACGGAAATCATTTTTACAATCTCGCCAAGTTTTTGGACCAGTCCAGAACGGTCCTCTTTTTTAAACTAAAATTTGTGACACTTACAGACCACCTGGTAGAAGCATTTTCCTAATAATATGACATCATTTAACAAATTTGTCATTCAACTGTTGTAATGCTAAACAAAATACTAGTTGTTTTTTCAAGAACCTATATTTTACTGACGTTTCGCCCACCAGAACGGTAGGGCTTCTTCAGAGCAATGAATGATATATTGCGAGCACACAAGCAAAAATGCACTAAAGGACATTTTTAATACTACGTCATTTAGTTCTAATTCAAGTGAAAACGTTAAAACGATTTGCTCATAACAATCGCATTTAAACATCCTAGCCCATTGCTAATCTATGTTGCTTAATTGCGAAAGCTTCTGTGCTAGAATAAAAACAAAAACCGCCAATCTAGAAAGAAAACTTCTGTGCGTTAAGAATTTAAAAGCAAAAGTGTGCACATTTGTGTGTGAAATTTGGTCGAAAACCGCTTGACCTTGTTGACTGGTCGTTTCCATCGTTTTTGTCGCGGTTTGCCATGTTGGTACTTTCTCGCCGAAACCTGAAAGTCTGAGTCGATCACGATCGACCAGTAATCGTGATGCGTTGTAGCGAAAAACCTTGATTGAAATCGAGATAAGATAAGTTGGGTTTATTAAACTAGTTATAACTTGTGATCAGCGATTATCCTCACTGCAACGTCTGGCTTCATGAACGGTTGGTTTTTCTAGCTTTGTCGCTATTCATAGATGGTGAAAAAAGGAGAAAAAATGGATAGTTTTAGGCAGAAATATTACAAAACTAAAACGTGCTATTGTTTTTACACTTTATTTTGCTTATTATAACGTTTGCTTTTTTAAAATGTTTTTATTACTGATGCTGAGAGTAAGCAAAGTGTTCAACTTTATGCAAAATCAAGTTAAACAAAACCGTACAAACCTATCACTTTACATTGACAAATGGCCTGATGTTAGACTTTGCACACGGTGTTTAAGACTGACCGGTATGAGGTATTTTTATGACTTGAAGCGATTCTTGTTTTACCACAAGAATGACAAACACGTTGTTGCTACTTTTTGGTTTTAAGTTTATAAACCACAATGTTAAGTGTTTTTCCTAGTGGCATTGCGTGGGTGAACAGCAGCACGTCACACTTAAGTGAAGGTTCGATTGTAAAAACTCATTTCTCATTCCTTTTTACAAGGTGGTCCTTCTAAAAACACAAGTTGTGCGTTTAATTTCGCTGATTCCAAGTTTGTAGTTGCCCATAATTAACTTTCGTTTATTATTTTTTTGTTTATTTGCCTTTTATTGTGGAATTCTTCTTAGTGAGCGATTGCATGTTTAGGTTTTGAAGCGATCTTTGTGTAGTAAACTGTTTAAAATTTTGAAATAGTTTTAAATTGTTAAATAGACTGTAAATTTTTTTATGTTTTGAAGTGTAAATATGTTTAAAAATAGCTGCAATAGTAGTTAAACAGAAACACAAAAAGCCTGACATGTGTGTAACAGTTATATACGCTTTGTTAAACTCATAAAAATGGCTGTTTGTCTGGAAGATTCCCCCTTCCAACGCCCCCCCCCCCCCTCCCAAAATAAAATAAAATTGCGTAGTTACGTAATATCAAAAAGACATAGATAAATCATAAGTGAAAAACTCTAAGAGTCTAAAATCAATCGGAAACCGCATGAACTGGCAACTTAAAAGCGACAAAAATGGTTGCTATGTTGTGTTTTCTCACCACATCTCATTGCCAAATCTCCGCTGCCCTGATCAAAGCCTAAGGGGGGCGCGTTTTGACTTTCGATTGCTCTGATTTTACCGTCGGATGCGATTTTGTCTATTATCGTTGATTTGATCGTCCGACTATGTGCTGTGGTCTAGCGGCTTCGTCACTGCGCAAACGTGCACACGAGCTTTGGGGAAAACGTTTCTTAGCCATATTCGGCATCAAATTGCATGCGAAGTGATTCACAATTCGGTCTACATTGTTGTTAATTTTGTGTTTTTTTTTACCTTTTTACGAGAGATAGATCGTGTCTCACATAAACCAGGTTATGATTTTGAAACTACATACGAGCTATGCCTCGCAACACACCTTGCAACACATGCATCAGACTTTGGCGATTTTAAAGAAGTTTTCTTCAAAAAAAACACGGAGAACTTGGCTCAACGGTGCCAATGACTGCGGTCAGCATTGGTCAGTTCTGTCCATTGACAAAATGTGCACACCAATTAATTTTGTTAAGTTCTTGAATGCACTTTGAAAAAGCAACGTTCTTTTTTGTAAACTAAAAAAAATTCACAAAAAAAAGTTCCGAGCTTTTTTAGCGTCGGGAATTCCCCGGCGTATGACGTCACACTTTGCTATTTTCTGCAAAAAAACGCGCCTGATGACGTCACACACTCGAAAGGAAACCGAATCGAATTCATCCTGGAGCTCGGAGTTCATTATTTCGGCCTCGATCGTCTTGTAACGACTCGATAAGACCTCAGCCACTTGTCGAGCGATTTGGTGAAATTGTCTGTAACCCGACACCCTATGTTGTTCTGCGTCTTGCTATCTCTGTCCACATGACATACAACAAACCGATGATCGGCATTTTTGTGCGTATTTTGCTCATTCTGCCGTCGACCACGCAACGCAAAGTTGCATGTACTTAGACTGTTTTAGGGACAGCATTTTTTAGGGGGTTGAAAATTTGTCTATTTGTGTATGTGCTTAAAACTGCGCAATGAAAATTTGACGTTTCAATTGGTTTACGGAATAAATTTATTTCGTTTTAACTTCACTTGAAAATATTGTGATATTTTTGTTTAGATTCAATTGCGTTTCATGTTATATGTGATGTTATAATTCCAATTTTCATATTTTTTACATTAGTTTGGGACATAGTAGACCGCTTCTTGTAATTATGCGCAATCCTTCAGAAGATACTGTTTCAATCAAAATAAACGTAATTAACTATCACTAACCTGCTAAGTTTGTGTGAACGAAAAATAGTTAGTTCCATAATCGCAAGGTGTTGCAAGTGTATTGTAGTGATTAACATAGTTTATAAACATGTATAGCAAAATCCTTTTGTTTAATAATCTTACCATTTTTTAGCGAATTCTTTCTTGGAAGTTGCGGCATCAAGTCACACCCCCTGCAGATTTGGGACTTGGAAAGGTTGGTAAAAAACATTGTGTTGTTTGTGATTAGTTCTTTGACGCCCTCGCGTGGTCGTTTATGTGCTTCAATTTTTTTGATATATTTCTAACGCAACGAATTTTATACTTTAAATTTAAGTCACATTGAGCATACACTTTTATGGTAGGTTTGTTTTTGTTTAATCATCAAATATAGGTCAAGGTATTGTGTTAAAAAGTTTTCTTAACCGTTATTTACCGTGTCCATGAATCCATGATGCTTTGCATGCATTTTATGTAAAGTCCCAAACGAGGATTGTGTCTGATAAGAGAAAATCCAAAAGTTGTTGCAATTAAGCCTCATGTGAAGTTTTATTTAAACTTTAGCCTGAACCCGACCCAAAAAGCCAGGCCCGACTTACACCTATGTCTGTCATACAAAATGTATTTTTTATTCACAATGCCAAGGCTGGTGGCAAATACATCTCCAAACCTTCAAAAAAATTCGCCTGACATCTGCCCAGTCTGGGCCAATTTCTGTTTGCACCAGGTCCCCCCAAAAAAACAACGCCGTAGAATCGGCTTTACGGTATCAATGACAGCGGTCATCATTGGTCAGTTCTGTCCATTGTCGCAAATCTGACCGCCAGTCTAGAGTTACTCCTGGGAAACCGCCAACAATACGTTGAGCCGACGTATCTCTGTGACCTTCGCCTTGCGTTGCGCCGAATGGTCGTGTGATCATAATCTAATCTAATGTTGTTTTATCCCCTTTGGTTTCTCTCTGTCCTTCGACAAGTCTGCGATTTTGTAACGGAATACTGTATTGTTGTTGCTTGGTTGTTGTGTGCAACAGTTGACATTACAAAGCAAACTGTAGGTAAGTGATTTATAAGTTCGTTTGCGCTGTCTTCTGTTCAGACATTTCTTTCTCGATTATCCGATCTATTTGGTTCTATTTGTTTGAAGTGTGAACGGTTAAGCAAACAAAAGAATAATCGAATTCACACTTTTCACATCAAAGCGTTTGGAACGACACTTAAAAAGAATTAAATGTTTATTGTAGAGTTGTAGGTTGGGTCGGGCTTTTCTTGTCAGATTTGGGTTCGGACTCGGATTTGGGAATGACTGCACAATTTCGCCAACTTACGGACCCAATTTAGGCTTTTTCACATGCAAATCGGGTTTTAAACAGGTCTCGGGCTTGTCCTTTAGCTCTGGTTTGCTTGAATGTTTGTGTTTTTGGCCGGATAAAGTCCTTTTGAGTGTGGAAGTGTTCGTAGTTGTCACTGGCAACTGCAAACACAACCACCGTATCAGGGTATCGTTTCTTTTACTACACTGAAACCTAGTTATGGTGCTTAGGGCCTGCTAAGTGACAACAGAATAACCGCGGAAACACTGCTTGTTTTTTTACTGTCTTTGTTACGTTGTTTCTGTTAGATGCGACTTTTTGTATAGCCTGTTTGTAAGATTTTTTTAAAATATCTAAACGTTACGAATGACATCTCATACAGATTAAAAAATCCCAGATACAGCAATATGCAATTAATTCAAACCAAACCAAACCAAACCAAACTCACATTTTCTATTGCTTGAAATCTGTGTTTTTGTGACAGAGTTGAGAAACGTTATGACCTCGGCTCGGAATTTAAGTTGGGGGCCGGTGCACTCGACACCCAATTCCTATCCAAGGATTTGCTCATCACTGCCGGCTACGACACTTATATCAGATTGTGGGACACACGGACGTCACACAGGTAAAATTAAACGCAGTGCTGTTTATTAAGCTATGGGCGATTACACCCATTACGGACACTGGCATTTTAGGCGGTAATTAGATAGAACAGTTTTTAGTTTTATGAGATCACCTTTATGTGACGTCATAGTTTATCAATATGTGACGTCATAGTAAATGAAGCCAATCAGGCTTCTTTTGAGGGGTGGCAATCATAAAAAGGTTAAGAATCACCAATTTGAAATAATGCAAATGTCTGTTGTGTGATGCAATTCAGGCAAATACGCAATTTATTAACCCTCTTGAGAAGTGTGTGTGTGTGTTGCGTGACATCTCAAAGCTTAGTTTGATGGTTTATTTAACACATATTGTATCAGCTTCTAAATGTACTGCTCA
Source organism: Phallusia mammillata (assembly GCF_965637545.1). Lineage (NCBI taxonomy): Eukaryota > Metazoa > Chordata > Ascidiacea > Phlebobranchia > Ascidiidae > Phallusia > Phallusia mammillata. The sequence goes on from NC_137255.1 coordinate 25,172,560, forward strand.
AAGCTGTAAGTCGGAAAGGTTTTTTCGGCCGGGTTCGGGCTTAAAGTTTTAACAAAAAGGACTTGATTTAGGCCTGACTTTCACTTGGTATCATTTGTGTCGCCATTTCATTAACTTGAGTACCTATAATAATTCAGACGTTTTTTAATAAAATCTGTTTTGTGTATTAGGTCGTTTTTCAATTGTTTCAGAAATGCTTCCTATCGAATTTTGTTTTCCATATTCTTTGATTGAAACTTATGTAGTAATATTGGTTTTGTACGTTAGTATTGTTTCAACTATATTTCATAAGTGGCTTGTTTTTTTAGAAATTGCGTCAAGATTTGGGAAGAGCCTCATGACAATACAATTTATTGCGTCACAAGTGATGCAAATCATATGATTTTATCGGGTTCATGTCGTCACGGAGTTGTGAGATTGTGGGACATGCGTAAGACAAAACCTGTTCAGGTGCGAACAAATTATTCAACTAAATAACTATGGATTAACCTTTATTCCTTATTGGGTTCCATTCTTTCTTCATTATATTTTATAACAGTAGGTTTTGGTTTTGACTTTGCACTGAAAGACTGAGGACACCGGTTTGGGAACCGCCGTTTTTTTGCCTTTTTTGGGGGGGACAAATCTCGATCAAGGTTGTTTATGTCTGTACATTCGGCCAAGTTTCTGCCCTTTTCTACTTTCTAGAATTTTCTAACGTGGCTCTACATGATCTCTAGCGCCAACGCGTGGAACTTTTTTTGTGTATAAAATAAAGTTGCTTTCCATTTGTTTTTACCTCAGCGGCCACTTTGCCTTGTTTTACTTTTAAAAACATAAATTCATCAGTTGTATTTTATGACCCAAGTTTGGATTGCCATACTAATTTTCAAAAACAGCAGGATTGCCCAGAGTGGCGCAATGTGGAGGGAGGGATCATACTTTTTCGGGGATCCTAGAATGTTGTGAATTCATAGAAGTTGGTTAAAAACACCAATTCTATCGATACCCTTTTGTGTTTTACAATTCTGTGCAGTATGCAATAATCTTTAACTTTACTAAAAATGTCTGTTTCAATTCTTTGCAGACATTCTACTTTGGTTCACGTCGTGTTAGCAGCCCCGTATATTCACTCCAGTTCACACGGACTCACTTATTTGCTGCCCTGGCCCGCGGACTGCACTGTGTGGAGTTCACGTGACCGTCTAAACGTGCCCACCCGTGAATTCCGTGACGTACATCGTCAGGTTCTGGAAAAGAAAGAATCTTGTGCGTTTTGTCAATCACGATGAGAATGAATGTAAGCATTGACCACTAAACGATTCCGATTTTTACTTTTCTAAATCCTCAACTTAGCTTCCAGTGCAGAGTTTTAAGTCGGGCCTGCTGGATTTTTTGGTCGGGTTCGGGTTTTAGTTTCAATGAACAGACTTGGTTTGGGCCTGATTTCCCACTCAGGATTTTGCCGGATGATGACAAATTTCGGTTCTGAACTCGATTTTGGGCCAGGTTTTGAGCTTGCACTTTCGATTTTGGGTCGGTTTATTTAGTTTAGGGTTGCCAGACGTCCGGAACTCTTAATGTCCTAAATTTTAGCCTTTTCCTGTGGGACCACAAATTTTTACGTTTGAACTGTTTTTGTGCGTTTTTTTTGCACTGTGCAGCCTACATACATGCGAAACAACTGAATAACATAAGGGCAATTAGTTTTTTTGCGTCTTTAATGCCAGCAAAACTTTGAAAGAACCGGATCGCCGTGTCCAACAGTTTGGTGTCTCCCAAAGTAGCTTTATTACCGTCCGGAATTTGGCTCATGGAGATCAGGCAACCCTCGTTTAGTCAAACCTCAACCTTTAACTTAACGTATCAGATCATAATGGGTAAAAAAAAATTGGCTACAAGTAGACAGTGTAACAACAATACAATGGGCGTTGAAAAATGGAACATAAATTAATAATATTAGAAGATGCGTTATGTGCCAAAAGTGCATGTTGTACAGTGAAATACTAAGATGGGTTCAGTTCAGTGTATTATTTTTTGTAAGTTTTACTTTTTTATAAAAAAACTGTCGTACAGTGTGGGATACTTTTTGTCGACTTTCACATTTGATTTTAAACAAAACAAGTTTCTTTTATTTTACGCAGAGAGCGCACGGAATTGTATTTATTACATCACCGCAAAAACATTGTTACGTCATCGCCTCATCTACGTCACAGAACTTGGAACGGGGATTTTTCTGCGCATGCGCCTTCGTAGGCCACTTTGATCCAATCACTGTAAGGTAAATAAACAAGTAAAACAATTCTCCATTATTTTTTTGTAGAAACCTAACTGGTAAGTGGGTAAAATAGAAAAAAATGTACATAGTCCTTTTGGTATTTAAAAATGATGTACTTTGACTTGGGAAATGTTTTGAATTATTTAACTCACATTTGTTTCTCAATCTTTTTGTTAATCTGGCAAAGCGTGCATAAATTTGGATACGTAATGTCGTCTGACCCACAAACAGGTCGAAGATCCCTTGAACAAGCTCTGGTCTTCATAAACTGATCACAGACCTAACAAAAACAGAGAAATCGTTTTATAGTAAACTTTTGCCAAAAAAAAATTAGCATACTTCAAAAGACTTGAAATAGATTTAAATTAGTTAAACTTTTGAATATCTGTATTGTCTTAATGGTATCACCAGTTTCAGTAAAACCTCATAACTGAGATGCGGTGAAACGTTGTTAGTTGGTCAAACTAAACATGGTTTTCACCTGATAGTGTGTTAAAAGACACCCCCTCTAACAAAATAGCAGATATTACGTGTTTTTTGTCCAATAAACCACAAATGACTTCTATATTCTTACCTCGGCACTTTGGGTAGTGTGAATTCCTGAAATAAAACATAAATTTTAAGTGGTGTAGGTCAGCAATTATACAGCAACAAAATTTCACTTTTGGTAAGCCGAAATTTGGTTTGGACTTCTGCTAAATTGTCATCTCAATTCTAAGCGTACAATTACATGGCTCGCGAAGCAGTTTGAATGTGTTACGATGCCAAGACAGCCATTCAAAAACAAATATAAAAGTTTATAATTTTGCTTACCTACTGCAATTACAACCAGAACAAATAGCCAAATGTTTTTCATACTGAACAAAACTGTTTTACACGATTTTTGAAATAACTTTCTGTAAATATTACAATCCTGCAAAAATAAAAAAAACATTCGTAAGATTTCTGTCGCTATTAAGGCTAACCTATGAACGATTCCTTACAACTAAAGGTATTACAAAACGAACAAGTGGCAAACGTTATAAACCGTTGCGATCACGTACAGGTTTTAAAACTGAAAAAAAAACAGAAACTTTCAAATATTAAAATATTATACAGTAATTGATATTATAAATTTACCTGGCGTATGATCTGTATTAATTATTTTTTTGTCTTTTTACGGCCCTTGCTAAAACACCACTGAATTATTGTGGAGATTTGAATAAAGCACTCTTCCTTAAGCCCCAACTGCATCTAACCTATAGTATACATCATTACATCACTCTATAGTTCAATATGTGTGCTTTTAAACAGTGGGAAAGTTGCCAGCTGGCGCATTACGTCACCGTACACATTGTTTACCTCACGTAGTGTTTGCCTCGCAGCAAACAAATGTGGGGTATCTCTGTTTGCCCGCAACGTATTAGCGAGGCAATATTTTTCTTGTACCAACTTTGTAGGCAACTCCAACAAAACAAATATTTTTGTCCAGGTATTCGACGACTTGATGTAACACCGTCGCTAGAAGAACGGTGTAACAAGGAGGATCGCGAAATTATAAAGCTTTGTGGCTGCATCTATGGGCAAAGCCGTTTGGCCCATAAAGGCTTAAGTGACCCATGAATATCATAACTGAAATGGACTTTTACGTGTTGCCTTTTACTGTTCCCATAAATCTAAAAAGTGTTGTCCAGTATAGCATTATGGGTCTCTTTTTGGATGCAATTAAAGGCCAATTTAGGGATGACTAGTGCTCAAAAGGGCGCCGGAAAATGTATCACACTAACACATGTTTTTTTTTATCCAGGGCCCTGTATGTATGCTTGTACTTTTGGCTGTTTTTAATTCTTTTTCATCGTTTTCATATGCGGCAATATATTTTTTCTCAGTCGTATTTCGTTGTATTATTTATTCTTTCTTGTGTAGTTGAAACTAAGAGTAAATTGTATTTTTTGTTTGTTTATTATTTACCTCTCGTACTTCAAAATATAGAATATCCTTCTTCTGTGAGACTTATTGTTTGGTAGCAGTGTAGGTAATTAAAAGAACGAAAAATAGCCGGTTGCCGGCTTGAAAATTAATAGGCTACACGGAACATTTGTAGTAACTTATACTTTACAGCAATTATTGCTAGTTAAGTCTATCTATAGCTTATTCCTACAAATCGTGGGTATTAAAACCGACCACTTCTTGGTAACATACATTACAGTTTCCTACTAAATCAAGTTTGTGGCCTAGTGTGAAATTATTATCATATCAGCACTTTAAACAAAAAAGTATCTTTTGCATCTAAAGCAAATCAGGAGTCGCAAATAGATTTGGTTGGCAGCAGAAACCGGTTTGAAACGGAAAGGCTAAGGCTTTTGGTTGTTTCAAAAATCGAGTCAAAATTTTGTCTCTCCGATTCCGGTTTAAACCGGTTTGGAGGTTCGGTAGGAGGCAGAAACCGGTCTAAACCAGTTTGAAACTGGAATATTCCGGTGAAAACCCACCAAAGACCGGATTTTTCTTGAAATTTTTGACCCCCGAATAGCCTTAGGGATTTTTTCAAAAATCGGGTCACAATTTTGTCTCTCCGATTCCGGTTGAAACCGGTTTGGAGGTTCAGTAGGAGGCAGAAACCGGTCTAAACCAGTTTGAAACTGGAATATTCCGGTGAAAACCCACCTAAAACCGGATTTTTCTTGAATTTTTTGATCCCCGAAAGTCGAAAAAACGGCAAGGCTATAGCTTTAAGTTTTTCCGAAAATCGGGTCACATTTTTGTCTCTCCGATTCCAGTTTAAACCGGTTTGGAGGTTCGGCAGGAGGCAGAAACCGGTCTAAACCAGTTTGAAACTGGAATATTCCGGTGAAAACCCACCTAAAACCGGATTTTTCTTGAATTTTTTGACCCCCCGAAAGTCGAAAAAATGGCAAGGCTATAGCCTTATGGTTTTTCCAAAAATCGGGTCACAATTTTGTCTCTCCGATTCCGGTTTAAACCGGTTTGGAGGTTCGGTAGGAGGCAGAAACCGGTCTAAACCAGTTTGAAACTGGAATATTCCGGTGAAAACCCACCTAAAATCGGATTTTTCTTGAATTTTTTGACCCCCGAAAGTCGAAAAAACGGAAAGGCGATAGCCTTAGGGTTTTTCCAAAAATCGGGTCACAATTTTGTCTCTCCGATTCCGGTTTAAACCGGTTTGGAGGTTCTGTGGGAGGCAGAAACCGGTCTAAACCAGTTTGAAACTGGAATATTCCGGTGAAAACCCACCTAAAACCGGATTTTTCTTGAATTTTTTGACCTCCGAATGTCGAAAAAACGGAAAGGCTATAGCTTTAAGTTTTTCCAAAAATCGGGTCACAATTTTGTCTCTCCGATTCCGGTTTAAACCGGTTTGGAGGTTCGGCAGGAGGCAGAAACCGGTCTAAACCAGTTTGAAACTGGAATATTCCGGTGAAAATCCACCTAAAACTTGATTTTTCTTGAATTTTTTGACCCCCGAAAGTCGAAAAAACGGCAAGGCTATAGCCTTACGTTTTTTTCAAAAATCGGGTCACAATTTTGTCTCTCCGATTCCGGTTTAAACCGGTTTGGAGGTTCGGTAGGAGGCAGAAACCGGTCTAAACCAGTTTGAAACTGGAATATTCCGGTGAAAACCCACCTAAAACCGGATTTTTCTTGAATTTTTTGACCCCCGAAAGTCGAAAAAACGGAAAGGCTATAGCCTTAGGTATTTCCGAAAATCGGGTCACAATTTTGTCTCTCCGATTCCGGTTTAAACCGGTTTGGAGGTTCGGTAGGAGGCAGAAACCGGTCTAAACCAGTTTGAAACTGGAATATTCCGGTGAAAACCCACCTAAAACCTGATTTTTCTTGAATTTTTTGACCCCCGAAAGTCGAAAAAACGGAAAGGCTAGCCTTAGGGTTTTTCCAAAAATCGGGTCACAATTTTGTCTCTCCGATTCCGGTTTAAACCGGTTTGGAGGTTCTGTAGGAGGCAGAAACCGGTCTAAACCAGTTTGAAACTGGAATATTCCGGTGAAAACCCACCTAAAACCGGATTTTTCTTGAATTTTTTGACCTCCGAAAGTCGAAAAAACGGAAAGGCGATAGCCTTAGGTTTTTTTCAAAAATCGGGTCACAATTTTGTCTCTCCGATTCCGGTTTAAACCGGTTTGGAGGTTCGGTAGGAGGCAGAAACCGGTCTAAACCAGTTTGAAACTGGAATATTCCGGTGAAAACCCACCTAAAACCGGATTTTTCTTGAATTTTTTGACCCCCGAAAGTCGAAAAAACGGAAAGGCTATAGCCTTATGGTTTTTCCAAAAATCGGGTCACAATTTTGTCTCTCCGATTCTGGTTTAAACCGGTTTGGATGTTCGGGATGAGGCAGAAACCGGTCTAAACCAGTTTGAAACTGGAATATTCCGGTGAAAACCCACCTAAAACCGGATTTTTCTTGAATTTTTTGACCCCCGAAAGTCGAAAAAACGGAAATCGGGTAAAAATTTTGTCTCTCCGATTCCGGTTTAAACCGGTTTGGAGGTTCGGTAGGAGGCAGAAACTGGTCTAAACCAGTTTGAAACTGGAATATTCCGGTGAAAACCCACCTAAAACCGGATTTTTCTTAAATTTTTTGACCCCCGAGAGTCGAACAAACGGAAAGGCTATAGCCTTAGGGTTTTTTCAAAATCGGTTCACAATTTTGTCTCTCCGATTCCGGTTTAAACCGGTTTGGAGGTTCGGTAGGAGGCAGAAACCGGTCTAAACCAGTTTGAAACTGGAATATTCCGGTGAAAACCCACCTAAAACCTGATTTTTCTTGAATTTTTTGACACAACGAAAGTCGAAAAAACGGAAAGGCTATAGCCTTAGGGTTTTTTCAAAATCGGGTCACAATTTTGTCTCTCCGATTCCGGTTTAAACCGGTTTGGAGGTTCGGTAGGAGGCAGAAACCGGTCGAAACCAGTTTGAAACTGGAATATTCCGGTGAAAACCCACCTAAAATCGGATTTTTCTTGAATTTTTTGACCCCCGAAAGTCGAAAAAACGGAAAGGCGATAGCCTTAGGGTTTTTCCAAAAATCGGGTCACAATTTTTTCTCTCCGATTCCGGTTTAAGCCGGTTTGGAGGTTCTGTAGGAGGCAGAAACCGGTCTAAACCAGTTTGAAACTGGAATATTCCGGTGAAAACCCACCTAAAACCGGATTTTTCTTGAATTTTTTGACCTCCAAATGTCGAAAAAACGGAAAGGCTATACCTTTGAGTTTTTCCAAAAATCGGGTAACAATTTTGTCTCTCCGATTCCGGTTTAAACCGGTTTGGAGGTTCGGTAGGAGGCAGAAACCGGTCTAAACCAGTTTGAAACTGGAATATTCCGGTGAAAACCCACCTAAAACCGGATTTTTCTTGAATTTTTTGACCCCCGAAAGTCGAAAAAACGGAAAGGCTAGCCTTAGGTTTTTTTCAAAAATCGGGTCACAATTTTGTCTCTCCGATTCCGGTTTAAACCGGTTTGGAGGTTCTGTAGGAGGCAGAAACCGGTCTAAACCAGTTTGAAACTGGAATATTCCGGTGAAAACCCACTTAAAACCGGATTTTTCTTGAATTTTTTGACTTCCGAATGTCGAAAAAACGGAAATCGGGTGAAAATTTTGTCTCTCCGATTCTGGTTTAAACCGGTTTGGAGGTTCGGTAGGAGGCAGAAACTGGTCTAAACCAGTTTGAAACTGGAATATTCCGGTGAAAACCCACCTAAAACCTGATTTTTCTTGAATTTTTTGACACAACGAAAGTCGAAAAAACGGAAAGGCTATAGCCTTAGGGTTTTTTCAAAATCGGGTCACAATTTTGTCTCTCCGATTCCGGTTTAAACCGGTTTGGAGGTTCGGTAGGAGGCAGAAACCGGTCTAAACCAGTTTGAAACTGGAATATTCCGGTGAAAACCCACCTAAAACCTGATTTTTCTTGAATTTTTTGACCCCCGAAAGTCGAAAAAACGGAAAGGCTATAGCCTTAGGTATTTCCAAAAATCGGGTCACAATTTTGTCTCTCCGATTCCGGTTTAAACCGGTTTGGAGGTTCGGTAGGAGGCAGAAACCGGTCTAAACCAGTTTGAAACTGGAATATTCCGGTGAAAACCCACCTAAAACCGGATTTTTCTTGAATTTTTTGACCCCCGAAAGTCGAAAAAACGGAAAGGTTAGACTTAGGGTTTTTCCAAAAATCGGGTCACAATTTTGTCTCTCCGATTCTGGTTTAAACCGGTTTGGAGGTTCGGTAGGAGGCAGAAACCGGTCTAAACCAGTTTGAAACTGGAATATTCCGGTGAAAACCCACCTAAAACCGGATTTTTCTTGAAATTTTTGACCCCCGAAAGTCGAAAAAACGGAAATCGGGTGAAAATTTTGTCTCTCCGATTCCGGTTTAAACCGGTTTGGAGGTTCGGTAGGAGGCAGAAACTGGTCTAAACCAGTTTGAAACTGGAATATTCCGGTGAAAACCCACCTAAAACCGGATTTTTCTTAAATTTTTTGACCCCCGAAAGTCGAACAAACGGAAAGGCTATAGCCTTATGGTTTTTCCAAAAATCGGGTCACAATTTTGTCTCTCCGATTCCGGTTTAAACCGGTTTGGAGGTTCGGTAGGAGGCAGAAACCGGTCTAAACCAGTTTGAAACTGGAATATTCCGGTGAAAACCCACCTAAAACCTGATTTTTCTTGAATTTTTTGACACAACGAAAGTCGAAAAAACGGAAAGGGGGGGAAAATTTTGTCTCTCCGATTCTGGTTTAAACCGGTTTGGAGGTTCGGTAGGAGGCAGAAACTGGTCTAAACCAGTTTGAAACTGGAATATTCCGGTGAAAACCCACCTAAAACCGGATTTTTCTTAAATTTTTTGACCCCCGAAAGTCGAACAAACGGAAAGGCTATAGCCTTAGGGTTTTTTCAAAATCGGTTCACAATTTTGTCTCTCCGATTCCGGTTTAAACCGGTTTGGAGGTTCGGTAGGAGGCAGAAACCGGTCTAAACCAGTTTGAAACTGGAATATTCCGGTGAAAACCCACCTAAAACCTGATTTTTCTTGAATTTTTTGACACAACGAAAGTCGAAAAAACGGAAAGGCTATAGCCTTAGGGTTTTTTCAAAATCGGGTAACAATTTTGTCTCTCCGATTCCGGTTTAAACCGGTTTGGAGGTTCGGTAGGAGGCAGAAACCGGTCTAAACCAGTTTGAAACTGGAATATTCCGGTGAAAACCCACCTAAAACCGGATTTTTCTTGAATTTTTTGACCCCCGAAAGTCGAAAAAACGGAAAGGCTAGCCTTAGGTTTTTTTCAAAAATCGGGTCACAATTTTGTCTCTCCGATTCCGGTTTAAACCGGTTTGGAGGTTCTGTAGGAGGCAGAAACCGGTCTAAACCAGTTTGAAACTGGAATATTCCGGTGAAAACCCACTTAAAACCGGATTTTTCTTGAATTTTTTGACTTCCGAATGTCGAAAAAACGGAAATCGGGTGAAAATTTTGTCTCTCCGATTCTGGTTTAAACCGGTTTGGAGGTTCGGTAGGAGGCAGAAACTGGTCTAAACCAGTTTGAAACTGGAATATTCCGGTGAAAACCCACCTAAAACCTGATTTTTCTTGAATTTTTTGACACAACGAAAGTCGAAAAAACGGAAAGGCTATAGCCTTAGGGTTTTTTCAAAATCGGGTCACAATTTTGTCTCTCCGATTCCGGTTTAAACCGGTTTGGAGGTTCGGTAGGAGGCAGAAACCGGTCTAAACCAGTTTGAAACTGGAATATTCCGGTGAAAACCCACCTAAAACCTGATTTTTCTTCAATTTTTTGATCCCCGAAAGTCGAAAAAACGGAAAGGCTATAGCCTTAGGTATTTCCAAAAATCGGGTCACAATTTTGTCTCTCCGATTCCGGTTTAAACCGGTTTGGAGGTTCGGTAGGAGGCAGAAACCGGTCTAAACCAGTTTGAAACTGGAATATTCCGGTGAAAACCCACCTAAAACCGGATTTTTCTTGAATTTTTTGACCCCCGAAAGTCGAAAAAACGGAAAGGTTAGACTTAGGGTTTTTCCAAAAATCGGGTCACAATTTTGTCTCTCCGATTCTGGTTTAAACCGGTTTGGAGGTTCGGTAGGAGGCAGAAACCGGTCTAAACCAGTTTGAAACTGGAATATTCCGGTGAAAACCCACCTAAAACCGGATTTTTCTTGAAATTTTTGACCCCCGAAAGTCGAAAAAACGGAAATCGGGTGAAAATTTTGTCTCTCCGATTCCGGTTTAAACCGGTTTGGAGGTTCGGTAGGAGGCAGAAACTGGTCTAAACCAGTTTGAAACTGGAATATTCCGGTGAAAACCCACCTAAAACCGGATTTTTCTTAAATTTTTTGACCCCCGAAAGTCGAACAAACGGAAAGGCTATAGCCTTATGGTTTTTCCAAAAATCGGGTCACAATTTTGTCTCTCCGATTCCGGTTTAAACCGGTTTGGAGGTTCGGTAGGAGGCAGAAACCGGTCTAAACCAGTTTGAAACTGGAATATTCCGGTGAAAACCCACCTAAAACCTGATTTTTCTTGAATTTTTTGACACAACGAAAGTCGAAAAAACGGAAAGGCTATAGCCTTTGGGTTTTTTCAAAATCGGGTCACAATTTTGTCTCTCCGATTCCGGTTTAAACCGGTTTGGAGGTTCGGTAGGAGGCAGAAACCGGTCTAAACCAGTTTGAAACTGGAATATTCCGGTGAAAACCCACCTAAAACCGGATTTTTCTTGAATTTTTTGACCCCCGAAAGTCGAAAAAACGGAAATCGGGTGAAAATTTTGTCTCTCCGATTCTGGTTTAAACCGGTTTGGAGGTTCGGTAGGAGGCAGAAACTGGTCTAAACCACTTTGAAACTGGAATATTCCGGTGAAAACCCACCTAAAACCGGATTTTTCTTAAATTTTTTGACCCCCGAAAGTCGAACAAACGGAAAGGCTATAGCCTTAGGGTTTTTTCAAAATCGGTTCACAATTTTGTCTCTCCGATTCCGGTTTAAACCGGTTTGGAGGTTCGGTAGGAGGCAGAAACCGGTCTAAACCAGTTTGAAACTGGAATATTCCGGTGAAAACCCACCTAAAACCTGATTTTTCTTGAATTTTTTGACACAACGAAAGTCGAAAAAACGGAAAAGCTATAGCCTTAGGGTTTTTTCAAAATCGGGTCACAATTTTGTCTCTCCGATTCCGGTTTAAACCGGTTTGGAGGTTCGGTAGGAGGCAGAAACCGGTCTAAACCAGTTTGAAACTGGAATATTCCGGTGAAAACCCACCTAAAACCTGATTTTTCTTGAATTTTTTGACCCCCGAAAGTCGAAAAAACGGAAAGGCTATAGCCTTAGGTATTTCCAAAAATCGGGTCACAATTTTGTCTCTCCGATTCCGGTTTAAACCGGTTTGGAGGTTCGGTAGGAGGCAGAAACCGGTCTAAACCAGTTTGAAACTGGAATATTCCGGTGAAAACCCACCTAAAACCGGATTTTTCTTGAATTTTTTGACCCCCGAAAGTCGAAAAAACGGAAATCGGGTGAAAATTTTGTCTCTCCGATTCCGGTTTAAACCGGTTTGGAGGTTCGGTAGGAGGCAGAAACCGGTCTAAACCAGTTTGAAACTGGAATATTCCGGTGAAAACCCACCTAAAACCGGATTTTTCTTGAATTTTTTGACACAACGAAAGTCGAAAAAACGGAAAGGCTATAGCCTTAGGGTTTTTTCAAAATCGGGTCACAATTTTGTCTCTCCGATTCCGGTTTAAACCGGTTTGGAGGTTCGGTAGGAGGCAGAAACCGGTCTAAACCAGTTTGAAACTGGAATATTCCGGTGAAAACCCACCTAAAACCTGATTTTTCTTGAATTTTTTGACCCCCGAAAGTCGAAAAAACGGAAAGGCTATAGCCTTAGGTATTTCCAAAAATCGGGTCACAATTTTGTCTCTCCGATTCCGGTTTAAACCGGTTTGAAACTGGAATATTCCGGTGAAAACCCACCTAAAACCTGATTTTTCTTGAATTTTTTGACCCCCGAAAGTCGAAAAAACGGAAATCGGGTGAAAATTTTGTCTCTCCGATTCCGGTTTAAACCGGTTTGGAGGTTCGGTAGGAGGCAGAAACTGGTCTAAACCAGTTTGAAACTGGAATATTCCGGTGAAAACCCACCTTAAACCGGATTTTTCTTAAATTTTTTGACCCCCGAAAGTCGAACAAACGGAATGGCTATAGCCTTAGGGTTTTTTCAAAATCGGTTCACAATTTTGTCTCTCCGATTCCGGTTTAAACCGGTTTGGAGGTTCGGTAGGAGGCAGAAACCGGTCTAAACCAGTTTGAAACTGGAATATTCCGGTGAAAACCCACCTAAAACCTGATTTTTCTTGAATTTTTTGACACAACGAAAGTCGAAAAAACGGAAAGGCTATAGCCTTAGGGTTTTTTCAAAATCGGGTCACAATTTTGTCTCTCCGATTCCGGTTTAAACCGGTTTGGAGGTTCGGTAGGAGGCAGAAACCGGTCTAAACCAGTTTGAAACTGGAATATTCCGGTGAAAACCCACCTAAAACCTGATTTTTCTTGAATTTTTTGACCCCCGAAAGTCGAAAAAACGGAAAGGCTATAGCCTTAGGTATTTCCAAAAATCGGGTCACAATTTTGTCTCTCCGATTCCGGTTTAAACCGGTTTGGAGGTTCGGTAGGAGGCAGAAACCGGTCTAAACCAGTTTGAAACTGGAATATTTCGGTGAAAACCCACCTAAAACCGGATTTTTCTTACATTTTTTGACCCCCGAAAGTCGAAAAAACGGAAAGGCTACAGCCTTAGGTATTTCCGAAAATCGGGTCACATTTTTGTCTCTCCGATTCCAGTTTAAACCGGTTTGGAGGTTCGGCAGGAGGCAGAAACCGGTCTAAACCAGTTTGAAACTGGAATATTCCGGTGAAAACCCACCTAAAACCTGATTTTTCTTGAATTTTTTGACCCCCGAGAGTCGAAAAAACGGAAAGGCTATAGCCTTAGGCTTTTCCAAAAATCGGGTCACAATTTTGTCTCTCCGATTCCGGTTTAAGCCGGTTTGGAGGTTCGGTAGGAGGCAGAAACCGGTCTAAACCAGTTTGAAACTGGAATATTTCGGTGAAAACCCACCTTAAACCGGATTTTTCTTGAATTTTTTGACCCCCGAGAGTCGAAAAAACGGAAAGGCTATAGCCTTAGGGTTTTTTCAAAAATCGGGTCACAATTTTGTCTCTCCGATTCCGGTTTAAACCGGTTTGGAGGTTCGGTAGGAGGCAGAAACCGGTCTAAACCAGTTTGAAACTGGAATATTCCGGTGAAAACCCACCTAAAACCTGATTTTTCTTGAATTTTTTGACACAACGAAAGTCGAAAAAACGGAAAGGCTATAGCCTTAGGGTTTTTTCAAAATCGGGTCACAATTTTGTCTCTCCGATTCCGGTTTAAACCGGTTTGGAGGTTCGGTAGGAGGCAGAAACCGGTCTAAACCAGTTTGAAACTGGAATATTCCGGTGAAAACCCACCTAAAACCGGATTTTTCTTGAATTTTTTGACCCCCGAAAGTCGAAAAAACGGAAATCGGGTGAAAATTTTGTCTCTCCGATTCTGGTTTAAACCGGTTTGGAGGTTCGGTAGGAGGCAGAAACTGGTCTAAACCAGTTTGAAACTGGAATATTCCGGTGAAAACCCACCTAAAACCGGATTTTTCTTAAATTTTTTGACCCCCGAAAGTCGAACAAACGGAAAGGCTATAGCCTTAGGGTTTTTTCAAAATCGGTTCACAATTTTGTCTCTCCGATTCCGGTTTAAACCGGTTTGGAGGTTCGGTAGGAGGCAGAAACCGGTCTAAACCAGTTTGAAACTGGAATATTCCGGTGAAAACCCACCTAAAACCTGATTTTTCTTGAATTTTTTGACACAACGAAAGTCGAAAAAACGGAAAGGCTATAGCCTTAGGGTTTTTTCAAAATCGGGTCACAATTTTGTCTCTCCGATTCCGGTTTAAACCGGTTTGGAGGTTCGGTAGGAGGCAGAAACCGGTCTAAACCAGTTTGAAACTGGAATATTCCGGTGAAAACCCACCTAAAACCGGATTTTTCTTGAATTTTTTGACCCCCGAAAGTCGAAAAAACGGAAAGGCTATAGCCTTAGGTATTTCCAAAAATCGGGTCACAATTTTGTCTCTCCGATTCCGGTTTAAACCGGTTTGGAGGTTCGGTAGGAGGCAGAAACCGGTCTAAACCAGTTTGAAACTGGAATATTCCGGTGAAAACCCACCTAAAACCGGATTTTTCTTGAATTTTTTGACCCCCGAAAGTCGAAAAAACGGAAAGGCTAGACTTAGGGTTTTTCCAAAAATCGGGTCACAATTTTGTCTCTCCGATTCTGGTTTAAACCGGTTTGGAGGTTCGGTAGGAGGCAGAAACCGGTCTAAACCAGTTTGAAACTGGAATATTCCGGTGAAAACCCACCTAAAACCGGATTTTTCTTGAATTTTTTGACCCCCGAAAGTCGAAAAAACGGAAATCGGGTGAAAATTTTGTCTCTCCGATTCCGGTTTAAACCGGTTTGGAGGTTCGGTAGGAGGCAGAAACCGGTCTAAACCAGTTTGAAACTGGAATATTCCGGTGAAAACCCACCTAAAACCTGATTTTTCTTGAATTTTTTGACACAACGAAAGTCGAAAAAACGGAAAGGCTATAGCCTTAGGGTTTTTTCAAAATCGGGTCACAATTTTGTCTCTCCGATTCCGGTTTAAACCGGTTTGGAGGTTCGGTAGGAGGCAGAAACCGGTCTAAACCAGTTTGAAACTGGAATATTCCGGTGAAAACCCACCTAAAACCTGATTTTTCTTGAATTTTTTGACACAACGAAAGTCGAAAAAACGGAAAGGCTATAGCCTTAGGTATTTCCAAAAATCGGGTCACAATTTTGTCTCTCCGATTCCGGTTTAAACCGGTTTGAAACTGGAATATTCCGGTGAAAACCCACCTAAAACCTGATTTTTCTTGAATTTTTTGACCCCCGAAAGTCGAAAAAACGGAAATCGGGTGAAAATTTTGTCTCTCCGATTCCGGTTTAAACCGGTTTGGAGGTTCGGTAGGAGGCAGAAACTGGTCTAAACCAGTTTGAAACTGGAATATTCCGGTGAAAACCCACCTTAAACCGGATTTTTCTTGAATTTTTTGACACAACGAAAGTCGAAAAAACGGAAAGGCTATAGCCTTAGGGTTTTTTCAAAATCGGGTCACAATTTTGTCTCTCCGATTCCGGTTTAAACCGGTTTGGAGGTTCGGTAGGAGGCAGAAACCGGTCTAAACCAGTTTGAAACTGGAATATTCCGGTGAAAACCCACCTAAAACCTGATTTTTCTTGAATTTTTTGACCCCCGAAAGTCGAAAAAACGGAAAGGCTATAGCCTTAGGTATTTCCAAAAATCGGGTCACAATTTTGTCTCTCCGATTCCGGTTTAAACCGGTTTGGAGGTTCGGTAGGAGGCAGAAACCGGTCTAAACCAGTTTGAAACTGGAATATTTCGGTGAAAACCCACCTAAAACCGGATTTTTCTTACATTTTTTGACCCCCGAAAGTCGAAAAAACGGAAAGGCTACAGCCTTAGGTATTTCCGAAAATCGGGTCACATTTTTGTCTCTCCGATTCCAGTTTAAACCGGTTTGGAGGTTCGGCAGGAGGCAGAAACCGGTCTAAACCAGTTTGAAACTGGAATATTCCGGTGAAAACCCACCTAAAACCTGATTTTTCTTGAATTTTTTGACCCCCGAAAGTCGAAAAAACGGAAAGGCTATAGCCTTAGGCTTTTCCAAAAATCGGGTCACAATTTTGTCTCTCCGATTCCGGTTTAAGCCGGTTTGGAGGTTCGGTAGGAGGCAGAAACCGGTCTAAACCAGTTTGAAACTGGAATATTTCGGTGAAAACCCACCTTAAACCGGATTTTTCTTGAATTTTTTGACCCCCGAGAGTCGAAAAAACGGAAAGGCGATAGCCTTAGGTTTTTTTCAAAAATCGGGTCACAATTTTGTCTCTCCGATTCCGGTTTAAACCGGTTTGGAGGTTCGGTAGGAGGCAGAAACCGGTCTAAACCAGTTTGAAACTGGAATATTCCGGTGAAAACCCACCTAAAACCTGATTTTTCTTGAATTTTTTGACCCCCGAAAGTCGAAAAAACGGAAATCGGTTCACAATTTTGTCTCTCCGATTCCGGTTTAAACCGGTTTGGAGGTTCGGTAGGAGGCAGAAACCGGTCTAAACCAGTTTGAAACTGGAATATTCCGGTGAAAACCCACCTAAAACCTGATTTTTCTTGAATTTTTTGACACAACGAAAGTCGAAAAAACGGAAAGGCTATAGCCTTAGGGTTTTTTCAAAATCGGGTCACAATTTTGTCTCTCCGATTCCGGTTTAAACCGGTTTGGAGGTTCGGTAGGAGGCAGAAACCGGTCTAAACCAGTTTGAAACTGGAATATTCCGGTGAAAACCCACCTAAAACCGGATTTTTCTTGAATTTTTTGACCCCCGAAAGTCGAAAAAACGGAATGGCTATAGCCTTATGGTTTTTCCAAAAATCGGGTCACAATTTTGTCTCTCCGATTCCGGTTTAAACCGGTTTGGAGGTTCGGTAGGAGGCAGAAACCGGTCTAAACCAGTTTGAAACTGGAATATTTCGGTGAAAACCCACCTAAAACCGGATTTTTCTTACAATTTTTGACCCCCGAAAGTCGAAAAAACGGAAAGGCTATAGCCTTAGGGTTTTTTCAAAAATCGGGTCACAATTTTGTCTCTCCGATTCCGGTTTAAACCGGTTTGGAGGTTCGGTAGGAGGCAGAAACCGGTCTAAACCAGTTTGAAACTGGAATATTCCGGTGAAAACCCACCTAAAACCGGATTTTTCTTAAATTTTTTGACCCCCGAAAGTCGAAATAACGGAAAGGCTATAGCCTTAGGGTTTTTTCAAAATCGGGTCACAATTTTGTCTCTCCGATTCCGGTTTAAACCGGTTTGGAGGTTCGGCAGGAGGCAGAAACCGGTCTAAACCAGTTTGAAACTGGAATATTCCGGTGAAAACCCACCTAAAACCTGATTTTTCTTGAATTTTTTGACCCCCGAGAGTCGAAAAAACGGAAAGGCTATAGCCTTAGGGTTTTTTCAAAATCGGTTCACAATTTTGTCTCTCCGATTCCGGTTTAAACCGGTTTGGAGGTTCGGTAGGAGGCAGAAACCGGTCTAAACCAGTTTGAAACTGGAATATTCCGGTGAAAACCCACCTAAAACCTGATTTTTCTTGAATTTTTTGACACAACGAAAGTCGAAAAAACGGAAAGGCTATAGCCTTAGGGTTTTTTCAAAATCGGGTCACAATTTTGTCTCTCCGATTCCGGTTTAAACCGGTTTGGAGGTTCGGTAGGAGGCAGAAACCGGTCTAAACCAGTTTGAAACTGGAATATTCCGGTGAAAACCCACCTAAAACCGGATTTTTCTTGAATTTTTTGACCCCCGAAAGTCGAAAAAACGGAAAGGCTAGACTTAGGGTTTTTCCAAAAATCGGGTCACAATTTTGTCTCTCCGATTCCGGTTTAAACCGGTTTGGAGGTTCGGTAGGAGGCAGAAACCGGTCTAAACCAGTTTGAAACTGGAATATTCCGGTGAAAACCCACCTAAAACCGGATTTTTCTTGAATTTTTTGACCCCCGAAAGTCGAAAAAACGGAAATCGGGTGAAAATTTTGTCTCTCCGATTCCGGTTTAAACCGGTTTGGAGGTTCGGTAGGAGGCAGAAACTGGTCTAAACCAGTTTGAAACTGGAATATTCCGGTGAAAACCCACCTTAAACCGGATTTTTCTTAAATTTTTTGACCCCCGAAAGTCGAACAAACGGAATGGCTATAGCCTTAGGGTTTTTTCAAAATCGGTTCACAATTTTGTCTCTCCGATTCCGGTTTAAACCGGTTTGGAGGTTCGGTAGGAGGCAGAAACCGGTCTAAACCAGTTTGAAACTGGAATATTCCGGTGAAAACCCACCTAAAACCTGATTTTTCTTGAATTTTTTGACACAACGAAAGTCGAAAAAACGGAAAGGCTATAGCCTTAGGGTTTTTTCAAAATCGGGTCACAATTTTGTCTCTCCGATTCCGGTTTAAACCGGTTTGGAGGTTCGGTAGGAGGCAGAAACCGGTCTAAACCAGTTTGAAACTGGAATATTCCGGTGAAAACCCACCTAAAACCGGATTTTTCTTGAATTTTTTGACCCCCGAAAGTCGAAAAAACGGAAAGGCTATAGCCTTATGGTTTTTCCAAAAATCGGGTCACAATTTTGTCTCTCCGATTCCGGTTTAAACCGGTTTGGAGGTTCGGTAGGAGGCAGAAACCGGTCTAAACCAGTTTGAAACTGGAATATTTCGGTGAAAACCCACCTAAAACCGGATTTTTCTTACAATTTTTGACCCCCGAAAGTCGAAAAAACGGAAAGGCTATAGCCTTAGGGTTTTTTCAAAAATCGGGTCACAATTTTGTCTCTCCGATTCCGGTTTAAACCGGTTTGGAGGTTCGGTAGGAGGCAGAAACCGGTCTAAACCAGTTTGAAACTGGAATATTCCGGTGAAAACCCACCTAAAACCGGATTTTTCTTAAATTTTTTGACCCCCGAAAGTCGAAATAACGGAAAGGCTATAGCCTTAGGGTTTTTTCAAAATCGGTTCACAATTTTGTCTCTCCGATTCCGGTTTAAACCGGTTTGGAGGTTCGGTAGGAGGCAGAAACCGGTCTAAACCAGTTTGAAACTGGAATATTCCGGTGAAAACCCACCTAAAACCTGATTTTTCTTGAATTTTTTGACACAACGAAAGTCGAAAAAACGGAAAGGCTATAGCCTTAGGGTTTTTTCAAAATCGGGTCACAATTTTGTCTCTCCGATTCCGGTTTAAACCGGTTTGGAGGTTCGGTAGGAGGCAGAAACCGGTCTAAACCAGTTTGAAACTGGAATATTCCGGTGAAAACCCACCTAAAACCGGATTTTTCTTGAATTTTTTGACCCCCGAAAGTCGAAAAAACGGAAAGGCTATAGCCTTAGGTATTTCCAAAAATCGGGTCACAATTTTGTCTCTCCGATTCCGGTTTAAACCGGTTTGAAACTGGAATATTCCGGTGAAAACCCACCTAAAACCTGATTTTTCTTGAATTTTTTGACCCCCGAAAGTCGAAAAAACGGAAATCGGGTGAAAATTTTGTCTCTCCGATTCCGGTTTAAACCGGTTTGGAGGTTCGGTAGGAGGCAGAAACTGGTCTAAACCAGTTTGAAACTGGAATATTCCGGTGAAAACCCACCTTAAACCGGATTTTTCTTAAATTTTTTGACCCCCGAAAGTCGAACAAACGGAATGGCTATAGCCTTAGGGTTTTTTCAAAATCGGTTCACAATTTTGCCTCTCCGATTCCGGTTTAAACCGGTTTGGAGGTTCGGTAGGAGGCAGAAACCGGTCTAAACCAGTTTGAAACTGGAATATTCCGGTGAAAACCCACCTAAAACCTGATTTTTCTTGAATTTTTTGACACAACGAAAGTCGAAAAAACGGAAAGGCTATAGCCTTAGGGTTTTTTCAAAATCGGGTCACAATTTTGTCTCTCCGATTCCGGTTTAAACCGGTTTGGAGGTTCGGTAGGAGGCAGAAACCGGTCTAAACCAGTTTGAAACTGGAATATTCCGGTGAAAACCCACCTAAAACCGGATTTTTCTTAAATTTTTTGACCCCCGAAAGTCGAAAAAACGGAAAGGCTATAGCCTTAGGTATTTCCAAAAATCGGGTCACAATTTTGTCTCTCCGATTCCGGTTTAAACCGGTTTGAAACTGGAATATTCCGGTGAAAACCCACCTAAAACCTGATTTTTCTTGAATTTTTTGACCCCCGAAAGTCGAAAAAACGGAAATCGGGTGAAAATTTTGTCTCTCCGATTCCGGTTTAAACCGGTTTGGAGGTTCGGTAGGAGGCAGAAACTGGTCTAAACCAGTTTGAAACTGGAATATTCCGGTGAAAACCCACCTTAAACCGGATTTTTCTTAAATTTTTTGACCCCCGAAAGTCGAACAAACGGAATGGCTATAGCCTTAGGGTTTTTTCAAAATCGGTTCACAATTTTGTCTCTCCGATTCCGGTTTAAACCGGTTTGGAGGTTCGGTAGGAGGCAGAAACCGGTCTAAACCAGTTTGAAACTGGAATATTCCGGTGAAAACCCACCTAAAACCTGATTTTTCTTGAATTTTTTGACACAACGAAAGTCGAAAAAACGGAAAGGCTATAGCCTTAGGGTTTTTTCAAAATCGGGTCACAATTTTGTCTCTCCGATTCCGGTTTAAACCGGTTTGGAGGTTCGGTAGGAGGCAGAAACCGGTCTAAACCAGTTTGAAACTGGAATATTCCGGTGAAAACCCACCTAAAACCTGATTTTTCTTGAATTTTTTGACCCCCGAAAGTCGAAAAAACGGAAAGGCTATAGCCTTAGGTATTTCCAAAAATCGGGTCACAATTTTGTCTCTCCGATTCCGGTTTAAACCGGTTTGGAGGTTCGGTAGGAGGCAGAAACCGGTCTAAACCAGTTTGAAACTGGAATATTTCGGTGAAAACCCACCTAAAACCGGATTTTTCTTACATTTTTTGACACCCGAAAGTCGAAAAAACGGAAAGGCTACAGCCTTAGGTATTTCCGAAAATCGGGTCACATTTTTGTCTCTCCGATTCCAGTTTAAACCGGTTTGGAGGTTCGGCAGGAGGCAGAAACCGGTCTAAACCAGTTTGAAACTGGAATATTCCGGTGAAAACCCACCTAAAACCGGATTTTTCTTGAATTTTTTGACCCCCGAAAGTCGAAAAAACGGAAAGGCTATAGCCTTAGGCTTTTCCAAAAATCGGGTCACAATTTTGTCTCTCCGATTCCGGTTTAAGCCGGTTTGGAGGTTCGGTAGGAGGCAGAAACCGGTCTAAACCAGTTTGAAACTGGAATATTTCGGTGAAAACCCACCTTAAACCGGATTTTTCTTGAATTTTTTGACCCCCGAGAGTCGAAAAAACGGAAAGGCTATAGCCTTAGGTTTTTTTCAAAAATCGGGTCACAATTTTGTCTCTCCGATTCCGGTTTAAACCGGTTTGGAGGTTCGGTAGGAGGCAGAAACCGGTCGAAACCAGTTTGAAACTGGAATATTCCGGTGAAAACCCACCTAAAACCGGATTTTTCTTGAATTTTTTGACCCCCGAAAGTCGAAAAAACGGAAAGGCTATAGCCTTAGGTATTTCCAAAAATCGGGTCACAATTTTGTCTCTCCGATTCCGGTTTAAACCGGTTTGAAACTGGAATATTCCGGTGAAAACCCACCTAAAACCTGATTTTTCTTGAATTTTTTGACCCCCGAAAGTCGAAAAAACGGAAATCGGGTGAAAATTTTGTCTCTCCGATTCCGGTTTAAACCGGTTTGGAGGTTCGGTAGGAGGCAGAAACTGGTCTAAACCAGTTTGAAACTGGAATATTCCGGTGAAAACCCACCTTAAACCGGATTTTTCTTAAATTTTTTGACCCCCGAAAGTCGAACAAACGGAATGGCTATAGCCTTAGGGTTTTTTCAAAATCGGTTCACAATTTTGTCTCTCCGATTCCGGTTTAAACCGGTTTGGAGGTTCGGTAGGAGGCAGAAACCGGTCTAAACCAGTTTGAAACTGGAATATTCCGGTGAAAACCCACCTAAAACCTGATTTTTCTTGAATTTTTTGACACAACGAAAGTCGAAAAAACGGAAAGGCTATAGCCTTAGGGTTTTTTCAAAATCGGGTCACAATTTTGTCTCTCCGATTCCGGTTTAAACCGGTTTGGAGGTTCGGTAGGAGGCAGAAACCGGTCTAAACCAGTTTGAAACTGGAATATTCCGGTGAAAACCCACCTAAAACCTGATTTTTCTTGAATTTTTTGACCCCCGAAAGTCGAAAAAACGGAAAGGCTATAGCCTTAGGTATTTCCAAAAATCGGGTCACAATTTTGTCTCTCCGATTCCGGTTTAAACCGGTTTGGAGGTTCGGTAGGAGGCAGAAACCGGTCTAAACCAGTTTGAAACTGGAATATTTCGGTGAAAACCCACCTAAAACCGGATTTTTCTTACATTTTTTGACACCCGAAAGTCGAAAAAACGGAAAGGCTACAGCCTTAGGTATTTCCGAAAATCGGGTCACATTTTTGTCTCTCCGATTCCAGTTTAAACCGGTTTGGAGGTTCGGCAGGAGGCAGAAACCGGTCTAAACCAGTTTGAAACTGGAATATTCCGGTGAAAACCCACCTAAAACCGGATTTTTCTTGAATTTTTTGACCCCCGAAAGTCGAAAAATCGGAAAGGCTATAGCCTTAGGCTTTTCCAAAAATCGGGTCACAATTTTGTCTCTCCGATTCCGGTTTAAGCCGGTTTGGAGGTTCGGTAGGAGGCAGAAACCGGTCTAAACCAGTTTGAAACTGGAATATTTCGGTGAAAACCCACCTTAAACCGGATTTTTCTTGAATTTTTTGACCCCCGAGAGTCGAAAAAACGGAAAGGCTATAGCCTTAGGTTTTTTTCAAAAATCGGGTCACAATTTTGTCTCTCCGATTCCGGTTTAAACCGGTTTGGAGGTTCGGTAGGAGGCAGAAACCGGTCGAAACCAGTTTGAAACTGGAATATTCCGGTGAAAACCCACCTAAAACCGGATTTTTCTTGAATTTTTTGACCCCCGAGAGTCGAAAAAACTGAAAGGCGATAGCCTTAGGTTTTTTTCAAAAATCGGGTCACAATTTTGTCTCTCCGATTCCGGTTTAAACCGGTTTGGAGGTTCGGTAGGAGGCAGAAACCGGTCTAAACCAGTTTGAAACTGGAATATTCCGGTGAAAACCCACCTAAAACCTGATTTTTCTTGAATTTTTTGACCCCCGAAAGTCGAAAAAACGGAAATCGGTTCACAATTTTGTCTCTCCGATTCCGGTTTAAACCGGTTTGGAGGTTCGGTAGGAGGCAGAAACCGGTCTAAACCAGTTTGAAACTGGAATATTCCGGTGAAAACCCACCTAAAACCTGATTTTTCTTGAATTTTTTGACACAACGAAAGTCGAAAAAACGGAAAGGCTATAGCCTTAGGGTTTTTTCAAAATCGGGTCACAATTTTGTCTCTCCGATTCCTGTTTAAACCGGTTTGGAGGTTCGGTAGGAGGCAGAAACCGGTCTAAACCAGTTTGAAACTGGAATATTTCGGTGAAAACCCACCTAAAACCGGATTTTTCTTAAATTTTTTGACCCCCGAAAGTCGAAATAACGGAAAGGCTATAGCCTTAGGGTTTTTTCAAAATCGGGTCACAATTTTGTCTCTCCGATTCCGGTTTAAACCGGTTTGGAGGTTCGGTAGGAGGCAGAAACCGGTCTAAACCAGTTTGAAACTGGAATATTCCGGTGAAAACCCACCTAAAACCTGATTTTTCTTGAATTTTTTGACACAACGAAAGTCGAAAAAACGGAAAGGCTATAGCCTTAGGGTTTTTTCAAAATCGGGTCACAATTTTGTCTCTCCGATTCCGGTTTAAACCGGTTTGGAGGTTCGGTAGGAGGCAGAAACCGGTCTAAACCAGTTTGAAACTGGAATATTCCGGTGAAAACCCACCTAAAACCGGATTTTTCTTGAATTTTTTGACCCCCGAAAGTCGAAAAAACGGAAAGGCTATAGCCTTAGGTATTTCCAAAAATCGGGTCACAATTTTGTCTCTCCGATTCCGGTTTAAACCGGTTTGAAACTGGAATATTCCGGTGAAAACCCACCTAAAACCTGATTTTTCTTGAATTTTTTGACCCCCGAAAGTCGAAAAAACGGAAATCGGGTGAAAATTTTGTCTCTCCGATTCCGGTTTAAACCGGTTTGGAGGTTCGGTAGGAGGCAGAAACTGGTCTAAACCAGTTTGAAACTGGAATATTCCGGTGAAAACCCACCTTAAACCGGATTTTTCTTAAATTTTTTGACCCCCGAAAGTCGAACAAACGGAATGGCTATAGCCTTAGGGTTTTTTCAAAATCGGTTCACAATTTTGCCTCTCCGATTCCGGTTTAAACCGGTTTGGAGGTTCGGTAGGAGGCAGAAACCGGTCTAAACCAGTTTGAAACTGGAATATTCCGGTGAAAACCCACCTAAAACCTGATTTTTCTTGAATTTTTTGACACAACGAAAGTCGAAAAAACGGAAAGGCTATAGCCTTAGGGTTTTTTCAAAATCGGGTCACAATTTTGTCTCTCCGATTCCGGTTTAAACCGGTTTGGAGGTTCGGTAGGAGGCAGAAACCGGTCTAAACCAGTTTGAAACTGGAATATTCCGGTGAAAACCCACCTAAAACCGGATTTTTCTTAAATTTTTTGACCCCCGAAAGTCGAAAAAACGGAAAGGCTATAGCCTTAGGTATTTCCAAAAATCGGGTCACAATTTTGTCTCTCCGATTCCGGTTTAAACCGGTTTGAAACTGGAATATTCCGGTGAAAACCCACCTAAAACCTGATTTTTCTTGAATTTTTTGACCCCCGAAAGTCGAAAAAACGGAAATCGGGTGAAAATTTTGTCTCTCCGATTCCGGTTTAAACCGGTTTGGAGGTTCGGTAGGAGGCAGAAACTGGTCTAAACCAGTTTGAAACTGGAATATTCCGGTGAAAACCCACCTTAAACCGGATTTTTCTTAAATTTTTTGACCCCCGAAAGTCGAACAAACGGAATGGCTATAGCCTTAGGGTTTTTTCAAAATCGGTTCACAATTTTGTCTCTCCGATTCCGGTTTAAACCGGTTTGGAGGTTCGGTAGGAGGCAGAAACCGGTCTAAACCAGTTTGAAACTGGAATATTCCGGTGAAAACCCACCTAAAACCTGATTTTTCTTGAATTTTTTGACACAACGAAAGTCGAAAAAACGGAAAGGCTATAGCCTTAGGGTTTTTTCAAAATCGGGTCACAATTTTGTCTCTCCGATTCCGGTTTAAACCGGTTTGGAGGTTCGGTAGGAGGCAGAAACCGGTCTAAACCAGTTTGAAACTGGAATATTCCGGTGAAAACCCACCTAAAACCTGATTTTTCTTGAATTTTTTGACCCCCGAAAGTCGAAAAAACGGAAAGGCTATAGCCTTAGGTATTTCCAAAAATCGGGTCACAATTTTGTCTCTCCGATTCCGGTTTAAACCGGTTTGGAGGTTCGGTAGGAGGCAGAAACCGGTCTAAACCAGTTTGAAACTGGAATATTTCGGTGAAAACCCACCTAAAACCGGATTTTTCTTACATTTTTTGACACCCGAAAGTCGAAAAAACGGAAAGGCTACAGCCTTAGGTATTTCCGAAAATCGGGTCACATTTTTGTCTCTCCGATTCCAGTTTAAACCGGTTTGGAGGTTCGGCAGGAGGCAGAAACCGGTCTAAACCAGTTTGAAACTGGAATATTCCGGTGAAAACCCACCTAAAACCGGATTTTTCTTGAATTTTTTGACCCCCGAAAGTCGAAAAAACGGAAAGGCTATAGCCTTAGGCTTTTCCAAAAATCGGGTCACAATTTTGTCTCTCCGATTCCGGTTTAAGCCGGTTTGGAGGTTCGGTAGGAGGCAGAAACCGGTCTAAACCAGTTTGAAACTGGAATATTTCGGTGAAAACCCACCTTAAACCGGATTTTTCTTGAATTTTTTGACCCCCGAGAGTCGAAAAAACGGAAAGGCTATAGCCTTAGGTTTTTTTCAAAAATCGGGTCACAATTTTGTCTCTCCGATTCCGGTTTAAACCGGTTTGGAGGTTCGGTAGGAGGCAGAAACCGGTCGAAACCAGTTTGAAACTGGAATATTCCGGTGAAAACCCACCTAAAACCGGATTTTTCTTGAATTTTTTGACCCCCGAAAGTCGAAAAAACGGAAAGGCTATAGCCTTAGGTATTTCCAAAAATCGGGTCACAATTTTGTCTCTCCGATTCCGGTTTAAACCGGTTTGAAACTGGAATATTCCGGTGAAAACCCACCTAAAACCTGATTTTTCTTGAATTTTTTGACCCCCGAAAGTCGAAAAAACGGAAATCGGGTGAAAATTTTGTCTCTCCGATTCCGGTTTAAACCGGTTTGGAGGTTCGGTAGGAGGCAGAAACTGGTCTAAACCAGTTTGAAACTGGAATATTCCGGTGAAAACCCACCTTAAACCGGATTTTTCTTAAATTTTTTGACCCCCGAAAGTCGAACAAACGGAATGGCTATAGCCTTAGGGTTTTTTCAAAATCGGTTCACAATTTTGTCTCTCCGATTCCGGTTTAAACCGGTTTGGAGGTTCGGTAGGAGGCAGAAACCGGTCTAAACCAGTTTGAAACTGGAATATTCCGGTGAAAACCCACCTAAAACCTGATTTTTCTTGAATTTTTTGACACAACGAAAGTCGAAAAAACGGAAAGGCTATAGCCTTAGGGTTTTTTCAAAATCGGGTCACAATTTTGTCTCTCCGATTCCGGTTTAAACCGGTTTGGAGGTTCGGTAGGAGGCAGAAACCGGTCTAAACCAGTTTGAAACTGGAATATTCCGGTGAAAACCCACCTAAAACCTGATTTTTCTTGAATTTTTTGACCCCCGAAAGTCGAAAAAACGGAAAGGCTATAGCCTTAGGTATTTCCAAAAATCGGGTCACAATTTTGTCTCTCCGATTCCGGTTTAAACCGGTTTGGAGGTTCGGTAGGAGGCAGAAACCGGTCTAAACCAGTTTGAAACTGGAATATTTCGGTGAAAACCCACCTAAAACCGGATTTTTCTTACATTTTTTGACACCCGAAAGTCGAAAAAACGGAAAGGCTACAGCCTTAGGTATTTCCGAAAATCGGGTCACATTTTTGTCTCTCCGATTCCAGTTTAAACCGGTTTGGAGGTTCGGCAGGAGGCAGAAACCGGTCTAAACCAGTTTGAAACTGGAATATTCCGGTGAAAACCCACCTAAAACCGGATTTTTCTTGAATTTTTTGACCCCCGAAAGTCGAAAAATCGGAAAGGCTATAGCCTTAGGCTTTTCCAAAAATCGGGTCACAATTTTGTCTCTCCGATTCCGGTTTAAGCCGGTTTGGAGGTTCGGTAGGAGGCAGAAACCGGTCTAAACCAGTTTGAAACTGGAATATTTCGGTGAAAACCCACCTTAAACCGGATTTTTCTTGAATTTTTTGACCCCCGAGAGTCGAAAAAACGGAAAGGCTATAGCCTTAGGTTTTTTTCAAAAATCGGGTCACAATTTTGTCTCTCCGATTCCGGTTTAAACCGGTTTGGAGGTTCGGTAGGAGGCAGAAACCGGTCGAAACCAGTTTGAAACTGGAATATTCCGGTGAAAACCCACCTAAAACCGGATTTTTCTTGAATTTTTTGACCCCCGAGAGTCGAAAAAACTGAAAGGCGATAGCCTTAGGTTTTTTTCAAAAATCGGGTCACAATTTTGTCTCTCCGATTCCGGTTTAAACCGGTTTGGAGGTTCGGTAGGAGGCAGAAACCGGTCTAAACCAGTTTGAAACTGGAATATTCCGGTGAAAACCCACCTAAAACCTGATTTTTCTTGAATTTTTTGACCCCCGAAAGTCGAAAAAACGGAAATCGGTTCACAATTTTGTCTCTCCGATTCCGGTTTAAACCGGTTTGGAGGTTCGGTAGGAGGCAGAAACCGGTCTAAACCAGTTTGAAACTGGAATATTCCGGTGAAAACCCACCTAAAACCTGATTTTTCTTGAATTTTTTGACACAACGAAAGTCGAAAAAACGGAAAGGCTATAGCCTTAGGGTTTTTTCAAAATCGGGTCACAATTTTGTCTCTCCGATTCCTGTTTAAACCGGTTTGGAGGTTCGGTAGGAGGCAGAAACCGGTCTAAACCAGTTTGAAACTGGAATATTTCGGTGAAAACCCACCTAAAACCGGATTTTTCTTAAATTTTTTGACCCCCGAAAGTCGAAATAACGGAAAGGCTATAGCCTTAGGGTTTTTTCAAAATCGGGTCACAATTTTGTCTCTCCGATTCCGGTTTAAACCGGTTTGGAGGTTCGGTAGGAGGCAGAAACCGGTCTAAACCAGTTTGAAACTGGAATATTCCGGTGAAAACCCACCTAAAACCTGATTTTTCTTGAATTTTTTGACACAACGAAAGTCGAAAAAACGGAAAGGCTATAGCCTTAGGGTTTTTTCAAAATCGGGTCACAATTTTGTCTCTCCGATTCCGGTTTAAACCGGTTTGGAGGTTCGGTAGGAGGCAGAAACCGGTCTAAACCAGTTTGAAACTGGAATATTCCGGTGAAAACCCACCTAAAACCGGATTTTTCTTGAATTTTTTGACCCCCGAAAGTCGAAAAAACGGAAAGGCTATAGCCTTAGGTATTTCCAAAAATCGGGTCACAATTTTGTCTCTCCGATTCCGGTTTAAACCGGTTTGGAGGTTCGGTAGGAGGCAGAAACCGGTCTAAACCAGTTTGAAACTGGAATATTTCGGTGAAAACCCACCTACAACCGGATTTTTCTTACATTTTTTGACCCCCGAAAGTCGAAAAAACGGAAAGGCTACAGCCTTAGGTATTTCCGAAAATCGGGTCACATTTTTGTCTCTCCGATTCCAGTTTAAACCGGTTTGGAGGTTCGGCAGGAGGCAGAAACCGGTCTAAACCAGTTTGAAACTGGAATATTCCGGTGAAAACCCACCTAAAACCGGATTTTTCTTGAATTTTTTGACCCCCGAAAGTCGAAAAAACGGAAAGGCTATAGCCTTAGGCTTTTCCAAAAATCGGGTCACAATTTTGTCTCTCCGATTCCGGTTTAAGCCGGTTTGGAGGTTCGGTAGGAGGCAGAAACCGGTCTAAACCAGTTTGAAACTGGAATATTTCGGTGAAAACCCACCTTAAACCGGATTTTTCTTGAATTTTTTGACCCCCGAGAGTCGAAAAAACGGAAAGGCTATAGCCTTAGGTTTTTTTCAAAAATCGGGTCACAATTTTGTCTCTCCGATTCCGGTTTAAACCGGTTTGGAGGTTCGGTAGGAGGCAGAAACCGGTCGAAACCAGTTTGAAACTGGAATATTCCGGTGAAAACCCACCTAAAACCGGATTTTTCTTGAATTTTTTGACCCCCGAGAGTCGAAAAAACTGAAAGGCGATAGCCTTAGGTTTTTTTCAAAAATCGGTTCACAATTTTGTCTCTCCGATTCCGGTTTAAACCGGTTTGGAGGTTCGGTAGGAGGCAGAAACCGGTCTAAACCAGTTTGAAACTGGAATATTCCGGTGAAAACCCACCTAAAACCTGATTTTTCTTGAATTTTTTGACACAACGAAAGTCGAAAAAACGGAAAGGCTATAGCCTTAGGGTTTTTTCAAAATCGGGTCACAATTTTGTCTCTCCGATTCCGGTTTAAACCGGTTTGGAGGTTCGGTAGGAGGCAGAAACCGGTCTAAACCAGTTTGAAACTGGAATATTCCGGTGAAAACCCACCTAAAACCGGATTTTTCTTGAATTTTTTGACCCCCGAAAGTCGAAAAAACGGAAAGGCTATAGCCTTATGGTTTTTCCAAAAATCGGGTCACAATTTTGTCTCTCCGATTCCGGTTTAAACCGGTTTGGAGGTTCGGTAGGAGGCAGAAACCGGTCTAAACCAGTTTGAAACTGGAATATTTCGGTGAAAACCCACCTAAAACCGGATTTTTCTTACATTTTTTGACCCCCGAAAGTCGAAAAAACGGAAAGGCTATAGCCTTAGGTTTTTTTCAAAAATCGGGTCACAATTTTGTCTCTCCGATTCCGGTTTAAACCGGTTTGGAGGTTCGGTAGGAGGCAGAAACCGGTCTAAACCAATTTGAAACTGGAATATTCCGGTGAAAACCCACCTAAAACCGGATTTTTCTTAAATTTTTTGACCCCCGAAAGTCGAAAAAACGGAAAGGCTATAGCCTTAGGTTTTTTTCAAAAATCGGGTCACAATTTTGTCTCTCCGATTCCTGTTTAAACCGGTTTGGAGGTTCGGTAGGAGGCAGAAACCGGTCTAAACCAGTTTGAAACTGGAATATTCCGGTGAAAACCCACCTAAAACCGGATTTTTCTTAAATTTTTTGACCCCCGAAAGTCGAAATAACGGAAAGGCTATAGCCTTAGGGTTTTTTCAAAATCGGGTCACAATTTTGTCTCTCCGATTCCGGTTTAAACCGGTTTGGAGGTTCGGCAGGAGGCAGAAACCGGTCTAAACCAATTTGAAACTGGAATATTCCGGTTAAAACCCACCTAAAACCGGATTTTTCTTGAATTTTTTGACCCCCGAGAGTCGAAAAAACGGAAAGGCTATAGCCTTAGGGTTTTTCCAAAAATCGCGTCACAATTTTGTCTCTCCGATTCCGGTTTAAACCGGTTTGGAGGTTCGGTAGGAGGCAGAAACCGGTCTAAACCAGTTTGAAACTGGAATATTCCGGTGAAAACCCACCTAAAACCGGATTTTTCCTAAATTTTTTGACCCCCGAAAGTCGAAAAAACGGCAAGGCTATAGCCTTAAGGTTTTCCAAAAATCGGGTCACAATTTTGTCTCTCCGATTCCGGGTTAAACCGATTTGGAGGTTCGGTAGGAGGCAGAAACCGGTCTAAACCAGTTTGAAACTGGAATATTCCTGTGAAAACCCACCTTAAACCGGATTTTTCTTGAATTTTTTGACCCCCGAGAGTCGAAAAAACGGAAAGGCTATAGCCTTAGGGGTTTTCCAAAAATCGGGTCACAATTTTGTCTCTCCGATTCCGGTTTAAACCGGTTTGGAGGTTCGGTAGGAGGCAGAAACCGGTTTAAACCAGTTTGAAACTGGAATATTCCGGTGAAAACCCACCTAAAACCGGATTTTTCTTGAATTTTTTGACCCCCGAGAGTCGAAAAAACGGAAAGGCTATAGCCTTAGGGGTTTTCCAAAAATCGGGTCAAAATTTTGTCTCTCCGATTCTGGTTTAAACCGGTTTGGAGGTTCTGTAGGCGGCAGAAACCGGTCTAAACTAGTTTGAAACTGGAATATTCCGGTGAAAACCCACCTAAAACCGGATTTTTCTTAAATTTTTTGACCCCCGAAAGTCGAAAAAACGGAAAGGCTATAGCCTTAGGGTTTTTCCAAAAATCGGGTGAAAATTTTGTCTCTCCGATTCCGGTTTAAACCGGTTTGGAGGTTCGGTAGGAGGCAGAAACCGGTCTAAACCAGTTTGAAACTGGAATATTCCGGTGAAAACCCACCTTAAACCGGATTTTTCTTGAATTTTTTGACCCCCGAAAGTCGAAAAAACGGAAAGGCTATAGCCTTATGGTTTTTCCAAAAATCGGGTCACAATTTTGTCTCTCCGATTCCGGTTTAAACCGGTTTGGAGGTTCGGTAGGAGGCAGAAACCGGTCTAAACCAGTTTGAAACTGGAATATTCCGGTGAAAACCCACCTAAAACCGGATTTTTCTTACATTTTTTGACCCCCGAAAGTCGAAAAAACGGAAAGGCTACAGCCTTAGGTATTTCCGAAAATCGGGTCACATTTTTGTCTCTCCGATTCCGGTTTAAACCGGTTTGGAGGTTCGGCAGGAGGCAGAAACCGGTCTAAACCAGTTTGAAACTGGAATATTCCGGTGAAAACCCACCTAAAACCGGATTTTTCTTGAATTTTTTGACCCCCGAAAGTCGAAAAAACGGAAAGGCTATAGCCTTAGGTATTTCCGAAAATCGGGTCACATTTTTGTCTCTCCGATTCCGGTTTAAACCGGTTTGGAGGTTCGGCAGGAGGCAGAAACCGGTCTAAACCAGTTTGAAACTGGAATATTCCGGTGAAAACCCACCTAAAACCGGATTTTTCTTGAATTTTTTGACCCCCGAAAGTCGAAAAAACGGAAAGGCTATAGCCTTAGGCTTTTCCAAAAATCGGGTCACAATTTTGTCTCTCCGATTCCGGTTTAAACCGGTTTGGAGGTTCGGCAGGAGGCAGAAACCGGTCTAAACCAGTTTGAAACTGGAATATTCCGGTGAAAACCCACCTAAAACCTGATTTTTCTTGAATTTTTTGACACAACGAAAGTCGAAAAAACGGAAAGGCTATAGCCTTAGGGTTTTTTCAAAATCGGGTCACAATTTTGTCTCTCCGATTCCGGTTTAAACCGGTTTGGAGGTTCGGTAGGAGGCAGAAACCGGTCTAAACCAGTTTGAAACTGGAATATTCCGGTGAAAACCCACCTAAAACCGGATTTTTCTTGAATTTTTTGACCCCCGAAAGTCGAAAAAACGGAAAGGCTATAGCCTTAGGTATTTCCAAAAATCGGGTCACAATTTTGTCTCTCCGATTCCAGTTTAAACCGGTTTGGAGGTTCGGTAGGAGGCAGAAACCGGTCTAAACCAGTTTGAAACTGGAATATTTCGGTGAAAACCCACCTAAAACCGGATTTTTCTTACATTTTTTGACCCCCGAAAGTCGAAAAAACGGAAAGGCTACAGCCTTAGGTATTTCCGAAAATCGGGTCACATTTTTGTCTCTCCGATTCCAGTTTAAACCGGTTTGGAGGTTCGGCAGGAGGCAGAAACCGGTCTAAACCAGTTTGAAACTGGAATATTCCGGTGAAAACCCACCTAAAACCGGATTTTTCTTGAATTTTTTGACCCCCGAGAGTCGAAAAAACTGAAAGGCGATAGCCTTAGGTTTTTTTCAAAAATCGGTTCACAATTTTGTCTCTCCGATTCCGGTTTAAACCGGTTTGGAGGTTCGGTAGGAGGCAGAAACCGGTCTAAACCAGTTTGAAACTGGAATATTCCGGTGAAAACCCACCTAAAACCTGATTTTTCTTGAATTTTTTGACACAACGAAAGTCGAAAAAACGGAAAGGCTATAGCCTTAGGGTTTTTTCAAAATCGGGTCACAATTTTGTCTCTCCGATTCCGGTTTAAACCGGTTTGGAGGTTCGGTAGGAGGCAGAAACCGGTCTAAACCAGTTTGAAACTGGAATATTCCGGTGAAAACCCACCTAAAACCGGATTTTTCTTGAATTTTTTGACCCCCGAAAGTCGAAAAAACGGAAAGGCTATAGCCTTATGGTTTTTCCAAAAATCGGGTCACAATTTTGTCTCTCCGATTCCGGTTTAAACCGGTTTGGAGGTTCGGTAGGAGGCAGAAACCGGTCTAAACCAGTTTGAAACTGGAATATTTCGGTGAAAACCCACCTAAAACCGGATTTTTCTTACATTTTTTGACCCCCGAAAGTCGAAAAAACGGAAAGGCTATAGCCTTAGGTTTTTTTCAAAAATCGGGTCACAATTTTGTCTCTCCGATTCCGGTTTAAACCGGTTTGGAGGTTCGGTAGGAGGCAGAAACCGGTCTAAACCAATTTGAAACTGGAATATTCCGGTGAAAACCCACCTAAAACCGGATTTTTCTTAAATTTTTTGACCCCCGAAAGTCGAAAAAACGGAAAGGCTATAGCCTTAGGTTTTTTTCAAAAATCGGGTCACAATTTTGTCTCTCCGATTCCTGTTTAAACCGGTTTGGAGGTTCGGTAGGAGGCAGAAACCGGTCTAAACCAGTTTGAAACTGGAATATTCCGGTGAAAACCCACCTAAAACCGGATTTTTCTTAAATTTTTTGACCCCCGAAAGTCGAAATAACGGAAAGGCTATAGCCTTAGGGTTTTTTCAAAATCGGGTCACAATTTTGTCTCTCCGATTCCGGTTTAAACCGGTTTGGAGGTTCGGCAGGAGGCAGAAACCGGTCTAAACCAGTTTGAAACTGGAATATTCCGGTTAAAACCCACCTAAAACCGGATTTTTCTTGAATTTTTTGACCCCCGAGAGTCGAAAAAACGGAAAGGCTATAGCCTTAGGGTTTTTCCAAAAATCGCGTCACAATTTTGTCTCTCCGATTCCGGTTTAAACCGGTTTGGAGGTTCGGTAGGAGGCAGAAACCGGTCTAAACCAGTTTGAAACTGGAATATTCCGGTGAAAACCCACCTAAAACCGGATTTTTCCTAAATTTTTTGACCCCCGAAAGTCGAAAAAACGGCAAGGCTATAGCCTTAAGGTTTTCCAAAAATCGGGTCACAATTTTGTCTCTCCGATTCCGGGTTAAACCGATTTGGAGGTTCGGTAGGAGGCAGAAACCGGTCTAAACCAGTTTGAAACTGGAATATTCCTGTGAAAACCCACCTTAAACCGGATTTTTCTTGAATTTTTTGACCCCCGAGAGTCGAAAAAACGGAAAGGCTATAGCCTTAGGGGTTTTCCAAAAATCGGGTCACAATTTTGTCTCTCCGATTCCGGTTTAAACCGGTTTGGAGGTTCGGTAGGAGGCAGAAACCGGTTTAAACCAGTTTGAAACTGGAATATTCCGGTGAAAACCCACCTAAAACCGGATTTTTCTTGAATTTTTTGACCCCCGAGAGTCGAAAAAACGGAAAGGCTATAGCCTTAGGGGTTTTCCAAAAATCGGGTCAAAATTTTGTCTCTCCGATTCTGGTTTAAACCGGTTTGGAGGTTCTGTAGGCGGCAGAAACCGGTCTAAACTAGTTTGAAACTGGAATATTCCGGTGAAAACCCACCTAAAACCGGATTTTTCTTAAATTTTTTGACCCCCGAAAGTCGAAAAAACGGAAAGGCTATAGCCTTAGGGTTTTTCCAAAAATCGGGTGAAAATTTTGTCTCTCCGATTCCGGTTTAAACCGGTTTGGAGGTTCGGTAGGAGGCAGAAACCGGTCTAAACCAGTTTGAAACTGGAATATTCCGGTGAAAACCCACCTTAAACCGGATTTTTCTTGAATTTTTTGACCCCCGAAAGTCGAAAAAACGGAAAGGCTATAGCCTTATGGTTTTTCCAAAAATCGGGTCACAATTTTGTCTCTCCGATTCCGGTTTAAACCGGTTTGGAGGTTCGGTAGGAGGCAGAAACCGGTCTAAACCAGTTTGAAACTGGAATATTCCGGTGAAAACCCACCTAAAACCGGATTTTTCTTACATTTTTTGACCCCCGAAAGTCGAAAAAACGGAAAGGCTACAGCCTTAGGTATTTCCGAAAATCGGGTCACATTTTTGTCTCTCCGATTCCGGTTTAAACCGGTTTGGAGGTTCGGCAGGAGGCAGAAACCGGTCTAAACCAGTTTGAAACTGGAATATTCCGGTGAAAACCCACCTAAAACCGGATTTTTCTTGAATTTTTTGACCCCCGAAAGTCGAAAAAACGGAAAGGCTATAGCCTTAGGTATTTCCGAAAATCGGGTCACATTTTTGTCTCTCCGATTCCGGTTTAAACCGGTTTGGAGGTTCGGCAGGAGGCAGAAACCGGTCTAAACCAGTTTGAAACTGGAATATTCCGGTGAAAACCCACCTAAAACCGGATTTTTCTTGAATTTTTTGACCCCCGAAAGTCGAAAAAACGGAAAGGCTATAGCCTTAGGCTTTTCCAAAAATCGGGTCACAATTTTGTCTCTCCGATTCCGGTTTAAACCGGTTTGGAGGTTCGGCAGGAGGCAGAAACCGGTCTAAACCAGTTTGAAACTGGAATATTCCGGTGAAAACCCACCTAAAACCTGATTTTTCTTGAATTTTTTGACACAACGAAAGTCGAAAAAACGGAAAGGCTATAGCCTTAGGGTTTTTTCAAAATCGGGTCACAATTTTGTCTCTCCGATTCCGGTTTAAACCGGTTTGGAGGTTCGGTAGGAGGCAGAAACCGGTCTAAACCAGTTTGAAACTGGAATATTCCGGTGAAAACCCACCTAAAACCGGATTTTTCTTGAATTTTTTGACCCCCGAAAGTCGAAAAAACGGAAAGGCTATAGCCTTAGGTATTTCCAAAAATCGGGTCACAATTTTGTCTCTCCGATTCCAGTTTAAACCGGTTTGGAGGTTCGGTAGGAGGCAGAAACCGGTCTAAACCAGTTTGAAACTGGAATATTTCGGTGAAAACCCACCTAAAACCGGATTTTTCTTACATTTTTTGACCCCCGAAAGTCGAAAAAACGGAAAGGCTACAGCCTTAGGTATTTCCGAAAATCGGGTCACATTTTTGTCTCTCCGATTCCAGTTTAAACCGGTTTGGAGGTTCGGCAGGAGGCAGAAACCGGTCTAAACCAGTTTGAAACTGGAATATTCCGGTGAAAACCCACCTAAAACCGGATTTTTCTTGAATTTTTTGACCCCCGAAAGTCGAAAAAACGGAAAGGCTATAGCCTTAGGCTTTTCCAAAAATCGGGTCACAATTTTGTCTCTCCGATTCCGGTTTAAGCCGGTTTGGAGGTTCGGTAGGAGGCAGAAACCGGTCTAAACCAGTTTGAAACTGGAATATTTCGGTGAAAACCCACCTTAAACCGGATTTTTCTTGAATTTTTTGACCCCCGAGAGTCGAAAAAACGGAAAGGCTATAGCCTTAGGTTTTTTTCAAAAATCGGGTCACAATTTTGTCTCTCCGATTCCTGTTTAAACCGGTTTGGAGGTTCGGTAGGAGGCAGAAACCGGTCTAAACCAGTTTGAAACTGGAATATTCCGGTGAAAACCCACCTAAAACCGGATTTTTCTTAAATTTTTTGACCCCCGAAAGTCGAAATAACGGAAAGGCTATAGCCTTAGGGGTTTTCCAAAAATCGCGTCACAATTTTGTCTCTCCGATTCCGGTTTAAACCGGTTTGGAGGTTCTGTAGGAGGCAGAAACCGGTCTAAACCAGTTTGAAACTGGAATATTCCGGTGAAAACCCACCTAAAACCGGATTTTTCCTAAATTTTTTGACCCCCGAAAGTCGAAAAAACGGCAAGGCTATAGCCTTAAGGTTTTTCCAAAAATCGGGTCACAATTTTGTCTCTCCGATTCCGGTTTAAACCGATTTGGAGGTTCGGTAGGAGGCAGAAACCGGTCTAAACCAGTTTGAAACTGGAATATTCCGGTGAAAACCCACCTTAAACCGGATTTTTCTTGAATTTTTTGACCCCCGAGAGTCGAAAAAACGGAAAGGCTATAGCCTTAGGGGTTTTCCAAAAATCGGGTCACAATTTTGTCTCTCCGATTCCGGTTTAAACCGGTTTGGAGGTTCGGTAGGAGGCAGAAACCGGTTTAAACCAGTTTGAAACTGGAATATTTCGGTGAAAACCCACCTAAAACCGGATTTTTCTTGAATTTTTTGACCCCCGAGAGTCGAAAAAACGGAAAGGCTGTAGCCTTAGGGGTTTTCCAAAAATCGCGTCACAATTTTGTCTCTCCGATTCCGGTTTAAACCGGTTTGGAGGTTCTGTAGGAGGCAGAAACCGGTCTAAACCAGTTTGAAACTGGAATATTCCGGTGAAAACCCACCTAAAACCGGATTTTTCCTAAATTTTTTGACCCCCGAAAGTCGAAAAAACGGCAAGGCTATAGCCTTAAGGTTTTTCTAAAAATCGGGTCACAATTTTGTCTCTCCGATTCCGGTTTAAACCGATTTGGAGGTTCGGTAGGAGGCAGAAACCGGTCTAAACCAGTTTGAAACTGGAATATTCCGGTGAAAACCCACCTTAAACCGGATTTTTCTTGAATTTTTTGACCCCCGAGAGTCGAAAAAACGGAAAGGCTATAGCCTTAGGGGTTTTCCAAAAATCGGGTCACAATTTTGTCTCTCCGATTCCGGTTTAAACCGGTTTGGAGGTTCGGTAGGAGGCAGAAACCGGTTTAAACCAGTTTGAAACTGGAATATTCCGGTGAAAACCCACCTAAAACCGGATTTTTCTTGAATTTTTTGACCCCCGAGAGTCGAAAAAACGGAAAGGCTGTAGCCTTAGGGGTTTTCCAAAAATCGGGTCAAAATTTTGTCTCTCCGATTCTGGTTTAAACCGGTTTGGAGGTTCTGTAGGCGGCAGAAACCGGTCTAAACTAGTTTGAAACTGGAATATTCCGGTGAAAACCCACCTAAAACCGGATTTTTCTTAAATTTTTTGACCCCCGAAAGTCGAAAAAACGGAAAGGCTATAGCCTTAGGGTTTTTCCAAAAATCGGGTGAAAATTTTGTCTCTCCGATTCCGGTTTAAACCGGTTTGGAGGTTCGGTAGGAGGCAGAAACCGGTCTAAACCAGTTTGAAACTGGAATATTCCGGTGAAAACCCACCTTAAACCGGATTTTTCTTGAATTTTTTGACCCCCGAAAGTCGAAAAAACGGAAAGGCTATAGCCTTATGGTTTTTCCAAAAATCGGGTCACAATTTTGTCTCTCCGATTCCGGTTTAAACCGGTTTGGAGGTTCGGTAGGAGTCAGAAACCGGTCTAAACCAGTTTGAAACTGGAATATTTCGGTGAAAACCCACCTAAAACCGGATTTTTCTTACATTTTTTGACCCCCGAAAGTCGAAAAAACGGAAAGGCTACAGCCTTAGGTATTTCCGAAAATCGGGTCACATTTTTGTCTCTCCGATTCCAGTTTAAACCGGTTTGGAGGTTCGGCAGGAGGCAGAAACCGGTCTAAACCAGTTTGAAACTGGAATATTCCGGTGAAAACCCACCTAAAACCGGATTTTTCTTGAATTTTTTGACCCCCGAGAGTCGAAAAAACTGAAAGGCGATAGCCTTAGGTTTTTTTCAAAAATCGGTTCACAATTTTGTCTCTCCGATTCCGGTTTAAACCGGTTTGGAGGTTCGGTAGGAGGCAGAAACCGGTCTAAACCAGTTTGAAACTGGAATATTCCGGTGAAAACCCACCTAAAACCTGATTTTTCTTGAATTTTTTGACACAACGAAAGTCGAAAAAACGGAAAGGCTATAGCCTTAGGGTTTTTTCAAAATCGGGTCACAATTTTGTCTCTCCGATTCCGGTTTAAACCGGTTTGGAGGTTCGGTAGGAGGCAGAAACCGGTCTAAACCAGTTTGAAACTGGAATATTCCGGTGAAAACCCACCTAAAACCGGATTTTTCTTGAATTTTTTGACCCCCGAAAGTCGAAAAAACGGAAAGGCTATAGCCTTATGGTTTTTCCAAAAATCGGGTCACAATTTTGTCTCTCCGATTCCGGTTTAAACCGGTTTGGAGGTTCGGTAGGAGGCAGAAACCGGTCTAAACCAGTTTGAAACTGGAATATTTCGGTGAAAACCCACCTAAAACCGGATTTTTCTTACATTTTTTGACCCCCGAAAGTCGAAAAAACGGAAAGGCTATAGCCTTAGGTTTTTTTCAAAAATCGGGTCACAATTTTGTCTCTCCGATTCCGGTTTAAACCGGTTTGGAGGTTCGGTAGGAGGCAGAAACCGGTCTAAACCAATTTGAAACTGGAATATTCCGGTGAAAACCCACCTAAAACCGGATTTTTCTTAAATTTTTTGACCCCCGAAAGTCGAAAAAACGGAAAGGCTATAGCCTTAGGTTTTTTTCAAAAATCGGGTCACAATTTTGTCTCTCCGATTCCTGTTTAAACCGGTTTGGAGGTTCGGTAGGAGGCAGAAACCGGTCTAAACCAGTTTGAAACTGGAATATTCCGGTGAAAACCCACCTAAAACCGGATTTTTCTTAAATTTTTTGACCCCCGAAAGTCGAAATAACGGAAAGGCTATAGCCTTAGGGTTTTTTCAAAATCGGGTCACAATTTTGTCTCTCCGATTCCGGTTTAAACCGGTTTGGAGGTTCGGCAGGAGGCAGAAACCGGTCTAAACCAGTTTGAAACTGGAATATTCCGGTTAAAACCCACCTAAAACCGGATTTTTCTTGAATTTTTTGACCCCCGAGAGTCGAAAAAACGGAAAGGCTATAGCCTTAGGGTTTTTCCAAAAATCGCGTCACAATTTTGTCTCTCCGATTCCGGTTTAAACCGGTTTGGAGGTTCGGTAGGAGGCAGAAACCGGTCTAAACCAGTTTGAAACTGGAATATTCCGGTGAAAACCCACCTAAAACCGGATTTTTCCTAAATTTTTTGACCCCCGAAAGTCGAAAAAACGGCAAGGCTATAGCCTTAAGGTTTTCCAAAAATCGGGTCACAATTTTGTCTCTCCGATTCCGGGTTAAACCGATTTGGAGGTTCGGTAGGAGGCAGAAACCGGTCTAAACCAGTTTGAAACTGGAATATTCCTGTGAAAACCCACCTTAAACCGGATTTTTCTTGAATTTTTTGACCCCCGAGAGTCGAAAAAACGGAAAGGCTATAGCCTTAGGGGTTTTCCAAAAATCGGGTCACAATTTTGTCTCTCCGATTCCGGTTTAAACCGGTTTGGAGGTTCGGTAGGAGGCAGAAACCGGTTTAAACCAGTTTGAAACTGGAATATTCCGGTGAAAACCCACCTAAAACCGGATTTTTCTTGAATTTTTTGACCCCCGAGAGTCGAAAAAACGGAAAGGCTATAGCCTTAGGGGTTTTCCAAAAATCGGGTCAAAATTTTGTCTCTCCGATTCTGGTTTAAACCGGTTTGGAGGTTCTGTAGGCGGCAGAAACCGGTCTAAACTAGTTTGAAACTGGAATATTCCGGTGAAAACCCACCTAAAACCGGATTTTTCTTAAATTTTTTGACCCCCGAAAGTCGAAAAAACGGAAAGGCTATAGCCTTAGGGTTTTTCCAAAAATCGGGTGAAAATTTTGTCTCTCCGATTCCGGTTTAAACCGGTTTGGAGGTTCGGTAGGAGGCAGAAACCGGTCTAAACCAGTTTGAAACTGGAATATTCCGGTGAAAACCCACCTTAAACCGGATTTTTCTTGAATTTTTTGACCCCCGAAAGTCGAAAAAACGGAAAGGCTATAGCCTTATGGTTTTTCCAAAAATCGGGTCACAATTTTGTCTCTCCGATTCCGGTTTAAACCGGTTTGGAGGTTCGGTAGGAGGCAGAAACCGGTCTAAACCAGTTTGAAACTGGAATATTCCGGTGAAAACCCACCTAAAACCGGATTTTTCTTACATTTTTTGACCCCCGAAAGTCGAAAAAACGGAAAGGCTACAGCCTTAGGTATTTCCGAAAATCGGGTCACATTTTTGTCTCTCCGATTCCGGTTTAAACCGGTTTGGAGGTTCGGCAGGAGGCAGAAACCGGTCTAAACCAGTTTGAAACTGGAATATTCCGGTGAAAACCCACCTAAAACCGGATTTTTCTTGAATTTTTTGACCCCCGAAAGTCGAAAAAACGGAAAGGCTATAGCCTTAGGTATTTCCGAAAATCGGGTCACATTTTTGTCTCTCCGATTCCGGTTTAAACCGGTTTGGAGGTTCGGCAGGAGGCAGAAACCGGTCTAAACCAGTTTGAAACTGGAATATTCCGGTGAAAACCCACCTAAAACCGGATTTTTCTTGAATTTTTTGACCCCCGAAAGTCGAAAAAACGGAAAGGCTATAGCCTTAGGCTTTTCCAAAAATCGGGTCACAATTTTGTCTCTCCGATTCCGGTTTAAACCGGTTTGGAGGTTCGGCAGGAGGCAGAAACCGGTCTAAACCAGTTTGAAACTGGAATATTCCGGTGAAAACCCACCTAAAACCTGATTTTTCTTGAATTTTTTGACACAACGAAAGTCGAAAAAACGGAAAGGCTATAGCCTTAGGGTTTTTTCAAAATCGGGTCACAATTTTGTCTCTCCGATTCCGGTTTAAACCGGTTTGGAGGTTCGGTAGGAGGCAGAAACCGGTCTAAACCAGTTTGAAACTGGAATATTCCGGTGAAAACCCACCTAAAACCGGATTTTTCTTGAATTTTTTGACCCCCGAAAGTCGAAAAAACGGAAAGGCTATAGCCTTAGGTATTTCCAAAAATCGGGTCACAATTTTGTCTCTCCGATTCCAGTTTAAACCGGTTTGGAGGTTCGGTAGGAGGCAGAAACCGGTCTAAACCAGTTTGAAACTGGAATATTTCGGTGAAAACCCACCTAAAACCGGATTTTTCTTACATTTTTTGACCCCCGAAAGTCGAAAAAACGGAAAGGCTACAGCCTTAGGTATTTCCGAAAATCGGGTCACATTATTGTCTCTCCGATTCCAGTTTAAACCGGTTTGGAGGTTCGGCAGGAGGCAGAAACCGGTCTAAACCAGTTTGAAACTGGAATATTCCGGTGAAAACCCACCTAAAACCGGATTTTTCTTGAATTTTTTGACCCCCGAAAGTCGAAAAAACGGAAAGGCTATAGCCTTAGGCTTTTCCAAAAATCGGGTCACAATTTTGTCTCTCCGATTCCGGTTTAAGCCGGTTTGGAGGTTCGGTAGGAGGCAGAAACCGGTCTAAACCAGTTTGAAACTGGAATATTTCGGTGAAAACCCACCTTAAACCGGATTTTTCTTGAATTTTTTGACCCCCGAGAGTCGAAAAAACGGAAAGGCTATAGCCTTAGGTTTTTTTCAAAAATCGGGTCACAATTTTGTCTCTCCGATTCCTGTTTAAACCGGTTTGGAGGTTCGGTAGGAGGCAGAAACCGGTCTAAACCAGTTTGAAACTGGAATATTCCGGTGAAAACCCACCTAAAACCGGATTTTTCTTAAATTTTTTGACCCCCGAAAGTCGAAATAACGGAAAGGCTATAGCCTTAGGGGTTTTCCAAAAATCGCGTCACAATTTTGTCTCTCCGATTCCGGTTTAAACCGGTTTGGAGGTTCTGTAGGAGGCAGAAACCGGTCTAAACCAGTTTGAAACTGGAATATTCCGGTGAAAACCCACCTAAAACCGGATTTTTCCTAAATTTTTTGACCCCCGAAAGTCGAAAAAACGGCAAGG
Source organism: Phallusia mammillata (assembly GCF_965637545.1). Lineage (NCBI taxonomy): Eukaryota > Metazoa > Chordata > Ascidiacea > Phlebobranchia > Ascidiidae > Phallusia > Phallusia mammillata. The sequence goes on from NC_137255.1 coordinate 25,215,499, forward strand.
CTATAGCCTTAAGGTTTTTCCAAAAATCGGGTCACAATTTTGTCTCTCCGATTCCGGTTTAAACCGATTTGGAGGTTCGGTAGGAGGCAGAAACCGGTCTAAACCAGTTTGAAACTGGAATATTCCGGTGAAAACCCACCTTAAACCGGATTTTTCTTGAATTTTTTGACCCCCGAGAGTCGAAAAAACGGAAAGGCTATAGCCTTAGGGGTTTTCCAAAAATCGGGTCACAATTTTGTCTCTCCGATTCCGGTTTAAACCGGTTTGGAGGTTCGGTAGGAGGCAGAAACCGGTTTAAACCAGTTTGAAACTGGAATATTCCGGTGAAAACCCACCTAAAACCGGATTTTTCTTGAATTTTTTGACCCCCGAGAGTCGAAAAAACGGAAAGGCTGTAGCCTTAGGGGTTTTCCAAAAATCGCGTCACAATTTTGTCTCTCCGATTCCGGTTTAAACCGGTTTGGAGGTTCTGTAGGAGGCAGAAACCGGTCTAAACCAGTTTGAAACTGGAATATTCCGGTGAAAACCCACCTAAAACCGGATTTTTCCTAAATTTTTTGACCCCCGAAAGTCGAAAAAACGGCAAGGCTATAGCCTTAAGGTTTTTCTAAAAATCGGGTCACAATTTTGTCTCTCCGATTCCGGTTTAAACCGATTTGGAGGTTCGGTAGGAGGCAGAAACCGGTCTAAACCAGTTTGAAACTGGAATATTCCGGTGAAAACCCACCTTAAACCGGATTTTTCTTGAATTTTTTGACCCCCGAGAGTCGAAAAAACGGAAAGGCTATAGCCTTAGGGGTTTTCCAAAAATCGGGTCACAATTTTGTCTCTCCGATTCCGGTTTAAACCGGTTTGGAGGTTCGGTAGGAGGCAGAAACCGGTTTAAACCAGTTTGAAACTGGAATATTCCGGTGAAAACCCACCTAAAACCGGATTTTTCTTGAATTTTTTGACCCCCGAGAGTCGAAAAAACGGAAAGGCTGTAGCCTTAGGGGTTTTCCAAAAATCGGGTCAAAATTTTGTCTCTCCGATTCTGGTTTAAACCGGTTTGGAGGTTCTGTAGGCGGCAGAAACCGGTCTAAACTAGTTTGAAACTGGAATATTCCGGTGAAAACCCACCTAAAACCGGATTTTTCTTAAATTTTTTGACCCCCGAAAGTCGAAAAAACGGAAAGGCTATAGCCTTAGGGTTTTTCCAAAAATCGGGTGAAAATTTTGTCTCTCCGATTCCGGTTTAAACCGGTTTGGAGGTTCGGTAGGAGGCAGAAACCGGTCTAAACCAGTTTGAAACTGGAATATTCCGGTGAAAACCCACCTTAAACCGGATTTTTCTTGAATTTTTTGACCCCCGAAAGTCGAAAAAACGGAAAGGCTATAGCCTTATGGTTTTTCCAAAAATCGGGTCACAATTTTGTCTCTCCGATTCCGGTTTAAACCGGTTTGGAGGTTCGGTAGGAGTCAGAAACCGGTCTAAACCAGTTTGAAACTGGAATATTTCGGTGAAAACCCACCTAAAACCGGATTTTTCTTACATTTTTTGACCCCCGAAAGTCGAAAAAACGGAAAGGCTACAGCCTTAGGTATTTCCGAAAATCGGGTCACATTTTTGTCTCTCCGATTCCGGTTTAAACCGGTTTGGAGGTTCGGCAGGAGGCAGAAACCGGTCTAAACCAGTTTGAAACTGGAATATTCCGGTGAAAACCCACCTAAAACCGGATTTTTCTTGAATTTTTTGACCCCCGAAAGTCGAAAAAACGGAAAGGCTATAGCCTTAGGTTTTTTCCAAAAATCGGGTCACAATTTTGTCTCTCCGATTCCGGTTTAAACCGGTTTGGAGGTTCGGTAGGAGGCAGAAACCGGTCTAAACCAGTTTGAAACTGGAATATTCCGGTGAAAACCCACCTTAAACCGGATTTTTCTTGAATTTTTTGACCCCCGAAAGTCGAAAAAACGGAAAGGCTATAGCCTTATGGTTTTTCCAAAAATCGGGTGACAATTTTGTCTCTCCGATTCCGGTTTAAACCGGTTTGGAGGTTCGGTAGGAGGCAGAAACCGGTCTAAACCAGTTTGAAACTGGAATATTTCGGTGAAAACCCACCTAAAACCGGATTTTTCTTACATTTTTTGACCCCCGAAAGTCGAAAAAACGGAAAGGCTACAGCCTTAGGTATTTCCGAAAATCGGGTCACATTTTTGTCTCTCCGATTCCGGTTTAAACCGGTTTGGAGGTTCGGCAGGAGGCAGAAACCGGTCTAAACCAGTTTGAAACTGGAATATTCCGGTGAAAACCCACCTAAAACCGGATTTTTCTTGAATTTTTTGACCCCCGAAAGTCGAAAAAACGGAAAGGCTATAGCCTTAGGTATTTCCAAAAATCGGGTCACAATTTTGTCTCTCCGATTCCGGTTTAAGCCGGTTTGGAGGTTCGGTAGGAGGCACAAACCGGTCTAAACCAGTTTGAAACTGGAATATTTCGGTGAAAACCCACCTTAAACCGGATTTTTCTTGAATTTTTTGACCCCCGAGAGTCGAAAAAACGGAAAGGCTATAGCCTTAGGTTTTTTTCAAAAATCGGGTCACAATTTTGTCTCTCCGATTCCTGTTTAAACCGGTTTGGAGGTTCGGTAGGAGGCAGAAACCGGTCTAAACCAGTTTGAAACTGGAATATTCCGGTGAAAATCCACCTAAAACCGGATTTTTCTTAAATTTTTTGACCCCCGAAAGTCGAAAAAACGGAAAGGCTATAGCCTTAGGTATTTCCAAAAATCGGGTCACAATTTTGTCTCTCCGATTCCGGTTTAAGCCGGTTTGGAGGTTCGGTAGGAGGCACAAACCGGTCTAAACCAGTTTGAAACTGGAATATTTCGGTGAAAACCCACCTTAAACCGGATTTTTCTTGAATTTTTTGACCCCCGAGAGTCGAAAAAACGGAAAGGCTATAGCCTTAGGTTTTTTTCAAAAATCGGGTCACAATTTTGTCTCTCCGATTCCGGTTTAAACCGGTTTGGAGGTTCGGCAGGAGGCAGAAACCGGTCTAAACCAATTTGAAACTGGAATATTCCGGTGAAAACCCACCTAAAACCGGATTTTTCTTAAATTTTTTGACCCCCGAGAGTCGAAAAAACGGAAAGGCTATAGCCTTAGGTTTTTTTCAAAAATCGGGTCACAATTTTGTCTCTCCGATTCCTGTTTAAACCGGTTTGGAGGTTCGGTAGGAGGCAGAAACCGGTCTAAACCAGTTTGAAACTGGAATATTCCGGTGAAAATCCACCTAAAACCGGATTTTTCTTAAATTTTTTGACCCCCGAAAGTCGAAATAACGGAAAGGCTATAGCCTTAGGGTTTTTTCAAAATCGGGTCACAATTTTGTCTCTCCGATTCCGGTTTAAACCGGTTTGGAGGTTCGGCAGGAGGCAGAAACCGGTCTAAACCAGTTTGAAACTGGAATATTCCGGTGAAAACCCACCTAAAACCGGATTTTTCTTGAATTTTTTGACCCCCGAGAGTCGAAAAAACGGAAAGGCTATAGCCTTAGGGGTTTTCCAAAAATCGGGTCACAATTTTGTCTCTCCGATTCCGGTTTAAACCGGTTTGGAGGTTCTGTAGGAGGCAGAAACCGGTCTAAACCAGTTTGAAACTGGAATATTCCGGTGAAAACCCACCTAAAACCGGATTTTTCTTGAATTTTTTGACCCCCGAGAGTCGAAAAAACGGCAAGGCTATAGCCTTAAGGTTTTTCCAAAAATCGGGTCACAATTTTGTCTCTCCGATTCCGGTTTAAACCGATTTGGAGGTTCGGTAGGAGGCAGAAACCGGTCTAAACCAGTTTGAAACTGGAATATTCCGGTGAAAACCCACCTTAAACCGGATTTTTCTTGAATTTTTTGACCCCCGAGAGTCGAAAAAACGGAAAGGCTACAGCCTTAGGTTTTTTTCAAAAATCGGGTCACAATTTTGTCTCTCCGATTCTGGTTTAAACCGGTTTGGAGGTTCGGTAGGAGGCAGAAACCGGTCTAAACCAGTTTGAAACTGGAATATTCCGGTGAAAACCCACCTAAAACCTGATTTTTCTTGAATTTTTTGACCCCCGAGAGTCGAAAAAACGGAAAGGCTGTAGCCTTAGGGGTTTTCCAAAAATCGGGTCACAATTTTGTCTCTTCGATTCTGGTTTAAACCGGTTTGGAGGTTCTGTAGGCGGCAGAAACCGGTCTAAACCAGTTTGAAACTGGAATATTCCGGTGAAAACCCACCTAAAACCTGATTTTTCTTAAATTTTTTGACCCCCGAAAGTCGAAAAAACGGAAAGGCTATAGCCTTAGGGTTTTTCCAAAAATCGGGTGAAAATTTTGTCTCTCCGATTCCGGTTCAAACCGGTTTGGAGGTTCGGTAGGAGGCAGAAACCGGTCTAAACCAGTTTGAAACTGGAATATTCCGGTGAAAACCCACCTTAAACCGGATTTTTCTTGAATTTTTTGACCCCCGAAAGTCGAAAAAACGGAAAGGCCATAGCCTTAGGTTTTTTTCAATAATCGGGTCACAATTTTGTCTCTCCGATTCCGGTTTAAACCGGTTTGGAGGTTCGGTAGGAGGCAGAAACCGCTCTAAACCAGTTTGAAACTGGAATATTGCGGTGAAAACCCACCTAAAACCGGATTTTTCTTACATTTTTTGACCCCCGAAAGTCGAAAAAACGGAAAGGCTATAGCCTTAGGTATTTCCGAAAATCGGGTCACAATTTTGTCTCTCCGATTCCGGTTTAAACCGGTTTGGAGGTTCGGCAGGAGGCACAAACCGGTCTAAACCAGTTTGAAACTGGAATATTCCGGTGAAAACCCACCTAAAACCTGATTTTTCTTGAATTTTTTGACCCCCGAGAGTCGAAAAAACGGAAAGGCTGCAGCCTTAGGGTTTTTCCAAAAATCGGGTCACAATTTTGTCTCTCCGATTCCGGTTTAAACCGGTTTGGAGGTTCGGTAGGAGGCAGAAACCGGTCTAAACCAGTTTGAAACTGGAATATTCCGGTGAAAACCCACCTTAAACCGGATTTTTCTTGAATTTTTTGACCCCCGAAAGTCGAAAAAAAACGGAAAGGCTATAGCTTTAAGTTTTTCCAAAAATCGGGTCACAATTTTGTCTCTCCGATTCCGGTTTAAACCGGTTTGGAGGTTCTGTAGGAGGCAGAAACCGGTCTAAACCAGTTTGAAACTGGAATATTCCGGTGAAAACCCACCTAAAACCGGATTTTTCTTGAATTTTTTGACCCCCGAGAGTCGAAAAAACGGCAAGGCTATAGCCTTAAGGTTTTTCCAAAAATCGGGTCACAATTTTGTCTCTCCGATTCCGGTTTAAACCGATTTGGAGGTTCGGTAGGAGGCAGAAACCGGTCTAAACCAGTTTGAAACTGGAATATTCCGGTGAAAACCCACCTTAAACCGGATTTTTCTTGAATTTTTTGACCCCCGAGAGTCGAAAAAACGGAAAGGCTACAGCCTTATGGTTTTTCCAAAAATCGGGTCACAATTTTGTCTCTCCGATTCCGGTTTAAACCGGTTTGGAGGTTCGGTAGGAGGCAGAAACCGGTCTAAACCAGTTTGAAACTGGAATATTCCGGTGAAAACCCACCTAAAACCTGATTTTTCTTAAATTTTTTGACCCCCGAAAGTCGAAAAAACGGAAAGGCTATAGCCTTAGGGTTTTTCCAAAAATCGGGTGAAAATTTTGTCTCTCCGATTCCGGTTCAAACCGGTTTGGAGGTTCGGCAGGAGGCAGAAACCGGTCTAAACCAGTTTGAAACTGGAATATTCCGGTGAAAACCCACCTTAAACCGGATTTTTCTTGAATTTTTTGACCCCCGAAAGTCGAAAAAACGGAAAGGCCATAGCCTTAGGTTTTTTTCAAAAATCGGGTCACATTTTTGTCTCTCCGATTCCGGTTTAAACCGGTTTGGAGGTTCGGCAGGAGGCAGAAACCGGTCTAAACCAGTTTGAAACTGGAATATTCCGGTGAAAACCCACCTAAAACCGGATTTTTCTTGAATTTTTTGACCCCCGAAAGTCGAAAAAACGGAAAGGCTATAGCCTTAGGCTTTTCCAAAAATCGGGTCAAAATTTTGTCTCTCCGATTCCGGTTTAAACCGGTTTGGAGGTTCGGCAGGAGGCACAAACCGGTCTAAACCAGTTTGAAACTGGAATATTCCGGTGAAAACCCACCTAAAACCTGATTTTTCTTGAATTTTTTGACCCCCGAGAGTCGAAAAAACGGAAAGGCTGCAGCCTTAGGGTTTTTCCAAAAATCGGGTCACAATTTTGTCTCTCCGATTCCGGTTTAAACCGGTTTGGAGGTTCGGTAGGAGGCAGAAACCGGTCTAAACCAGTTTGAAACTGGAATATTCCGGTGAAAACCCACCTTAAACCGGATTTTTCTTGAATTTTTTGACCCCCGAAAGTCGAAAAAAAACGGAAAGGCTATAGCTTTAAGTTTTTCCAAAAATCGGGTCACAATTTTGTCTCTCCGATTCCGGTTTAAACCGGTTTGGAGGTTCGGTAGGAGGCAGAAACCGGTCTAAACCAGTTTGAAACTGGAATATTCCGGTGAAAACCCACCTAAAACCGGATTTTTCTTAATTTTTTTGACCCCCGAAAGTCGAAAAAAACGGAAAGGCTATAGCCTTAGGGTTTTTTCAAAATCGGGTCACAATTTTGTCTCTCCGATTCCGGTTTAAACCGGTTTGGAGGTTCGGTAGGAGGCAGAAACCGGTCTAAACCAGTTTGAAACTGGAATATTCCGGTGAAAACCCACCTAAAACCGGATTTTTCTTATATTTTTTGACCCCCGAAAGTCGAAAAAACGGAAAGGCTATAGCCTTAGGTATTTCCGAAAATCGGGTCACAATTTTGTCTCTCCGATTCCGGTTTAAACCGGTTTGGAGGTTCGGTAGGAGGCAGAAACCGGTCTAAACCAGTTTGAAACTGGAATATTCCTGTGAAAACCCACCTAAAACCGGATTTTTCTTGAATTTTTTGACCCCTCCTTAGGGTTTTCTGGTAAAATCCGGTGAAACATGTGAATTTTGCTTCAATCTTTTAAACTCCTTGCTACATTTCGCGGCTCGTGTATATACTCTCCATATCGATCTTATATATTGTCGTATCCAGATTTCATTATCTCACATTATTGTCTTGTATCTTTAATTGGTTTCCTTTTACTTAAACCAATCCTAAATTACAACCAAGGTTTTAAAATTTGTACTAATAAACCCAAAATAGTTAAAAAAAATAGAAAAAAGTGAATTTTTTGTATGCGTTTTTGTACGAAGGCGGGCCACACCTTCACAAAACCCAACGTAATTTTATTCTGTTGGTTATCAAATATACTTGTATTGAGTTAACAACTCCAAGTGAAATTCGCATTTGATTCTAGCCGCTATTGCCAGGATACTTATTTGAACAGTGAGTAAATACGATGCAATTATACGCCGTACAATAAATTATTTTAAAAACGCAATAAGGCATTAAGGCCGGCGACCCTATTTCAGATATGGTGCTTTGGAAAGTACAAACTTCAAAAATCCTTTCCTTGAATATTCGCAACACCTCAGTTAAGCATCAAAAGTATTTAGCCGGATTGTTGTTTGAATTAACCACACAATGAATTATTACAAATACGTGTTTTATTTAGTGGATGTAGAGTGGTAAAGTGGAAAATCACAGTTGGATACAACTACTCATAACATTGTACCATAAATTGCTTAAAAATGCGACAGGACGTCAAATTTTATTTGAATCAACCACACAATGAAATATAGCAAACAGATTTTGAGAAGTAGATTTTGATTATTGAGTGGTAGAGTGAAATAGTATAATGGTATAGAACGGAAAAACGACAACTTGTAAATAAGGCATATTGAAAATGTTTTCATACAAATCCGAAAAGCTGAATTTAAAGGCAGCTTCTGACAACAAGTTATTAATATTAGATGCTCTGAAGTAAAGCAAAACAAAGCAACCGTATGCTGAGTATTTTTTTAAAAAACTATCAAATTGACAGATTTTGCACAAGTAGAAGTTGCAAATGTAGTGGGACTGAAATAGTTTTTACATGAATGTAAAAAAAACGAAAGAAAATACATTTACGTTGACAAACGTTGTCATTAGATTCAGTTTAATATTGTTAATGAATTACGTTTTTAAAAATATGTCTTCGAATCTCTGCAGTCCTGTAGCACGACATTAAAACAAAAGCTAAACAAAGCAATCGCAGGCTATGCCGATTTTTTTTTTAAATTGCAAATTGGGAAATTTTTAAAAAGTTGCAAATGTAGTGAGACTGAAATTGTTTTCAGATGAATGTAAAAAACGGAAAATAAACCAAATTAAGTTGACAAACGTTGTCATTAGTTAGATATTGTCAATGCATCACTTTTTTAAAAATATGGTTAAGCAAAATAAAAAAGTTACATCATTTTTCGGATCAAAGTAACGCACAACTAAACGAAAAATAAGACTCAAGGTATACAGTGTCGTTTAAAGTTACAACTACTTTCTCATGTTTGTAATATTGATACTTTTTCTCCATTGTTACTGTAGCAACAAAATAGGATGCTAGCTTTCAGATTCATTAAGTTATGCTTAAGAGGGCTTCACACTGCCACAAGCGGAACTTAGTAACAATGCAAGCAGCGAGTGTAGTGTTTAAACGAAAAACACGCATGGCGTATAAAATGCTCACATAAGTACAAAACAAATCATTTTACACAAAAATTAGAAGGGCAATGTATAAACATGTCATAAAAGCAACATTGAACTCACAGCAAAGAAAAGTTTTGTCGGTACAATTATCCAGATCTACAATGTTATTAAAATTGTATCAACAATGTATAAGTTGATACTTTAAGCTTTGCTTCACTTAACCTGTGCATATCAAATAGAAGCTGTTTGTGAATATGTGAGCTCGTGCCAAATAAATATGTCCACGGCACCGATAAAAACACACATTTTGCATTTAGGTAAACAGGAACACATACACAACACCTTTACACGTTTTGCTGATTTTCAAATAAATTGTGTACGAAAGGCAACAACTGCCGCCGAATTATTACCTGTGCGTGCAAGCAGGCAAGAATTACTCGCTATAGTCTCGCAATCCAGTACAGTCCAATAGTTTTTGTAACAGTTGGTGTCCTTCAGAAATGTGACATCGCAATAGTCTCGGAACAGACGCACAGCCACATTTTATACCACATCATGCTATCACGTCATTGACATCAATGTGACGTGGAAGTTGTGATGGCGAGATTAAATGTTTTGTTGCATTAGCTTTGACGTCACGTTTTTAAGTCATTGTGGCGTAGAAAGCTGCGATGACGTAAAGAAAGCTCAGTTGGATTGTGAGTGCCGTCACATCATTAACTTCACTATGACGTAGGAAGTGGCGATGACCTCAAGAAAGCTCATTTGGACAGTCGGTGACGTCAAGAAAGCTCAGTTGGAATGTCCGTGCCGACGGCAGTAATTTCACTGTGACGTAGAAGTTGCGATGACGTAAAGAATGCATTGGTTGGATTTTTGATGACGTCACATCATTAACTTTACTATGACGCAGGAAGTTGCTATGGCGGCTTGAAATGCAAGTTTGGTGACGTCATTCGATGAAACGTTGCATTGTCGACGCTGATGACGTCAGGGGGGATTCCAGCGATGAGGGCAGATGTGTGGTGTCTAAAGAGGTGATAAATCAGTTGAAACACTAAATCATCAAACCAAAGCACAACACAGTTTAACGCAAAAATGTAAGCCCGAGCAATTACAAAAGAGGTTTTACATTTTAATTACCAGAAACGACGAATGTTAACACTACATTGTATTTTGAACAAACTTGATTGGTTATAATTTACCTTTTTCGTTTCTACAGAAATTCGCGGTTGTTTGTTGGCCTGGTCGGCGTATGACGTCATTGTCAACTTCAGCATCTGAAAAAATAAAATCAAGAACGAAATTAATCACAAAGAAAAATATTTTAGTGTATTAAAACAAAGAATGCTGACTATAAATTTCAACTGGGACGTACTTGCGTTTGATTGTAAGACTCTTGTTATTTCTTTTTATTCCAGCAGTAAACACTTTTGAGAAACCTTTGGAAACAGAAAACTTTCTTGAAACCTAATACTGTGAAAAGCTGAAACATTTTGTAAAACCTGCAAAAGAATAAAAAAAACGTTAATCTTTCAAAAACCGAAATTATTACTAAAGTTAAAAGATTAAAAAAGCGCTACTCTTTGAAAACACGTATTTTTCTAAACCAGAAAAACAACTGAAATTTTTTTTTAAACTATTTTTCCTAAATCCTGTTAAAAAAACGATAAAGTGCGAAGTTTTTATGTGAACAGTTAAATTGACAATCCTTATAAACCTGAAAACAAAAACACAAAGTGTTATCTGAAATAGGAAATTAATAACGAAATAAATATGTTTCCTAACAGCTAAAAAAGATAAGTTACATCATTCAAATTCCCTAAACCTGAAAAACAAAACAAGTTTTTAAAAATTCGTTTGTTAAAAAGATTTTATAACCTGAAAAACAAAAATACATGTAAAAATCGCCCTAAAACCTGAAAAACAAAAATACATGTAAAAATCGACCTAAAACCTGAAAAACAAAAATACATGTAAAAATCGCCCTAAAACCTGAAAAACATAATAAGAGTTAACCTGAAAAACAGAAAATTTGTTTAGTGCTGTGGAATAAAAAATAATATCTGAAAAACAAAAACATAAAGTTTAAACCTGCGAAAAAGGTTATTTGGTTTAAACGCACATGTCAAATTACCTGACAATCTTGTATTGTATTGTGTAGTTTGTGTGTTTTTTCCAATTTTTTACATTACATTTCAAATCAAACGCACAAACGGCTTTCAATTTTTCGACAAATGCCCTGAAAAACAAGAACAAGTGAAGTATTCTACAATTTAGGAGATAAACAATGGGTAACTTACAATTTAACAGAGGTTGACTTGAAAATGGACAACAGCAAAACTCGTACTCTGTCACAACTAAAATTCTGATTCTAACACTTGACGATGGCGGTTCGCATGGTTAGAGCGAGCGACGGGCGGTAAAAAATACACAATAATCAAAAGAACCTGTCGGCTGATGTAAAAGGCACAACACCCCCCAAGAACTGGTCTACATAAATATGAAACTATAGGATAGAAAAAGTGGACTCCGCACACAGTTTTGTTGATGAAAGAGGGAAAACGACAAAGAAATAAACGATAATTGGTTGGAAAAGATTATAAATTTAATGTCGTTCATCTCCGCACATAATCGGCAGTGCGTATGTTTCGTTACTTGTAGGTTAGTTTCTGAAAAAAATGTTGGAACCGCCATCGTCCCTGCGCGCCCGACGAAAAAATACACAATAGAAGCTTGCCTCAACTAACTGCCCTGCATACAACCGCCGCAAATTAGCCTAGTAAAGTAGAAGGTGAGTCTGTCGTGTTTTACAACCACCCAAATAGCCACTGCCCCCTAATGACTGGGTGACCGGGTCAAACAGGAATACGGAACTGAAGTAAGTATATCTACAAGTAAACCTCAAGTCCACAAATAAAAAATGGGCTTGACCAGCAAAGGGTATGAGGCATAGGAATAATCAAAATCGTAAATAATCATAAAAACTATGTTTCAAATATCAAAATGTGTTGCGAATAGTAGTTTTACATTACATGCTTCGAGTTTTTACATTACATGCTTGATATCCAGTTCGCGGCTTCTTCTTAGTGAAGAAAACTTTGAAACGAATGTACAAGCATGTAGTATACAAGCCGGTCAAAACCCGAAAAAACATCACGATTTCCTAATAATTACAGTTAGTATAGGCGCAGCACTTTTGTTTGAGAGACAGTGACGTTTAGGGCGTATAACTCAACAACAGCGTGTCACTGCCCCTTGCCCTTCGAGACCCACACAAGGACCCACTTTTTTACGCAAGCGCAGGGCTGGAAATTTTAACAACAGTTTGCGCCCTATCAGGGTGGCTCACAGGACTTTTCGGGCTATATGCAAAGCCGGTCCCCTCATGCCCACGGGCCTGGGCTTTCATTGAGAATAGCGGTGTCCGTACTGGGTCCTGCCTACACCGCGGCCAGTGCAATGCGGTGGAAGCCGTGCCCAAGCCGTGTTTCTATGCGCACCTTATTTTAGCTAAAGCCATTTAGCAACGCGCCACACCTAGCTAAAAATCGATCTAAGCTAAATCCCTACGTGGCGCGCGAATCCCAAACGTACCCCACCTATGTTACCTAACCTAACCTTAGTTAACGAGTGCAACTCTATTCTAGCCCTAGCGCCAACTTGCTGACAATAGTAGCACTCCTACAGACTTGGACCATTCTTTGAACGTGAAAGACTTCCTCTACGGGTCTTCCTCGGACAAAGAATAGGTCACTCAATCCTAGCGCCAGTTAACCTAAGTTAGGCCTAACAGTTTCGCAACCCGGTTGACCCACGACAGACTCCTACGTTTACATACAAATAAATATTTGAAGTTGAAGGTTGCGAATGAACGTAGGTTGATGAGATCGTGGAGTAGAAGAGTTCTGTAAATAAAATAAGGTTTTAATTGTTGTGTTAAAGTTAAAGGTTCTAACAATTGCGATAAGTAAGGCACTAAATCCTAAAAGAGAAGGCAAAAACGCGGGCGGCGCCGATTTCAAAGCGCACCCGCGTGTATGACGTCACAATGCCTTCCGCGCATTACATTGCAACTGCATCGTTTAGTGAAATGCTTTCCAGGTTTTTAAGTTGCTGGTTAAGTTAGGTTTGAATGCTAGCTTAAGTATAATATTGTAAGTATAATTGATGTCAGTTGTATGCGGTATCTTTAGTCCATAAACGTTATTTGAATTAGACGTTCAGCGCATACAGCGCGTAACTGTTTTTTTGTAATTTCGTAATGTACAAGCAAAATATTTACATCTTGGTTTAAACCCCATTCAAAGTTAGAGCGTCGACAGCACTTTATACTATGCCACATAGTTTATAACAACCAGTAAAAGCAAGTATCTACCTTGTTTATTTGCCATTCTGTCACCTCTGCACGCCGCAAACACCACGAACCAAATGAATTTGACACTAGGAATGACTTGGCACGCCAAGAACTTGAAGAGCTCTGATTGGTCGAGCCGATGCTAAATTTACTCAAGCGTGACGTGGCGCGGGAAATTAAAGTTTAACGGGCAAAATTAAATTCTTTTTTAGCTTCTTATTTTTCCCGCTTTATTTGCCTTAAAGGTAGTATAGATATAGATATTTTATGACAGAAAATTTTAATGTGTAAAATAAGCCAGTTGGTAATGATTATTAAGTTGCCTTTTTTGGTCGTGTTTTCTCCAGAAAAGCAACAATTTATTGTGATGTAACAGGTGATTAAACAATGAACATTCTACTGGACGTCAATTGCCCGCATACTACATGTGGCTAAATCAGATTGTACTGTAGGTTCTTGTTACGATTGTAGATTGTAAGGTCATGCTTAATACACTGTAATGTAAAGTCCAGTCGATGAATTTGAGTGGAATAAAGTATGTTCACTTGCTAAATGGCAGGCAATAAGCTAGCAAACCTTATGGAACTCTGTTGCCTTTTAAATTGCTGGTAAGCTTGATCGCAAGCCCAAATGTGTTGTGTTACTTTCTAAATCTAATATGGTAATAACTGTAACGAAATACAATAGCATATCATAAAAACTAAAATGTATCGTGCAACAAGGTTTTGTCACGAAAACACAAATGTACTAGTTTTAAGGTGGGTTATCATTTGCACCCCGTCAAACTCTCCGTAGGCTACTCCGTTTAAGTTTATCAATACGTATACCCTAGTTAAGATAAACTTATAGCAGGGGTGTCCAACACGTGGCACGCGTGCCAAAAGTGGCGCGCAGAGCATTTGGAAATGGCACACGAGCTTTTGTACATTCATATGGTAAACATTACGATTTGTCACGCAATTACATTTGTTTCTATTGATTCATCTTGGCCTTTATTCTAACTTCAGCAAAGATTATCAGCAGTAAAATTACACAACCCACTAATCAAATTGTTCGTTGTTTTTTTGACAAAACCCAAGCCCCGTTGCAAACCATTTATATCTAGCGTCGCATAAACAGAATAAAAGGTTTCTGGAGTAGCATAAACAAGTTTACTCGCATTGCACGACATATTTTTTTTTCAATAGAGTTCTCCATATTTAAAACAGTTTAATAGGGTTCTCCATATTGGCCAAATAATCGGATCGTTTAGACCAGGGGTCACCAAACTACGGCCCGCGGGCCGGATCCGGCCCGCGAGGTCATTTCATTCGGCCCGCGAACACATTTTTGGTTTGCCAAATCGTATTGATAACTTTGTAACATTCAAAAATTAATCTACTCCTTACGAAAGTTTTCCTGTCACGATATGTAGAATTGATATTACCTATAGTTTCATAGAATTACAACGCCCAAGATTGATCGAAACCGGTTTGTTACGTCACAAACAAGACTATAAGTGTTAATTGTGCGCAAATAATTGCCTTATTTTGTCGCATTACCAGATTTTCAGTCGCATTACCAGATTTTAAATAGGATTGTAGAAAGACCATCTCTTGGCCCCCTATAAAAATCCCCTCGGGGGATAAGTTTGGAAAGACGGCGCTGGGGCGTGCAAACTTTGCGGCCCGCGTGAATCATTATTAAACTTATCCGGCCCGCAGTGAAAAAAGTTTGGTGACCCCTGGTTTAGACGATTAGGACATGATTTGGAAAAATGTACCAAACCTTGGCACGCGAGTATATTTTGAAACCAATATTGGCACGGTGGTGTGTTCGTGTTGGACACCCCTGACTTATAGTAAATGTCGCTAGGACTAGGTGGTGCTTTAATCGACCACGTGGGCTCGAACCCAGTGAATCCTTTCCAGGCGAAAAACGTACAACTGTAAAGGAAGCATGGTGAAGTAATATTTGATGTCAGACAGGGATGGTCGTGTCCAGCTCCGGTAGGTTTTTCGCATACGGTGCTGGCTACAGCGGTTGGATAACAATGGTGATTCTTTATGAAACTTTTCCAGTGTATTGATTTGTGTTGCGTTTCATTTTGTACAATATAAAACATTAACAATAAACAGGCAATGTTTTATGTCTACAATGGGTGCTATGGCGATTAAATAGGCACTGTGAAAGTAAATGCTATCTGATGTTTCACTCAAAATTAAAATCTGACGATGATTATAGTTTGACGCCAGAACGTTTAAAAACATAATAATATCGATTGCTATTGTCATAAGGTAACCTCTTCAATAAAATTTGTTTAATTAGTCTTTTTTATAGTTTTCCCGTCTTATAGTTGCATATAATGTATAATTTCACATTTAATAATGACATATACTTGGTGTGTACGCATTATATAGGCGAGTCATAAGCTCAGTCATTGAGATGGAGATGTTAAGTATGTACAATGTGGATTTTTGGTTTAAACACTTGAAATCTCTTCAGGATCAGCATTGTCGGGTTGGAAGATGTGATTTGAGAGTCCTCCATCCTCTTCTTTATCCTCTCTCACACTGTTCTTCTCTTCATCCATCCTAACGAAGTCTTCTCGAAGAAGATGAGCTACCACTGCTGCACCCACTGAATCTCCCCAAACGTTAACTGATGTCCGAAAACGATCCCTTCAAAATTATTCTTTTTTTGTTAAAAGTTGAGTTGAGTTTATTTTGCCTGGTAACATATAGCGTCACAATGACACTGAACAAGCACTAAACCTGGAAAAGCTGCGCAACGTTGAAACGTTGTGGAGCGCAATATAGTGGCACAATTGGTGGATCGTGACTACCGTATTGCAAACGCGCTATAGCTACACCGTAAACGCGCTGCAGCTCAGAATTGCAAGTCAGGCCGGGTTTGGACTTGATTCGGGCCTGAGTTTACACTCTGTGTCTGTATTTTTTTGAGTAAACTTAACAGTTGCTGGACCTGGCCTAAGGTCAAACAGTCCTAAAACGCCTTGTTCAAGAACAATTGTCTTTTCAAAAAAGGTTCGGGCTATTTCGCACTTGAACTTTCGGGTTTGGGCTCCAATTTCGGTCCCGTTTACAACTCTACTGCAGCTACACCGTATTATGAAGTGTTATAAAGTTCGTTCATTTGGGTTTGAGCCGAAAATAAAAATAAAAACTAAACAAATCATTTTTGTATTGGTGATGATTATAATTTTACTCGGCTTTAGCAAGCTACCTTTCTATGTTTTTGAAAGGATTGCAAATTGTTTAGTTTTTAGTTTTAAATATTTTTGCTGTGGTTTAATAAAAAAAATCTGAAGTTGAATAACTGGGAGCCTCAAACACTATCGTGTTTTTTTCTGCTCAGGGGACGTTTGAAATCAACAGGTTGTCAGGGGCGGGTCATAAAAAAGTTTGAGAAACATTGCTTTAAATCAGCCGTTCTCAGCCTGTGGTACGAAAAAATAGGTTAACTTTGGTCTACCCATTCAAACAAGGTTAAGGTGATACGCAGCGATAGAAAAAGTAGTCAGGTGGTACACGAACCACTGCTTTAAATGATAATAATTTGTCACAAACCAGGGCTTTTCACAACGCGAAATATTCTACAACAGGGGCGGGCAACTTCTCCAGTCGGCGGGCCTAATATGGGAAAATGAAGTACTTGGCGGGCCGGATTCCTGAATCGATACACATTAATCGCGTATTTAACCAGTGATTTAAAACGGATTTTTGACCACCTAAATTAAAACAAATACATTCAAGAACATCACAAATACAATACAGTCCAAACAATCTAACTGATACAACATAAAATTATTCACCACAACAAATTTAATGCATACACCACAAACTTAGATACTGCTGAAACACTAACTAGGCTACACGTGTGGAAACAAAAGAAACCGTGAAAGCAGGCCACACACTTGGTTGGCAGTTATGTCGTAACAATGGACGTATGGTGCAATGGTAACAACGGCGGGAAAGTTTTTTGCTATTGGGGAGCGTTACTGTCCGTTACATTTATAACTATAATTTGACTCAGTAAGCAAGTAGTGGGGGATGGCGGCAGACTGTGGTCGCGGGCCACATTATCATGTAAGACCTGAAACTGTCTGCGGGCCGCTCAAAATCCCGTCGCGGGCCGGATCCGGCCAACGGGCCGTATGTTGCCCGCCCCTGTTCTACAAACTAATACCAAACTAGTTTTTACTTACAGAAGCCAGTCAATGGCCAGAATAAGTTGTATATCGTCAGCTGGGAGACCAATCGCCGATAAAACGATAATAAGAGTAACAAGTCCAGCTTGTGGGACCCCTGCTGCACCAATGCTCGCCGCTGTTGCTGTAATGCTGAAAATGTAACCACGATATACTTTAATGGCAATTTATTTGCTGTGTTTTGGACGATCACCGAGCACTTACAATCCTAACTTTTTCATAGAAATATTTAATGTCACGAATTAATATGAAGTGTGCGTGATAGTGTTCGTGAAATGTTCGATTTTTTTAACACCGTCACAATCGACACGGCTAGACTGTATGATGTCATGTTCCACCAAACGTTTGAAGGAAAATGATGGGCCAACGTATAACATTTTGGCTTTACAGAGAAGAATTAGTTTAACATCATTCATATGGGTTGATGCAAAACGAACGTTCATATAATATTTTGACACTTTTTTATTTAAGTTATTTGTTAAAGTTGGCATTAATTTTTTGTTGACTTGTTTTGAGACTCTGTGGTTTGGTAAGTGTGTTCTACATAGAAAGAACTTGTGTCAAATACAAACTCTGTTTTGACTAGCAGGAAAAGAAACATTTTTTGACCAATTAGTTCTGAAACAGCAGTGTTAAAAATGCCTAGAAAAAAGAAAAATGACTTTTAATCGCATTAAGATATGTTGCAGAACCACAACTATACATTCCTTGCCGAACTGCTAGATAGAATTATAACCCATTAGATAAATGTGGTAAATTTGGGAACTTGTGTTTTCACTAATGCAGCAAACAAATTTGCCACTGGTTGATATTTTGAGGATTTCAAGTCAAATCGTTTCAACCTTTTCCGGTTTTAAATGCAGACATTTTGTATGTAACCTATCACATTTTGTATGGAACCTATCACATATGTAACCTATAATGGACAAAATGTACCTCACGGCCAGAATCTGTCCGAAATTGAGAGAAATATTAACACTTTGTGCAATGAATATCGCAGCTACTGCTTCATATAATGCTGTGCCATCCATGTTGATAGTGGCTCCAATTGGTAAGACGAATCTTCAAGCAAACATAATTTCATTATTAATTTTTCTTACTGTATTGTTAATAATTTTTCTTACTAATACTGTATTAATGTTTTATTACTGTTTGTCCTAGGGTTACAACTTGCCACACCAGAGTGGAAACATTTTAAAAACATGGTTTAAATCGCTTGGAAAATTCGTCAAAACAAAGTTAAGTTTTATAGTTGTAATACTTTTCCAAACATTCCATGCTACTCACCTTGCTGCTCTTGAGTCAACTTTGTTGTTCTTTTCGGCACATGTTATGGTGATGGGAAGCGTTGCTGAACTCGACGAAGTAGCGAGGGCGGTTAACATCGCCTAAACCGAAATCCATAGTTGTTAGTTTGAAAGCTTTACTCTTTTCTAACATAGTATGTTTATCCCCGCTAATCCTTTTTTGGTTTGAACTTTTAGTAACAAGAAAACACAAAGTATATCTGATAGTTTTATAGAAAAAATAGTTTTAGGGCAGGCAAAGGTTTTAGCTATAATTCATAATTCATGATCTATGAGTTGCTGTGGTATAATTGTGCTTCCCTAACATGTGGATACGGATAAACCGAACACGAGTTATTCCATATCATAACCAAAACACAGAAAAATCTACAAACACAAAAACTCACACCAGACATTTTTCTAAATACCCTTAGGTGACGCAAAGAGTTTCTGCGTATATTTCAAATGCAATTTGAGTAAAAATGCTGACAGTTTGGGCTATTAGGGTTAGGGTGAGGTTTCATAATAATAACACAAGCTAAAAAAACAGTTCCTAACCCTAACCCAGTTTCATCGTTAACTTAAATAACTGCCCATCTATCGGTATTTAGCAAGTTTTGTCTGTTGTGAGTTCTTGTGTTAGTAGCTCTACCCCAAACATCACCATTTTCAAGACATGTTTTGTACTCAATCTTTAATGTATAGGCTGAGGCCATTTTTATGTAAAGTATATGTAATGGCTGAGGCCGACAGTCTATCCAAACTAATTAATTCAGAAATAAGTCAGGAATTCGAATGACCCTCCAGTTATTTGCACGTACCTGTAGTGCACCAAGCATGTAGCTGAACGGGTTAGATCGGATCACCACAAAGTATATGACCGGCAAAACTATAAAGGCGTGAATGATCAACCCCGCAATGACGGTCACCATGTAAAGACCGAACCTTGCCAATTCCTGTAACAAATGATTTTCGTGATTAAGTAAATGAATCCACTTGCCACCTGTAAGTTTTATTTTAAATCTACGACAGTCTGATGGCTAAAAGTTGATCTTTGTAGTGGCATTAAGCAGGAACGAAACGTATTTTTAGGAAAATGTAATAGATAAACGAAAGAGGTATGGCAAAAAATTCACATCTTTTAGCAGTCAAACCTATTAATTGAACAAAGTTTTTAATAACTTTCAAAGTCTTTAATAAATAAAAATTACGAATGAGTTAGTTTAACACAAAATAACTATGCACATATTATTGTCATTAAAGGAGGCATAAAACGTTTACCTCTTGCGGGTTATTCATGTCCATAATTTTCGACGCAATAAGAAACATGATTCCAATGGGACCATACCTGTGTACAAATACATGATGAAATTTATACACAGGCCCGTAATCCGGTTTGTAAGCAAAAAAAGTGTAGAAAAATTTTTGGGAGTTTATAAAATGGTTGATTGATTGATCTTAGCCATCTGTGGAGGTAAAAAATCCGGTTTGTAAGTAGGAAAAAATGCAATGATATTGGTTTGTTAGTTTGTAAAAAGTGTGATTTGTTGGTCTTGGTCATCATTTTCCTCTCTTAATGTCTGCATCAACAGAACTTACTTAAAGAGGCAATGTGAAAAAGGCATGCACTTATGAAACCTCGCACAGAAATACATATGTTAATAAAAGTGAGTTTTGTCCATATGTGCCCGCTGTGTTTTATTTGTGCAACAATAAACGTAACCAAATGAATCATAAATCCGTTCAAAAGGTATACCTAAATCAGTGGTTCTTATCCTGTTGGTAATGACTTTCTGGTCAATTAACATCATCAATTTTTAATTCAGTGACGTCTTGGTTGGTAATTTATTGTTGTTGATAAGGGTTGGATAAAATTCATGCGGTTGTTCTCGGGGGTAGCAATAATGAAAGTTAAGGAACCACTATTTCTCTACTTGCTACTACTTACCATATAATAATCCACACCATGCGCAAAATAGCCTCGTTGGCAGCTGCAAAGAACTTTACCAGCACTCTGCCGGGTTTTCCCATTTGGCCGATTATCAAACCGAAAGTCAAACAGAACACGATCAGGCCCAAAGCGTTGATGCCGGATTTAGACTGGAGAGCCTGAATTAAGGATTCAGAATCAATGCGAATTGCAATGTTGCATCAGTTTAAACGTTTTTCTCTTTCAAAAGCAATTAAGTAGGCTATATTTACTAAAAATTAATTTGTCGAGCATGAAATGGCAAAGCCTAAAAACCCAATCGTTATTGAGAATAGGACAGAAATTATACTAACATAAAAACTCACTTCGTATAAAGTTTGCTAAATACCGATGGATGGCGCTAAGGGCATTTGCTAATTTTTTAAAGCAAACTGTGTCAAAATTTTGACGGTTAATGCTATTAGGGCTGGGATAAGGTTTTGTAATAATAATAGCAACAACAAATAATCATAATCTTGGTTCCTAATGTAAAATGTAGTTCCTAACCCTAACCGGCCTCACGGTTTATTTAAATAACTATGCTCTTTACGCCATTCAGCGGTATTTACCAAACTTTGTCTGTTGTGAGTTCTTATGTTAGTAGCTCTACCGAATAGGACATGAGACAATAATATAAAGCGCGTTTCGGTGGATCATATCTTTAAAATAAACAAAGAGGTTATACCTACGATGTGACTTTAAAATTTTCAATGCCAACAGTTTGATTTTCATTGCAGTGGTCTACTTAAGGGCGAATTTAGATTTAAATAACAATCAATAACAATAAATTTTGAAGATGTACACAGTCAAGCCACTTTAAAACGCGATAAAAGCGGGAATGTATTGTTTACCACTTTGTAATCGACGGCCACATCTTCCTCAGTCCATTTTGTCACCTCTTCTGGAACTGCGGTTGAGTTGACACGGAAATTGCCTGCGGTGTCGGGATTTTCAACAACAGTGCTGACATTCATTTTACTTGTGATGGGAACCCGTGAAGAAAATTCCTGTCAAAATGTGAAAACAACTGTCATTACAACTTAATTTCCGACCAAAGGCTAACCAAACAAGGCCGGTTTGAAGTTGACGAGTTGACTAAAATGAATTGAGTTACGTTTGTTTCGCTTGGTGAAAGAACACTTAGCGGCACAATTGCAGGAATACAATCTCCGAGCTGGAAATAGCTGCGCAACGTTGCAACGTTATGTAGCTCAAAAGTATAGGGCACAATTGATGGATGATGGCTGAATCATGGGCGCCGGCAGAAAATTTTGCAAGAGGGGGCAAATTTTGGCTGATACTTTACCGCATCAAGAATTTGTTACATATGAAGCCATAAATCGTGTACTTCACTATTGAGTTGCCTAAGAGTTAAAGCATTTAACGATGTAACAAATCCCCACGCTGCCACTTTAATTAGGTTTGCTGCAAAATATGTGTGGGGGGGGGGCAAGTGCATGAAAAAAGCGCGCCAAGGAAAAGGAAACAGTTTTTCCACACTTTTTTAGGGTGATATTGACAAAATCTCGATTGAAAAGGATAATGAATTTGAAGATTAAATTTAAAATGGCTACCGTCATACAGTTTGGCACAACAGATGATGATTTAACAACCTAAGTACCAAACTGCTGGTTACATTCACAAACCATCTCGTTATATTCTAGTTAACACACCGCATAGGAAACATATGTTGTAAAATGTAGGCAAAAGGCAACTTGTCCTTTAGTTTTGACAAAATTTAGTTTCGTTGTGACCAACGCTTTACGCAAACCACTCTAAAAATCGTCATACACATAACGTATGGTAAAAAGAGTCGTGCAAATTTTTTTATTGTTTCGCCTATAGACGTGTCAAACACCTTACTCCGCCCCAATATCAATCATCTATTGAAATAATAAACCTATATTTGTTTAGCGATTCAGCCATTCAGCACGGACAACCACAAGTTAATACGTCAAGTAAACGTGCTTGCCCGAGGAAAAGCGTGTCATGTTTGGTTTATTTTTACCACCCGGTGGCAATTCACACTTTGCAGCATTGCAATACAACGTGATTTTGCAAAAAAAAAACACTGACGTGTTGAGAGATATATAGGGGTTATGCTATATTTCTTTTCAGGTTTAAAATTATTGTAGTTGGAAACTTTTTAAAGTAGAAATCTGGCGTTTTTTGGATTACAAGAAAAATCTGTGTATTTTCTTACCTGGCTAAAGGTTGCTGCCACAATGTTGGTTGGAAACAGGTTTCTAGTAAAACAACAAGATTGTGTCAAACAATTGTACACAAAGCAGGTTCACACAGACACTGATCACTAAATTTGCTTAGTGGTTTAAAGTTGTAAACGGTCGTGAACCCAAAAATGGTGAAAGATAAACACAAATATGACCTCAAGTGAAGTCAGGCCAGAATCAAACCCATTTTCAAACCTAAAACATTGTCAGTTAGATATATTCATTTTTTAGAAACAATGTTAATTCTAGATGTACAAGCATCAAGCCAATATTGGCTATATAGATGATAAGCTGCAGACAGTGCACACTGTTTCGACCCCCATCTCAGTTGCTTGGCCATTGTAAGCCAATTTATTCTTGTGATTTATGTCCAGTTTACAGAATAGGTGAGGCATGGCTTTTTAGCCTGTTACTCCCAACAAACTGGAGTGCCATTGAATGGCTACACTAGCCAATACAGTCTATCTCTGCACTGATAAGACCTTACAGGTCTGGCGCGCCTGACCCACATACAGACATAAAAAAAACCTTCCCCGGGAATGTCCTGGGTTCGAACCCCGTGGAAAAAAAGGTCGAAACAGTGTGTACTGTGTATACAATTCGTAAATAACATATGGACCCATTGCAACCATGTTTTGTAACATGTATGAATGCTTAAACATGTCAGCATATTAGGTTGTGAAGACTAAAAATTGATGGTAGTTTCGACTTTACCTAATAAGATCAAGCAGAGTGTCAACTGGTTCCGCTTTTCTCAAACTTCCACTTCGGTTTTGAGCGAATCGTCCGCCTAAAAGGAACAGAAACAAATTAATTGAAGTGGTTAGTTTCACTTCGTGACAAAAACAAAGCGATGTATGCAAAACGAATTAACATTTGCCAACACCAATGTAAAGCGTGGATACATAAAGAAAGATAATTGCTTGGCACCCGCGTATCAAACACAAAGATTCGAATCCAACCGCATTCTCGATTTTTCTAATCCTCTTGTCTTAATGTATACATATTTGTTTAAAAAACGACTTGATATTGATACCGTATGACGGTTTGGCATACTGTAACTATAATAATAGCGCACTGTAATAATAACAGTAACTTTGTAACCTGAGAATAGCCACAGTGTAAATTTTTTTTCTAACAACGTGAATATAAGCAACCAGTGTATCTTACCAGGGTTAATGGATACGACAAGAACGATCCCAATAATGACCGATATCAACGTAGTTGCGAAGTAATACACCACAGCTCTGCCACCCAACTTGGAAGCCGCGGTCTTAGGAATAGTGGAAACCGCTGCGAAAAGTAAAAAAAATCAAACGTTGTTAGGTACACAAGACACGAACTTAAATAGTAGCTTTACTAAAAAACAAATTGCCAGCGAAGTGGAATAAAGCGTATTCATTTTATTAATCAGACGTTTCGACAAAAAACATTGTCATCATCAGTGAATGTAAAATACAAGCCGACACAAGCGCGTTTATATACACAGAAAAGTAACGAGAAAAGGTACAATCAACTACGTCACACCGATAAAAGGTTGCAGACAAACGAGGAGATTGTATTGTTGATTATACTTTAGCAATAACGGACTTGGCTATTTGGTGCGTGTTTAAAAAGCATTGTAAAAATTTGAGTACCACATATTGAAATACACCCCAGATAGCTCAATAAATTAGTCTAGGGGTGTGCAATCTGTGGCCCGTTGATTACAGGTTGTGCGGCCCGCAGAGACGCTTCGATTTCTAATATACTGGCAAACGAGTCCAATTATTCTATATTTTTGAGCAGATTAATGCGCCTGGTGCTATTTCTCTGCGACCTGGCAATATGTGGCTAGAATCAAGTGTGAATTTTACTTGTAGTTAAGCATATTTGGTATGTAACAAAGTAAAACCACATGTGTTATAAAAGGTGCGGCCCGCGATCTAATCTTGGCAATCGTATTTAGCCCCACAGCGAAAAAGGTTGCACAACCCTAAATTAGTCTATAGTACGGTCATCGTTTACTTTGTCTTCTTTTCGGGCACACAAAGTTTTCAAATTAGTAGTTTTAAAATGTTTTTGACGTTACCGGGACATCTGTCAGTAACGTCATATGCTTTAACGAGAGATTGGGTAAAAAGAAGAATATGCGCAAACTGATATGTGTGTCAAAATTAAAGCCAAGTTTTCAGTTTATTATCGGTTTATTGTATGTACACTACAACTATTAAAGGCCCTGTGTTTACAATATCAAATGTATGATATTAAAAAGCCAAACTGCTTCATGGTTCTTGAACCGTCTTATATCGTTTTGTTTGTGTTAACGAAGATATCAGTTCCGTATTTCGCGTGAATGAGACAGATTTCCCAATAGCTTGTGTAATGTTTGTTGCTTAAACACGGGATATATCCATCACTTGGAAGGCATCATCAATCGCTGTTACGTCAATTTTTTTTGATTAAGTGATAGCAAATGCCACAATTCTCCCTACGAGTAAAACATGTCAATCATATTTCTTTGTTTTCAGCCCCGCCCTACTTTAACGCGTGGGCCACATCTTCATTAACCATCTGCCGTGCAATAGTTTTGACAGTCATGTTTCAGATCATAAACAGATTATTTTTATTCGCTTCAGAACAACCTGTGTGGTTATAACTGCTTACCCACGGCCGTAAAGGCAATGCGACATAGCCCTTAGCGCAAATTGACCGTAAACTTAACGCAATTATTGTTTTGTTTTATATGCGTGATAGTTTGACCCTAAATCGGTTTTGAAACAGAGATTAAAGAGATTTTGTACGTTTACGGTTATTTTGCGCTAGGGGCTATGTGATGTTGCCTATGCAGCCCTGGGAGTGCAAGTTAATAATTTGATTTTTAAAATGCCTAAAATTGATCACTATACTTAATTGAATACCCAGAATCTTTTGTAGTGAATGCAAATAAACAATAGCATTTCTGACTTGAATTTTCACACAGGTTGCTCTGAAGTTTATAATTTGAATTTTTAAATGTCTAAAATTGTTCCCTACACTTAAATGAATACCCAGAATCTTTTGTAGTGAATGCAAAGCACCTTATGGGCATAGAAACGATTGTGAAACGATTGTAACCGATTTAAACAGCTGTAACCGATGTTGCCCTTTATATCACTGATGATCGCAAGTGCATTTGCAAAAACGTTTGGACAATAAAGCATGTCGCTTTTTACGTCTATTTCGGCCGTTATTTTCATCATTAAACATGCACATAAACATACGAGTATATAAACGGATTAAAATACACTAGTATTACAACTAACCTGTAATCAGACTGCATATGATAATAGGAACTATTACCATCTTCAACATACGTACAAATAGAGTTCCAGGAAATGAAAAGTAGGTAATATCGAGTTTGGAAAGGTTTGCAAAACGCATCGCAACTCCAAGAACAATTCCCAGTACCACACTGGCTATCGTAGCAAGAAGCAAAGCCTGTTTCTTCAGAAATTTGAGAATTCCGGCCCTACTGCAGTTACAATTTAAAGCCATGATGGTCGGTTGTTGTGTGGTGTTGCAACTAGAGACAAAAAACATAAATAGGTTTGTATCGAAATTCATGAAAAATATTTAGCAATGTTGTTTATGAACTTGAATCAATAAGCGTAAGGTTTATTATAGTCTTCATTTAGTGAATAAGTTTAGTGTATACACCAGTGGTTCTCAAACTTTTTAAGCATGAGGGGCGCATTAAAGAACTAAAATTTCTTTCCGCGGTACACTTCGCAGGTAAACACAACAAAAGTTGTTCAAAGAATGTTGATTTACAAGTTTACTGTGGTGGGTGAGGATTCTTTTCATTACCAGTAACAAAAAATATGAACATTAAAACGTTGTCATGCACACAAATATTTCGTCATAAAGTCCTAAACACCAGGGAATGTTTGCCTATTAAAATATGGAATACTTAACTACACTTGAGGCACACTTGGAAATCTCTTACGGTACACTTGTGTGCCGCGCAGACAGTTGAAAATCACTGGTATAGACCCCCTTTTCCTTGTCCTGTCTATGTCTAGATTCCTAAATAAGTATTTTGCGGTGTCTTTACACATAATCCTTTCTAACTGCATACCTAACAAAATTAACTGATTTCAATTACCCTCAAAGCATTTCATTTAGCCTTTGGGGTAAAAATAGACCCGGTAGATAACCTTTGGGTTGGTTGATATACCTGGCGGTAATCGCCACACCGTTTTTTTTTCAAATCTATTCACATGGGCCAAGCCTAACTCAAACTAAGCCAGATTGCCTTTTACACAATTCGTTCTGAAGCTACTCTCGTCAAACTCTGTTGGGTAATTGATCACCTTTATACCATTATGACGGGTTTTATGGTCCTATCCTTACACACTGTTTTTTTTTATTTGTTTTATGTGCTGTAGTATTGCAGTAGGCCATGTTAATTAAATACGTTTCGTTCAAAACCGAATCAAACTGAAACAAAAACTGTCTTTTAAACGGGAGGTTTCTTTTTACAAATTAAATATTCAACCCCTAGAAAAGGTACCTATAGGCATTAAAGTCCACCTAAAACAGGGGTTCCCAAACTTTTTTGGTCTGTGGCCCAAATGTTTATTTAATAGCGATTCGTGGCCCACCATGTGCTGTAAATTTGGGCACAAACAAAAAAATAACTCAAAAACAGGCGAAAAGGTTTCTAGCAATTTATTTTTAATAAGATACATGCTCCTTGGCTACAAGATTCGGAATTCTTTGCAAAAATTACGTTTTTCAAAACAAAGCGCATAATATCTACAGTATAACAAAACAGTAGAATCTGTTCAAATGGCTCTGTGGCCCATTGAAAATGTCTTGGTGGCCTAGTACTGGGCCATGGCCCACAGTTTGGGAACAACTGACCTAAAACTTATTCTCTACAACTCAACAAGTATTATAGAAAGAGTCTGATAGTGTATGTAACTATTGCCATTAAATGAGTTCAGTTCAACTGGCGACACGCGTATACTCTTTCAGTTCCTACTATTACAGGTAAAGCTGTCACCAACCTCGGACTCTTGCGCACAAATGAGTTGAGCGAAATATGAACGCGGAACGTTTTCGGTGTGAAATGTCACTAAACTTTTTTTTTCCAGTCTAGCATTCAAACCAGCTCCAACGTGCCGCATTATTCGTGTGTTTTTCAGACACGATTTTTTTGTCTTCTCATGCAAATTGTTTGATTCGTGGAACACAGTAAGCTTTGAAATCTACTTTGCATGCCTTACACGCAAATTGTAGTAATCATATACAAGCTAAGAAACCAGGCCTTAACCCAGTGGTTCCCAATCGGGGAGGAATTTTATGAGTTCAGGGAAGGAATTTCATAAAAACTGCAAAAACAATTACATTGGAAATGTTACAGAATATTTTGGTCTATAGTATAGACTGTATACATTATTATGTCCATTATAACTTGGACCTGGTTCACATTTGGTAAAGGCTTCTGAATGGACATCCCTAATTAAAACGTCTATTTCAAATTGCTATAATTTGTTATGTTATATTTGTTTTTCCTCTTATGGGGAGGCATGAATAGAGCGAAAATGGGCGAAGGGAGGAATGTAGCAAAAAAGGTTGGGAACCACTGCCTTAACCTATTGAATGTACCTTGTATACCTTACACGCAAACCTCAGTAATCATATACAAGCTAATAAAACCAAATGTTTTTAAAAGTGGTGCTTTTATTTACACGGTTGGTGACGAAAAAGAAACACAAGAAAGTTCAACCTTTGAAAACAGGATTAGTGTGATTATTGGTAACTGATGTAATCTATTTGGAAAATGTTTTACTAGTAAATTTTATTCCGACTACATAGCTAATATTTTTTATTATTGTTAGCATAATTCTGGTCTGTGACCCCAGAAAAAGTTCCATATACAACTACTTGCGTTTAAATTGTACTCGAAATGCAAGAAAATAATAAAACAAATTTGCAGTTAGTGTGAGAAATCCCTTGGATAAATCATATGAATAAAATTAGGATTTATTTTCATGATCCAAATCATGGGATTTTTCATATGATTGTGGATCGGAATACCGTGATGAAGTTAGAATCACAATAAAACTAAGCGAAAAATGTTAAATTCAGCATTAAAATGAAACTAAAAACGTAGTACATCAACAGAAATACCACAACCCTACCACATACGGACAAAACACTGCATTTCAGAAACAATCAGCTTTCACAATGCAAAGAGTAAATAGGCCAAAAACGCAGGATTTAAACAAAAAATACAATCAGACCGACGTTGTAGAAAAACAAGCATGAAAGGGGAAGGTAAACTGAGGGGCCTTAGTTGCAAAAAAATACACAAACAATTTTTACGAGTTAAGGAATTGTTTAGAAAACTGACAAAAAATGTTGCAGTTGGGAATTATTTTATCTTTATAGAACACTTTTTTTCATCACAATTGAAGTTCAGTGTTTTCCGTAATTCCGTTTGATAAAAGATTTGCGAAACATTAGTGTCAAAATAAGGAATTTACAATAAGTATACTCTACAATTTACTTTTACCCAATATTTAAAAGAATAGAAGTTTACTTTGGCTACAAACGTAATCTAATTTATCATAAAACTAAGTTTGTACCATAGTTTTACAAACTTCCAGAGGTTGGTGCCCAGGTTATCATTATAGAAAATTGTTTCATCACAAGCGAAGTTTAATAAATTTCCGTTTGACAAAGAGCTTTGTGAAAATCAAGGGATTTTTACGGTTATGCTTTTACTTTTACCCAATATTAACAAATAATATAATTTATTATGCCTACAAACACAATCTGAAATATCACATAACTAAGCTCGAAACTAATTTTACAAACTTTCAAAGTTGGTGTTGAAAAAGCCAGGTTAAAAATCCCCAGTCTAAAATGTAGTTTGTTTTAGTCCATTTTTTCGAAAAAGCACAACAAAATGGCTTCTACACTCTACATCACAAGAAAACGAAAACAAAATTTCAAAATCAGATTGCTACAAAGAAAACAGTTTTGCTACAAAAACGTTAAGCAATTACAACAACAAGAAAAAGTTCATATCGACCGCAGGAAAAGCAAATAATTAATATTTTTTGAACAGTATACGAACGTGAACATTATATGATGTACCATGTTATTGATGTTAATGCTTGGCAAAATGTAAAAACATGGTTTGTACAGATGAAAGTTATAAAGCACCATAGAATTTTTTCTCTACCTGTTATACAGCAATGTTCATTTGTTCAAACAAAAAATTATCAACCATTTAACATATTTGTACCATATTAGCTTTAGTGTTGTCTATAAACTGAATATAAAAATCTTAAAAACACGCAATATTTTTGTGTATTTTTTTATACGACTGAAGTTTCGTTTTTCAGTCTCTCTTCTTCGGCTGTGCCTTTTTTCTTTTTCTCTTTTTTGCCTTCCAGTGTGTTTAACTGCTTGCTGCTGTTTTTCACGTAAACCTGTGAAACAGTGGTTTGTAAAAATCTAAACCGGTGCAGATCACAGCACACAATATACTTTTTTACATTGCATATTAAATAACAAAGAGACAATTTATTAAGGAGACTGTGGTGTCATTACCATTAAGTAAGGGGCACGTTATTAGGGCTAAACTATACAAAGCCAAATTAGACCCAAACGTGGGTGAAATTACAATATAAATGAGGCCGAGTGTTTAGTCGAGCCTGTTTGGTTCAAACTTAATCCCGAACCCGAATCAAAAAGTCCGGCCCGACTTACAACTCTGCTACTTAATGTATTACATAAACCCGATCAAATAAGAAATACACAGACTGATTTGGTGAACTCAAATTATTATGTCTATCTATTTAACTGGAATCTTGAAAGCAACCTACTCGGGATATACCGGGGCGAGCAACAACCCGAGTACTCGGTATAGGTACCGAGCATCGCTGTTTTTGATGCTCGGTGTTACAAAAGGTTACCCGAGTATTAAATTTGCATCATGCCTGCTGACATACGAAACTAGTGTCCGAAAGGGTATCCAAGAACAAAAATGTTTTTGTTTTAAATGCGTTATATAGTGGAAAACGTGTACTTCTGGAGCTTGTGCAGCTTAATACACCGCTGGTGACGTGATGGACCTTGAAAAGCTACCAAACTAGCACCGAGCATTAACGTGAGATGCTCGGTGTTCGACTAAACTTGGTTCATCCCTGCCACTTACCATAAGAGATTTGGGCATGAAGTACTCCTTTCCTGGTGAACCGTCATTTACTCGACTATCTTCACAAAAGCATAGCAGCAATGTATCCACAGCCATCTCGTAGATAGAGAGAAAGCAGTGAGCAGTCAAATATGAGAAAACCGCCACCACACCAACAGGAACGGCAACATAATGAACATTAGGGTGATATTTTAAAACCAACACCCCGCCTATCCCGGCCACTATGGCCACCACAACCAGTTTACCTGCGAAAATTGAAGTAAAATTTGACCTATGTAGCTAATACGAATACATTCATACTGGGATCAGTACTGAACCGTCGGTGTAGACCAGCGATCACGGTATACTCGTTCATTAATCATAGTACGCCAGACCCACTGAAGGCGCCATACCGAATCAGCCGGCCACCATGCATCCACCAGATGGCAAGGCGCATAGGTTAGAAAAATCTAGCTTGCGGTGGGATTCGAACCCACGACAGAAGGAGTTCCGGAACTCGCGCTGTACCAAGTGAGATACGCAGGCTCAGTGGTGAATTCGGTATTTCGCCTTCAATAGACCTGGCGTACTATGATTTGACCTGCATGTAGTGTATGGAAGAGTTCTGACTTTACGTATGCGACAAATGGAATAGTTTAAATCGTAGCAAATAACCGTTTGATGCAAATCCCGTTGACACAGTCCAAATCGTTCTTTTTTCGGCCGATGTTCATTTTTCAGTCGCACAGACACATACATAACATGTCATCTGATTTCACAAAACATCTCTTTAGAATTGCTTGCTATTTAACCACACGTTGTTATTTTACCATTGCTCGCCACATGGTTTGAATTGTGTAAAATTAATCGCTCGTAACGCGTCATTATAAATTCTTTGACCGAACACCAAACCAATCGATAGGTGGCGCAAAGAGCAACAAAATTCCTTACCTAGGAAAAGCACGAATGTTCCCACAGAATTGATGGCAATAACACGCAGTGCATTTGACAGGAGAGTGGCCACCGCATCACAAGCTGATTTACAGAAGTGCGTTCCATTGATTGCAACCAGTGAATAGGCGTTCTAATGTATTTGTACAGTTAGTACAATTGAGTAGTAGAGTGGAAAGTGGGCTCACACCAAGCACAAAACCGATTTTTTTGTAAAGTAAAGCCCTAATTAGGTCGCAAATTTAGATTTTCCAAGGTGAACAAGTGTGACCAGGTAAAAAGTTTGGTTTAAATTAAGGCTATTTCGTTTAAGCACAAGTCCGAAAACCCCAAACCGACTTACAATACTGATACAATAAAAGTTACAATGATTTATAGTAGTGGTGCACAACCTGCGGCCGCAGAGACGAGTTTATGTGGCCATGAACTTGTATGCTACAATATATGTTCTGGTGGCCGGACACAAGTTAAACTTTAGACATCATATGTTCGGATTTCAAAGCTGCTCTGAACAGGGTTGCCAGGTTAAAACTTTGAAAACAGGCCAAGTTGTGCACCCCTGATCTACAGGTTTAACAAACTCACAGTAGTTTGCTAACAAAAGTCTATGTTAACATTTTTGCAGCAGATTATTAAGTCAATGAGGCTGTGTAACGCTACAAAAGGCAATCCAAGTTGTTTCCCTGTCTATAGTTCATTTTAGGTGATGAATGCAACTAGTAACTTTTCCATTATTTATATTCTTAAACACAATCGTAATAAGATATGACTTACATAGTTTAAGTATCGCAGACATTTTTCCAAGATACACAGACAACAGATGCAGCATTTCACCAAAATTTTCGCCACAATGTTTTTCTGAAAATAACATAAAAAACTTTATGTTTATTTTAATTCATTTGCTAATGCTAAAAAGTTTTTAGTAGTTTTCTTACAGTAAATGGCAAAATGTATACTCTTAAAAACAATGTATTGATATTAATGAACTAATATTGTGAGATATAATAAACATAGTTAGTAAAGTATTTTTATTTGAACAATTTAGTAAAAAATGACAGGAGACTATAATCCATGTGCCTTTTTGCAAGCTTTAAAATCGGCAACTGTCTCAAAATATAAAACAATAGAAAGTATGATAGATAAAACTGCAAAGTAATTGATTACATATCAAAATATTTGTATGTGTATGGACTATAAAGAAATTCAAAATTGTAAAACTTACAGAATCTTTGATTTGTCTCTCAATGTACATGAGAATACATCTTGGTATCTTTACAAGAACAATAATAAAAGAACCAAGAGCACATGAACCGATGTGATTGGCTATTAGTCGTCCAATCGAAGACAAGATTGGATTTCCAAGTTTCTTTTTGTCCCTGACAAGCAAAAGTTTCACAATTAGAAAAATCTAAATAATACTTTAGTTTATCATAGAATGCCAGACCTAATGAAGGAGCCATACCAAATCAGCCAGTCACCTAGCATTCACAATATGGTAAGGCATAAGATAGAAAAATCTAGCCTGCGGTGTGAGTCGAACCCATGACAGGAGTCTTTCCAGAACTCATGCTCTACCAACTGAGCTACACAGGCTCTGTGGAGAATCCGTCGAAAGTTGAATCACAAGCACAGTTGCCTGCATCGTATGCTGCAAATGTCAGCTTCGTGGAAGGGGATCGTCAGATCAACCAGTAATCAGTTAAGATATGAATCCATAACTGGGATCAGAATTACCCCTAAAGTGTCGATGCAGACCAACGATCAATGCACACTCATATAGACTCATATTTTTAAAATTAAAAATGAAACCAAACTTTCACATTGGGGTCTAAAGGACTACCCAATGGGCCACAAGATCAATAGTTACAATGCACAATTACAGATATATCTGCCACATGTGCAAATTTGAATTGGTTAAACCAGTGGTTTCCAAACTTTTTTAATGCGACCCAAATATTTCCACAATTTAATTTTGTAATTTCCCGCAAAACATGGGTATGCATTTTTATCTGAAAAAACAACAAGTTTTAAAAATTTAGTTCAATGAAAACTACTGCGCTACTTCCAGCAGAAATTCTTCATCATTTTGACCTAAAATTCTGACTGCGGCAAATTTTGGGCTGCGAAGTTGAAAAGTATACATGACTTCGTTTTAAAACAGGTGACCCAAAAACATTTCAGACGATCCACACTTTGGGAAATGCTGATTCAAACCACTCTTTCCCAATAAATCGTTGAAACGTTGAAAAATTACAGTAAGTATGGAGGCATCTTTAGGCATTTTTGTAGATTCACTTTATACTAATGGAGTTTAATTTTGTAGTAATTATTTATCTCAAATCATATTAGTAAACATACCAAACAGCATATCTGGACACCAAGGACATGATTTGCTCAGTTCAATATAGCCTTAAGTCATAAGATTTATGCATTTATAAAGCAGTTAGCAGTAAGCCCACATACCTTGTAAAGTAGAATTTAGCCACAGCTCCTGCTATAGTCATCTGTTGACAGGCGAGAACAAATTCACTGATCCAAATCACACCGATGAGATGATACCACCACATGTAACGGACGACCATCGTCTCATTAAACCTCACCCACCCCTCATGTTCATTCACCATATATGGTTCTCCTGCAAATATTATTTAGTAATTTACCACACATGAAACAATGGTTTAATCATAAACATAACTGCCAAAGAACTGGTGTACATACTGACAATATATAAAGATTCTTGAAACGTCTGCATGATGTATTCTTTATACACCAGATCTTTGGCAGTTATGTTTATGATTAAATTACTCTTTTAAGTCGTGTATAGTGTTCCTAAAAAAACAATGGGAAAATAAAATTGATAATTTAAACACAAGCTTGTTTTTAAGTGTTATTAAACAGATTTAATGTGTTTGGGAAATTAATTAAAATCCGTTTTTCCGTTGTATTTAACAAGAATTTTTAACAAACAAAAAATATTTTAAAAATTTTTTAGTAATACTGCCAATTTCAAAAAATTATTTTATCTGTTGCAACAAAAATGGTAAATATGAAAATCATTGAACCTTTTTAAATTCATTTTGTTAATCTATTTTTCGAGCAATTTTGCAAATGCAACTGTATGGTAAAGGTAAGTCTGCTTTACACATACAAAATACAACAGATGCATGTAGCAGTGCTTTCACAGAAATTAACCTGAATCAATGTAACTTAAAAGGCTCAAAACAGATGCATAAGTGTTTAACATTAATTTCTACATCTTGAAGTTGCAGAAATGAACCCAAAGCATACCTGCTGTTGCAAGAAACCCAAACACAACAATCCAGCACATCCAGAATAAAACCAATACTATGAATGTCCACAAAGGTTGGAGCAACAAGAAAGGCATGTGAACCATACATCTGCCTGCTTCATAGAACAGATCAACAGTGAGTGCTACACGTTTTCTCATCACAAAGATAAGGAGTAGAAGTATCACCTAAGTAGAAAAGGATTTAAATGACAGAAAATAGTTTGGACGTGAACATAGTTACTGTAAGTATTCAATTGCAAGTCACATTTTGAAGTATTAAAAAAGTAGTCCCTCATTTGTAATCTGCAGGTTTTTTTTCAGTCACTTACCAAAGTTAGCATAAGTAGTGTTACTATTATATGCTAGCATGCATGGATATTATCACAACCCCAACTTACAGTAAATACTGTAGCAGCAATGGAATACCATAGAAACGTCTCAACATTTTCTTGTTCAGATATTAGAGTGATATTGAATGGCTTGTCGAGATTCAGTGTCGCTGATGCATAAGACCACCACAGCAAACCAGTACCAGCTAAAACACATGTTATAATTTAAATATACATATAAGGTACAGAAAACATGTAGACAATGGATTGGGAAATTTTTGATGGCTAACAAGCCAGGTGGGCACCTATGCAAAAGTAAAAATAAATCTTTATTGAAACAAGTCAAAATTGTGAATTTGGGAGTAAAAGTCAGCATACAATGAACAAGAAAATTGTGTGCACATTCTATTTTTCAGCCACTAAAAGTTCAAAATTACTAAATTTATGTTACAGAAATAATTTAAAATATGTTGCAGGAATATAACTATGTGTACTAATGTACCCTAAGCTAACATTAATATTGTTCAGTTCCTAGTAAGAATATATTGCATAGAAAAAATAATAATGGACCAATATAAGGTTATCTAGTTTTCAAAACGCATTGCTGGCTTTGAGTGTTATTGAATGGTAGGGGAGTCTTATTTTTCAAGATTAGGTCTGTGCAGACCAAGTGTACACAACTGATATAAGTGACATATTTTTGGATAGGTGGTCACTTAATCATACAAGTACGTTCAACAGAGCATAGTGTCAAAGTTAATCTGGATTTCAGCAAACCACTGAGTTTAAGCAGAAATAGTAAACAATAAAAATTGGATAGTTGGAAAAATAAAGAAAACAATTTTGCTTATGGGCAGTAGGGATGGGCCGAGCCGAGCCAGAACCCGAGTACTCGGTACCGAGCATCGCTGTTTTTGATGCTCGGTGCTCGGCCGAGCAGTCGCACAAACTGACCCGAGTGTTAAATTTGCATAGTCATGCCCTGCTAACATACGTAACTAGTGATCTAAGAAATCCTTTAGAATCTAAAGGGTATCCAAGATAAAAAAAAACGAATGATTTTTCAAATGTATTGGATGGTGGAAAAAGGCGAGCTCAATAAAACACCGCCGGTGACGTAAGATACCTTATAGACAGGGTTGCCATACCGTCCTTATTTCTAAGATTTGTCCTTATTTTGAAGGGCAATGTCTTAGAAAAGTTCATTGTCCTTATTTCTAAGAAATGTCCTTATTTTTGACTTAAGTCCTTTTTTCTTATTTTCAACAATTACAAGTCGAAACCCTGCTGCAAGTAGAAGTAAACCTATACCAGAGCTGTCGTGAGATGTACAAAGAATTTTATACAAACAAGAAGTTTTTGGAACAGATTGTTTTTGGCAAAAAATACGGCATTGGATATGTCATGTCTCGTATAAATGCAAGAATTTGTTCAAAAACATTTGTTTTGTTTCGTATGAAAATTTTATTTTTCGGTTGTCCTTAGTTTTAGTTTCAAGTCGATGGCAACCCTGCTTATAGAGCTAAAACGTAGAAAGGGGATTTTTTGTGACGTCATAATGTACCGAGCGTGCTCGGCCGAGCACCAAGCATTTAAGTGAGATGCTCGGTGCTCGACCAAACAGAACATTCGCAGTTTTGGCACATCCCTAATGGGCAGTGATGTGATTCAATTTTTTTGTCAGTCGATTCTATCAAAAAAGTCATATTTTTCAGCCACAAAAAAGTCCATTGACAGTAACAAGTAATGCTAACTAGTTCGCTGATCTCATAAAATTTTCTTGAAAAGTTCAATAGAACCTGTGCAAACCAGTTGAATCCCACCACTGCTTATGGGACAAAAAGATTTCAGTTTTTTTTTAAGTTAGCAACATTTGGGTTATACGATTTTAAGCAGCTTTTTCCACTTACCCAACGACGTAATGACTACTATTATGTTGATGATATAAACCACAATGCTTGCCAGGTATCGGATAAGCAAAACAATGATAAAGGACACCACTGAAAAGATGAAAGTAATAGTTATACATTGGTTTAAACATTAATGCAAAAAAAACTTACAGACAGCCAAAAAGCAAAGACCGATAATGGCATATCGGCACATGTAAATTTCACTCAGTATTCTTGTCAGGGGATCAAGATTATTGAGAAATTTTACCATGTCCACTAAGAACTCCAGGACATTGCTTGGAGCACATCGATATATTACCTCCGTACTGTAAACAATAAATAATTAAATATAAAAAATACAACTACTATATAGACAGCAAAATTAACGGATAAACTTTTAATATAAAAGAGCATTTGTATGTAATTAGGGAATTGAAAAACTAAAGAAATGTAATCTG
The DNA here is from genome assembly GCF_965637545.1 of Phallusia mammillata. Classification (NCBI taxonomy): domain Eukaryota; kingdom Metazoa; phylum Chordata; class Ascidiacea; order Phlebobranchia; family Ascidiidae; genus Phallusia; species Phallusia mammillata. Next base: position 25,253,331 of record NC_137255.1, read on the forward strand.
AAAGTAAAAAAAATGCAACTAATATTTAAAAAAACAAATGTAAAAAAGTCAATTTAAATTTACCTAATGAGACAAAACAGTATTTATATATATATATCCTTCACTTATTTCGTAATGGGTCCCATCTCAGTCACTGTATTTTATATCCTTAGTTGTTTCTGCAAACAGAAACTCATGGGTCCCCCACACATGCAAAGTTGTAAATAATGGATTTCATGAAATATAGAACTATAATAAATTTTGGTGCTATGAGTTTAAACAGGGCCAAAAAAGTCTGCAAAAATAATCATGCTGTATGAGGCACAAGTTGCATTCAATTCGGCAATTGTTGCCAAATTTACCAATTTTAGGGGTTATTGGGGCTACATGATGGAACTCAATAATCAACACCCATAAATGGCAAAATGAACAAATTGTCCAGATTTCATCCAAGTCGGGCATTGTTTAAAAAAATTACCCATTTTAAGGGGCTAGTGGGGTAAATATTGGGGCTACAGGGTGAAACACAACTATCGACAGCTTATTATGGCAAAATGAACAAACTGTCCAAATTTCATCTAAGTCGGACATTATTTAAAAAATTCGCCCATTATAGGGGGCTAGTGGGGTAAATATTGGGGCTACAGGGTGAAACACAACTATCGACAACTTATTATGGCAAAATGAACAAACTGTCCAAATTTCATCTAATTTGGACATTATTTAAAAAAATAGCCCATTTTAGGGGGCTAACGGGGTAAATACTGGGGCTATCGAGTCAAACAAAACAAATGGCACATCTACATAACCATATCTACCATCTGTGAAAATTTCATCCAAATCCACCAAAGATTTCAGGACAAAAGTACATGAACAAACTTCACCGGAGAAAAAAAACAGAAAAAAAACAGAGTGAAATTAAGATGCGTCCCCTTCAGGAAAGGGGACCAATAATAACAAATCAAGATTTTTGAACAAAATTGAGTTTCATACCTTGGGTCTAATGGCAAAATAGGGCAGTTTCCAATTTTGCTACTGACACCTTGACTTACGTAATCCTTTGGATCAAGACTGTAATCACACAATTGTGAGCCAGTTTCTTCATAGAAATCATAAAGGTCCTGTAATCATAAAAGAAGTATTTTTAACCTTGAGGCAAAAGGCCCAACAACTGTACTGAATTTTAAACACAAAAACACGTAATTTTGGATGTTCTAATGCAGTGGTCTCCAACCAGCTGGGAATTTGAAAACTATGGGGAAAAATTTTTACTTGTAGACATATAGTTAAGTTCTGGGAGTATAATCTGTGAAGTTGATAAAAGACGCATTTTTAAACATTGTTTATTTGGTTCAGCATCTACTATGCACTCTATTAGGGAGGAATGAAAATGTTAAGAACTGTTAAGAGATGAATTAGTTGAAAAAGGCTGAAAACTACTGTTCTTATGCAAGCAAAGAACAGTGTAATGTCCTTTTTGTACCTGCAATGTTCGTAACTCTCTGTCTGGGCATTTCTTTACACAAATTTCAAGTGAAGAATAGGGATCCAAGACGTCCATGAAAAAGACAAACCTAAAACAATTAAATTTCAAATAGGGTTTGCGAGAAAATACAAGTGTCAGACAAATTGTATTCAAAAACATGTAATGTCAAGTTAAATTGAGCTGCATACTTTTTCCCAGTCAAGTCAAGACCAGAGTTTGGGTTTTCCGTAAGTTTTTTGTTGGTTCTGTCGCATGTGTTGCCATAGCTGTCGTAACCATTGATAAGTCTGCTAGCAGCCCCACTAGCGATCGAAAACGCCGCAATAATGAGCTAAAAAAAGGAAAAAACTGCTCAAAAAACAAGAGATTACATTGCACAACATGTAATGTTAATTAAACGTTTCTGTCACAAATCATTAGTATGGAAATGGCACTTACATGGGACATTTAAGTAAATAAAATTGACCTAAAAGCAAAGTTGTAATGGGTTTTCTGTATTGTGCGCTTTTATAGTTGAAGTTTTGCTGTGAAATACTATGTGTGTAAAACATTTTGAGAGTTATATAATTTTGAGATAGAATATTATATTTATTCACCACCATTTGATTAACGAAATATAGCAAAATACAACTGTGGGATCTACAATTAAGTTAAAAGATTGTTGCAGCTACCCAATCATTTTTTTCCTAAACATAAGCAAGTACAGTAATACTTTAAATTAGATCAAAAAGGACACCAAATAAAACAGTGTGTGTAAAAAAATATTTAAAGCAACTAGATCTGCAAATATAGTAAAAATACACAATTAAAACAGTGAGTGTCATTTAAGAATCTTTTTTAAAAGAAACAAACCTGCAAAAAAGTAAAATACTCCATTTACCCACTGTCAGTCATATGAACATGAACAATATGCAATAAAAGCTAAACATTAGTTACCATTCCAATAAAGAAAAGCACAAAGACACAGAGTGGTATGATGTCTGTACATGATCGTTTTTGCAGTGGCTTCCAGAATTGTGGTTTTGGTGGTTCTTCACCGGATGGACGTCGAATAGCACTATAACAGCAACCCATTGCAAAACATCAATGCATGACAAAACCTATGTTTTAATCCAAACCTGTGGCAGAAAATAAAAGATTTATAAAAATGCGACCAAATAACGAGTGTTTCCAAAAAAAATTTTTTAAACACAAATTAAAATTTACACAACTTTTGTGTTTTGTGACAAAAAAGTTTTTATCCATAATTAAGTAATAGAACCAGTCCATTTGAAAAAAATAGTGTTTCAAGTTTGAAGTAAAACACAATAACAGTATGTTAGATTGCTCTAAGTATAGCAATTCAAAAATTGAAAGTTACATTTCTTTCCAATATATATCATTTAAATACATTCCAGTGAATTCAATTTATAACTTTTGAAACACAGCATTTTCCACACACATGGGACAAACAAACAACAACAAATCGAAACTTTTAAATGGTGTCATGAAGCATCACCATCAGATAACTGATTGTCACTATTTTCGGAACTAGCGTCCGAGGAATAAGCAACCAAAGACGTTAACCTCTTCAATTTAGGATCACTTTTTACTGTCGACACAATGTTCGTTTTTTGTGGCAACTTTCCTAAACCGACTTTTTCCATTTGCGGATTTTGTTTCACAATATGCGGCTGTTTCTTGATGTGATTTTTTAACTGAGATGTCACATTTTTTGTCTTTTTTCTGATCTTGACACCAAGAAAGTTGTTTCCAGTTTTTTGTTTCGACTTCTGACTTGAGTTTGACCAAAGTGAGCTGGACATTTTTGCTTGTAATGACTTTGTAAGAGATTTAGGCAGTTTGGCAGATAAATGTTGAATTGACGATTCTACTTTTCCACTCACAGATCCCTCAAATACTGGTTTAGTTTCAATGTCTTTGCGCAGTTCATCTTGTTTTGCATCAAACGCTGTAAGAAGCATTTGTTAGAAATAGCATTTTGAGAATAAGTTTCAAAAATTTAATGGTGAAAATAACAGCCCAAATAGACATAAAAAGCAACATGCTTTAAATATGTCAAATGTTTCGCCCCTTTTTGTCGTGAAGCAAGTGTATACAAACGGATGATGGCATGAGCATTTGCTAAAAGGTTTGAAATATATAAAAGCATGTCGCTTTTTACATCTATTTGGGCCGTTATTTTCACCATTAAACTTATAAACAGATCCGTATATAGTGCTCCAAAGTTTCCAAAAGAATTTTACGTTGGCATAAAAATTGAATCTATTTACATTGATGTTTGCAGAAGTCACTTACATTTGATGCTTTGAAATTGCATTAGTTGTGCAACCTTCATGTCTTCATTTGATTCAGGGAGCAGTGGAATGTCTAATGAGGATTTTTGTAACAATGATGCATCATGGTTTGCAACTTCCTCTAATCTCTGTACAATTTTTTATAAATTAAGAAAAAATGAATCTTGAACAGTGTGTTGCTAAAAATCGTTGTGAAAAAAAGCAACTTGTAATAGGAAGGTCTTGATGTCAAAATGCAGATGTACATGACAACTATACACCCACATTGGCTCAAAAAAATAACAGTTTTCACAATAACAACCAACCAAGTGGCAAATAAATTTATTTTGTTTCAATACGGCAATGGCACAACAAAACCTAGTTTGTTGATAAGCTTTCAGGTTTACGATCAATGTGTAAGAAAAAAAAAAAATTTAAATGTTAGTTTTTGTTCACTAGTTACAATACATTTACCTGCAAACCAAAAAACAACATCATGTTGTGATATTTAGAATTAGTATGAAAGTTTTGGCTCTATGCTAAAGTGGTACAATACAAACATGTTTCATTCATACTATCAAACAAACATTTTTTTTCAAAAACAGACTGAAACAAACATGCATTAAAGACAGATACGTCGAAAAACTACCAAAACGTTTATCAATAGCCTGGTTTTTCAGCAGTCAATGTCAAGTAAAACACAAACAAACAAATGAATAAATGTTTGAAAGGTAACCTTTTTCTCCTCGCGAAAAGATTTTCTTAATGCTTTGTTGAGTAAATAATCATCACGCTTTTCCTCTTGTATGTCCTGAATTTCCTCCAGTGTGGGAACAATGTGTTCGAGCTTCTTTTTGTCTTGCGCTTGATGCTCGAGTTTATACATCGGATCACTACTTAACTTCTTTTTCACTTCATGATCTAAAAAAATTCCATTTATAATGAGTGCAAAAAATATTTTTTTAAAACAGTTAGGGCAAAAAGTTGAAATCACACAACACCATACAATCTATAATCTGCCTTTGTTTTAAAAAAACCTTCTTAAAAATGGAAAATTTTGTTAATTTTTAAAAATTGAAAAATTTGTGAAAATTGTTTTGGGTGACAACACATAGGGATAGGCAACACAGAACACTAAAATAGCATACTATTTGGAATAGCGCCCTTATGTATACATACATGCAACATGCATGCATTTATACATAAAACACATCACATTTTATTCATACAAACACTATGTTAGATAGTAGTTTTTGTGATCACCTGTCATTTCAATTTGTTCATTATTTTTCGCATCCCATCTTTCCTCCTTTCTCCTAGCACCGCTCAATATCACATATTCACAATTGGCAGGATCAGTTTGTATTTCAAAATGTTGCTCGCAAAGATGACATTTCATCCGAAATTTGTAGATTATGGTTGAATAGTAGTTGCCCATCTAAATACATAACCACAGAAATGTGTAGTGACTAGGGATGGGCCAAAACTGAAAATGTTCTGTTTGGTCGAAACTGAGCACCTCAAAGTAATGCTCAGTGCTCGCTTCGTTATGTCAACTGTGTTGTACTAAGTTGTACATGCCCCAGAAGTAGGCGCTTTTGCACCATCTAACACATTTAAAAAACACTATTTTTTGTTCATTGATACCCTTTCGAACACTAGTTTTGTATGTTAGCAGAGTGATTTTAATGCTTGGGTCAGTTTGTGCAATGCAGATGCTTGGTACTGAGTACTCAGGTTCTGGCTCGACTCGACCCAACCCTAATAGTTACAGACAGCTTATAAAAACACTTCACAAAATGTACACAATCTTTACAAACCTTTTTCTTTTCAGCATTATATCGAACACCCATTCCAATATGGCTATTACATCCATTGCACCAAATATTGTATGGCATTTCAAACCTGATGATAAGAATTCCCTGCAAAATATGTTTCGTTTAGTTTTCCCAGAGTAAAAAAAACAGTATCTAAATACAAATTTAGCCTAATTAGTAGTGGTAATCATAATAGGTATAGTTGTAAACTAAGCAGTCAGTATTTATCACTGAATGACATTTCAATTTCTAAATGGCAAACATTGCTTGTATTTTAAAAGATTTGTTAATGCCTCTCAGTTTTGTTTGTTTGGGCAATCAACATTTTTGAGCAATGACTTGGAAGGGGACCTATAAACCACTTTGGTGCAGTGCTAGCAAGCAATTTAATTTTTTTTTTGTTCAAAGTAGATCAACCCACATTTTTTGTAACCCTAAATGCTAGATCAGTTGCCAATTTTACCTGTAGTAGTTACTTCAAAATAAGCATAAACTTAACTTGTGTTATAAAGGTTTCGCATGTGGTCTTATCATGCATCTGTATTCACACATGGTTTCATTTTTAATCTCTATCTCAAATGACTCAACTTTTCATTAGAATGTGCCTTTTATATTTTAAAGATAAATGCCAAGAAAACTCTTTCATATTGCAACAAATAGAATATAATAAGGTTGTTGAAAGCCCATGTAGCCGTACATAGTGTTAATCTTATAATCTCTAGTCTTAGGACTGCTGAGTTGAATTCATTTAACTCCGTGAAACAACCATAGCAACAATATTGCACTAAAATATTCACACTGTTGGTAATATTCACACAAGGTGAGATGTAACATAGCGCAACAAACGAGGGGGCACAATTGGTGGTGTGATGGTAAACCCACCGCAGCTAGGCCTCATAATGAAGATTTTTTCGAATACCCTTATATTCCAGTGTGCAGAACATAGCAGTCTGCAACAAGATTTCAGACGAGCAGGACCAACATGTCCTGAGTGCGCAGTAGGCGCAAACCAAGGGATACAAAGCAGGACAGTCAAATGCTTTGATGCAAAAATTGTCATGTAAACAATTGTTTTTAAATCGTGCATACAGTTGCTAAACTCTGCAGAATCATAAAGAACTCTTACCTCCCCAAGTTTTCTTGCTCTTTCTCTGAGCGGATGGGAATTGTGATATCGGTCGAGTGAGCCATGTTTCTTGTAATCAAAGTCAGGTGGATAATACTTGTTTACTCCTTTTCGTTCTCCCTGTTAAACAATAAAAAAACGTATTTAACCAACTTTTCACACCGTGACATACAATATTACAGCAAATGTACAATGTCATGTCGAGTAATAATGTATTGTCAACTAAAATTCGATTAATCATATATTACAGTCCTACTATAAACTATACAGTGCACAAATTAGAAAATTGGTAATCAACAGTAAAAAACGTATTATTTACCATGTTGCTCTAATCCAGATGCACTTGTCTGTAGCACACTAACTTCAATGCAACAAGTATTCCCTGTTTGCCAAATTTATAAAGTAAAAAAAGTGTTTGAGTCAGCTTTAATATTTTCTGTTTTATAACAAACTGTATGTACACTATTGCTCGCTCCATATTTAACTGCATTCTGGATAAAAAGGCGTTTTGCCTAAATAAAACCCTGGAGCCACGCCTAAGCCTCTTCCATATAAACCCAAATTCCGACTTTAAAAAAATCACAACCCTCTACAAACAAAACTTTTGTGTTTTGTTGCTCGTTTCACGCATCAGTGAGCACATGTTTTTACGATTGTGTCGTCACATTTGCAGTTATTTCGTCACAGAGCAAGGTTGCCATAAAGATGACAATATTGCGGAAAGGAACCAAAAACGATATGTGTTTTCGAAACATACATTTTCTAAAGGTAACTTTACACATCAAATGCAGACTGGCAAAAAGCAGGTGCATCGAGTAGGTAGTTATATCACTCCAAATGAAGTTTCGTCGCAAATCAAAGCCACTGGGTCATTTGCAGTAAACTATGGCCACATTTCTGCAAACAAGAAGTCAAAAGCATCGGAAACTCCGTCAGTATCCGAATTAGAAGAAATTTATCAACTTGCCAAGCATGAAAATTCGCTGGTGTCAGGTATCGCTGCCTTGTACAAGACGAGAGACCTTTGTGACGTCATACTAAGCGTAGAAAAGGCAACTTTCAAGGCCCATAAGGTACATTTCTTAACTTAGGGTTTCAGTTGTTAAACCGCTGGGTAAAACTTATTCGAGGAAATTATAAAATCTCCACCTTTGAAAACTCCCATTTTATACATTAACCAAAAGCTACCTTTTGACAAACATTACTGATCATCTAAATCAGGGAGTCGAACCGGAACAGAACCCGAACCCGCGAACCGGTTTGAGCGGTTTATTTCATTAGACCCGAACTCGAACCGCTAATTACGAATTCCTAGAAACCCGAACCGGAGTTGAACCGTATGTTTTGTTCGGCGTTGGACCCGAACCAGTAACAAAATGCAACCTGTATTATTTTTTTGTGATTTCTTTTAAAACAACGCACTGAAGATAAAGATACGCAAAATAACAGCTATATAGGGCGTATCAAAAATAAAAAAAATAAAAGTGTCTGCAATGCACGGTCAAAATTCTTTCGGAGTTTAACAACGTCATGCAGATGAAGGACAAAAACAAAATTAATCGAAAAGGGAATGAACCGGTTTAAAAACCGCAAACCGGTTCGGACAGGGTAATTTGCCGAAAAGAGTCGAACCGAAACTGAACCCGAACCCGGAATCAAACATTTCTAAAAACCTGAAAAGAACCCGAACCCTTAAAAACAAAACAAAGTGAACCCGAACCGAACCTGAACCCATATAACAAGCGGTTCGACTCCCTGAAGTGACTGATAATTAATGTGTTTTTTTAGTTTCATTTCTGTGTTGCATTTTGCAGGTCGTGTTGGCGGCCTCCAGCGAATATCTTCGGGAAATGTTTGTGATGCGTCGAAAAGTCGAGTTCAACGAGAATGAAATGATGAAAGTTCCACTTCTCGGTATACAAGCAAACACTGTAGCCAGTATTCTTGAGGGCATGTACAGGTATAACAACCCAGCACGACCAGACCTACAAACATTTTTCCCAGGGCACATTGAAATGATGGTTATATAATCGATCGCTGAGATAGACCTCTAGTGGTCGCAACCGCAGTGTGTTCAGATGCTTGTGAGTTCTTATTCTGTCTTGACCAGGTATTGAGGTTAAAAATTAAACATACTTTATCAAAATTTTCGGCGTGTTCTAACTATGAAAGGAAGTACATAAAACATATTATTTTTAGTCCTTAAGCAACTGTAATCAGATTAAAACCATGCAACAGCTTATCCAAACAAGATACGTTTACCATTAAAGGTCATTACAGTTTATAGTATCACTTGACCTGTATATTTTTCGTGGCGTTTAGCTCGTTTAGCTGAAGTTTTTGATGTTGTTTTTTTAGCGGTTCTATTACGCTATCGAGAAAAACCGTCGATGACATGCTATCAGCGGCATCGTTCCTCAAAATACCTTGCATTGTAGATGCATGTGCGAATTTTCTGTCAAAACATTTGACAATTACCAACTGTTTACGGACTTTACAGGTAAGTTATATTAAGTTATAATTAGAGATATGTTTAATCCAAAGCAAAACTCAACTTAAATAAATGTTGTGCACTAAACTGAGTCCATATACGTGTTCTACGTGATGTAAATATAATTACGGCTGCATTAAAGCGTTCTGACCTACTGAAATTTCTTTGAAAGTCAGACCACTGCCCAAACTCCAGCCCGAATTGCTACTCTGATTTGTGTGTTAAGATTTCGGGTCTTAATATCAATAAACTGTTTTCCAGTCATATTGACGTTTTTAAATATATTTTTTTTTTTTGGGGGGGGGGGTTGTTCCCAAAACACAGTACCCAATGACATCCCTACGCTATTTTGTGTACATACACCCAGTATCCGCCAATTGTGCCCTTCACTGTTTTGCGCTCCATAAAGTTTTCACGTTGCGCAGCTATTTTAGGCTTGGTGATTGTTTTAGTGCAATTGTGTCCCTATAATTTCTTTCACTGAGCAAAATATCCTTAACTGAACACATTTTAATTTAAACTACCGTTTTTTCGGCTCTATATTGTGGCTTTAAAAATATTTTCGGGTTTTGGCCCAAAAATACAGGGCCCAATAACGTCCCCATAGTACACTATTTTTTGGACTCAAACTTATTGTACAGTCCAATTTCTTAGGTCGCAAACCTATATGACCTGAAATCTCTACTGGAAGAAAGCTACAGCCTGGCCAGCACCAACTTCGGGGCAGTTTGTCAGCAGAAAGAACTTCTCAAACTTCGCTACTGCGAATTGCGTGGGATTCTTCCCCGGCAAGATCTTAATGTTCCATCAGAGATTTCTGTGTTTCAGGCCCTGGTCCGATGGATTGATGCTGACAGGTGAATATGTGTTCGCAAGGTTGTGAGTTCTAATCCTATCCGGGTCACTTATTTTTGGGTTTTTTTCCACGGGGTTCGAACACAAGACTTTCAATGTTTTTTTATGTCTGTAAATGAGTCAGGCGCGCCAAAAAATTCGGCCACTTGTATTTCCCTGAGCAAGAAACTTGAGCGGCACCCAGTGGAATCTGATGGGTGGAACTAAATTGAAGTTACCGACTTCTTAGGCCAAAAAAATCAAATAACAAATAGTTGAACAGACTTTGACGGCGGACTCTTTGTAAGCACAAATCACGCTTTGTCTGCCCACCGACGATAAAATAAAACCAAACAACAAACACATAAAAGTGTTTTTCAATCGTTTTACTCCAGAGCGATCCTACAAAACGTATCAATAACCGAAAATTAAGGGTACACGATTAATAATAATGTGAAAAAAAACAGTCATTAACTTCAAAGATCATATCATATAATAAAGAGAAATATGAAAATACATATCGATCGACAAAATGTATACGACTGGACAGCATCTATTTTCGCCTTTGAAACCAAACCTTACTATGATTTGTGCGGAAGTTGACGCAAAAAATCAAAAAAATACAACAAAATGTTACCAAAGCAACGTTTGGCCTTGTGTGTGTTTTCTTTACCTGCATGTTTTTGTCGCTTAAGCGGTGACACGACTTAAAAAAATCATAAAACTGAATCCGAATTATTCAACAAAATGCCAATTCAAACACACCGTACCAACATGTTTTTTCGTCCCCAACTTAACAATCTAATACAGTGGTTCTCAACTAGTGGTCCATGATGACTTTTTTGGTGGTCCACAGGACATCCACTAAATTTGGTGATGAACTAGAGATGAGGGCGTATTGCATGTTGAAAGAGTATCAAAATGTTAGCTGTTAATAATTGTATCTCACTTCTTGAAAATCGCTTTTGAAGAATTATGTTTCGAGCCCAAATTGTAGTTTGGTATGCGTACTTCGATCTTGCTCAAAAATAAAATGGTCCACGATATTATTTTTACTGGGGCGGTGGTCCATGGCCTGAAACGAGTTGAGAACCACTGATCTAATATATAAGCTATATCGCTGCCAGACATAATATCAAATTTATAAAGCTCTTCGGAAAATTGTATTTTTGTTCAGTGTTACGTGCATTCAGTGTCATTTACCCTGATAAAGACGACCCTGTATAGGACGTCTAAACGTCGGTATAAAAATACAATTGCCAGAAGAACTCTATAAACTTAACAATCCAATAATGTTTAAATTAAAATCCACAGAACCACCAGAGTGGTGTACGCCGGTCGTCTGATGTGCCATGTAAGATTTCCTCTGATCCCCGAAAGTGAGCTTGTAGACACGGTGGAATCGTCGCCTTATGTGTGTCAAGTCCCCGAAGTGGGCGAGTTGGCCAGGGAGGCTGTAAGGTATCACTTGCTTCCACACCGCCGCAGCATCATGCAGAATACGAGGACCATGCCACGGACCACTACTAACGTATGTATGGCGTGTGTATGTATGTGATGTTTTGGGAAATAAAGGAAATATATGAAAGTCACAAATCAGTTTTTAAAAGCATGTAAATTGTGAAAACATCAAGCCAATATATGATATAAGCTGCCTAAAGTTATGAGAGATACGCCGTATTGGCTAGCGTAGCCATCCACTAGCACTCCAGTTTGTTGGGATCGAGTAACAGGCTATAAAGCCATGTCTATCCTATAATTGTGTTCGATGCCACAACAAAAACAATTGTATGAAACGAATTGGTTGTCCCTACAAAACACAAAATATTTCACCTTTTGGCACATTACTTATAATCCTTTGATAGCAAAATGATTAAAATCACCAATGGTAATTTATGACTATATTAAACAAAGCCCCAAGTATTTCAGCATGATAGATGCGACCTTTTTGCCTCCATGTGCAACCGATTTGTCAACAAAACTTCTCAGCAATATTTAAGACGGTTACCTAACCACTAAAACGTTAAAAGTGTCAGTTACCTACCAATTATCGTAACCACCAATTGAAATACTTAACATTCTTGGCAATTCACAGATCGACGTTATAATTGCCTGTGGTGGTTTAGCATTAAAGCGTGAAGGATCACTCACCGATAAAATGTTCTACTGTGACGTCACAAAGGGTTCATGGAAACCTTTTGCGCGACTGCCAGAGCCAAGGCATCACCACGCAGGTAACAATATTACCTAAAATATTGATTGAATTAGACACTACTACAAGAAACATTTATATGTGTGATTCTTGATGCGCTTTTAACAAATCATTTAAAAAATTATCTCCTCAATATCGTCAAGCTAGGTTTCTTCGAAAAAACAGACTCGATTCGGGCCTGACTTTGCACTCTGTGTCATTTGTTTTTGGATAAATTTAACTAGCTATAAGTAGCTAGTTGCTGGACCTGACCTAATGTCAAACAGCCCTAAAACGCCTTGCTTTAAGACCAATTGTCTATTGTGTTTGTTGTCTTGGTCTTTCCTGAGGCTTTAATGTATAGGCCTGACCCCATATACAACCTGATTTCGTCCCCGGGAGTGTCCTGGGTTCGAACCCCGTGAACGACAAAGGGCAATTTTCAGTTCTCGGACTGTTGGGCCTAAACGGGCTCCTCAAAAACGATTCGGGTTCTGGCTGGGTTTCGGGCTTGTACTTTCGGGTTGGGAACGAGTTCAGGCTCGAATTTCTAGGCCCGTTTCCAACTCTGATGTAGATGTGAACTTAAATCAAATATTTAAATGCAGCCACCACACTTGGACGTTTTCTGTACATCGCCGGTGGAGATTCAACTGAAGGTTGCCGATCGCCCAGCAAAAAGGTAAACAGCACGATGACGTTAGCGATTTGATTGACAGGTGAAGTAGTGAGTGACGTTGATAGGTTTGGAGATACGACACTTGGATGGAAGAATGGCTTCAAATTACCAGCATGGAAACAGCAAGAGAAAGCTTCCAGCTGGTAGCGCTCGAGACGAAAATCTACGCTATAGGTGAACTGCTGGTATTTTAACACTACATTTTTGAAGCGAAACTCAAACTTTACTCAAAAAATCAGCCAGTATTTGTGTGTAATACATCACAATGGTTTCGATTTCGACAACAGAAGGGATGCGTACCTGAACGTTACTCAATTTTTACTTTCAGCACTCACTGCTGCAAAAACTCTTATTTTGCAGGAGTGACTATTTTCCACTTCATTTTTTCTTTTACCAATCTATTTGTGTTTTTTGCTCCATTCATTTGACCCTAATCATGATAAGTGGTAACAATGCAGATTGGATAAAAAGTCATCATAATTATAGAATTCAAGCCTTCTTGCTCATTTTGCCTTACAGTCTCTTGACTGGCAGAATAAGAATCGGTTTCAGATGCACTTTATTAATTGATCAGTGTTTTCAAACGATTTTCGACCACCTAAAAAGCTAAAAGATCAAAGAAAGCAATAACTACAAAACCATTCTAATTAATGATCTAACTTACAGCACATAAAATTATTCCCCATAACACAACTTAATGCACTCACAACTTGTTCAGATATTGCTGCAACACTAACTAGACTGAATATGTAGAAAGCAAGTAAACCGGGAAAGTGGGACACTTACGAAGATTGGCAGTTATGTCGTAACAATGGATGTAAGGCGCAATGGTTGCAAAGGCGGGAAAAGTTTTTGTTAATGGGGAGCATGGCTGTTACTGTCCGTTCCGTAACCTTCACGACAAATCTACTAAAAATGTTTTAGATTTTTTTCTACATTTACTTTGAAATGTATGCATTGACAAGTGTTTTAGTTTATAGACTAGATAACCAAAGGCTTTGTTTAAATATACGCAGTTTCCGATACAAAAACTTCATTTTATGGTTTTAAAACTACTTTACACTACAGGTGGCCGAACAACGCAGGGTGTAACGGTTGACGAAGTGGAAGCTTACAGCCCCGCCAATAACACGTGGGAGAGATGCCAGCCAATCAGCAGCCGGCGTCGTCACACGGCAGCCACAGCGTTTGAAGGTCGACTTTATGTAGCAGGCGGATCAAGTGACGATTTAGTTTCTAGACGCGTTGAAAGGTAAAGTATTAATATTAAGTTAACCAAATTACTCAAAAAAAAACGACATACATTTTTTATATTTGAAAAGTGAGGACAAATCCGTCGGCGTCACCCATTAGTAGCCTGCAGGCTGATTCCTGTGATCTGCTATGACATTTTAACTATCAAAGTACCCAGCAAATTTATATTCAAGTGTCTCTTCAGGGTAACGTGCAAATCGTCAGCCTTGCGGGTGAATTGGCAGAAAAAGTGTTAAAAACCTCTGGAATTGGCTGAAGTATAGTTTTTCGTGTTGTTTAGGATTTTTCATTTTTTTCGGACTTTTTTCCCATTTTAAATCTAATTCGACTGATTTTTAAACAAAATTGGCGACCTAAAACTGATTCCAATTAACGGTACACAAAAAGCTAGGAGTTACTTTGCAACATCACGACTACTTTACTCACTTTTAAATTTATCTTAAGCCAGTCGCTCATCAGTACTGCATCACTAATGGAACGTGTTGCAAATGATAAGATTATTGGCCGATTTATGCGGTTTTATGCAACGTAGATTAAAGAAGGAAATGCGCGATCTGACTCCAAAATTAAAGAACTCTAAAGACTCCTGACTAATAACAACTAGAGCGTTAAACAAGGTTTATTAAACAATGTATATAAAACTACAGCAAACGTGAGGTATAACTTTAGCAATAACTTCGTCTAGTTTTTAGTAAGTAAGTGAGTGTCTGTTTTATTGGATTAGCAAACGCAAATATATAGTCAAGCGACAATTACGTGGTATTATAACAAAGGTAGTGTCGCTCCGAAACAAAGGAAATAATTATAGTACACGGAAGGCGGCTACAAGAAACGTTTTTACGATTGCGTAAGTGGGCGTGTAGTTTTAGAAAACGCGACATCTAAGGCCGCTAGACTTTAAAGTAAATACAAAATTGCCTTGACGTGTCAGATGTGCCGCTAAAATAAAAATACACAAAAACATAAAATACACATTGCTACAAACGTAATTCTTCTATGTTTCTCTAATTGTTTACAGCTATCTTCCAGTCAACGGAAAATGGGAACGACGCCAGCCTTTGGTTAAGCCGCGGTTTTCAGCAAGTCTACATGCAGTCGACCATCATTTGTGGCTTATTGGAGGCGCCACAGTAGACGCCACAGACCCTGGGCTCGGTATCTATGGCGCCAGCGAAGTGAGCCATGCTTTATTGTTTTGTTTACACTTATCTACGCTGTTGGAGGGAATATAGGAACTAGACAGCTGGCTTTCCATACACTGCTAAATTTAAAAAAAACGAATATTTGGGGGTAAAATCTGGGTGAACCCAACTAAAAGTCACAGAATGCTTGAAAACACTGCACTCCAACAACCAACAAGGCATGAAACATTATTTCTAGACCAAACAGGTGCAATCAGCCGGGTGGTGAACAACAAAAAACTACATTTCAGCAGAAATACAAGTTTAAATTCTTAGTTGATGCTAAATTCTTAGTTGATGCTTGAAATTTCTTAGTTGATGCTTTGCGACAGATAGAATTGTACACACCAGCTCATGATCAATGGACGATCGTCAAAACCCGATTGAATTGGGACGAATCCGCTTCCCCTAGTTTATTAAATAGAAGTCTGGCTGCTTGGGACACCACGTCACGACATGCACGAAGGTTTGAAATTTTTCTGTTTCGTGAGTATTTTATCATTTTAATACATGTCCAGTCATAATTTTGTCTTACGGAGACGCAGATTTAACAGTTTGACCTCTTTCGCTACCTTGTTTTCATTTTGATTTTTACACTAAGCAACCAATGATAGTTGACACTTTTGAACCTGTTTGCATGCGCAACGGGTTTCAAAAAGGCCTTATATGACAACCTTTAACAACAAGTTTCTTGATGTTTAAACGACCAATTTATAAAACATTGGATGAAAAACATGTTGAAGCAATTTTAAGCTTTTTGGATTAGTCCTAACAAAAGCAGTCTCACTTGCAGCTTAACGCTTTGGTTTGTAATCTAACTTATTTGTGATGTGTATTTAGCCCCACAGACAAACACGACGAAGATCTAATTAACCTCAGCGTTTCAACAACAAGATCAGAAGCCGGTTCCTGTGCGTTACACGGCAAGATGTACTTGGTGGCTGGCTACAGCTGGTTGAACCGGGGTCGTATTGATAACGTAGAATGCATAGACACCAACACACAGACAAATCAGAGTAAAAACCCAACCACCTCAAGAGACGATGTCTGTAATGCTGAAAAGTGCCTTGTTTTGGATGCAGTTTGCCCCCAAATTGAAAGTTACCCAATGCGTTGCACTGGGATGGCCTGTGCAAGTGTAGTATTATACAAAGAACCCAATTTCACGCCAACCACTCCCTCAAATACAGCTTCTCCGTTAGAAAGCAACTCCACAGATTTGGCTACCAAGTCTACAACTAGTCCTCGAATGCTTCGACCAGCACCCAAGTCAGCCTCCCCTCTTGTACAGCAAGTACACACTTTAACAATGGACAGGTCATCTTGCGACAGTACAGACAGCAACTGCAGGCCCACATCTGGGGTTAACTTACATAATCAGGCTCATGTTATCACTGGGGCGGTTCTAAAGCGAGGGTCATCTGCAGTCCCGCGCCCAAGGGCAGGATACGACACTTTAGCGTCGCCGGACAGGGTGCTGCAGTGGCTTTCGACAAGTAAAGGTAATTTGACCAGTAATAATAGCGTGTGTTGCATAGCGGGGTGTACAACCTTTATCACTGAATTACAATCAGGATGATTAGACCAAGGGCCACACCTTTAGAACTTATAACTAGGGCAAATATTTTTTGACTTGTCAATAAAAGTCAAAATTTTGTTAAAATTTTTAGAATAGGTCAAAAATTGTCAAAATTGTTTACAAAGTCAAATTTTTTTACAAAGTTAAAATTGTTTACAAACTGCATTGTCGTGTTGTAGAGGTTGCACTGCCAGCAAACTATTCGTTTTACACCTTGTAGCCTACTTTATACTGTTGTAATTGGCCCATTGCCCCAATTATTGCGAATCATAAATCATCAAGTGAGTGAAACAATTAGGTTGATATGGCGTGATGCTCAACACACCTCAAAACGTGCAAAATTTTGGTAGGTCCCAAGTCATTTTAATTTTCGCTCCCCCTTCTGTAATTGCTTAAATAGAATAGACCTAACCAACCTTAATGATTCAGCATCCCCGCACCCCCTAGGAGCAGTTCTCGCACCCCTTGGGGGTGCGTGCACCCCAGGTTAAGAACCCCTACTCTAGTTAGATTAGCCTAGCCATATTTTAACTTTTTGAACGACAATGCGTAATTTAACTACTTGAATTCTTCATAGGTCAAAATTTGTTTCTTATGTATACCAACACGCTTACGTTGAGTGAACAGCTACCAGTACAATGTGAAAATAATTTTATGCGCGTTAATGGGACTTAAAAAACGTGCCGGAGACGCAACAAAAATATCGTTGCATTCGCTCGCTGACACTGGATTGAAATTATTTACCGGGCCATACTTCATTTAAATCCAAACGTCCCGCGGACTGCACAATCCTGCATTTGGCCGGGGATCCCAAGGTTGCAGACCTTGCAAAGTATTATAAATAAAACCGTAATTTTCTGATAAACCACAAAAATAATTATACAGGTAATACGGTAGTTACCAAGAAACCGTTTTACCGGCGAGTAGGCACAATTTTTCCTTAACAACTGTACAGTCCTAGAAAAGACTTTCGTTTTCAGAGATTAAAAAAAACAAATCCACAAACAGTTTTCATTAGTTTCATTGTTGTCTCACAAACCAATACCTTTTCTGACGTTGTAGATGGAATTGGTGCAGAGGAGGAACCTGATTTTGACAATTCAAACTCAACTTGGATTCCCTGTGAAAACTGCAGAAATGATGACAACGAAATTGCATTTACTGAACCACAATCAGTATTTTTAACAGAATAAAAGGCACAAGTAAAACGATATGTGGGCAACGAGGCATAAAATAAACACACAACATTTTTTTTCTCCAGTTTTTTAAACAATGTGCAGCATGCAAAGGTTACATTTGGTAAAAAAATACAAGCAAGCTGTTTTGACCACTCCTGAGGTGTATTTTGGTTTAAAGTGGTATTTTTTAGTGGGAAGGGTTTGTAAATTAAGGATGAAAATATATTAAACTGTCAACAAAATTCCCAATTATCAAGCATGTATTTAAAATCAAATTGAAAAAAAAACTCCTGTATATAAATTTACTTATTGCTTGTTATTGCTTGAATCAGTAAGTTTTTATTTATTCCTTAAACATTATTTGAATTACATGAAAAAAAATGTACTGCATACAATTTTACAACCTTGCTACTGTGGTCTGAAATAAAATTAACAATAATGTTTGCAATGAAAAAAATTGCCTCAGAATAAAATACTTAAAAGCCAAGCCACCGTACATGTCACTGAAAATACAAATTCAGTATTGCACATAAATCCACTGAGAACATAATCTTGTGGAAGACTTATTACTTAACATGGTATAAAAATTATGTATCCGAATCCTCAGTGATAGAAAACCTTCCACCATTAGCAAATTTCTTCGCATTTTCAAAGCTTGAACATTCTCCCAATGATGGATTTGTAAAACAACTGTCATTATCAGTTGGATTGTGGTTTCCATGTGTGACAGTGGCATGTCGATCATGGTGGCCATCACCCACTCCATATTGTGACACATCCGACATCTGTCGTTTGACCAGGTCTTCGTAATTTACACTACAAAGTTTTTCTGCTTCCATCAAACATGTTAGCAAACCCTCAAGATTCGAAGTATATCTGAAAATGCACACATTACATTTGCAGACAACTTTTCAATTTGTTGCTTTCAAAATATAAAATAAGTATATAAAGTAAAACAGTGTAAAAGGCATTGGCAAACTGACAAAAGAATATTATATTTTAAAAAATATTACAGTACATTTCATTGCAGCTTGTTAATTGCGATTGAAAATAAATTTAAACATACTGTAAGACAAAAACACTGGACATACTTTGAGGCATTTTCAAGAATTGAGCATCTGTGTTTTAAGTGTGACATTATCATATTTTGCTGTCTTTCATGAATCTGCATTCTCCTTATTTCTGCCTGTGTGCTTTCCAGCCACACATTCAACTTTGCAATTTCAGCATCCTTCTTCTGACACAAGGCGTCCATTGTTTCCTACAAATACAGCAGATTAATATAAGCTTTAGGCATATCACTACATACAGTTGGGGGTTTATCTATTTTACTCGGAATGTTTAAATTTCATTTTTTGTAAGATGCACCCAGAATGCATTTTACCTTCCACATTTCCCATTACTTTTTTACATGCCATGATGGTCTAGTATTGATTATCTTGTTATTGCTCCATAACAATTGTCACTAAAACAATTTTGGCAAGAAATTATTTTCATGTGACTTGTCTGCCAAATTATCTGTGAGAAATTTTGCAACAGGGCAAATGAAAAACAACAACAAGTTAATTGGAACATTGCGCAAATGCACACCATTCCTGTACCTGATGTATTTTGTCTTTTAGCATTAATTGCTTTGCTTGCTCCTGCACAGTGCTTTCCAGTTTTTCCACTCGGTCACTTAATGCGGCCAAGTGTCGGTTTGCCTCGTCAATCACCGTTTTTTCAAACGACATAATATATGTTATATGTTGCACAAAAGCAAACAGTAACAATGCTATGGTTTTCAAAGTGTGATAAACGATAACAAAGAGAAAAAGTTATGCCTCCATAGATGCAGTTTTATGTTATTTATTTCCCTTGTGATAAGGCATTCTTTTCTTAAAATTGTGAAAACTTTTTTAGGTTTAAAACCTTTTAAAAACGTAATTAGCTAAAAAGCAATTTCCTCTCAAAAGCAAATGTCCTGTAAACAGGGAAATCACCCAACTCGTTACAACACAATTCGTGTTTATTTCGTTAGGTTGGGGACCTCGAGTTGCAACATTAGTTTATTTAAGCTTTTCTTATCAAAGTTTTGTGCAGTTTTGTCATGGTTTTTGACTCAAATGTCTTTGAAGTAATTAACAGTCTGTATTTTCTGTCAAAAGTGTATTTTCTGGTAATTGACAACAACAACAAATTAATCCACAAAAACATAAAATGTGTAACTACTAAACTGTCAACGCGTTCCCAATAAAATGGATTCTGCAACAGAACCAGAGTTTGAAATCAGTTCCAGTGGAACATACGTTGAGGGAATTGGAGATGAAGTTGTTTTTGCTTTTCTTACCCTTTTGGCAATTGCTGCCAGCACAACATTTTTTATATTCAAGTAAGTTACTGACAATTTTTGATCTCTTGCAAAACTACTTCAATTACGACTACAATTTAGGTTTTGCTATACCTTTAACCTTTCTTGGTTTGTCTCTTTTTTTTGTTAATGGAGAAAAAAGGGTATAAAATGAATAAATCACTCATTTTGAATTGCCTCCTACATCTATTTGTTTACTACTTAAGGATTATTACCACATATACAATGCAAAACAAACATATAATTCTTTTATTTTGATAAAGGTGTATTTTTTTGCAATCAAACATGAAACAAGAAAATTTTCAATTTTCAATTTTACACAATATTTGTCACAGATGGATCAACTACACAAACCTCCATGCAATTCACCCAGACAGCCAGGAAAATGTAGCAGCCACTCGTAGCCAACTTGGCATCAATCCAGATGAAACACAGGCTGATGGTTTAGCAAATAATAACACCAATGCATCTGAGAACTTGGTTCTTTTAGTCACATGTTGCTGAAATCTACTTGGTGGTATTCAACATAAACATTTTTATTGCAGAATGAAAACAGACAACGATATTACAGTGACAGAAGGTGTCCAATCTGTCTACTGGAAGCAAGGCTGGCGGTGGAAACTAACTGTGGACATTTATTTTGTGGTAAAATATGGTATTGTAACTTAACACCCCATCATCTAGACCAGTGGTTCTCAACCAGGGCCCATGGCCCCCCAGGAGGGCCCCGAGCTGAGTTCCGGGGGGCCACAGGTGTACATTCACCAGAAACACCCACTAAAAGCCATTTTCATTATAACATTTTTCCCTAATTAAATCGACTATTTCACATTCTTTTTGTCTATATTGAGGTTTTGTTTAATTTTTTCGACCTGGCCACGGATCCTACAGGCTTACTTAAAGTGGGCCATGAGGCCCAAAAATTACTTTTAGGGGGCCACGGTCCACGAAAGGTTGAGAACCACGGATCTAGACCATGAGGTTCCTTTTTCTTTAGGACAATGTATTATTACTTACTGGAGGTATGGTGATTGGCTTGGTGCTGTTCAGTGTCCAGTCTGTCGTCAACTTGTAAGTCTCCTCATGAAAGATTTTACTGGAAGTGAGGATGAAGGAGCTCGTGAAATTGGGAGAAGTATTAATGATTACAACCGACGATTTTCCGGGCAGCCCAGACCAGTAAGTGCATATGTTAATGATACTTTTGCTTATTGGCTATTTTTATTCTGTTTAACGCTGAAAAGTGTAACAACTGAACCTTTTCTTAGATTTTTGACTACATTTGGGATTTACCTGCCATACTGAGACATTTATGGAGGGAATTGTTTTCAGTTGGAGGACTTGTGTTTATGTTTAGGGCACGGATATTTCTTTGTATTGCAGCTATTATTGTTTATCTAATTTCACCTCTGGATATAATTCCTGAGGCAATGTTTGGTTTTATTGGTCTACTGGATGATCTTTTTATACTTTTGCTGGTGCTAGTGTACATGACTATCATATACAGACAGATTGTAGCTGAACGGGCTTAAGGCAACTTGCTGCTGTATGTTTTACACAATGGCCTTGAAAAATGCCCTATGATTCCATGTGTTTTTTTTTACTCTGAAAGGTTGCTTGAGGCCTTTTTGTTACTTCATGTGCAATAAACATGACTAAGTATGGGCAATTTCTTGTTTTTGGTCGTCTTAGTGGATACCAAACTTTGGATGGAAATGTATTGCTTGAAATCCAAAGCTTAGCAATTTTTTTTTTCTTTTAATTTTACGTGAGTTTATTGAATAGCCACAAAAACACATGTTACACAAAATGATCCGCTTTCAATCATAAACTTCATTCAGTAAAGCTGGGTTCATCATGCATGAATAGTATTTTATTTTCACTTTGTGTCAGCCAATACTGAAATGTATCATCAACAAAATAAAACCATTCCGTCTTTGGTACATCAGGTCCAGAAACAAGGAAGTTTTAACCAAAAAAAGTTACATTTAAGTGTTCAATACAATACACCACAAAAACAGAAAAAATAGGTTTGCTACAACAAACAGGAAAAGGCATTTTCAGTGTTAGTGCACAAAACAGTTCAAGTTGTATCATATAAGTTGCCAATTAGGTATTTTTACAAGTTTTGCCCAAAAAATTGAATAGTTCTGTGATGGCACTTGTAGCATGTGGCATAATGGTAGCTCACAGAAACATATGCATATGAATAAAACTGCATTGAAATAATGAATACCGTACTTTCAGAAAAGATAACAACATGCTTTCAGAAATGAATTGCTAAACCATTAAAATGCATCAGTAGGAAAATGAATCATAAAAACATGCAGGAGCTTTTGGGCTTAAAGGGGTTGTCTGGAGGTTTCACCAGAAGAAAATCACGCCCTTGGTTATCCAGCACATAGTTCCTTAGGTCAGTGGCCGCCTTGGACACCTTAAATAGGAAACAAAATTGTTATTCGTTTTATGGTTGACAGTGACACAATATTTTACCATAGATAGTAATGTAATAAATACAAATAAGACACTTTTGGGGCCAAAAAAATTACCAACCAATGACACATCATAGTATTCCGTGCATTTTAAACAAAAAATAGACTTCTGTTTACTTGTTTTGGCCGAAATCTGAGACTGTTGTTCAATGTAAAATAAATGTCAAAAAAATGTTAAATGTTGCAGAAGAATTTTTAATCCTTAATGTTCCTTATGCCAATTATTACTGATAGTTTTTTTGAAATCTTTCAAAATGCAAGGACATTTGATTTGGGAGAAAAAAAACGTATGCAATATTTGTTAACATTTTACAATTTTCCTCACCGGAACTCGTTCAATAGTTAGATGATATCGAAGCTCATCCAACAGCTTCTGTGCGTTTTGAACTGCGTGGTTCATGATTATTCGCAGTCCTTCCCCTCCCTGTCGTTTTCTTTTACTCTTTTCTGAACTGAATCGAAAGCGATTGCCAAATTTTCGACGCTGTGGTAAGTTGTCTTCTAAAAATGGCCACACCCGACCTTCTGGAGGCGCTAGAGACAATCGATCTCTTTTTGTTGGTATTTTGTGTCAAGATTGTTCGAAGTTCCAACTGAAGAATAATGATAACTGTGCCAGGTTCTAATTTAATGGAAAATACATCTATGACGTTTTCAACCAACCAATATTTCCATGTTGACAGTTTCGTTACAATGCGCGAGAAACGGCCGAATTTTCTCGAAACTAGCAACTGTTTTCGACGTTCCAATGCATTTGCAAATAAAATGGTAGTTTCATGTCGATAAATAGGAATACAAGTAGACTTAAAAAGAAGTGATAAGTACTTGCAAATGAAAAATAAGACTGAAGAGCAGATGGAAAAACATTTTATGACATCACACAACAGTTGTTTTGTGTCACAACTGCCTTTGTTCTTTTATGTGTTTTGGCGACAAAATCATTTGTGTTTGTGAAGTGTGAACTTTATTAATAATAATGCCAAAAAAGCACACAGCAAAATGTCTTGCCGAACCTAATAATTTTTCGAACGGATATCCTGTAATTGCAGCGTTTGCCGTTCTATTACTCTGTGTCATTTTGTACAGAAGAAAACAACTGCTGTGCAAAAAAATTTCAACGGTGTTTTAACTTTTTTATGACTTAACGTCAGTTTGATTATTTGCAATGGCAAGCAACGAGGAAGGTAAGGTTTCATTATGTTATAACATTTTAGGCTATTGCGGTAATATATCCTATTTTATGAACTTTTATTTTAGCCATTGTTGCAAGACTTACGAATCAAAACAAGGCGTTTCGACCAGGATGTAAGAAATGCGGCTACCGTAAGTAGGTCATTATAATAATAAGAATGTGTTTGGCCATGTTACTTATTTTGTTATTGTATTTATAGCTGGACATTTAACATTTGAATGTCGCAACATCATAAGGCTGGATGCTTCGAAAGATGTTGTACTTGATGTGAGCAGCACAAGTTCTGATGAAGACAGTGACATAGAGATCACTCCAAAGCAAAGTATTGAGCCGAAAAAGAAATCCAGCAAGAAGAAACATAGCTCGAAAAAGAAGTGAACTTTTGTTTTTAATTTTATTTGCTTCACGTCCTTGTCCTGTGGTTCTGTCCATATTTTGTATTTGAAAGGGGTGTTTGTAATTAACACTCGCTGCTGTGGCCAACCTGTAATTGCAGTATAACTGTTGTGCCCAACCTGGTAGGAAAATGAGACCTGATTGAAGTGTTATTTCCATTACAAACCCTCACTCGCCCTAACCTGAATAGTTCTAACCATCAGTGCTTACAAAATTCTTTTTGCCACCTAAAGAATTGGTCCAGTTCATAAAATCATGTTTTGGGACCGATTTCTGGGCTTGTGGCAATTAAGCGAAATTACTCTACTGCATTTGTAAAACCACTGGATATTGTGCAAATCAAAGTGAGACGAAAGACCTGACATCAAATTCAAATCCATCCTTTCGTATTTAAAGAAAGCTGTCTCCATTTGAAACCTCAGACTGTACAAACGTCAAAATTCAGTTGTGAACTGTCACTTAGAGCCTGTGGTTTTCATTAAAAAAAATCTGGTTGGATACCATTTGCCTGACAAGTCCAGAAAAAGTTGTTAAATTTTTGTACCATGGATAAAAAGGCATCTTATACACCACTTGCTGTAAATGTGTTTTTTGCTTATTTTTTTAGGACATACAGCAGCACTGAAGAAAGTTCTGATGAGTCTTCAAGTGACTCTGAGAAGAAACATAAAAAACACAAAAAAAGTTCAAAGAAAAGAAAAAAATCAAAAAAGCACAAGGAAAGAAAAAGATATGCGTCTGATAGTGATTCTGATGAGAGACCTATAAAGTCTTCGAAAAAGAAAAAGCGACGAAAAGATTGATTATCATGGAAGAGTTTTAAGTAAAATGTTTAAAAACTTATCAAGGAAAACTTCTTGTGCGAACTTGTCACTGGGATAACCATTGCGCTGAGACTAATATTGACTTTTTCAATTTTTTTTATGATTTACAGGTTTTTAGCAAGTGAAAAAAGATTTTAAATTGGTCTGTAGGGATGTTCAAAGTAGAATAACGAATCCTTTGGATTCGAATCCAGTTAGATTCGAATCCATTTTTGCCGTTTATATCGGGTAATTGGAACCGATATAAATGTGTGCTCTCGTCGTTGGCAAAAATGTAATGTAAAGGTAAACACATGTGTTACACTTTTACGTCGACGCCCGGTCATTGCACCTGTTGCAAAGACGGCAAGTGCCAAGTGCATCGTCGCCGTCAAATCAGTGAGCGCTATACAACGTTATAACGCCTAGTCGTTGCTATAACAACGGCACAACGACGGATGTGCGTTGGAGGCATAATTAACGATTAGCGCACTTGTTACGCATCTGATCACGTGATTATGCTTACGTCATTAAATGACATACTGGCGACTTTTTGCAACGTCTTATCAGCATCTAATTGTTTCAGACTTTTTTTGACACAACAAAAATTTAAAGGCCATGGCCTTGGGCAGCGATTGGAAGCATGGGATTGTCTGTTAATATCGCAAAAACAGTAATGGAATCTCATAATATATGACGTTAGCATCATTTTTTAACCCCATACAAACATAAAAATGCTGTACACGCTGCAAAGTTCACATTTTGTGTTGCAAAATCGCTGGTAGTGTAATTTAAATTTAAAATCACCGAATGTCCCAGCTTTACATCACCCAATGTTTTATCTTCGCTAGGGTACCTGTTTTTGCAGTCGTTTTCGGTTAACAAACGTTATATATTAGTACACAAATATGTTTTATAATGTATTAAAATGCTCTACTGTAGTTGTTGTCAAGATTAATGATTGCTCAGTCAAAATTAATATAAGAATTGGATTCGATATTCTAGATTCGCATCAATTATTCTAGAATACCCAATTATTCTACTTTGAACATCCCTATTGGTCTGGAATGGCAACTACAATATTGTATCAAGTCAAAAACAGTAGACTACTGATGTCCTCTTTCTGTAACATTAAAACTACGGTTTTTGGAATGGTCTGTTGCAGGCATGGGGAACAATTTTGAATGGTTATGTTGGATAAAAAACAAAGGTGTATAAAAATGGAAAAAAATTCATTCCGTATGTAGAAGCCAGGCGTTAAAAATATTTTCACATTTAGCTTTTAGAGGCCAAACTCTGTTCGTTACATGTGACCTTTGTGATGCAGGCTTTCAAAACAAAAAGTTAAATAAACTTGTTGCCAGTAGCTTTCCATTTATATGGTTCATTTGTGACATTATACCCAAAGCATGCCCATTGTTGCTCCCAACGTTTTCATTTACTGCTGCTGTACCCATTTTTATACGAGTTATGTTTGCTATTCATCATGGAGTGTTGCACTGACATTGTAATCATCTACTTTTGCAATACAACATGAGTAAAATCATACACTATGTTCTACAACTTTATAACTGATGTAGCATTATTTTTTAAATGAGGGTTGCACAAAAATAACAAAAAGAATGAAAATGAAATTGTTGACAAAATACACAATTTCTGAAAAAAAATTCCATAACTTCAGAATACTGCCAACATATTATGACTTTGGTCTAAAGTTATTGGGTTTGTTGTTTGTCTGCTTAGCAGGATGTGCCGTTGACTGTGTATTAGCACCCTGGTTGCCTGGTGTGTTCTTGCCTTCTTGATTCTGCTGTTGAATCCATTCAGCATTGGGTTCACTAATATCAGGCACTTCATTGAATACCATGCAAAAGTCTCCAACTTTTGTTAGGCTTCCCAATTTGCCCACATACAAAGTGAGACAGTTTTTAAACAGCACTGCATAGCAGCGACTGAGGGCTAAGATATCGCCAGGTTGAATAAACGAACCGTGTTCCCCCCAAATAGACAAGTTTATTGAACCAGTTTTGTCTGCAACTTTGCAGGAACGGACCTCTAAACCATCTTTTGTTTTGTATGAGTTTCCAATATGAAGCACTATTACTTTCATCTGCAGGTTTTTGGCTTGTGGATAAACATCTTTGATATAGTTTAAGGTTCCATTCTTGTTTTCCTCATTTGACTGCTTAGCATACATTTCTATACTGGAATTTCGTATCAAGCTGTAACTCCAAATCGATCATTCAAGTAACGCAATCCTGTGAATCTTGTTGTGTAGAGTGTGTAACCCCAGGACAAAACGACAACAGCAACCAACAACTGTTGAAAAGTCACAAACAAAAAACATAATAAAACGAAAGGGTTTTTTCAGATCTTTATAGAGAGTTATATGGGGTTCAAAACTTCAGACCTACATAACATTCAGTTCTTCCCCGGCTGAAAATTGTTCATTTACCGTTATTGCCCTGTTGTAAGTGCTTTTTGTGTCCAGGCAGGTCCATATAGGCCACTTATTGTGTATCGTTGTGTTTTTATTTGAATTTTGTGGTAAGCAGTAACGGTCATATTAACTCTTTTAATTTACTGTAAAGTAGTACTTTGCCAAACATAGTTTAATTTGTTAGCAACAACCAACAAGACGCCAGACGGTAACTTTTATTTTTCTATAGCCCAGATTTTCAGAGGATCAAATCAAAGCAGCAACTTTTGGCAACTACGTGTTATTCTTACCAAGCACAGGATATAATCCACCCAACGTCGGTTGATAAACATTTTCACAAACACATTTCCAAGAAACAAACCGGAGAAAGCTGAAAATAAAAAATATCCAAATTCCAAACCAACGTGTGTTGATTTTGTTTGTTGTGGATCAACGGCTTGAAGTTTATCCTACAGCACAGAACCAGAATTTTATCAATACGTTTGACTTCAACTCAAAAGCAATAAAAAAAATACTTAACTTTCAGCCACCACGAAACTGAATAGGACTATGCAGCCTTATAATTGTGAAACTCGAAAACCAGGCAGTTTCACAATGCGACATCAGCTCTGGTTTTGAGTAGTTTCCCCTTTTCCGAATTGGAACATTCCTTTGTTGAATTCAGCCGAAAAATTATTTAAAGGACTGGAAATAGACAATAAAGCATCATAGCTATTACCTACCAACATCATAGCCTACCTCACGGCAGACCTACATTTAGAAAAATGTTTTAAAAATTAAATAGGTGCTAGTGCTCTTTGCGTCACCTGTCGGAATTTGGCTAAATCTGGGTCTGCTATGAGGTTTGGTGCCAGTAGTTTTTCAACGAAACACTGCCTTCTTTAAATGAACAAAAATTTAAAATTTATTAATGTTACGACCGACATCATGTTAACGATCGCGCGAAAAAAGTGGGTTACATCAGTAAACGAATCAGGTGGTGATAGGCGAAGTGAGAGAAAGGGCTAAAAACAGCAAAGCGACGATAATTCTCGTGCGCAGGATAAATTAGGAGGCGTCGCTAACGCCGAGCACCGGATAAGGCAAAAAATCCCCCATCGATACAAGAATCAGGTGAATGTTTGTGAGCAATCGCATTGCTACAACGCTTGTTTACATCTTAAAAACCATTCGCCCCCAAAAAACAAATTAAATCTAGGTCATTGATTTACACCGCTTTGCACGAAAAAATGCAAACGCAGAATGGGAAAAAGGGTTCCTGTCCCAAAAAGAGTGGTAAGCGGGTCTCAAAAGTGGCCCAATCCCGAAATTTATGCAAAAATAACAAATTAGACTCGAAAGTTAGATTTGCCAGGGTTAAATTACGCCACAATTAACCCAAAGTGAAAAGTCATGGCTAAACCAATTCTATTTCTTTTACATTAAACCCAAACTCGACCCAAAAAGCCCCGACAACTCTGGTTCCGATATTTAAACAAAGTTACGACTGTTCAGTGAACAATGCTCGTTCGGAGGTGCGCAAAAGATCGTGAATATTAAAAAACCTTTCATGGTACAAAGCATGATAAAAAATAGTCGCGCTGGTCAAAAGATAAAAGATCAATGCGTAAAGAAACGACGATATCACAATATAAAGAGAAGTAAGGCGACGTTATGAAAGACAGAAAAAATACGATACAGTAAATATATCAAGATCAGAATTGGTCAACGGCTCTATGAGAGCGAATTCGAATGTAACCACACAAAAAAGATTTTTCAAGGATCTATATTGCATGTGTAACCTTCTGCAAGCCTGCAAAATGCAATAAATTGGTAAAAGTAGAGATTGCAAAATTTCGGCGCACTGCAAAAATCATTAAGTCGATTTTGATAAGAATACTGCCATACAGGTATAAACAAGAGATGATCATATGTGAAATGTAAGGAATAGAGCGGGTTATTGCACCGTGCACAAGCGTAGGAAGTTTGTCGCGGCGTTGAAAAACGTTCCTTTTTATATTTACACCCAAGTGCAAGCCGTCTAAAACTGCTACTAACAATCAAACTGGACACTAGCTTGGTCACTACTGCGGCTACTGGCTACTAAAAAGCGACATACGGCGGTGAGACATTAATCAACAAGGATATGAAGTAAAAGATAATGTTAGGAATACGCTATGACAACGATACAAAAAGGAGAGATCGTTATGTTTTAAAGCAGTGGTAAAATGTTAAGATTATGTTAAGGGCTTAGCAAAATGAGATCTCCTTGCCATCAGCTGAAAGCTCGCCAATTAGAATCTCTCGCTTTGCTGCAGGTTGGGGAACTTGTTCGTCGTATTTCAGTGACAAGGGGAGAGTGCTACTCTTGCGGGCTCCGTTGCTACCCAGTGACACTTGCGGTGGCGTGCGCCCGGCTAATGTAGTAGACTGCCCGTGCGCCACATGCGGAGGCAGAGTGGGTAACTTGCGCCCTTGGTGGCTTTCAGTCGGGGTCTGCGGCGGCTCGGAAGGCTTTTTAGGCGATTCTTCGTCGATGCTGGTAGCTTTCGTCAGCGATGCGCGCTTGGCGGGAAATTTGAAACTTGTTGCGCTGAGGCGGCGGCCAACGAAACTCGCCAGCTTTGAGCTTGAAGCTGAACGTGAATGCTCATCCTCGTCCTCAACACTCCTACGTTGTTTCCGGATCTTGGAAGTACGTCTTGGGGCAATAGGACCCGGCACTGATTCCATTTCACGAGGTTTCGGGCCTTGTTTTGGGGTAAGAGGTGGAGGGGCGTCCACTTCCCAGCTAGCAGCCTCGGGGTGCATGTTTTCGAACGGAGAAAAATCCACCAAGAGATTGGATTTGTCTACTGGGCGCCGTGCAGAATGTGTGGCGCCAAATTCGAGGCTGTCGGGCCGGCCTTGGGAGCTTGGCGCGGCGTCATTGCCTCGGTAATTGTTTACAAAAGGATCTGGTTAAAAATGTAAATTTGGTTACGAGTAACCGGCAAGGGAATCATAATTTGAGAGTAGTAACTTCAATCATTATTAACAGTACAAATTACTCGATAAACTACAATTTCTTTCGGTGTCCTTGCTGTTTTACAAAACCGTTTAACACAGGCAATTTATTGAGGCGACAATGCACATCAAAATTGGACAAAACTTTATTCCCTTTTATTTTACAAAATACCTTATTATCTGCACCTCTGTGTATTGCGTTAATAAAACATTTCATGACAGAACTGTGGGAAAAACTATTTGCGACAAGAGATAAATTTCGTGTTGAATTCCATATTCTAAAACGAAAACGGATCTAGAGCAGAGATTCTTAACTTCTTTGTGCCCGTACCAATATAGTTCATTCAATTCTTCGTGGCCCTTCTCTATAACTGATTTAAGTATATGTGAAAAACTATTACTTTATATTTAAGCATTCAATGGCACACTTTAAAATATATTTTTGTGGAATTTTCAAAACCTTACTAAAGCATATTTTTTATACATTGGCCTATAGGATTTTTACACCTATTTTCGCACCCCGTAATTTAAATATCCGTACCTCCAGACCAGGGCAAAAACGTTCCCTTGTTAAGAAACCACGATCTAGATACAAATACAACTATTCTAGAATCTTTGTTTTGCGCCTAAAGCGAGATACAAACACAGCAAGCGCTGCAAAGCGGAAGGCTAAAGCTTACTTGTAGAGGAAAGTTGAAAATCCTGCGTGTAGCCAGTATCAATCAGACTAGAGCAATTTGAAAGGACCGTTCCTGATTCTGCATACACAAGCATACAGTGATGATTAGGCATAAAAGCGGATAGGCAAACTAAAGTCACATGCTTAATATAGATATCAGTGCAGGTTAAGAGGAAATTAAAAGCACCCGAAAAACATGCACACAAACAAATGCACTTCAAGTTATTTTGTGGGTATGAAACGTTTCAGATCACTTGACTTCTGGAAGATTGCAATATCGTTGAAGTATTACGTATCCCTATCTTAACACTTTAAATCATATTTCAGTACGTCGTGCTTGCATGGCTTAAAGTGGAATAAAGGACTTTTTAGGCAGTTGTAATAAAACAGTGGCTAGAAACATGTGTTTGGGCTTCTTTAAACCAGACTGACATTAATACCACCTCGGTTAATCCGGGCCCTTTTGGACCAAAAAGTGTCCAGATTAGGCGAAGATCCGGATCACCCGAGGTTTAATGCAAACCGCCAAAAATGCATTAAAAATACCATAAGATTAAAAAACCTACGCGTTGCCTTTCAATTTTTCAAAAGCCCCCCACCAACTACGTCAAACCATGCAGAAAAACACAACACCAACGCGATGACGTCACAATGACCATTACGTCACTCACCGTTTGACCGTGCTGCGTCGGAAATCGGAAAACTGTCGATCTGTGTTGTGTCAGTAGGCAAGCCATGCGAGAGAAAAAAGAAAAAGGGGATGACGATGTTATGATGATGACGCGTCGCCGTGACGACAGCGGCAGGCAGGAGGCAAAAATTAATTCAATGGAATTAATTGGGCCTTGGGTGTGTAGGCAATGCTACCAATTGCAATTGTTTTCATACAGTATATGTAGTAGTGTTTTTTATTCCAAGTGTTTCATATAACTGGCGTATTAACTAACGTAACACAGTAAATCTCGGTTAAACCGGATTATGTTAATCCTGATCTTCTCCCAATTCAGACAAAACTTGAGGTACAAATAATATGTAATGTGGTAATACTTGAATTAATTGACATCGGTTAATCCGGGCCCGTTCGGACCAAATAAATTGCGTCAATTAGTTCAAGTCTTACCACATAACAAATCATTTGTACCTCAAGTTTTGTCAGATTTAGGCGAAGATCCAGATTAACCGAGATTTAATGTATATTCCAAAACACTTTCTACATGTCTTATAATGGCGCTTAATGTTATAGTATGCGCATTTTTCACATAAAGTTGTTATGTATGTTTATTTTTATTACAGTTAGACTTGAATCGTTCGAAAATGTAGCAATTGCATTGTAACATTGCCCCTGCCCACAGACAGTGGTTAATAACAAAAAATCCACAATTAAATTTAATTAATTCGTGAATAGGGGTTAGGTAATAAAGGGTGGCAAGCCTCTTGTGTGCACCAGCCAAATAAGGTCCTCGTATAATGCATGGAAACATAAAACAACAAAATAATGGAATGAACTGCTGCACCGGTTATGGCAAACAAATAGGTATCACATTATGTCATGCATTTATCACATTAGAAATAGTTGTATCATGCGAGCAAAGGCTCTACGCCACCAATATACTAAGCACACCCCACGCAAATTATAGGAAAGTTACAAGCAAGAAGCTATCGTCGAAATTAGGCGGTTTTTAATGTAAACCGCTTGGCACAGTGGCTCCCAAAAATATTTTTAAAACTTGTCATAATTTGATGCCACAAACCGACACACATTAAATATTCTGGAATAGCGGAATAAAACAGTTTGGGAACCACTGGCAAGGCAGGAAAATCTACGCAGCTTATACCTATTGTGTACCTTCTATAAATATACCTTACTTAATACGGTTCGTTAATTCACATATTTTAAAATTGTTACATAACTTGAAGTATTAGATTAAAACAAGACGACTAAACCCAAATGTTCTATGCTTTGAGGATAAATGTAAGTAAAAACTGTTTTTTGTTTTGCTTCAGGAATAAGAGCGTTAAATAAACTCGGAATTAAACCATTGTATTTCTACTTTTCTAAAGGTCCCTATAGATCAGAGCAAAATCACCTAGTAGCTTGCGAACAGCCACCAAGTAGAAATATAGGCCTGACCTAGATAACCAAGATTAAAGCCGTATGTAGGTATTTCCCATTTAGAAATAACCCAGTATCGTACGGCGCATGCATCACCACGACGATTTTCATGGTTTACTGCAAAGACGACATTTCCGGTCTTACCGTATTTGACGCATAATTGTCATCGGTTGAAGTCGCCCCACCAGCTCCTTCTGGCGGCTGACTAAATCCCGAGGAATCGTCGAAGTTGAGAAGAATATCCGATGAGCGCGCCGCGGTGGGATCGGGAACAAAGGACATGTCGCTGACGGATGTGGCGAGGTCCTCCGTCTCTGAGATCGCGGAGTCAGGAGTAAGAGCATTTTCGTCCACGTTTTCAGGAGCAAAGGATGCAGGAGCTTGCTGGAAGCCTGGAAGTGGACAAAATTGTTTAGTATATTTTTCTTTTTCCGGTTGGTTCGCGAAATTGAGACAGGGGTGTGCAACCTTTCTTACTGTGGGGCCAAATACAAATGCTAAAATTAGATCGCGGGCCGCACCTTTATACAACACAAGATGGTTTTATTTTTTTGCACACCAAATATGTTTAACTACAAGTAAAATTCACACTTATTCTAGCCACATATTCGCATAAAAATAGCACCGGGCGCATTAATCTGCTTAAAAAAAATATAATAGTTGGACTCGTTTGCCAGTAGATTTGAAATCAAAGCGTACCTGTGGGCTGCACAACCTTTAATCAAGGGCCGCAGGTTGCACACCCTTGCTTTAAGACATACAATTGTGCTGTTTTCTTGCTTTTTTTATGTAGATCGCCTAACTAGTAACTTTTACATTCGTTTCATTTGTAAGGTTTGGAAATAAAATGTGGAAATAAAGAACCAACACCACAAACCTGGAAAGGGGAAGATATTTCCTGCCTGGTGTGAGTGAGTTCCAAACAAGAAATCCTTGTGTTCAATCAACAGCTCAACAATGCGAGATTGGAAAGGCATGTCAATCAACATAATCAGTGATTCGTTGCCATCTCTGCATAACAAAGTGTCAAATGTAAAGGAAAACAATGTAATAACCAAAAAGCATGAAACTGCTGGGCCATGCTTATCAGCAAATATAGCCGTTTTTTGAACTTAACGTTTGGGGCTAGTGGGTGAACCAGAGTTGCAAGTCGGGCTGGATTCGGGTTTAGGCTTTGGTTGCTTCAAAAAACAGGCTTGATTCGGGCCTGACTTTACACTCTGTGTCAGTATTTTTTTGTGTGCCCGGCCGAGCAGTTGCACAAACAAACTCCAGCATTAAATTTGCATATTCGTGACCTGCTAACTCATCGGCTCGTCCCAACCAAATTTGCCTTTCTAAGTATTGATTAAGCTACTAACATAAGAACTTACAATAGACAAAGTTTGCTAAATACCGATAGGTGGCGTAAAGAGCACAGCAAACTAGTCCGAAC
This sequence comes from Phallusia mammillata, assembly GCF_965637545.1. Classification (NCBI taxonomy): domain Eukaryota; kingdom Metazoa; phylum Chordata; class Ascidiacea; order Phlebobranchia; family Ascidiidae; genus Phallusia; species Phallusia mammillata. The sequence continues at coordinate 25,288,287 of NC_137255.1, forward strand.
TTACGTAAGCACTTGTCGCATCAGGGTAGGTCCGAAAACGATGGCGAGGTTACTAGCGGTCATCTTGTTGTCCTTGCTGTGTGCTGCCACCCTGCGGGAAAAACAGAACGAGGTCAGAATTCAGTGTCTGCAATTTAAACTACGGAGCTTGGACAATGTACATATTTGACGTTGGCGAACCTGTGCTTTGAGATAAAATTCACAAAAAGGTGGCGTAAGGTTGGCGTGTTGGTCAATATTTGAACAGATGATTAGTACCAATCAGCTAAATGAAACTTCAACTTGCAAAAAAATAATAAAAACACACACAAAGTGGTTACCTTGTAAGATGTGAGATGATATATTGCAGGGTGTTGTGGTTTGGCATAGGAAGGCGATCCACAGTTTGTCTGATCCGGTTCACCAAGGAATCTAGAACCTCAGTGGGACGGGGAGGTAGGGGGTTTCCCTCTTCGTTGGCGCGTCTCGTCGCTTCATTCGTTTCGGCGATTAGTTGCTGGTAATCCTGACCAAATTGTTTAATTTTAAGATTTATGGTTAGCATAATTCGCGTTGGTCCACAACCGGAACGAGACCAGCAAAAAATGTAGCCTGTATTACATATTCTGTTTTTTTTTTAAAAAAAACAGCGCACTGAGGATATACGAGATATCACAGCTATAGGGCGTGTCAAAAACAACGAATTTCAAATTGTCCCGCAGTGCGCGGTTAAAATTCTTCTTTTTTCGGATAAAATTACACGAAAGGCGATTTGAACCGGTTGAAAAACCGCAAACCGGTTTAGACAGAATAGTTTGCCCAAACCGCAGCTTAATCCGAACCCGAAAACGAGCAATTCTTAAAAACCTGAACCGGACCCGAACCCATATGACATGCGGTTCGACTCCGTGGTTACACCACTCATAAACCATAAACAGAATCATTGAGGCATTGATCTAACCAGGGGGGAATGGGTTGTTTAAGTAACTTTTTTAAAGTACATATGTGGTGCTGTGAGGCTTTTTCTTAAAAACCTACTGCTTTAGAGCCAAATAATTTTCATACTACAAACTATTTCGAGTGAAACACGCTATTGGTAAGCTAAGGTGAGCATACACATATACCAGCCCTAAAGCGTTGATGCAGACCAGTGAGCACGGCACACTCATGTATAAATCATAGTACGCCACACCCATAGAAGGCGTTATACCGAACCAAGCCTTTCTCCCAAGCACTTTTCTTGCCTGTGCCTTGCCACATGGACATTGGGAGACCGACTTGGTTCGCTATAACGCATTCAATGGGCCTGGCGTACTTTGATTTATATTTGGGTGGGCCGTGATCGCTGGTCTTCATCAACGCATGAACGCTTCAGGGCTGATCCCACTACGAGTGTATGTTGACCTTAGCTGATCAATGGTCGAACAGCTGATACTCTACTATACGAAGATGACATGTGCTGCATACAAGGCAGGCAGCGGTGGTTGTGATTTGAATTTCGACGGGTTCTCCATGGTGCATGTGCACCTCAGTTGGACGAGCGCGAGTCCCGGAAAGACTCCTGTTGTGGGTTCGAATCCTACCACTGGCTGTATTCTGTTTCAGCCCGTGCCATGCCATATGAGAATGCTTGGAAAACCGACTTGATTCGGTGCAACGCCTTCAATGGGCCTGGCGTAGTATTATTCCAATCCTAACACTTACCTTAGCGATTTGCAGAAACTGCTTGTAGAGGTTGAAACGCAGTAGGGGTTCCGGCAGATTGCGTAAGAAACACTTGAGCACGCTACTGACATCGTGTGGCGAGTGTTGGGACAAGTCAATGCTAGTTGGCGAGCTTTCAAACTGGGCGCAAATCTTTTCTACCCGGTTCTTGACTCCGTTGATGCGGTAAATGCCCTGCGGCAAAAGAACATTAATAGGAGATGGAAGTAGTAGTTTGTATGTGCTTTGTATGCTACGCTAGAGTTGTAAACGGGCCTGAAATTGGAGCCCGAACCCAAATTGATTTTGAGAAGCCCGTTTAGGCCCGAAAGTTTGATTGACAGGTCTGTAAATCAAAGCCTCAGGAAAGACCAAGACAACAAACACAATACACAATTGGTCTTGAACAAGGCGTATTAGGGCTGTTTGACATTAAGTCAGGTCCAGCAATTCGCTACTTAGCTAGTTAAATTTATTAAAAAAATATAGACACAGAGTGCAAAGTCAGGCTCGAATTCAGCTCGTTTTTTTGAAGAAACCTAAGCACGAACCCGGCTCGACTTATTATGCTGTTTTGTGTTGTAACTGTTTGATATGTTCTGTTGTGATTTTAAGGCAAGAGATTTGTCCATTCTACAGTTACAAAGCTTAAGGGCCAAATTATAGCGTTGACAAAGCCTATAACACAGGCTTTTCCCCAAGCTTGTGCTGTGGAGTCAATAAAATTTCGATATCTGTTAAAACTTTTTAACTCCTACTACTATTAACGCAGACGGCGCACACTAGTGGTTCGACCTATAAAGTCTCACCAGTGCAGCTGGTGACAAGATATAACTCTGTGGTTTATGCCCAATAGGTGCGATATGGCTTTTCAGCCTGTTACTCCCAACAAACTGTAGTGTTGTTAGATGGCTACACTAGCCAATACGGCCTATCTCTCGTCACCAGCTGCACTGATGAGACCCCTTAGGTCGAAACAGTGTGCATTGTCTGCAGCTTATCATTTAAACATAATTGGATTATTTTACTACACATTGTAATGGTTTTATAACTGTAGGTTTGAGCCCAAAGACACTTTTTCACTTTTAATGAACAAAGTTTTTCTTTTTGCAACAATAGAATAATTGCAACTTATAACAAAATCTTTATAACATTGTGCTAAAAATGTTAAACACAATATTCTGATCTATTCACTACATTTCAGAATCGCAAGTGTCCTCGGTGGGATTTGAACCCACAGTGGAAAACTTTCAAATACGGTTAAAAAACACACGCCTAGCCGTTTAAGCTACATAAATTAATTTTGCTACAAGCTGCATTCGCTAAGTAATGTACTGTTTTTCAGCTTTTTACTATATACTGCAAAATGAGGCCTCGTAAGAGTCAGGCCGGGCTTGCAGGCCCAAATTCGACATTGGAGATTTTTCGAAAAAAAATTGAGGGTTTGTACTTGCTAGTTAATTATTTACCTTTATTGTGAGCGCACGGTTGTCAATTTCAGCAATGCATCGTTTCACTACATACGGGATCCCGTCTGGAGCATCTTGAGCACATATCGAGAAGTCCACACCGAATACGGTCGCTTTTGGCTGTTTCTTTGGGATCTGAGTGAAAATGAAAATATATATTACCGACCCCAGCCTTCAGAGCAAGTTGTTCTTCAGCACTAACCCTATTTGGTACTAAATTAAATTTGCAAACAGAATCAATACAGTCACTGGACAGCGGATTTTGTTGTGCAAGCTAAGCAAATATATTGAATTAGGAAAAAAGACAAACCATGCAAAAGTTTAAAAGAGTTGGCAATTTGACTTGAACAGCTAGAGGTAAACATATGACAAATTTATTGTTTTAAACCAGCGCCTCTTAATCGGGACATCGGTGCCCACGTGTTTTGTAAAATTACGTAAACACTACATCTTTAGTCATAAAATATATCTTGTTATGTTGGTGGCCAAAAAAGGTTCATATAATTCGCTTGTATAACTGGCCAGTGAAAAAATGTCACTGTAGGCCAATAAATAGTTGAAATAAGAGATTTTAATACTGACCTTAAACGCTCCCCTGACATTGGACACAACTTTCGCTGCTTGTTTCGACATTTGGTTTCGCTTCGGTAATGGAGAAGAGTTGGGTGTCGGTTCATGATCTGTTGAAAAAGACACATATAATATGTAGTGTACAAAAATGGATAGCTGCCTTGGTTAGGCATTAAGCCCATCTATAAAAAAATCCTATAATCATAAAATTAGTATACAGAACGAACAGGACGAAAAAAACGTCCATAAAAATCTTACTGCGGTCGGTGGGTGGCGCCAGACTGTTTCCGTCTTTGTCGTCAAGAACTCCTTCTGACGACAGCGAGCCCTCGGACGGACGTCGAAGTTGAGTGGATAGACGGGTAATGTCGCCTGGACTTGCTGAAGGTGAAATGTCGTCCAATGATCGACTGCTACTGCTTTCCGTGTCACTGATGCCTGGAAAAGAAATTCAAATGTATCATGTGTCAAAAAAATATAGTTAAGTCTAATGGAGGCGTGATACTGAATCAAGTCTACTAAGCATTACCATGCGACAAGACAACTTATGTTTTTTTACGAAAAAGCGTTTTGTTTGAAGTTATATTTTAACTTTAATACAGTGAGTACTAAATAAACTCTGTCGGAAAAACTATAGTACGCCAGGCCCATTGAAGGCGCCATACCAAATCAGCCGGTCACCAAGCATTCACCACCATAAGGCAAGGCGCGGGCTAGAAAAATCTAGCCTGCGGTGGGATTCGAACCCACGACAGAAGTCTTTCCGGGAGTTTTACTTTTGGGAAAAATTTAAATCACAAGCACCTCATATTCCTTACATGTCAACTTCGTAGTAGGGGAAAAAGTAAACAGTTTTGTGAATGCACTAAGCAAAGAGCTACGTCACGTATTAGCGTGGGAAAATGCCCGTGCATAAAACAGCGTTTTACATTTTATTTATGAAACTAGGTATTCTTACCTTTAGACCGTCTTCCCCGAGACTGATAGGGAGATTCTTCTGAAGCTGAAAGAAACAAAACTGTTGTAAAACACTGAGCCTCTATGTTGTTGTTGTTGTTGTTGTTGTTGTCTTACTATATTAAATCGCAAGCACGGTTGCAAAGCCGGAGTCGTAGTTTTAAGAGTACCAAGGTCTAATATTCAGTTTTCGCAGTTTTGTTAAACAAATATTTTTCCTCAAAATTAGGGGTATTCGAATCAACAAAGTAGAGATTACGAAATAAGGTGTCTGAATGAGAATGTTTGTGTTTACATGTAAGAGTAAGGTTCTCGCTGGACTGTAAACAATGATGCTAAATTTATTGGGACCGAAAATGCCCACATTTTAACATACATTTATAAGTTACACACTATTTGATTCACTTTCATCCGTCTTGCAAACAATGGGTACAAACAAATTCCACAAAATCTTAAGGGTAGGAACGCAAACAGCACTGGTCTTAGTGATGCAGCTTAGTTTCGGTAGGCCTAACTATTTTGCATTTTGTCGATTTTTCAGTTTCGGCTGGCACAATTATTTTATTTTTGAAAATTTGGCCAAAACCCTAAAAGCAATCGACCATTCAAAAAAATCATGTAATAACCAAACGCTGCAATACACGGGCCATGCTGTCTGCAAAGTTGTTTAGGTGTGTTACAAATGAGTTCACCTACACATTATTCAGAATTTTTTTCGATTCGGCCTGATAGCCTGAATTTTTTCAACCGGTTTCGGTGTATCAATACTTTAAATCAGGGGTCACCAAACTACGGCCCGCGAGGTCATTTCATCCGGCCCGCGACCACATTTTTTAGGTTGTCAAATCGCATTGATGACTTTGTAACATTTAAAAAATAATCTACTTCTTACGAAAGTTTTCCTGTCGCGATATGTAGAATTGATATTACCTTGTTTTATGGGATTACAACGCCCAGGATTGACCCAAAGCCAATTTGTTACGTCACAAACAAGACTACAAGTGTCAATTGTGCGCAAACAATTGCTTTCTTGGGTCATTTGTGACGTAATATACAAGCATTGCTTGTAAGATGAGACTAACTATACAATTTAATAGTCGCATCACCAGATTTTTAATGGGATTATAGAAAGACCATATCCTGGCGCCTCTATCAAAATCGCCTTGCGGGCTAAGTTGGGAAAGACGGCGCTGGGGCATGTAAACTATCCGGCCCGCGCGAATTATTATTAAACTTATCCGGCCCGCAGTGAAAAAAGTTTAGTGACCCCTGCTTTAAACCATAATGGCAACTTAAGGAAGTAGAAGAGCCTAGCCTTTTCACTCAATCCTAAATGCGGCCCAAAGTATATATTGCGTAGAGAAATATTGATACACGATTTCAAGTTGTAAGTCGGGTCCGACTTTAATTCTGTGTCCGTTTTTTTTCCAGATAAAATTACCCAACTAAGTAGCTAGTTGCTGGAGTTCACCTAATGTCCAACAGCCCTAAAACGCCGTATTTAATTATATTCTATACAGTAGTACGCTTCGTAGGCTTTTAATTGGAGGCCTGTCAATCCAACTTTCGGGTCTAAACGGGCTTCTGAAAATTGATTCGGGTTCGGGCCCGTTTATAACTCTGATACGAATGTAACCAGTGGTGGGATTCAATTTTTTTGTCAGCAGGTCCTATTACAAAAGTCATATTTTTGAGTCGGTTCTGTTACAAAAAGTCCATTGACAGTAACCAGTGATGCTAACCGGTTCGCTGATCTTATAAAATTTGGTGCGAACCGGCTAAATTCCACCACCAAATGCAAATTAATGTTAATTTTACTTGAGTTCATACAAACATGTCACCAACCTGTTTGGACCAGATATGACGATCCTTCCAAAGCAAACTTTTCAAATTCGAAATCTGAGCGATCATTGTAAGGCTGGGCTGGCAGATTTCTGATGTAGTCAGAATATTGGAAGCCTGGGTCGTATCTACGTGCGTCTTCATACATTGCTTGGAACTTGAAAGGCAAAATTTAAGATTTAGAAACAGGAGTAGTCGACAAAGACAGCAGTGGTTCATAAACTTAATAGCATAGGACCCTTAATTTGAACTTATTAATTCTATGGACGTACTTTGTAAGCTTTATTTTGAAACCGGAAAATTTGCCGTGTGCACAGTACATGTCAAATGCACGTTTGCTAAATGCCAAAAACGTCAACATTTTAGTGTTATCGAATCAAAGACACGGGGAATAACAATTTACACCATAATTACATTTTCTAGCCTACGCCTTGCCATATGACGGTGAATGCTTGGTGACCGGCTGATTCGGTATGACGCCTTCAAAGGCCTGGCGTACTGTGATTTACTAATGTATTCAACACATTAAATTAACAGATCTATTTGTGGAAAAAACTGATTGAAACGTTATTGTACGACCTTCCAATTTACACTTGCTATAAAGTGATAACATGTTTAGCAGTTTGTGGTCGAACAGCTAGCACCGAAATTGTAATGCTTAAAACGAACTGGCTTGGGTGACAAACTACCAGTAAACAAATCAACTTACGAAATTCTAGAAGCCCTTCAAAGTCAACCACAAGGGTTAGGTCGTAAAGTTGATACTGCAAACTTGTAGCGCAGGACGTAGCAGAAATTCTAACATATTTAGCAAGCCACTCAAAACAACCTGTTGCTATTAGGAGCTCAGGCTTTTGTGACGTAACACAAACAGGTGTGACGTAATAATGTATTTATACTCGCACAGCATCAGTCAGCGCAGAAACATGTTGTTTTGTGCACAGCTAACACACACCTTATTACGTCTATTTGGGCCGTTATTTTTGCCATTAAACTTATGAACAGATTCGTATATACACTGGTGGGATTCAATTTTTTTGTCAGCCAGTTCTTTCACAAAAGTCATATTTTTCAGCCGGTTCTGTTACAAAAAAATCCATTGACAGTAACCAGAAATGCTAATCTCATAAAATTTCGTGAAACGGTTCTATAGAACTGGTGCGAACCGGCTGAATTCCGCCACTGCGTATATAGTGTTCCAAAATACATACCTGTACTGGGAGAGGGGAATAAAGTTGGTAATGGTGCTGAAAGTAGGCTACAGTTACCGACTTGGCCGTTTGGTCACACTGGATAATCAAGTCTCTTAATTGCTGGAGGTATACAACCTGTGGAAGGCAAGTTATAAGGTGAACCAAAGTGGGGAATGCAAGGGAGGAGGTTTCGACGTGAAACACGGACCTTGTTTTTTTCGAGGTCGTGCTGTCTTCTGTTTGCTTCGTTCACGAACGCCCTGTAGTTGTGTTCAGCTTGTGTGGCCTGAAATTGGGATTGTAAAAGTTAGGAAATTGCTTTGTTGTTTGTTTGTTCTGTTTTTATTGACAATGTAGCCTGAAAAGCTACATTTTGGAATAACCTATCTGAAAGCTTTACAAGTTTTCCACTAGCTTTAAGAACAAAAAAAACAATTTTAAAATTTAAGTTGTGTTTGTTGTGCGAAATTGATCACTTGGCTGACAAAAAAATTGAACCTTTTCTTAGTTTAATATAGTAAAGCTAATCAAGCTTACATCGAAACTTTTTTTAACCAATGTTATTAATTAACAGGCTTTACCAAACCCAAGCGTAGCAATGTAAAATTTAAACCAAAAAACTGGCACTTGTATTGCATAACCACAACTCCATCCTTGTCAACAAACTTGTTAACTGGCTTTTTAGGTTGACATCAACTACAGTTTAGGTTGACATCAGGTACAGTTTATTTGCACAGTGATGGCATGCAACTGAATGTGCTATGCTGTATTGGATGAACTGAGTCGTATGTTTGAAAATTACCTTTAGTCAAAAACCCTGCATTGCTCATTTGGCAAATGATTTGGTTAGGTGATTGGAAAATGTAAGTCAATTTTTTTCTATATTATAAGTTTAAGCGAATTGTAGAATTTTATTTGAAAACTTACAGTGCTAAAAATTATAATGTCACCACATATATTTTCAATCATATCTCCTATAGGAAAAGAACAGCCCAAAGAGAAAGAGATATGAAAAGACTTTTTTACAAATACGTTATATATTATTTTTGCGGTTTTAAGTGGTACGCATAACTTTAATAAAGATCTTTATGAATCGCAAACATTGGAAAGTACAATAGTAAAACAAAAAACCTTAATATTGGTGTCTTCTTCCAATTTTTTCTTCTTTTCCATTTTGGATGTGGAGGCAGCGGAATGGAGTACAGATGAAATACTGGATGATCCAATATTTCCACCGTGTTTTGGTAAAGTCTGCTGGCTCTGTTCGCCTTCTGCACGTATCGCAGCATCCTTCGCTTTTTGATATTCCTGCACTTTGTTCTGGTATGATTGCTTGGCTTTTTTCATGTTGGAAATTGCCTCCTCCTAAAATCAAACATTGTAAAATCATATAAAATTAGAAAGACAACCTTTTTAAAGCAGTTGTTATTGAATTATATGTACTACATGTTTTTTTTGTGTCAACATACAACATTTGCCATACAAAAAATGGAAGTATTTTGGTTACAAAAATTTAGTTGTCTGTACTTTTCCGATTTATTTAACAACAAATAGCCTGTTTTCCACAAGAAAATGTAGATTAATAATTTGTCATAAGTTTTTTATTTTTGGATTAAATCACCCAGCAGTTAAGAAATACGAGAAAAAGATGCTTTATTACTATTTTAAACCTTGCTTGCAGATTAGGGGGACAAATGCATGTTGGCCCATCAGCAACACATAATCCGATTTTGTTTGTATCATGTTCAAAATATATTTATGACAACGAAAAACTGTGTTTGTTTACGTCAATCTATAGAACCTTATTTGCATGCAAAATGGCTTGTTTTCCCCCCTTTTAATTTGCTAACAAAAATCCCTGTTCCAATTGCATTACTATGGATCCACTGATTATATTGATGAAATGCCCTGCTCTGATCAGCACTTGATTTTATTAGATTAGCAAAAGGTTAAAAATGGCGTAGAATTAAATTTAGACAAACAAAGCACCTGCTGACAATGTCATATTCATTTGTTCAGTATAAACCATATTTTTCTGCTGCATATTGACAATATAGTTTTCAACACATATTTAAATTTTTTAATCTGAATTTTCTTATCTAGGACTTTCCAAACTTGGGGTCACGACCCTTATGGAGTTGACACCAGAAGTTTTCGGGGCCACATGTACTTGGTTTTTATGAGTGTCGTTACACATTTGTTAAATCTTATGCAGTTAGGCGAAGTATTGGCTAGATCAGTGGTTCTCAACCTTTCGTGGACCGTGGCCCTCTAAAACTAACTTTTGGGCACCGTGGCCCCCTTCAAGAAATCCTGTAGGACCTGTGGCCCCTCAAAAATGTAAATGGCAATCTCGTGTTGGAATTCGGTACTAATTTTGGCTTCAAACAGGCCGAATAGATTAAACAAGAATCTGTAATCGTGAAAAACCTCAATGTAGACATTTAGTATGTGAAATAGTTGATTAAATTAGGTGGCTTTTAGTGAGTGTTGCTGGTGAATCTACACCCGTGGCCCCCCCCCGGGGGGCCCAGGGCCCTGGTTGAGAACCACTGGGCTAGATATTGAACATCAAGAAGGTTAAAGTAAACCAACAACTTAATGTATGTTTTAAAACAAACAGCTTGCCAAATGTAAGACAATTCTTGTTGTATTACATTAACAAAAGCTTGATTTTTTTTATTAAACTAAAAAGGGTATCAAGGAAAAAGTGGCAAAAATCATGATTTATGTCACCCCTACTGCGCGACATGTGCCGAGCCGAGCCAGAACCCAAGTACTCTGTACAGAGTATCGCTGTTTCTGATACGCGGTGCTCGGCCGAGCAGTTGCACAAACTGACCCGAGCATTAAATTTTCACATCCCTGCTAACAACAAAGCTAGTTTGAAAAGGGCTAGAACAAAAATGAACATTTTTCGCGTTAGATGGTGGAAAAATGTGTATTTTGGGGACCTGTACAGCTTGATCCACCAATAGTGATGAATTGGGAAGTTTGTGATGTTACAATTAGTGATGCACCGAATCCGCCTAAAAAGGTTCGGGCCGAAACCGAATATTCGGTTAACCCCTTTTAAATACTCACCAGTCTTCGTTTTTCTCTGGACCAAGAATCCCGTATTAATTTTCTCTGCTTGTCATGTTCGTTTTTCTTTGCCTGCAAAGGTTCGACGAACTTTTGCTGTAGTAGCGTTGTCATGTACATTGTCTGGCAGTTGCTTGCAAACTCACGATCCTGTATGAAATAAGACAATTGTCACAGACAAAAAAACGTTTAAACAGTAAGATAACTTAGGAACACTATACACAGACTTGAAGAGTAATTTAATCATAAACAAAACTGCCAAAATAAGAGTGTCATTCCTGAAAGTCACAATTCACAAAATTTAAACTATTTAGACATTTGTCAAAAAAAAAACATTTAAACAATAAGATGACTTAGGACCACTATACATGGACTTGAAGAGTAATTTAATCAAAAACATAACTGCCAAAATAAGATGACTGTGTTATAAATTGATTCAATGACAATTTAGGATATGTTTTGCTGCAAGATGAATGAAGACACAAAGAAAAACACATTTTACCCCAATACTTCAAATAGTGTGCAAATTAATATCTAAAAGCTTAACAATGCATAAAAACATTTTCAACAAAGCTTATGACTTACATTCAATTACACAATTAATTCCTTTTTGCTTTAAACCTTATTTAAAAATGTACTGAAAACATACCACATGTTTGATTCATGGTAAAAAAAATTGAAAAAAGACTGTTTCAGTACATCTAATTTTTTGTTTTTACTAAAAATTTGTGAATTAAATGCCCGTATTTATGAAACACATTTGTAATAGCTTACATGGTCCAGTGAAGTGCAGTAGAGAGATTGGAATGGAAGGAAACTTTGTTCAGATAAAGCGTGCTTTGTTGCTTGGGAAAGCTTCAGCAATGCTTTGGCATGCTCATTTTCTATTCAAATACAGTGATGTAACAAGTTAAAACTATTAATACAGTTTGCAGCAAGAGTTTAATTTCGAAATTTTCTATCTTACACAACTGTTATTATATTTCTGTAGTGTCAATCTACAGCAAACATTTTTTCTGTTGCTTAGGACAGGGCTTCTCAAACTTTCTTGCACTGCAACCCCATTTTATAGGAGGAAATTCTATGTGGCCCCTTGATGGGTATAGCCCATACACGTGAATGATGTTGAGACAATAAATTTACGCATGTATACCATTTATTGTGACAATGACATAATAATGCATGATGTTTCGTGACCCCAAAATTATTTCACAGTTTGAAAAGCTTCCCATATTTAATCACTGAATATTCTTTGATTGCTTGATAGCTAGGTAGTTTACCATTGTCACATTTGGTCTGTTTGCATTTTTTGTCCATTTTTTATGCAGAAACTTAGAATGCAAAAATGCACTGAAGAACCAGACATAAAATAGTTTTTTCACAAACCTTTTCAATCCTGACCTAATTAATGTAGATTTGGGTTTACTTGCATAGTGGCAAAGTAAGAATTAAATTTCAGACTGCTGAGAAATGAATTTAAAAAACACATGTGCAACATAATGCAAGCAAAATATATGGCAGTATACTTCTAATTACACCAAGACCTTGAAACATTATGCATGAATCTTTTCAAAGCCTTTTTGTATGTTTTTTTAGTTAAGCAACTAACCAAAGAAAAGAAAACAATGACCAAATGTACGTTATTTGTAGACTTACCCAAAGCTGCTTTCTTTTTAACATAAGTTATCAACTCATTGAGGTATTTTGAAAGGATTTTTGCTCGATCGAATGCCATTTCCAGTCCCCCGTCCATGTTTTGAAGAGTGTGGTCGACATTTTCCAAGGCCGGTGACAAAACACCTGCACCCACACAAACAACAATAATTAGATTGTGACATAAAAATCCAAAGGAGCAACGATGGGAACCCAATTGCTAATTATGGAGTAGATGAGAATTCAAGTATTCAGTAGGTGAAAATTAGCTCATGAATGAAAAGTCAAATTATCAAGCTTTTATTTGGACTTAAGATAGCCAACACAGATTGGAGCACTGTTGCTTACTGTAAAGTAGAGAGTTTGAATGTATTTTTAGTAATATTTGTACATTTTTAGGACAAAAAATTCACTTAAGCATACAAAAAGACAAAAAAGTTTTTTTTATATTAATCTTTAACAACTGCAAGTATAGATATAAAAACAACACAATTTTGGTCATTCCAGTTCAACAAAAAGTATATGATTGTTTGTTTATAACCAAGACACTGTTTAACCTTTTGCCTTATACCCACAATAATTTCCAAAAAATTCAAAAAATGTTTTACCCGAAAGACACAACTCACAAAATTCAAACTAACTACAGTTTTATTTTACTGCACCAAAACTGTAATCTTGGTCTAAAAGTGTGTTTCACAAATTGGGGTCACAATGATTTTTACAGATACAGCACATGATATTGTAAAATATTTTCAATTTTCATGAAAAAGATTAAAACTGTTATATGACCTGTAAACAGCCAAAAATTGACATTTATCTGCTAAATTATACATGCACAATTAGATTGACACGGCAAATTTTAAAGCAAAGCTGCATTACGTAAATTCTGATCAGCAATCAATTTTGTAGTTGTCAATATGCATTACATGTACAAGACTAAAACTAAACCGATATGTGGTGTAAGCACTATGCAAAGGTGATATAATTTATTTAACATATCATCCAAAAACATTCACACCAATGGAAAAATTAAAGAGATAAAATTTGTTTGACATTAATTTTCAGTGTGTATTTTGTCACCATACTACATCCTACTCTACTTTTAAATAAGGTTATCTCAATATTGTTTGTACTACAAATATTGAAAAGTATGATGTTGTGTTTTAATAATACAGAAAAACCACACCCTTAACTATCTAAGATATGTTATCACTGTGTATTTGTAGAAGATTTCATCTACACTTATTTTTACCACAAGCCAGAAAAACTTTTATCAACAGAGCTGTTACTGTTACAGCTGTAATCATTGTAACAAATCATGCAAGTTATAACCATGTTATAAAACCTTTACAACCAGTGTCTGCGAAAAGCTGGTAGACCAAATAAAACTTTGTACCGTTCCTGATTAACATGTTAGTTCAAAACAGCCCTCTTGCCACCTAAACTCTCTACAATGACCAACAAACCATGCATAACAAATATATACAGCCATTAATACAAAAGCCTACTTGTTTTTTTCACATAAGTATAAATCACTATTGTAGGCCGAAATACTTTTCCTGATTAATACAACAGACCAAATCAGTTACCTTGCAACCCACACCGATAACAAAGACTAAATCGAGACAAATACAAACAGCAATTGACACAAAATCACTTTGAACGTCCTTAATCACGTAAATATAAATCACTCCTAGAGAGCAAAACATCTTTCCTGATAAACACAAGAGACCAAATAATTTACCTTGCAACCCAAACCAATTACTAAATCGAGACATTTACATACAGCAGTTGACACAAAATCACTTAGAACCTGTTTTGATCACATAAATAGAAAGCAAAAACTTGCTTACCACCGTCAGTTGGTGTAATGGTTGCTGACCCGCTGGTATCCGGCAGTACATCGTTGCTGATATAGGGTTGGTTTGACCCTTCAAGGTTGTCAAAAGATTGCGAAGAGCTCTGCTTGCACATAATAAAAGACAGTGTGAAGTTATTGACATCACACTGAAGTGGTAGGATAACATACAGTACTGTGACTTTACTGTGGGCGATAACATCCGTTACATGTAGCCAAGATGAGATAATCATAAATATGTTGATTGCTCAGTAACTTGTTGGATTGAAATAGGTTTTACACTTTATATAGCATTCAGGGCTTTTTGCTATTAAACCACACACCATAACAGTTAAAATATTAACCATGTTGAACAATATATAAGTTTTCTATACTAATAGTTTTCAACCAAATCCTATCTTGTATCTTAGTTCCCAACTCTTTACTTGGAGACCACAGTTAAGAAACCAATGGAAAAAAATCAGAGGTCAGCAACTGGTGGCACCTGTCACAAGTCATAGTTGGCATGAGAGGCCAGTTTAGCATGCCAAATGATTTTTGAGTTCATATTTCAATACTTTTTTTATACAATTTGAAACTTTCACAATTATTGTTTTCAGTTTGTTATGATTTAACAGTCTCAAAAACCATGCCTGGCACACAAATAAATCTGCTTACTGATTACTGTATAAATGAACTGGCACTAACTACAATAATACATAGGAAGTAAATTGGCATGTGGCGTTTGAATGGATGCCACCCCCTGGTATAAACCAAGCACTACAATTCAGAACACTTTTCGAACCTCAGTCAAACTGTTTTTACTAGCTACCAATCACGATTTGACAAAAAAAAATATATCTTAACGAAACGAAACTGCCAAAATGACCTTATGCTGTATTCTTACATTTAAAATTTAAAACATTGCATTTTAATAAAATGCACTCACCAGTGACAGAGGAGGGCTGATTTTGATGTCTCCCATCAGACTTTCAGATGCACTAAACACACAAAACAGGCACTTTTTGAAAGATACGCTTCATGTAGATTTAAAACAGCTCCAAAAATGTCACCCACCTCGTACAGAATGCCATTGCCAGGTTGTTGATAGAGCGGAAAATATCCGTAGACACATCTGTCCTTTCGTCCTCATAGTTGAACTCTGAGTATAAATAAAGTACCATGGTAATGTTCTGTCAATTTGACCCTATCATGATTTAGGCTCTGAGACGTGATTTTAAGACATATCTAATATGTTACTTTTTTTGAGTACAATCCAGCATACACTATAACAGTGGTTATCAACTGGTGGTCCATGCTGACTTTTTGGGTGGTCCACAGGACGTTAATTATACTTGTGATAAACTGGAAATACTTGCATATAATTTATTGAATGTATAGTACGAAAAAAGCTTGTGTTAGCCATTTAAGTTAGTTGTCAGTTGTTTGATATCACTCCTTGAAATTCCAAATTCAAGGATATGTATTTCAAGCCAATGTGTTTGTTGTGTATGCTTTCTTTATCTTTACTTAACAATCGACAGGTCCATGATATTAATTTAATTGAACTAGTAGTCCATGGCCTATGAGTTGAGAACCACAGTATGCATTATTATGAACAAAACATTATATTTTATGGCCTGACAAAGCACAGGACTACCAAATGTTGTTATATGTGTTGTTAAGAGCATGTGGTATAAATTGCAATTCAATGTTGTCTCACCTTTTACATGCTTTATCAAAATTCGAGCCTTTTCAAGAAATTCCTCTGATTTCAGTTCAGCATATTTGTCAACAACTGACTTGAGAACATTGAGCAGCTCGCCCAGTCTTTCATGAGCCATAACGCGCATGCTCTTGTCTGATAAGTCTGTTGAATGAATAACAAGTTCCTTTATCATTGATGACTAAAAGACTGACTGGGTAGTATGGTAAAAACACCGTGCTTGGGTATACTGGTGTATTAGTGTTTTGCTATTAGACAAGGCCCTTGGCCCATTCATTGTAGGCTGCATTGTTTACAGTGCGACGCGTTGCAAAGTATGTGAAGCGTAAAATACCAGACTAAAATAGTTTCTCACAAACGTTTTGAGTGCAAAAAAACATAAAACAGAGACTGGTAATGGGTGGTGTAAAAAAAGGTAAATGCATTAGTCAAGTCAACAAGAGCACCAATACATTTTTGAGATTTTTTTCTGAACACATTACCAGGTTTGACTGTGCAGTTTATACATTACAACAGAACTATATCTAAAGTTGCAGTTTTTATAATTTAGCATAGAAACACCACTAAACAAAAACTAAAATACCCATTTTAGAAAACAGTTTACTTGCCGGCTTTTCAATGTGTATTATTAAGAAATATCTACATACCTATTTCCTCAAGAAAAACACTTTTCAAAGCCATCAGGGCTTCAGAAAAGTGTCGAAGATCTTTAGTGAGCTGAAAAACTCCTTCCTGACTGAGAGATTTTGTGTCATCGTGGTTTTTGTCATCCCAACTCTGCTCAAAGGATGATGAACTTCCAACTAGAAATATACCTAATGTTAAAATTGGTTTTCAGTTCAATATGCTACATGCAAGGCATTAAGTATAGTTCTGTACTGATAAAAGTTTTATGTGATAGCTATAAACTGAAAATAGTTTTCGAATTACAGAATCAGTCAATGAATATCGGGGATTAAATATATTTTATCTAACTGGCATCTGCAATACCACAGGATAACCACAAGTCAAAACATCAGAAAAAATTGAACAAAAGTAATTGAAACACAATGAAGTGATGAAATAAATGATATAGACTTGGTACATTACGTTTTCCAGAAAAAACAAACATTATCTTACTTTCATTATTTAGATGTATTTTTCGTAATAGACTCGATTTAGCTTATATACTAAATTCAACTGTGGTATTTTATTGAAAACATATGGTATACACCCAGGGTACACAATTAAGCCTATTCAAACTGATAGAAAATGGATAAAGAATAAACTTCATTCTGATGAAACAATATGAGTTTTAATGCTGTTGCAACAAGTGAATACAAATCAAATAGACATTTGCCCAGCAATTTTCCATTTGTAGAGAATATATCAAATAATAAATATAACACAGTGTTAGCAGTAAACAAATCCACATAAAACACTAAAATTGTGACGCACTGTTGCAGTTTTGTAAAGTGGTTTGAAACAAACATACGTTACAATACAAGTGTAAAAGGCCATAAAGTAATCCTCATCTAAGCCGAACAACCTAAACAGAGCTCAGGACATTTATTGCAGCGCAGAACTAAAAAGGTCATGACCAATTATGATGTATGTGCTTTAGAGTGCAAAACTCGGCAGCTAATTATCGCAGATTATCTTACTTTCAAATGCAACGGTGTGTTAAGTAAGCCTTGTTATAACAAAAAGCCCTTACCACTGTTAATTGACATTGAATAGGCATCATGTCCTAGGTGGTTAGTGGCGTTTGCGAGGCTGCTTCCACCGTTGCTACTGTCAAGACTGTCACTTATACGGAAATTGGAATTCATACCTAAACAAAACAAAAGGGTTATTATTCGTCCTTAGGTGTGGTTATGCAATGACCATTTCAAACCTGGTTAGGATACAAACTGACATTTAAACATCCATGTTGATGCCATTAAAAACAACTTAGTTCCTAACACTCAAGGTTAATTTTTGTATCAGTACATTTTTTTTACTTGGCAAATTTTTAAGGCATATTTTAGCTTTTTTCATCTAACTTATAAAAACAAATAACCATTTTTAATCTATGTAGCATGCAATAACTGTTCATACTATTTACCACATTCGCATATGTATTAGTAGTGATGTGAAATTGGGGCTACAAGGTTAAACACAACAATCAGTTCCTATGCATAGTAAATTCTACAAGCTGTCCAAATTTCAGGGGGGCTACAATTAAAGATTGCGTTTCCTTTATTTTTACAACCTTTTTTGGACAACATGCTGCAAAAATCAATGTTTAAAATGTACTGCTTTCATGTGGTTTAACCGATGGGGTGGAGCAGAACAAGTCACCAAAAACACAAACTCACCAGGAATGTTGCAGTAACCCAATACTGTGATGTCATCAAATGCTTTTTGGTCTCACGGAGCTCAATCCAACTCTACACATAACTTACACCAACTTGTGCAGTGATAAAGCACCCCAGCAAAGCCTATGTCAACTCTCTGAAACAAAAAGTCCTTGGTTATGATAATATAGTGCTACATGGTGGTATATATATTGTAGGTTATTTGGGCTGTTTTTTGTTAAGTTAAGAATTAAACAGAATGTTTTTACAAAAATACAGCCACATAAAAAGCAACTTTATTAAAGTTATTTACATGTTTGCAAAGATATACCAAACTGGTTATGCATTATCACTACAACATTACAATAAAAAGGACGTAGATTTTAGTTTTCACTATTATAACTTGGTATAACGCATATAAAAACTAGAAGGGTGGCTTAGCACATATTGCTCTTCCATATACACTATAACCTATTTTAAAACATAAATATATTTCCTATGCTTATTTTGCATTGGGTCCCATATTAGTCACCGTCTTTTATAACTTTAGTCGTTTCTGCAGGCAAAAACTCATGGGTCCCCACACATGCAAAGTTGTAGATAATGCATTTCAAGAGATAACCATGCGAAAGTTGGGTGTTGTAAGGTAAAACACAATGATCGGCACTGGGCTTAAATAATAATACTATGTAGAATACAAACTATAAAATTAGATTCACCCCAGATATTGTTTGAAGTATATATGTCCTATTTAACGTTTTAAAAAACTGACCCATTTAAGGGGGCTAGTAGGGTAACTAATTGGGTTCGACACACAAACTAAAAAATATATAAAAACCACAATGACTCAATCAATAGTACTGCAAAATTTCAGCCCAATCCGCCAATGTTTAAAATTGCGACCACTAGAGGTGTTTTGAGCAACAAGCCATAATGTTTCTGCGGTCATAGGGTTGTTAACAAGCCCCTAACTGCCATGGCGCAAAAACGACCACCAAGAAACCCACCAACGAGCAACAAACAACTGGTTGCCCTTGTAACACTATTGTGCCAAAGAAATCTTTCATTTGTGGTGCCCAGTAACATACAAATACGTTTTACACTTTAGGGGCTTGTGGGGTAAATGTTAGGACTACAGGGTTGAACACAACAATCAACACATATAAATGGCATACTATACAAGAAATCCAAATTTCAGCCAATTCTGACACTGTTTAAAAACTCACCCATTTTAGGGGGCTAGCGGGGTAAATACTGGGGTTATCAACAAAAACAAAGTGGGATGCACATCTACATAAATATATCTACCCTCTGTGTAAATTTCAGCCAAATCCATCAAACATTTGATGGAAAAACGGGTCGGACAAACTTTGGGTAAAAACACCCATTTTAGGGGGCGAGCGGGGTAAATACTGGGGTTATCAACAAAAACAAAGTGGGATGCACATCTACATAACTATATCTACCATCTGTGTAAATTTCAGCCAAATCCATCAAACATTTGATGGAAAAATGAGTCGGACAAACTTCGGGGGAAAATACCCATTTTAGGGGGGCTAGCGGGGTAAATACTGGGGTTATCAACAAAAACAAAATGGGATGCACATCTACATAACTATATCTACCATCTGTGTAAATTTCAGCCAAATCCATCAAACATTTGATGGAAAAACGAGTCGGACAAACTTTGGGAAGAAAAAAAAAGGAAGAAAACAAAAGAAAACAAAACAATTTGAGTAAAATCAATATGTGTCCCTTTCAGGGAAGGGGACCCATAATTAAAGCATTGAGTGGGGTTCAAAGTTTAACTGATTTAAAGTACAAATAATACATTAATTGGTGTGATAATACTGTTGAAGAGTTCAACAACCTGGTTTTTACTGCTCATATGAGGCACATTACGAAATGCACCGGGTAAAATAAAATGGAACACATAAAAAGTCGGACAAAGAAATTGCTCAATTGTGTAAAGATTTATGCACGTATTCACTTCCAGTAAGGGAACAGGTATACTTAATGCATGTGAATAGTTAATGTTTGACAGCAGTGATCAAACACATGCAATGTTAAGTTGCAATTGACTAGGTAAACACAGTGAATTGCTGTACTGCACAAAGTGCATGTTGCTTTTGCACACAAACCTGTTTTGGACTTGGTAATTTGGGATCTGTATGCCAAAAAAAACCATTGAATTAAAGACAAAAATTGCATTTAATTTTACAGTTTGATTTTGGAATATGGGGAATGGGAAGTGGTTAATATTTACAAGAAATCATAGACCACTACCAGAGCCATAAAAGTATGACATAACAGGATATATAGACAGCAAACATTACCAATTTCCTATCATAAAAATGACATCATTTTTTGCCCACACTGGTACCTATAGTCAGCACGTTATTATTAACAAAACACAAACTATTTATACAACAACAAAAACTGTGCAGTTTTTTTAAACATTTGCAATCTAACAGAATTATAAAACAAGTTGCATTAAAATAGGCTTGTAAGGGCCATTTTTATATATTTATAATAATGAACAATACAATGTAGTCAGTTTGTTAAAATAAACCACAATTTATCACCTAAAAAAACAATGCAGTAAACAATGTTGCATCAGATCTTAAAGTGTATGGTGTTGTACAAATGTACAGGTATGAGTACGAATATAAAACACTCAAACAAAAGTCAAAACAATAACTTGGTTTTATCTTGTGCACATTACAAGATTTTCAGCCTGTACTGTACAAAACTCAGCAATCAAAAGGGCTATGTTGATTTTAGAGCACAAAACTGAACTAGGTCTTTAAGCCAAACTCAATAAAATGTTTGCATGTTTCTTATTTAAATCGTACTGCTTGATAATGCCTTCAACCAGTGGTGGGATTCAGCCAGTTCGCACCGGTTCTATAGAAATAGAACCATCTCACGAAATTTTATGCAATCAGCGAACCGGTTAACATTACTGGTTACTGTCAATGGATTTTTTGTAACAGAACAGACTGAAAAATATGACTTTTTTGCATAACATTAACTTTGGCCAAGAATTGTTTCGTTTCATAAAGTAACACTGTATTGAACAGTTTTTTTACATCAAAACAGTGCATTCAAAATTGAGCATTGAAACAACCTGTTTTTGTTAAACTGGTAGCATAAAGATTGCCGAACAGTAGAAGACTTATATTATAGTCGTATCAATTCATTAGCAATAATTGTCAAATAAATGTTCAGAAAAATACAATACAACAACATTCTGCCAAAACTGAAACCTGTTACTTTTACTTACGCTGCAACAAACAAACAACAGTATAAACCGACCAGTGACCATGTTTATAACTAAAGTAAAAAGTTTAGTGATCATTTTAACAAAAGGTAAATAGTCGGTTAACAAACAGTGGCAATTAAACTAAATTTACTGTACCCAACCTAATAAAAAGTAAATGCATACAACTTATATTACTACAACGCACCCGTATTACTGTGAACAGATACACAGATAAGGCACAGCTATAGGCGCCACAGAAGTTATCTTGTTTGTTTATTTGATGCAATCTCTTTTAACACTCAACAGAACAATGACGTAATTCTTTACCAAATGAAACAAATTCCATTCCGGACGAAAAAGGTTACAACTGATCCGCGGCGACACCGTGTGTTCTAAAAAATATTTTAATTAAGGGTAATTTTGTGTGTGTAAATGTTTGTCCACTTGTTTTCTACAATGCACAGAGTCTACAATTGAAACAAAATGTTTACGGATGCCACGAACAGAAATTGCACGTTACTGGAGAAATCAAAACAATCAAATACTAGAAAACGCCAGAACTTTCACAAGCCTGCAAATAATGTTTCTATGGTTTTTTTACCCTGTCATTTTCCAAATCAGATAATTATGGTAGCAAAAACGGTTTGTGTAGTCTTTTCTCGTCGTTGAAGTAGGAAACAAAGCAGTCGCAACTGTGCTCGATCTCTACATGAACCATACTATATAGGCCTACGGCCCTACGCTTCCGTGTGACGGTTAAGCAGCGACCCGAAAAACTGTAGACATGCCTACGTGGGCCAGAGTTGTAAGTCGGGCTTTTCGGCCGGGTTCGAGCTTATGTTTCTTTTAAAAATCGGGCTTGACTTTACACTTTGTGTCAGCATTTTTTTTAATAAATAAGTAGGCTAGCTCAATTTATTAAATTTTAGTGGGTCATGTCTAGCCAGTTGCTTGACATGACCCAATGTTTTTGAGAAGCCCTAAACCGCCTTTTTCAAGACCAAATGTTTATTTTGTTTGTTCTCTTGGTCTTTCCTGACACTTTTTTTAACAGGCCTGCCAATCAAACTGAAAGGCCTGAACGGGCTTCTCAAAAACGATTCGGGTTCGGTCTCCGATTTCAGGCCCTTTTACAACTCTAACGCGGGCTACGTCCAATTCTGAAATAGGGCGATAACCCCTACAAATTGTTGGAGTACTGCTGCAATATTTACATTTATAATTGACGCGCCAAAGTGTCACATAACTAGAAAAATGATGTAATTTTTTTTAGTTTTCCTTCGCGGTTTAACGTTTGGATGCCGTTGGTAAAATTGGCAAAATAAAATACAGTGAAATCTCCAGTCTTATATATTGATGTACTTACATAAATGTTTTGTTGGTCTTGTTGTCGAAAATAGCGCAATATTGTCAAAGCCAATGAATCGAGCTTCAAGATTTCCCAGAAAATTGGCAAAAACACTAAAATTGTACAGTTGTGGCACACTTCAGAACAAGTGCGCGCATTTGTGCTCCAAGCAATTTTAAGTCAATTTTTTTGAACCGGAATAGACTATAGCTGATACGTCTACACCTGTAGGCTTTACATAAAAAAACATGTATTTCATGATCGTTTTTTGTACTAATTTTTCATGTTATATTAACGGTATAACCCGCAGGTTTATTTACTTATTTTATCAGTGCACCCTATGGTAAACAAAGTTTACGCAAAACACGGCTCCAGTTAATCAAACTTTGACTTGGCCGCCTTTAACAGCCCACCAGATCGCTTCTTATAATTGTTTGCAGCTGGCAAAACAACGATGCTTTGAAAATTATAATAGTTGACGCGATTTTAGTTACTGCGCAGTTTCAAAGATTGTGTGGTAGCTGTAAATTAGGTCAGTGGTTCTCAACTGGTGGTCCATGATGACTTTTTGGTCAGTCCACAGGCCGTTAATTGTATTTGGTGATAAACTGGAAATAACTGCATATAATTAATTAAATATTCGGAGGAAAAAAAGCTTATCCGAGTCATTGGCCATTTATTGTTAGCTGTCAGTTGTTTCATACCACTCCTCCAATTTTTGTGTTGATTAAGTCAATATTCTTGTTGTGGACGTTTTCTTTATCCTTACTTAACATGGACTGGTCCACGCTAAGTATTTAATTGAAAAGATGGTCCATGGGCTAAAACGAGGACCAATGGTTTAGATAGAAAATACACCTTTCACGCTTCAAAGTTGTGATCGTAAAAGACAAATCTTTGTGAAAATAGACAAATCGGCCAAATAAATTCGATACATCACTTATCTTTACACGTTTGTTTGAAGAAAAACAATTGTGCTGATGGTCAATCCACGCAATCTCACATCGGTTTAGCGGCTTCAATAAACAATACACAGCATCGAAATGTGAAAAATGTTCTCAATTTCTTCACTAGGCCTATACTTTTATTACCGTCGCCGTTCCAGACATTACAACTTTGCTGCTTAGTTTTACAAAACACGATATGTTACACTCGAGAAATTTACGTTTTATGGCCGCTATTGTTACCTCTGCTGTCATTTCTTCATCGATATAAAGAGGCTTTGGAAATCGCATTTCTTGCGAAAAAGCAATGGTCCCTGGGCCTGGAAGTTTCGTGCCAAGAATACCGGAAATAAACCCATTGATAAGAGCTCCGTGGACCACACGGCCAACAAAAATGCCAGTTGATAATGCAACTTTGTCGTCGAGGTGAATTGGATTATAGTCACCAGTCAGTTTTGCGAAATCCTTGAGGTCTTCTTCGCTAAACCGCCGGGTGAGGGTTACTTTTTTGCCGACTTCAAATGTACTGCATTGGCGGAATGTAGCAGTTACAGTGTTTGTAATACGATTTCCCCAGTGCAACCGCTGCATTGTACAGGAAAAATTACCAAAACTAATTTGATTTCCTTTGCTAGGTTGTCTGCAATAAAAGTGACACAGCCTAGAAAAGGGGTTTAACTGGGCTTTATAAATGCAGTGTATGTAACAGGTGTGAAGCATTCTCAATTACAATGCAATCTTAGTGTACTGAAGATACTTAAACAAATAAAACTTTTACTGGAGAAAAAAGATTTCAAGTTTTTGTTTTGAAGAAAATTGTTCCCATTTAGAATTTATGATTTGGTGATGTGTTTTTTCCAATGCAACCAAGTAGGCACATCCCAAGATGTTGAGAACCCATGGCCAAGAGAAGTTAAGATAGGAAAGTAAAATAAAGTCAGGAGTACTACCATGTGGTTTTGCTACATTGACAGAAATATGAATCACATAAAAAGAAGGAAAAAGGGCAGTTTTTGTGGATGGCAGTACTGCTCAGGTCCTAGTTGCAGAGACCCTGCCAGTGTACATACTGCATTAAATTAAAAACTGCCAAAAACTTTTAAATGAGATTCTGGCTGTCCATAAGTGTTATGTTGTGTAGCTGTGGTGCAAAAAGGTATTGCTTTTTAGGGACCCAAAGTCCTTTAACTGTTTTTGCTTGTGTTATTCATTGGGTCCTACCCGAGGAATAACTGGCAATATTATATTACCAAAGGCAGATGACTGTGGAATAAAGTATCCAAAACAGGAAGAATGTGCCATCTAAAACACAAAGTGGCAAATAAGTCAGTGTTTTTAATGTTAGTAAATACACAAGCATTTGATAAACCTGTAGGGCATTCCTTTGGTTCACCATCACCTGTTGATTTGAGTCATTGTTTGCTGGCACATTGATGGGTTGATGTTTAGGAGGAAGAGCAGTAACATTTGTGCTGCAAAAAATGTACAATAAAAACACAATAGTCTTAAGTTATGAAGTATTAAGATTTTTAGAAGGCAATTCTCCAACCTGCCCTGTTGTAACATTCTTAATCTCTTCTTTTCTTGTTGCAAGTCCATCATGATCTTTTTAGTTTGCGATTCTTGTGGTGAAGGACTAGCAGTAGAAGTTGCAGACATTTCGCGAAGATTAACTGTTCTTTTCATCTTGATATTTTTTTTGTGTTTTTTTTCCAGACAAATCACATGCACTTTATTGTTTGTATGTTGTGCACAATAAATAAGTAATTGCAAACAAAACAATAAAAAAGTAGAAACACACAGCTCTAATGTGATTCACTGTTAGTAAAATTAAACTTAAAAGTCATTTAGTTGAATTTTCAGATCCTAAAAACATTGAAAGTTTTTTTTAAGATGTACCACATATGTACCTTACCTCATAATAATACAGTTTCTCTGTTTGTTGCTTGCTTTCTTTTAGGGGCTATAATTTTTTCAACCAAAATAATACTTGATTATTGGTTTTATTTTGTAAAATAATTGTGTTGACTTGACGTAGAATAAATTGTTATTACTTTCAATTCAACAGTTGCTGACTTGCTGTTGCTGGTTTGGAAAACCTGAAAACGGTGTTTCTGAAATTATTAAAACTCCTGAACAATGTTGTTTGCCTTTATGTTTGGTAAGAAGTAAGAATCAACAACGGGCCACCAACCTAATCGATTTCCAAAAACAAGGCAGAGAAAAAACAATTCCATCACGGTTCCTTGGTCGTGGGCATTTTTGTAAACGGTTGACTGAGCACAACGATTTAATTATTTTAGGGAGATATACTACATAATTATTGATGTAGCCTACTATGGAACACTATATAAAATATACGGATCTGTTCACAAGTTTAATGATGAAAATAACGTCCCAAATAGACGTAAAAAGTGACGTGGCATTTCATTTTACTGATGATGGCATGAACATTTGCCGAAACGTTTGAACAATAAAACATGTCGCTTTTTTACGTCTATTTTGGCCGTTATTTTCATCAATAAATGATGTACTAGTTCTCAAACGTAGCAAAAATATTTATTTGGAACACATTTTAAGCGCGACAATAACAAAACAACAGAAGTATGTCACAGAAACAAACGAAAAACGACTTCAAATTTCCGGTTTGTCTTCTTCCACTATCCCTAATTCCTGAAGCAACTTTTTCTCCAACGTTAAGAAAGCCTCGTATTCTGCCTTGTGTTCTTCAGCCAAATTCTCGTCCGAATTCTGATCAGTGGGCTTGGCCTAACGAAAATAAAATAGTTGTATTTTATCCAAGAACAACTTTAAAGTTTTGGATCAATTTGGAAAACATGTGCCACAGTTTTATTTTTAGGGCACATTTCATTTAAGTCAGTCGAATTAAGATGTGTTAAAAAGTGTTTAGTCAGGTAATAATAATTAACTTGTGCAATGAATTGAAACTTACAGCGGCTTTCTTGTTATCGTCAGTTCTCTGGTTGGCGCGCATGGTAGCTCTTCTGTCAAAATACTCAATTCTCTTTGTTTCACGATCAAAGTACGCTTGTACTCCACTTTTCTGTGGTTTTCAAACAAAAGTATAAGTGTTTCTTACTACTTAGGAATTTAGTGACTTCAGCTTAGTTCAACCTATCTGTTGCTTTGGATTAAGGGTAACGCCATATCATGAAAAACATTAAAAAACAAAACAGCAACATGGGAAAGCCTTTACCTCGCTGGACGACGGGTGACGAAGATTCCACGGAATTTCAAGAATATGAAGCGTTCCAACATTGTCAGAAACAGCGATAAGATGTTGTTTCTTGGATACGACCCAGGGAACGATTTGTGTCACTTGTGCAGCGGTTACGTTTTGCACAAGAAGTGGTTCGTGCGTTCGGTCCAGAAGATCCCAGACCTGTTAACCAATATTGTATGTTGTATAAGCAGATTTATCACTTTGTGCAATCCACGTGAGTCCAGCGGTTCTCAAACTGGGGTCTGCGGTCCCTTAGGGCCACAAAAAGGTTGAAGTACATATCTAATCTTATTCGGCGTCAGTTTGTGCCACTAAATAAGTTTAAATCAAGGTAGAATTGAGAATCGACTGCTTCCATTGCTAAACAATAGCCTTTATTGCATAACAACTAACAAAAATGCACTTGTTCGCGCACAATCGTAATGTTTTTGTCTTGTCTGTGATGTCACACGCTGTCTTTGGATCAATGCTGCGTGCAATTCATAACTAGCTAAAATCCTGTAATCAACTTTTTCTGAAACACACATTCAGGCTTGAGGACCACAAGCTATTAAAATAATGGCAAAGAGACCGTTTTCAAAAAATAATAAAAAAGTTTGCGATCGGTTGCCAGAATTGTTTGCAATTCGAAAGAATAAAAGTGTTGGAACGGAATTGCAGGATTGCGCTTTTCCAAACAAATATTGGTAGTGGAGTCTGGCCTTAATCAACAGCAACATTTTTCATCTTCAAAGAAAAGAAGAAATTTATTCTCAAGTGCCCATTTTGATTTTAAAATCGCGATGTTTTAAAGGAAAGTCTGCATTAGGCCGGGCAGACTGCGGCAATTCCGAATGTCAAGGCAAACCCAAATCCAGCCCGGATTTTATTTAAACTTAAGCCTGCAAACCCAGACGAATTTCTGGACTTCACCTATTTGTATATGGTGGTAATTCCCACATTTGGGAAAAGGGTTTGGGATTAAAAACGAATGACACTAAAAAATGGAATAAAACCAAAACTACTAACCAGTGTCAACAACAACTTACACCTACGACGGTGTCCTTTTGCATAACCATTAACAGTTGAACACGATAACAAATAGTTAAACTTAGATGATGTAACTAATCTGTACCTCCACATTTCCATCATTTGTTCCAAGAAAGAACACGGCTGGGCGAGTTGTGCTCCAATGTCCTGCAGTGTATAACTTCGCTGCACATGCAGATTGTAAAATCGCACCGTTCTGAAAAGGCATCAAAGTTCAAAGGGTGATTCAAGTTTGAAACAATTTTTAAGAACGTAAAACAACCAAATTATGATTTCAGAAGAGAGGAAATTCAAAACGGCGGGCCTTTTATTTACTGCGCATCCAAAAACTACAACAAAAGAAACTTGCATAATAATTTGAAACTAGGCATCAACTTAAAGACCCATGTTTACGAAGGACAGGCCGAAACCGTAAATGTTCTGTTTGGTCGAACACCAAGCACCTAACGTTATTGCTCGGTGCATTGTGATGTAACAAACATTCCCAATTCCACGCTAGTTTTATAGCTATCCAAAGTCCCTTACACCACCAGAGGTTTATTAAGCTGTACAAGTCCCAGAAGTACGCGTTTTTTTACCATCCAACGCAATTAAAAAAACATTCATTTTTGTTCTTGGATACCTTTTCGAACACTAGTTTCGTATGTTAGCAGGTCATGAATATGTAAATTTAATGCTCGGGTCAGTTTGTGCAACTGCTCGGCCCAACCCTAATGTTTACGAATATTTCGAAATTATTTGTAAGTAGACCAGATAAAACAATTAAAATTAGGCCAATGTTGAGAATAAACTAATCCAATTTTGTGGACAACCAAGTTAATATTTTTATTTTAATATTTTACCGTTACTCCGTCCCTCCACAGACCAAACGTCCAACCTCCAACGCTGAGGATAACGTCATTAAAGAATGGATTTCGCTGTAGCGTGCACACAGGGCCGTCGTGTGGTGTCACGACCCATGAGGGCTTGGGTACTAAAATAAAAATCAGTTTTCTTCCAGTTGAATGAAATTTTTTACAGCTGATTTTTTTTCAAAACGATTACAAAGAAGTCTGAGAGAGCACTGACATAGTATGCACTGTTATATATATTTATTGGGCGCTGCTATACTTCTATTTTTACCTTTGGTATGGCAAAACTAATTTTTTTTTTTTCATCGCAGCTTTCTGACTGACTTCTTTGTTTCCAAGTCACGCAAGTTTGTAAAATGCCTTATTTCAGTGTTTGCAGAAGACCTATCCTATACTGGTCCTTAATTAATATGTTCTTGTTTCATAAGGGAGTGATGATGTCGAATAAAATATCGAAATATATATTCCTTTGCTAGCTAAAACTTGCTGGTTATGTTTTATCCAACTGTTTTACCACAAACAAATTTCGCTATATCCAACAAAGCAACGGTACAACTCTTTTAATTCGGTACAGCGCCTTTAATAGGCCTGGCGTACTAACTTATGATTTATCCTACAAACCGTATTTTTATTAGTTTGTAAAGAAATTTTGAGCAGACAAAGTGTTTTGAAAATAACAAAACTAGAGACTAGTGGATGACGAAACTGACCGTTCGGTTTTCCAGTTTCATTATCTTTTTCCATCTTGAGATCAGTGCAAACTACTTCGCCGTCTTCAGTGCCGAGAAAATACCGCGTGCTGATGCAGTCTAACGGTTTTTGATTTTTCGCTGATGGGATTTTAGCCATCCCCGCACCAGCCTCTGGTTTTCCTCCACTCGGGAGAGGAACTAAACATAAAAAAGGAAAAATGATTTTTTTTTATTTATACCCTTTTTAAGCTGCAGACAGTTTAAGCTGTATACCCTTTTTGTTAGTGATTTTCTTGTACTGGCAAACTTAAGATTCATCATTAAGTGGATTTGGTTGCACCAGATTAATTTATATGAATCTTCTGACTTTATTAAGTCACCGTAAAAGCGAATAAAATTTTTATCTTTCTTTATGCCTCCTAATTCTGGCTGTAGTGGCAATGATACTAATAAACATATATTTATAAATTTCTAATCAGAAACAAGTTGCTGTCGAAACGTCATGTTGTATACAAAAATATAACTTGCTTGTAAAAGAGGTGTACCTAAGTTTACTACATTTTTTTAATCATCTAGGATCGGAAAGCATAGGTTCAAGTCTCATTGTGGCGTTTTTGCTTACGAATGCCAAAATACCTAGCGACTATTGGGTTCAGCCTTTTCCAAATTTTATACAATCTAAATTTGCTTCACCAACCATGCCCCCAAAAATTGAAAAAAAACACACACATTACAGTTGAACAAACGTTGTGCAAATGCAATCCCGTGGTGTAAAATGTAAACACATTTTTTTTTTCAATTAAAAACAAAACTATCAAGCTTTTGCAAATGTTATGCCTTAGTATACAAATTTGATAATCATAATAGCGTACCATGATCACGGACTCCTTGTCTCTCCGCCATGCTGAACTTAATAGGGCTGTAATCACCACTGCTGTCTGTTTTCGGCATTGCGAGTTTGATCATCGGTTTCCATGACAAGTCGAGGTGCTTGAAAGCTTGAGAAACACCGAGAACTTCTGGTGCGGGCTGAAAAGTAGAAAGATTTTACCAACTTGGTATGTGGTAAGTAGTTTGTATACTGCAGGCAGTGAACACTTTTTCGACTTAATAACGTCCCATCAGTGCAGCTGGTGGCATGAAATTGGCCGTATTTGCAAGTGTAGCCAGTCGTTATTGCAGGGTCACCAAACTTTTTTCAAAGCGGACCGGATAACAATAAAAACGACACGCGAGATTCACACAGCATGGTCCTAACGCAGTTGTTCCAAAAAACATGTGTTCCACGAAACTATGATTTCTGGATCAGTAAGACTATCTTATTTAGACTCAGATTATGACACTGTTAAGTTGTAAAATTGTGTGGAATTTTAAAACATGCTCACTACTGAGCAATAAGTTACTTATTTATTCCATGATAATTAACAAAGATGAACTCGTTCACACATAATTACATGTAAGTTTTGCATTTCTGTGGTTGAACTTAATTCCACATGTTGTTTCGTAATACTTTTTCAAGTAAATTACCTTTCAACGTTATCAAGATTTATTTTTATTTTTTCGAAGTTAGAAAATTAGACTAAATGTCCTGGCGGGCAGGATATCACACCTGTTCACGTCCTGTGGCCTTCGGTGGACGAGTATCCCAAATCATCACGTGACCGTCAGTGCCGCACGTCATCAATTGACAAATCTCACACATCCGGTTTTCTACGGCTTGTCCCAATCTGTTTAGCTGTCAAAAATAACATGACAATTGAGGGGCTTTTAGGCCGATTTCCAAATACATGTCATAAAACGTTAAGATATAGAAATAGAAAAACGCATTTATTTAAAAAAAAGAACGGGTTGAAGTGTTGCTATACGTGCGTTATTATACACACACTATAAATTACTATTACTTATACAAGTTTTTAGTAAATCCCTATTCGTACTCATGTAACTTAGCACTGTTGTAGTGTATAACTTGCTGGGGTTACCACACACCCAGGTTAAAAAGCGCTGAATTATATTGGTTATACGCCACTGCAAATCGCAATATTGTTCTAAGGAACGTACAAATCAGGGAAAAACACAAAATTAAGACCAAATTGTTTCAAAAAAGCATGATCTCTGAGATTCGAACCCGCGATTTCATTTTATATAACAGGCACCTCATAGTGATCAGGAATCCAGTCTAAGGACGTGATAACATTTCTGTGACTGTGTTCGATCGCTGAGACACAACAATATCGAACAGTGGGAGTTTCAGGAGCCAGTTCTTCACCGAACATTGCCTGTAAGAAAAAATATAGTTAAGCTCGCACCGTTGCGTTAAGCGGACTTCTTTGAATACAAAATAATGAAAAGTGTAAAACGTTTTAAAAATATATTTGTGTCATGTAGCATTTAACGACTCCATGCATTCGGGGTTTGGAATAAACTATGCAGAATCGGATTACATCACGAAATTTCTGTGCGGTTAAGGTTCATGCAGTTTGGCAAAGTGTTCAAAACAGACGTGTCCAACTCTTATTATGAGTCAAATGAAATTAAAATGTAGATAGGGAACACCAAAACACATGCTGTATTGGCTTTGTTGCGTACTAATCGCGATTGTATCAAATTAATAGCTAGCAGTAAAATTCGGAAGCGATTCTAACTGCGTTGTTTGATCGCAGAAGCATAACACAGGGGTGCATTAACTTGATCAGAAACGAAGTAAGAATTGAATCGCTCGCTAGAACTGCATTAAAATTTTAGTGGGCCAAACTTCAAAAACCCGCGGGCCGCACAACTTATATTCAATGAGCCGCGTTTGGCCCGTGGACCACAGATTGAACAGCCGCTACCGCTACTTATTTATAGGTTACAAGGTCAAAACAATAAAATAACACAAAACGCGGGTGCTTTTAACTTTTCTGTAACAGTGCTTACTTATACCCAGTTTGAAACGAGGATATCCGGTATTTGTCAAAATTGTCCCGGAATTTCAACGGTAAATGTAACAAAGCCATAAAAGTATAATACAGAAAGGCTAAACAACATAAAAACACCACCGAAAAAAATATAAAAACCGATACTTGTGACACCATTGCTCGACGTTTAGGCAAAAATCATTTATTGGAACATCTATTTTCGCCACTGCTTATATCAAGAATTTCAGTTTTGATTGAAATATAATAATATAGTGATAGGCTATCCATATTGGGTCATTTTTCCAGGTATTTATGAATTTGAAACTTACAGCTTTCTTTTGGTTCGCCTTCGATGCGCTGCCCCTGCTACTGGTCAGTTTATCGGCATATTCGGTGATATCCCACAACACAAGTTGACCGTTGATGCAACCGCCTGCCACAATGTTCGGGTTGGTTGGGCAAAACTTGAAACATGTTATGTCGTCTGGACCTTCGAGAAGAAGCTGCAACAAAGGGAGAATCAAGATACCATTTGATGTGAATGTAAAAATAGGAACAGTGGGAAAATACAGTAAACTTCGGTTAATCCGGACCCGTTTGGACCCAAAAAAATTTCCGGATTAAACAAAGTTGTGCCTCAAGTTTTGTCCGAATCAGGCGGAAATTCGGATTAACCGCGGTGTACTGAACTATATGATTTTCCACCAAAACTGAATTTTGATTATTTTTAATGTACAATATAACGGCCCAAATAGAGGGTCCGTGCGACTATTTTATTTCCGATTTTTACTTTCGCCGATTGTTTAGCAAAAAAATATTCTCATAAACTAATCTAACAATTACTGTGCTGAAATATTGCTAGCACGGCCATTTTCTTTGATGTATTTTTTAAAATTAAGTATTTCGTTACAAACCAAAATGGCAAACATGTGTGGTAAAACGAAATACCGAACTTTGTTAAAACTATCAGGACAAAATATAGAGTCAAAAATAAAGGTAACAGCTGTTGTCTTAATATACCTGGGGGTGAATAGGATCTGCAAAGCTCCAGATAAGAACTAAGGAAGGGGTCATAAGTAGACGGTTTGCTTGATCAATCCTTTCGTCAAAACTGAGTCGTTGACAACAGGATACGGCCATAACGCCTTTGATCTGCAAGTAAACAAGTCTTCAGTAATATATTTTTTGTCAGGTATTTGTTGAGTTCATGACTAACTAACAGTATAACTCGCAAGCGATTCTAGTTGCAATATTATTATAGGCAGTGGTGAGATTCAAATTTTTTTGTCAGCCGGTTCTATCACAAAAGTCATATATTTCAGTCGATTTATTGACAGTAAATCCATTGACAGTAACCAGTAATGCTAACCGGTTCGCCGATCTCATAATTTTTTTTTTCACGGGGTTCGAACCCAGGACTCTCCTGGGGACGAATCCCGATCAGGGTTTTTCATGTCTGTATATGGGTCAGGCGCGCCAGACCGTTCGGCCAAGTATAAAATTTTGTGAGGGGGTTCTATACAACCAGTGCGAACCGGCTGAATCCCACCACTGTATATAGGTCGTGTTGGTCAATGTAGCCATTTAACGTCACTCCAGTTTGTTGGGAGTCACAGGCTGTAACAGCATGCCTCACAAAATCTGTTCAATGCCATTGGTGGTTGAACAAAACGTAAGCCTCACTTACCATGGGATGCCAATCAACGCAAGTCACTGTCTTGTCCTTGCTGTATTGGAGATCGGTAAAAGATTGATATTCCTGAAAAAAAAAACAGCAAAAAATTGCACATGATTCATAATGCATGCGGCTAAATCCTAAACAAAAATTAACTTAAGACTTAGAATAAAATAAAGTTATGATTTTTATCTTCTCAATGTCAATGGGGCAGCGTGCATTTATTTCTGTGCAATTTTCATAGTTTTATTTCAGTGAAAAAAATAAAATATTTGTGGTAAAAAATATTTTTTACGTGCCCATGTATTTCTTTATTGCTGAGACTTAATGCTGTAACATAAGAAAAACGACAAGGCTAGCGACAATTTTGAACAGTACAAATATATATGAGTTGTTGTTATGTGTTGTAATTCAAAAAATAACATTTCAAACATTAGATGTCTATATTGGAGGTAAAAAGGTTGTGTTTACCTTTAGATGACTGTCAGATTTGCTTCCAAAGTTAGTGTCTTCGTCACCCAGAACTCCCCAGTCATCAAAAAACACATCCATGATAATGTTTTGCTGCAAAGCTAACTCAAATCTGCACAAAATTACATAAACCATTTTTCAATAAGCTGCAGACAGTGCATATTGTCTAAAATGATTAAGTCTTTTTAGTGTATGTGGTCACAACACATTGATAGCATGAACTAATGTAGACACCAGTTTATTGGAAGTAACAGGCTAAAATGCAATGTCTCACAAATACTGTTCGATCACTGATGAGACCCGTATCATGCTTTTTCAAATAATTTAAAACAAAATGATTTTATTTTTTGCCACATATCCTATTTGTTACATAAGAAATGTCAAGTTGTTGTCTACCTGGGAAGAGCATCTTTCACAAACTCCTCAAATTCTGGTGTATCTTGGGCAGCCTTTGCTTCTTCAGCACTGATAGACCTTGGCTCATACTGGACTGAAGCGTTAACTGGATGTTTCCTAAACAATAAAATATCCAACACAAAAATAATTAGAACGACATTCAAGGGGTTATTTTAATGCACAAAACAACCCGTTTTACATTACAGGAAGTTAGATAAAGCTCTAATCTGTGAGAACCATTTGAACCCTACAAAATAATGGGGATGGGCCAAGCCAAACAAGAACCTGAGTCTTGGTACCCTGCATCGCCATTTTTGATGCTTGATGCTCGGCCGGGCAGTTGCACAAACTGACCAGAGTGGTAACTTTGCATATTCATGTCTTGCTGGTGACGTTAGGGTCTTTTGCCAGAACTAGCATGGAATTGGGAATGCTTGTGGCATCACAATACACAGAGCTTGATTGACCAAGCACCAAGCATTAATGTGAGATGCTCAGTGTTCGACAAAACAGAACATTTGTATTTAAGGCCCATTCCCAAGAAATAACAAGCAAATCCCTACCAATCGGTTTGAGAGCTTCCATCAACAAGTTCAGGCACAGCTTGTACAGCATTGTCCAGTTCAGCTTTCTTTAAGGTATAGTTTTTGTCGGAGTACGAATTGCAGGAAAGGTAGGAGGCAGATAAGCCCTGATCAGTGGACGCTGGGTCGGCATCTCGATCTTTAAACTTGAATGGTGCTCCAAATTCCCTGCGCACCCTTGATGCTCTTACTTTGATCTGAAAAAAATATTAGGGTTATTTATCAGATATTGGCAGATCAATGCTGCTCAAGCACTTTCAAGCAGTTAACCAGAATATAGGGTTTTATAAATAATTTTGTAAACTGTTGGTTAGTTGCTGTTAAGGATTTATAAAGTAAGTAAACAAAACATTCCTGGCAGGTATCTTAAAAATGTAGATTAACTGACATATGAAAAAGTTTTTTAACAAACTATTTTTTTTTTGAAATTTTAACAGAAACTTTGACAGTAGCACATTCGTTTGTTTTCAATTAATTTTGCTGTCATTTACTGTTGATATCTACAAAATATGGAGTGCGTCTGTATTCTGACCTTTGGTCTTGTGTCCATCACCATTTCATCCTCAACCTCCACTTGACTTCCTTGTGGAATCCAGTCCTTGGCTTCAGGTGGTTTGTAAACATAAACTTCATCCTCACCAGGTGCTTTCCCAACAACTGCACCTTCTACAAAACATATTTTCTTGTCGGTTGACTGTGAATAACTTATATATATATATGTAAATGTTTTAGCTTATTAGCATCCATCCGTTCTAGTGATACTGTATTTAATTTTCAAAATACTAAATTCTCCACAAAGGGAATTAATTTTAAAGGCAACTAATTGGCAGCCAAGATGGCGAGTGCTTAGTGCAGTGGTTCCTAACCTGGGAGAAATTCCGTGATGGAAGAAATTTGCTTTAATTTGTTCATGTGGTTTGTAAATAGACACTTAATGTCTTAAAATATAAGTTGATAAAAGACCTAATTTGAAATGATCTTTGAGTGGTTTAGCATGTACTATAGTATATTGGGATGGAATGAAAATGTTTTGAATTGTTGAGGGGGAAAAAGGTTGGGAACCACTGGATTAGCACAATGCCTTGTGTCCCTTAGGTTGTGGGTTCTATTCCTGAAATCAAACATAAAAAATTAACAGACTTGCAATAAAAACAGGCAACTCGACGGCAGACTCATTGTGAGCATAACGCATTTAGACCTTAGCGGACAAGTGTTTTGTCCACCAGGTTGCATATTTAACAAATTTGTAATTCAACTGGTGTAATGCTAAACAAAATACTAGTTGTTTTTCAAGAACTTGTATTTTTGCTGATGTTTCGCCAACTAGAACTACAACAACTAGAACGGCTTCTTCAAAGCAATATATGTTATACATTTTCATCATATCCCACTGCTATTGTGCATTTTCGCTTATGTGCTCACAATATATCATTCATTGCTCTGAAGGAGTCCTACCGTTCTGGTGGGTGACCTTGCCTACCCAGTAAAGTTAAAAGTGAAACAAACAAACAAGTTTGAAATAACCTGCTGCTGTAACTTCCTCATCTTCTGGGGTTTCAGGTTGGATAATTTTATTTTTTGACTCTTCAGTGATGCAAAGAAAAAAGTTTTGCCCATACTTGAAATCTGGATCATATGAAATGAGAAGTGTTTCCCCTGGGTAATCCTGCAACATGGGTAAAGGTTATATAATGCAGACTGCTACTACTTTCTTATAGGTAGATAGTTTAAGACAGTGGTTCTCAAAGTATGGGTCGCGACCCAAACATGGGTCGCGCAGGGTCAAAAAATGGGTCGCGCTATGGTGACTCAATTCTGCCCAAACTAACTTTTTGTATTTTATTTTTAAGTATTTTTAATTCTCCATCATGACTGAATTGTGGCTTCATCTCAGTAACCTGGAGTATTGCAGCATAAGTAGTTTTCTGAGAGTTTTAAAGGCAGCCAGCTGCAGTACAGCCATAGCCAACTACAGCCTCAATCGACCACGTTGTACAGTAAAATGAACCAATTATTACAACATACAGACAATAGCCTTCCAATTTTACTGTTATGCATATGGCGATTGTGACGTCATAGCACGGGAAACAAGAGACAAGTTAATCTTGTGAAACTGAACTTGGAGATGTAGCAGTTAGCGTTCAAGGACGTGTGTATTCAGACAAGGAAAAAAATACATATTTTGTTGTTTAAAGCTTGGGTCGTGAGATGTTTTAAAACTCAGATTTGGGTCGCGCTCAAAAAAGTTTGAGAACCACTGGTTTGAGAAGATTGTGTTCAATAACAGCAAGACATTTTTGTGTTACTACCGGCTTATTAAATGGTAACAACTATTTCAATTCAAATTGGTTGCAAGTCAAAGCAATCAGTGTATATGCAAACTTGCAGTTACTGCTTAGCATTGTGTGGGGTTGCATGAGCGTCATTGGCAATTGCACAAAAATGCAGGAAAAGTCAACGAATAGATAAGGACACTTCTGTGAGCTTCATATTTGCATGTAATAATACATTTCACATATATATATATATACGGTCAGAAACAGTTTATTGTGCCATGCAATACCAAAACCTATGTTTGTCCGAATTAATAATAAACCTACCAGCACTATTTGTTTTACAGGATGAAAATCTGATATGGCTGCTCTCATTTTCATATCTGTGATAATATCTTCTTTCTTTATTAATTTGAATGGTTCATCTTCAGTGACATGCTCATCGCATATGCAGGAAAAGATTTCCTGTGTTTTAGTGGCCATAAAAAGAGGCACAATGTCCTTGGGTGGAATTCCTGTAATACATATATTTTAAAAAGAGCATCCAATTCAAATTGCAATGCACAAACAGAAAATATGTTGAATCTAATTAGTGCTAATACAGTACATTTAAACTTCAAACTAGAATCTCCCAGCTCATTGCTTGGTGGATGAAGACGACAATGAACGTTATGTATATGTAGGTGAGATATATTTATGTTGAATTGATAAGGATAAATGGCTTGATGATTTAGTAAATGAATTAATCAGTGATGGTCCAATCTGCAGAACATGGCAGTTCCCGACAAGATCTCGCGCGTGCAGGACCTACATGTCCCGCATGCGCACATGCACGACCCGTAAGTTTGTGTGCAAGGCCAATTTCAGCAGGCCCAAAGCAAGTAAAAGAGGTCAAGACAGACCAAACAAATGCCTTTGGTGCAACAATTTGCATGTGCAACCCCCAAAAAATCGCATGCAAAATTTTTTTCTATTACTGATACGACAAAATGTGCATAACACTAGGAGAATATCATTCTTACCTTCCATATTGTGAGCAGGAATAGTAAGATGTGATTGTTTCGATTTTGTTGCAGGCAAATCTAAACATTTTTTTCATCATGACGATTTGTTTGCAAAACTACTGTTAATATGTCCGAGTCTATTTTCTAACATTTTTTTTCAAAATTTTTATTGCAAATCCATAAAAATTACAAGATCAAACGTTCTGCAATTTACCTGGTTTGGGGCTCTTTTTTCCGCTTCCCTTTCGACTTTCTGATGGAGTTGGCGAACGCTTTTCGGCATCAGCCATTTTTTTTCGCTTTGTCGTTCACTGTTCTTTCGGAAGTTGTTATTTGCTATAGTTTCAGACTTTCAGTATAAAACCAAAACAAACAGAAAAAAGTTGAATCAATTTTCGTTACTAAGGCACTGGCTTATGTTACTGTGCAGCGCTTGGTGGCAGTATTTTCACTTTTTTCAAAAATGGGGACTCTGGGAAAATAATATTGCACAATTTACCCAATTTTTACCACAAAATAACTCTTCCATATTGTTACAGAAACTCCCAAATTTCCTATTTTAAAGCATTCAATAACGTTTTGCTAATCTAAATTGATATTTTTTAGACTTACACCATAGTGCTCTATGCTCGCACATTACAAATAATATTATGCAAACAGGTATTCAAACTTAATGAGGCAATAGGATATGATGTAAAAATAAATGTCGTGTCAAAAGTTACAATAATGTCGAAGTGCAGGACACACCCACCAACTGTATCCAATAGTTTTGGGACGCCTTGTTGGAGTTTATTGAACCAGAACGATTCCAGCAATACAGCATATGGAACGGAAAACTTCATAGCTTTGCATCAAACTTTGGCATAACATGAATATAACGTTTTGCAAGACTTTTCGAATTGCAGCCATACGTGCAGGTGCATGTAACAAGGTTAGTAAAAGCTTATCGAAAATTTGTGGTCATAACTTGGACACATAAAATATATTATTTACTATTTTGATCCTTGTTTAGCTTTGTAAATTTTCCACAACTGCTGTTCGCAATGCTACATTCTATGACGATTTTGATGCAGCTGTGGCAGATGTAAACAACGGATCGAAACTGTTGGTTGGGGGCTTTGGACTTTGCGGGATACCAGAAAATTTGATTGGGGCACTGCTGAAGAAAAAGTCGAACAACTTGACAGTTGTAAGCAACAATGCTGGGTATGTTAATCTGACTTCATTATTCCAGTATCAATAAAAGTTGTCTATTTTTCATTTCAATCTGATTTTGTGATAAAAACATTTAATTGTGTCCATATTAAACAACTATAATATTACCTGCCAAACTTGCAATAAGATTTTAAAGTTTGAATTGGTTTAATTTGTGTCAGCCTAATTAACATTATTTGCAAATTCGAGCAATTGCAAGGTGGAGATATTCACCATTTTACAAAAACTGAGTTCGTTTTTTAGCAGTAACTTGCAAACAGTTTGGCATCAAAACATTAAAGTAATTTCCCCATCAAAATTTTAAACATAATGCTCCATGTTGCAGAGTTGATGATTTTGGGCTTGGGTTGCTCTTAAAACAAAAACAAATAAAGCGCATGATTTCATCTTATGTTGGGGAGAATGCTGAATTCGAAAGACAATACCTTGCTGGAGAACTAGAGGTACAAATAAAAATTTGTTTCTTTAACCAGCTGATACTAGACCAAATAGTTAATTGGTATTCTAAACATACCTGCAAGCTTTGAAATTATATGTATAAAGGGCACAATATATAAACTAATAGGATTGTGAATGTAATGTTGCTGATTTTTTCAGGTAGAGCTTACACCTCAAGGAACTTTAGCTGAGAGGATTCGGGCAGGTGGTGCTGGGGTCCCAGCGTTTTTTACCCCAACCGGATACGGAACATTAATACATCTGGGAGGTGCCCCCATAAAATATGACAATCAGGGCAAAATTATAGAGCAAAGCCAAGAGAGAGAGGTATAGTTTCTAATATTTTATGTTTATTGCTTTTGGTAATCCCTGAAATAGTCAATAGATATGCTCAACACAATTTAGGTAACACCTCTTTTTTGGCATTTTAGGATTTAAATATTTTTGCATTGTGGCATTTCGTAGATAAAATGGTGCATTATTCTTAATTGGACGTAACTATAAAACATATTGTTTTTGCCAGACATATAAACCAAATAAAAATCTTTTGTGGTTGTATTTTATCACCAATACTTGAACGTCTTATTCTGGTTGCCTTTGTCTGGGTAGAAAATGCTGTGTTTATTATGTTTTGCCATTTTTTTTTACTTTTATCTGATCTTCACTGCCTGTTTTGTAGTAGGCAACTTAAGTGCCATTAGAGTAGAGGTTTTTACATTTTTGTTGTCATTTTCGTTTATGGTTTTAGGCAAGAAATTTTGATGGACAAAACTATGTGATGGAACGAGCTATTACAGGAGATTTCGGTCTTATTAAAGCGTGGAAAGCTGATAAGTCTGGAAACCTTGTGTTTCGAATGACAGCACAGAACTTTAATGCACCAATGTGTAAGGTATGAAAGTTGACCCAAAGATATGATCAGATTTATAACTTTACCCTTACACAAAGGCTGCCAGAACCACCATAGTAGAAGTGGAGGAGATTGTAGAGAATGGTGAAATTCCTGCTGAACATGTTCATGTTCCTGGAGTTTATGTGCAAAGAGTTATTAAAGGATCAAAATATGAAAAACGTATTGAGGTAAGCACGGTTTCAATTCCTCACCCCCAGTATACATATACTGTATGTAAATGTAATTTTGTTTTCACTACCTGCTAAAGCAGTGGTTCTCAACCTATTTTGCTTTGCGGCCCACTTTAGAGGTTTTCTAACACAACGCGGCCCATTTGCAAACACCTGCTATCATAATATGTTCATTGTGCACTTACTATCAAACATCACTGTAACAGTTCGGATTTTTGCTGGAAAACTCTTAAAATTATGGTTATGGCTTATGTCACCAAAAACAGTTTTTTATATTAAAAAAGCCAAAAACACCATCATAGAAGTATATATTTGCAAATGCTATGGCGCCTATTCCAAATCCAACTTTTGTGTGAGTTACTGTGCTAAAAAGAAGTCACAGGGAAAGTTTGTGTAAAATCTTTCTGAGTTGGCTTGCGTCGACGCCTGCTTGGCAACCTCTTTGGGGGTTGCGTCCCCGAGGTTGAGAAACACTGAGTTAAAACTGTTAATTAAAAAAACTTTAGGACATATTTAGTATATTTATTGACTGTAGTATTTAACACTGCAAACAAAATTTCTTATTACAGCGCTTAACTAACTATAAAGAACCTGACAGCCAATCACAATCGACAAATCCCGCAGCTCAAATGCGAGAACGAATAGTTAGACGAGCTGCAATGGAATTCAAAGATGGCATGTACGCTAATTTGGGAATTGGAATGCCTATGTTGGCCAGCAACTTTATCCCAGAAGGAATGAATGTGACTTTGCAGAGTGAAAATGGAGTTATGGGACTGGTGGGTCAAGTTGTTATACTTTTCACTTTTAAACATGAATTATTATCAACATTTGCAAACAGTGCTTTGTGCTCTACTAAACTTGATGAAAATTTTAGGTATAAAATGTAGGTACTTTAGAAACTAAAAAAAATATGTTTTTTACCCTCACTTAGCACATAAATATAGTTGAATTTGTTTATGTAAGAGAAAACTTAATGTTGTGCCTTAATTGTTTAATTTTTTTCTTTCTTACACAATTTGCTCTAAGCTTAAACCTACAGTATCTTGTTTGAAATCCCTAAGCTTTAGAAATATCAGTTGAAATGCTCTGTCCTAGTAAGTTTTGCACAGTAAATTTAAAAAATACATTTAAAAATCAAATTTTTTTCAGGGTCCATTTCCGAAAGTTGGGGAAGAGGACCCTGATTTGATCAACGCTGGAAAGGAGACAGTCACAGTTGTACCTGGCGCATCATATTTCTCAAGCGACAACAGTTTTGCAATGATTAGGGGTGGACATATTGATCTGACTGTACTTGGTGCAATGCAAGTGTCGCAATTTGGTGACCTCGCAAATTGGATGATACCAGTAAGTAATCTTACTTTCGCTAACCTTTTTGCAGTAGGTGGGGTTTGTACAGCATAACTTTCAGCAATATTATATTAGCCACAGTTTTTACTTGCTTTACTTTTGACTATGGGATGAGTGAGTAGTGCTGCCATGCTGTAAATATTTCGGTTATGCTTGTAAAATGCTAAAAACATTAGCTACTGTTATTTAAAGTTTGACGAGCTTCAGCCACAGAAAGGCACAGGTCATGAGTTCAAATCCCACCGCATGCTACATTTTTCTACCTACGCCTTTCCATACGTGGCAATGCTTTGTGACCAGCTGCGCCCTGGCATATTATGATTTGTTTTTTAATTGTGAAAATCTGGCCCTATTTTATTGCTTCAGTTAATAAATGTACAGCCATTTAGGAAACAGAATGCACAGTCACTATTTTAAGCTGTTTCAAATTAATTTGACTTCAGGTTTTGTTGTTTCTTCGCAGGGAAAGATTGTTAAAGGAATGGGTGGCGCAATGGACCTGGTTGGCAGTGCCAGGACAAAAGTTGTAGTTACTATGGAACATGTAGCCAAAGGTGGAAAACACAAGATCTTGCAGGAATGCAATCTACCATTGACTGGAACGAAATGCGTCGACACAATTATAACAGACAAGGTCAGAATTACAATAAATGCTGGTGATATGTATAGTTTTGTGTATTTTGACAAATCTAAAAACCCAACTATGGTATTTGCATCAAAACACATAAGTTTTTTTTTGAAAGCATTAAGCCAATAAACAATAGACTGCAGACAGTGCTCACTGTTTGACCTACCAGCTTTACTGATGAGACCTTATTAGGTCGAAACAGTGTGCACTGCCTGCAGCTTATCACATATGCATTTCATTTTAACTTGTCTGCTTTGCAGGAATCAAATGTTGTTGAAATGACTTTTTGTGTTGCAGTGTGTATTTGATGTTGACAAAGAAAAGGGACTGATTTTAAAAGAAATCGCTGAAGGACTAACTGTTGACGACATCAAAGAAGCTACAGGCTGCACTTTTCATATTTCACCAGACATTAAAACGATGAGCCAAATTTAAATTAACCTTTTTATAATAAAATCGGCATATTACACTATAATAAACTAACAGACCTATGTGCCTTGTGTTTGCACAGTATAAAAACAGTTCATATTGGAACATTATTGCTGTAAAATTCATTTCAATAGAGGTTATACAGGCCAGTTTTCGTGTCTAATATTTTTCGCTACACAATCAGTGTTCAACTATTGCCATTGCCTCTTTGGAACCAAAGTCTGTAA
Source organism: Phallusia mammillata (assembly GCF_965637545.1). Classification (NCBI taxonomy): domain Eukaryota; kingdom Metazoa; phylum Chordata; class Ascidiacea; order Phlebobranchia; family Ascidiidae; genus Phallusia; species Phallusia mammillata. The sequence goes on from NC_137255.1 coordinate 25,332,665, forward strand.
ATAATAATTCGTTTTATTTTACCTGTTAGCAATGAAAAAATGATCTGCTTTGTAGTTTGAATTTCAACTTCATCGGTCTGTACTCATCTTTTACATATGTTGCATTATTTTTAACTGTATTTAATGCAAAAGATCATGTTGGTAAATAAAGACGTCTTTCACTTTATTACTGTGTGTTTTTATTAAAAAGGTAGAATAAAAGATAAATAATAAAAATTATATTATCGATGACATCATGTAACAGGGGTAGGCAAACATGCATACTACGATTTGTACACAAGGTGATTAGCGCCAAGTGATTTACAAATTGAGGACATTTTAATTTGGGAATTTCCCTAACGACGCTATATGAAGTCTTTTATTCTGCTTTAGGGGAATTTCCTTATATATGTACTTGACCTCACGCAAATACTAATTTACACGTATAGTTATTCGTTGCCTATTTCATTACCAATGCGAAACGTCGCGTTAAGCGGCAAAGTGCTTTGTCCAGAATTGCAAGCAGGCCAAAACCCGAAAGTAAAAGGCAGAAACCCAGTCCAACTGGCAACTTGGGCACTTTCTACAGCCCAAGTCGCCAAGGTGAGCGCCATAAGCTTCTATCATTACCCTTTATTTTTTATTTATTTTTTTTTTTTTTTTTTTTATCATTACCCTTTATCCAATTCACAAAAGGCGTAATTGATTTTAGCGAAACCTTGTAATTTCTAGATATTGGCGCTGCTATCTAGCTTACTCAGCAAATCTGTAGCTGTAAGACAAACTTAACCTTCACATGATCAAAATAGGATCGCTGCTTCAAAAACACGAACCGGCAACAACTATTAACTATGAGGATTGTTAAACGCCTTTCTGAAACGGCGACCCACCCGTTAAAGTGCAATAAAGTTGTTTACTATAGAAGGAATATATATACCAGGCATTGGCAAATTACAAATTACGTGTACCTTAACATCATAATTTGATTAACATCGATCGAAAATTTGTAACAAACAATTACGTTTTTGGCAGCTTCTAAACAATATAAGTTAACATTAAAAGTTTTTATATCATTTATTGTCATATTTGACATTGTTTAAAAGCAAAAACAGTTTGGTTCATTAAAGTTAGTGCAGTATGCATTTGGAAAGAAATTGCAATCAGTGTACTAGGGAACATTACTTATGCATTAAACTCTTCATTTAAATTTTTAAAACAGGGATGAAATGCACACTGCTTTAATGAAACAAATCCGTGTTATCTCACAGGAATAACCCAAATGTTAGGCCTATTCCTGATTCGATGACAAATAAAGTTCCCACCCACATTCCTTGTAAAGCATAAACATCCCTATACAAGGAAGAAGTCAGTGCTAAACACAAGGCTATTGGTGTGACTTGAGAGACCGTACTACAGGTGTAGTTGGAATTAGTTGCATTTTACAGTTCAGCAAAGTTAGCTTGTTTAACTTTTGGATAATTAAGGCATAATTCAAAGCTGAAACATTATTAGGCCTACGTTATTTGTCCAATATAGGCTACTGGTACAAACAAACTTGTTTGCCTTTAGATGTAAACATACACACGTACGATAGAGGAACATAAAGAAATAACCAACAGGTTTTAATTATTTTTTTGTATTTTTGCCGATTTGGTTTGTTATCTGGAAAGAATGGAGCCACAGTTTTAAGTTATGCTAGAAAAATCGACTATGTTTACATTCGTTTTAAATGCAGCCAATTGGGGTATAGTGATAATTCACCTGTTTTAACAAGTTAGGATAATTTTACTGCTTTAAGATAAAAATATTGCCACACAACTTCACGTAAACAATCGCTGAGACCTAAAAAGTTAGAACTTTAGAGTTGGCAAGATGTATGAAGCGCAGTTGTAGGGCGAATTAACAATATCAGACTAGATTCGTCTTCATTAAACGTATTCAAGAAGAATGAATTACCTATTGCACCTTTAAATCACAGTAATTTATTTATTGGGGTAACACGTGATGTTAACCCTACATCACCTGGCAATCCACAAATTTGATGTTTACTTAAAACACATGAAAATATATTTTAAAAAAGTTGTTTTGTATGCAGATGGAAATTAAACTCATAGACATAACGTTTATTTTTCTTCTCGGCCTTGCAAATGCACAAGGCTGGTATTTATTTAACGGATTTGAATATCTCGTTGTGTACAGACCATATGTCAATTCGTATGCTGAAGCTGAAGATGGATGTGCTGCGAGAAGTGCCACAGTAGCAAATGTCAAAACAAATGAAATTCAATGTAAAAGCATAGAGCCAATAAATGATAAGCTACAGACAATGCGGCCGATCTCTCGTCACCAGCTTCACTGATGAGACCTAATAGGTCGAAACAGTGTGCACTGTCTGCAGCTTAATGAAATTCAAAACTTCTTAGTAAGCGTGATAAAATCTTTGGCAGATATTGTTTAGATAAATTTTGTTTCAAAATAGTGTTTTTATTACCGTCATTCCTTTCCTCGAACTTTTGGCTCGGGGTGACAATTGCTCACTTTTTCAGTCAAGAGGCGTAATTTTAACATTTTTTGACACTAACTTATGTCCATTAATTTGAACTTTCGCTACTTCAAATTTGTTTTGTCAGATCAACCATGTATGTGTGATTTTGTTGTTCTGGTTGTTTTCTCTATTTCTGTGTAATAGCATGTATAAAAAGCTTTACAAAGCTAATAGTTGTAGGGGAGACTGGGGGTGGTTCGGACGTTTTTTTGAAAATTGCTAATAATTTTTTTTACATGCGTCACATGAATTTAAATGTTAGTTTGTTGTAAAGGGTGATCCTTTGCCGAAAATCCTGTTGCCCCGGCACCGGGGTAACATCAGACATGGCCGGGGTCACCTCGGACAGATTACGTTTTTTTGTTTTATTCGACACATTTGGTAAAAACGACAAACGAAATAATAACGAATCATCTGATATACAAGTCGACTAGGCTAAGCTGGTTCTTTAGCGCATATACTTTTTTTAAGTTTAGTTTTGGCAAAGTACAAAAAAGCCGTTGAATTGAAAGTAGAACTATAAGGTGCCTTTTCAGATAATTCATACTTAATGGGTTTTTTGTTGGGGAATCAAGAGAGCAGTGTTTTTTTAAAAGTGTTTTGGGGGACCGAAACGGTCCCCCAAATTTCTCCAGCGGTTTCCCAAAATTTGAAATGTGGCTATTTTTTGGTATTTAAATGAAACACTTGCGGTCTCTTAAAACTACTTGGCGGTCACCCAAACCAAACCTTGGCCGAACGGTCTGGCGCGCCTGACCCATATACAGACATAAAAAACCCTGATCGGGATTCGTCCCCGGGAGAGTCCTGGGTTCGAACCCCGTGAAAAAAAAAAAAAAAAAAAAAAAAAACCTTAAAAAAAAACCTCCAAGAGAGGAAATATTTTAACAAGCAGTAATGTACCCTATGTTTGGATATGCGCAAAAATTGTAAAATGAGACAAAAAAGGAACGAAATAATAACATTCTTTAACAACAATAACAGGCATGTATCAAATAACCTAATCGCCACAGACGACACGCACAGAAATATTAAAAATTTACCCGTATTGTATTTTCGTTACCTTTTCTTTCATAAAGCTGCAGTAAATTGTTTCACTCCATGCCTCCAAACTTGTTCTGGTCCACACCTAACTATCAGGTCTTGATTTGGCACATTCGCATAACTTTTTGAACACGAACACTGAAGATAAAGTTGTTTCCTGACGTTTGATGTCGCTGTTGAGTTTAACAACACTCGATGACAAATATAGTTCCCACACACAGGGCAGGAACTTGACCGAATGGTCTGGCGAGCTTGACCCATATACAGACAAAAAAAAACCTGATCGGGATTCGTCCCCGGGAGGTTCCTGGGTTCGAACCCCGTAAAAAAAAAAAAATAAAAAAAAATAGTTCCCACACAAATTCCGTGTAAAGCACAAACACCTCTAATGCAAGGAAGAGGTCAGTGGTAAGCACCAGAATATGTGACTTGCCTGATTAAACCGTACTGCAGATGCAGTGGGAGTTAATTGTATTTTCAGTTCAGCAAAGTTAGCTTGTTTTATTTTTTGTTAAATAACTCATAATTAAAAGTTGCAGGATTTATTTAGTTACTTCAAGTATACTGGTACAAATTAACTCATTTGCTTTTAGGTGTAAACATACATTTATAAAGCAAGGTTGTAGGTAGGTTACATGAGCCGCAGCAACGAAGATTACCGTTCCGAGAATAAACAAATATATATTGTTACAAAGACTTCAACATAACTGCTAACAACATACAATTTCCTTAGTGGTGTTGACGTAATATGTGCCTTGCATCAACTAGTTAATAAACTTTAGTTGGCATGTTAGCAACTAATGTTCGCTAAGTAAACTAGCAATTTCAAACGAGATACGACTTTAACTTATTTAAGTGGGTCGTAATACCTATTGCGCCAGTAAATTTATATTGGGGTAACATATAATGTATTCGCCTTGCTTCACCTGCTGGCAATGCACAAATTTGATGTTTTTCAAAACGCATGAAAATACATTATTTTAAAAGTTGTTTTGTTTGCAGATGGAAATTAAACTCATAGACATAACTTTTATTTTTCTTCTCCAACTTGCAAATGCACAAACCTGGTATTCGTTGAACGGGTATCAATATCTCGTTGTTTACACACCGAATGTTCGTTCATATGCTGAAGCCGAATCTGGATGTGCTGCGAGAAATGCCACAGTAGCAAATGTTAAAACAAATGAAATCCAGAACTTCCTCGTGAGCAAAATTGACTCAAACTTTTTGACAGGTGTATTTTTGATGTTGGCTCGTACTAAAGCGATTTGTTAGTTAACCACAGCAATAACGTATTAGTACCACTGGATATTGTATTTCAAATTTACACTTGTATTTAAGTGTACACTTGTAATAAAATTTTAATTAAACACGCAAAAGACCGAGGTTTTTGCGTAAAATTTTTTTTGGGGAACGGGCATAACGAATTAGCCCATTTAGTGCAATAAATTGATATCTTGATATTTTATTGTTATAACGCAGGTCAACCATACTCAATTTTTATCGGTGCAACGAGAAATTTAACCACACTCGAGTTTCAGTGGACAGATGGAACAAGTGTTGATGTGACACAATGGAATGCTGGAGAACCAAACCGTCCAGATACGGAGCATTGTGTGACAATGAACTGGGCGGGTGCAATCGTGGCTTACACGTGGTTTGACGTTCCTTGCAACTACAACGCAAGATACATTTGCCAACGAAAAATTCCAAGTAAATATTTTGTTTACTGATATGCTGATAATTTAAACTGTAATAAATTATTTTGTTTAATTTTTTTTTCAGCAACAACAATCTTTCAAACTACAACTGAACAAACTTCAACGCACCCTACTACAACATTCTCAATAACCACGAGAACAACTACAAGAACAAGTTTTAAACCAAACACGACAAGAACAGCTACCACCTTATCAAGTAGTACCATGCCACTATTGGGTAAATATCAAACTTAAACTAAGTAGTGTTTCTAACAAGGTGAATTATTTGTTTGATATTTTCAGCAACAACAATTTTGCAAACTACAACTAAACAAACTTTAACGCACCCTACTACGACATTATCCACGACTAGAATAGCAAGAACAACTAGTTTAAAACCAAGCACGACAACAGCGTCGACCACCTTATCCAGTAGAGTAGTAAAAACAACCACCATACCATCATTGGGTAAATATCAAACTGAAACTAAGTAGTGTTTCTAACAACGTGAATTATTTGTTTGATATTTTCAGAAACTACTATCGTGCAAAGTACAAGTGAAGAAACTTTAACACACCATGCTACGACAAGTTCTAGTTCTACACACGGTATAAAGTAGCCTAACAGCATCATTTGGTTATAGCAATAAAAAAACCTCAATATTCGCTTTTAAAATAATAAAATACAAATTGTAGGCTACCCGAAACAATGATATTTCTCAATCTTAAAGGTAAATATAATGTTTAGATGAACAAGACAAGATGACACTTCAAGCATCATCTAACTACACAACAACTTTGCAAACAAATCCAGGTGGTTTAGATAAGTAAAATAAGCACTGCGATTAAATACAATGCCACACCACCACGATTTGTCAATTTTGGTTTTCAGTATATCTGAAGTCATATTCACCCAGCCTATAACACTATAAAAGCAGCAACAAAAGAGAGATCAGTAAAAGAAATTTCATGTTTTGTAACTGAACACATTTTTACAGATAACTCATTACTGATTGCAGTGGTCACATCTGTCACTGGAAGTGTTATTGTTGCCATAGGAATTGCAACATTTTGTATTTGCTGGAGACGAAAAAGGTAAAGACAACAGTTTTTCAAACACTTATTTTTGTGTGGTAATATTTTTTGTGTTCGCAGATCCGAAGCGCAAAATAACAAAAGGAAAAATGAATATGCAGAAATAGGTATGACAATATACTTAACCAATTATATAGTTTACGGACCGATAATTCCGTATCTAAAGTCACAAAAGACTTTTTTTAACGCGTCACCAGAGAAATTTTAAAACTTTAAAGAAGGAGGTGTTATAAAAATTAAGTTATAAGTTACTTGCTGTTTGCAAATAGATACTTAAGCTCTGGGAAAAAGACCTGTACAATAAGATTGTGCAATTGATATAGAAATCATTAAAACAATTTTTGTTTTGTTTCAAAGGTGAACTTTGTCATTCCAACAAAGCTCCAACGTACGAAAACATTGCAAACAGAAAACCTGCTAATGAAGAGATCAAGTTGGAGAAAGTTTCCGACAAAACTGAATGTCGAAAAGAGGATGGTTATGTCGAAATTAACATTTCAATACCAAATCCAGCCAGTCACACCTACAACAATGTTGTGAATACAAACAAACCAAGTCACGCATATAACAACATTGGAGATCTCACTGAAGAAGATCATGCCTACGATAACATTGAAAACCGAAACAAAGCGGAAAAGTATGCAAATGCATATGAAAACTAAGATGCAGGAATTTACTCATCGAACAAAATTGGAAAAAATGCTTATGGCAAAACACATTGCATTATCTGCGGGGATTTAAACAAATTAAAAATGTATAATTTCTATGTTTTTAGCCATTTCGAGTCATCTCACACATTTATTTTGAAAAAAACAACAACATTTGAAGTATGGATGTTTATAATGTCAGTTGTCTGTAACCTCGTCATAACACATATATTTGAAAAACGACGTTAAGTTTTGTGGTTATTTGATGTATGTGTGTCGTTGTGTTGTTCTGGTTGTTTTTCTCGAAGTTTGTTACGTTGTATAAAATACTGTACAAAATGTAATCATTTCTGTCATTGGTTTTTAACCGAATATATGTAAAGATATATGTCGCTTTTTAGCCAAGATGCCGTTACCCAAAAGTGCGTAGAGTTTCCTGAAGCAATACAACAAATGCATTAACTACACTAATTTTCGAGATGATTCAAGGTTTTAAACCTTGGACAACTGGGACATTATACTCAGTAGGTGGTAGCTTTTGAAAAATCAACATTGTCCCAAACACACCACACAGTAAAACAAACACAAAGTTTCCTCTACGACATTTAAGTCTGACACACAATATGATCAGGCTTTAAATAATATTATTTTAGATGACAGACAGTGTAATAACGCTACGAGTGAAGTTAATGCAACAACAGCTATAAATAGATGAAGTCAGTAGCAAGACAATTCTGATTCAGTCATTAAGTTAATATTCTGTTTAAAGTTTAGTTTTGGCAAGGTACAAAAAAGCGGTTGGATTGAACGTAGAATTACAATGTGTCCTTTTACCGATCAATTTATAGTTGATGGGTTTTTGTTGGTGAGTCGATAGAGGAGATTAATTTTTAACCAGCAGTAATGTACACTATGTGTAAGTATGCACAAAAATCCTGAAAGCAGACAAAATGGAACGAAATAATAACATTCTTTAACGACAATAACCTTTTGGGACAAGTAGGTATCAAACACCCTGATTCGCCACAGACGTCATGTACAGAAATATCAGAAATTAAGCCGTATTGTATTTACGTTACATTTCTTTTATAAAGCTGCAGTAAAACTTCATTACGTCTAATTAATGTTCGAAAACTGGCAAAGTCACTATTGGTTGCAGATGGAGATAAAAGTTTTAGGAATCGTTTTTATTTTTGCTGTGCAACTTGCAAATAAACAAATCTGGCGTTCTTACATCGGATTAAACATCTCGTTGTTTAAACGCCATATGTCAAATTATATTGTAAAGTTGAAACGAAACATATTGCCATAGGAATTGCTACCATTTGTTTTTGCTGGAGACGAAAAAGGTAATATAACTATACAGTTTTCAAACATTTATTTGTGTTTGGTAAATTTTTTCAGTTTTTTTGTGTGTATTCGCAGATCCGAAGCGCAAAACAACAAAAGAAAACACGAATATACAGAAATCGGTATGACATAATACTCGACCAACCATATAACTTTTATGCGTTAATCAACACAACCCTTCTCTATAGCCGCAAAAGTTCTTTAGTGCCACGCAGTAGTTTCCATAAGTTACATATTGTACCTTCAGAATAGCATGGTGAACGTTATAGTTTCATTGCGCTGCTATCTACAAAATCTCGTGTTAATAAACCTAAACTGCGAATACCAATTAAATCGCCCTACAAATTAATAACGCCATGTCAATTGTGCATGTTACTTCAAGTGATGGTGTCAACTTGTGCAGTTTTTAGATGTAATTAATACAATTTTAGCTCACATTGTTGCACTTTTTGAAAGGTGAAGTTGGTCATTCCAACAAGGCTCCAACGTACATAAACATCGTAAACGGAAAACCTGCAAATGAAGAGATCAAGTTGAAGAAAGTTTCTGACAAAATTGAATGTCGAAAAGAAGATGGTTATGCCGAAATTAACTCTGCAATACCAAATCCAGCATGTCATACCTACAACAACGTTGTGAATACAAACGAACCAAGTCACGCATATAACAAAATTGGAGATCTCACTGAAGAAGATCGTGCCTACAATAACGTTGAACAACGAGACAAAGCAGTTAAGTTAACAACAAATGCATATGAAAACTAAGATGCATACATTTACTCAACGAACAAAATTGGAAAAACAGCTGATCGAATCAAAACACGCTACATTATCTGCGAGAGATTTTAACAAATTTAAAGTGTAATAACTTGGTTTTAGTCTTTTAAATTCGAGTCGTCTCACACATCTATAACTTTGTATAGCATTCAAATAGACCGCTACAACACAACCAATAATTATGTTACCAGTGAAGTGGATAAAAAACTTTCTAATTAACAACATATATTTGAAAAACGACGTTGTATTTTATATCTATTTGATGTATGTGTGTCATTTTATTGTTCCGGTTGTTTTTCTCTAGTTTTGTTATATATGTTGTATAAACAGTAAAATTTGTATCTGGTTTATATTCGAATAAATATGAGAATACATGTCGATTTATGAAATAATAACGTTCTTTAACAACAATAACATGCATGTATCAAATACACTAATTCGCCACCGACGACACGCACAGAAATATCAGAAATTATTGTATTTACGTTACCTTTTCTTTCATAAAGCTGCAGTAAATTGTTTCACTCCATGCCTCCAAACTTGTTTTGATTCACACGTTACTATCAGGTCTTAGGAAATTCAGGCCATTTCAAATTGTTTTATTCTTTGTCACACATTATTTGTGTATATTTAAATTACCACGAGATAATCTCATAAAACGGGTAAGATTTTCAAAAATTTTTGGTGCATAAATCTGTGTTCAAATAATATCCAAAGGTTACACGTTAATAAATGCCAAAGTCTACATTTAGATTTTGTCCAACAACTTTACACATCTATACAGACCAGTCAGAAGTACAGTGTAAAACTGTAAAGCGCTATCGAACTGCCAACAGAAAAAAGGCGCTGATTACGCGCACGCTTTTTGCACGAGGCGAAATACGCTAGGGGCAATAAACTAAATGTTTGTAAACACATGCAACACTGTCCGTAACATTTATTGTGTCTAATTTATATTCGAAAACGGGCGAAGTCCATATTGGTTGCAGATGGAGATAAAACTTTTAGGAATCGTTTTTATTTTTGCTGTGCAACTTGCAAATAAACAAACCTGGCGTTCTTACATCGGATTTGAATATCTCGTTGTTTACTCGCCGGTAATCAATTCATATGCTGAAGCTTAATTTCGATAGGCTGCAAGAATTTACATGACGGTAATAAGGCCCACCACTGCTCATATTTTTTTTCATATTCTGCTCATATACTTCTTGTTATCACATTGCGATAAACGGAACGTTTGGGGGCCTATTCCGGATTTGGCATGTTTGCATAGCTTTTATCAACACGAACACTAATGATATTTTTGTTTGAAATTCGTGACGTTTGATGTCACTGTTGAGCTTAAAAACACTGGAAAAAAACACTGGATGACAAATACAGTTCCCACACACATTCAGTGTAAAGTACGAACATCTCTTAGTGCTAAACACAAGACTATCGATGTGACTTGCGTGACCGTACCACAGGTTTTGGAATTAATTGCGTTTTTCAGTTCAGCAAAGTTAGCTTGTTTTCGTTTAACAATTAACGCAAAACTAAAAGTTGCAGCAATTTTGTAGGTCGACGTTATATATGTCCACTGCTGGTACAAATCAATAGATTTGCTTTTGAGTGTAAATATAAAAAGCGCTACAGTTTAAGTTGTACAAAAAAATCGAAGATAATCACATTCGTTTTAAATGCAGCCAGTTGGGGAATACTGCTAATTCACCTGTTTTATTAAGTTTAAATGAATTTAACGGCTTGGGGATAAAAACATGTTGCCAGACAATTTTATTAAGACCTAAAAAGTTAAAACTTCAGAGTTAGCAAGATGTATACAGCACAGTCGTAGGTAGGTTACATGAGCTATAGTCACTAAAGATTACGGCTTCGAGGATATGCAAACATATTGTTACAATGACTTTAACTTAACTGCTACCAATATGGCACAGAAGTATCAAAGGACTGTAATGATTTAAAACATATGCAGCGTCTACGAATGGAAAAACATACTGACATAGACGTCATGCACTAAAACAACACACAATTTCCTTATTGTTGTTGACGTAATAAGTACCAACTAGCCTTGTATCAACTAGTTAATAAACTCCAGTTTGACATCTTAGCAACTAATGTTCGCCCAGTCTAGATACGATTTCATTAAACGTATTTAAGTAGAATGAAACAGTAATTGTACCTTTAACTCTATATTGGGGCAACATGTGATGTTTCACCTTGCTTCACCAGGCAATAGGGTAAATTTGATGTGTAAACCACACATGAAAAGACACTTTTTAAAAAAATTGTATTAAATGCAAATGGAAATGAAACTCATATACATTACTTTTATTTTCTGTCTCCACCTTGCAAATGCACAAGGCTGGCTTTCGTTCAACGGATATAATTATACCGTTGTTTACACACCTATTGTCAATTCATATGCCGATGCTGAATTTGGATGTGCTGCAAGAAATGCCACATTAGCAAATGTTAAAACAACTGAAATTCAAAACTTTCTAGTGAGCACTATGGACCGGAACTCTTTGAAAGGTGTATTTTTGATTTTGGAATGTACCAAAGCGATTTGTTATTTAAATGAAGCAAACATGACATATTAGCACCACTGAATATTGTGTTTTGAAATGAACTTGTATTTTAAGTTTACGCTTGTGATAAAATTTTGATCAAACACGCATGACATCAAAGTGTTTGGTAACAACATTTTTTTGGAACGGCATAATTAACTTATTTGCCCATGTAGTGCAGTGATTTGATATCCTGATATTTTGTTGCTGTATAACGCAGAACAACCATACTCCATTTACATCGGTGCAAGACGAAACCTAACCACACTCGAGTTTCAATGGACAGATGGAACAAGTGCTGACGTGACACAGTGGTATGGTGGAGAACCAACCAACAGCAAGGGAAATGAGCATTGTGTAACAATGAACTGGAATGGTGCAATCACAGGATTCAAGTGGTTTGATGTTTCTTGCAATTATAATGCAAGATACATTTGCCAAAGAAAAATTTCAAGTAAACATTTGGTTTACTGATACACTGATAATTCAAACTGTAGAAAATTATTTGTTTGATTCTTTCAGCAACAACAATCTTGCAAACTACAACTGAACAAACATCAACGCACCCTACTACGACTTTATCCATAACCTCTACACACGGTAAAATGTAACAGCATTTGGTAAAATCAAAGCAAACTTTATATGTTTCTAAAAACAAAATGAAAAATATACATATGCTTCTCGAAACAATTTTATCTCAAATTTTAAAGCAAACATAATGTTTAGATGAACAAGACAAGATCAAGATGACGTATCAAACATCATCTAACTACACAACAACTTTGAAAACAAATCCAGGTAGTATTAGATAAATAAAAGATATTGCAATAAAACACAGGGTCGCACTTCCTAACATCTAAAAATTTTAAAAGTGTAAAAGCGTTTGTCAGTATTATCTGAAGTCCTATTCATCAAACCTAACATTATAAAAGCATCAAAGAAAGAGAGATCAATTAAAGAAATTTCATGTTGATGCAAAGAGAATTAAAAAAAAACTGTCAATATTTTGTTTTGCAGATCAAGGAAATAACTCATTACTGATTGCGATGGTCACATCTGTCACTGGATGTGTTATTGTTGCCATAGGAATTGCTACCTTTGGTTTTTGCTGGAGACGAAAAAGGTAATATAAATACAGTTTTCAAACACTTGTTTATGTTTGGAAGATTTCTTTTGTGTTCGCAGAGTCGAAGTACAAAACAACAAACGGAAACACGAATATGCAGAAATCGGTATGACATAATATTCAAACGACATATTCTGATTATCCGTTAATCAACACAACCCTTTTCGATAGCCTTTTTTATTGCCATGCAATGGTTCCCACTAGTAACACGCATTACCTACTTGGTGAGCGTTATAGTGCAATGGTGCTGCTACACAACAGACAAGTTATCTACAAAAAATCTAGTGTTAAAAATCAAAGTTGCAATAAAAATCAAATCACCCTAAAACTTAACAACGTCATGTCAATTGTGTGTGTTACTTGTGGTGATGGTATCAGCTTATGCAGTTTTTAGATCTTATTAAAACTATTTTTGCTTACATTGTTGTACTTTTTAAAAGGTGAAGTTCGTCATTCCAACAAAGCTCCAACGTATGGAAACATCGTAAACGAAAAACCTGCAAATGAAGAGATCAAGTTGGAAAACGCTTCTGACAAAACTAAAAGCCGAAAAGAAGATGCTTATGTCGAAATAAATACTTTAATACCAAATCCAGCAAGTCACACTTACAACAATGTTGTGAATACAAACGAACCAAGTCACGCATATAACAACATTGGAGATCTCACTGAAGAAGATCATGCGTACAATAACACTGAACAACGAAACAAAGCAGAAAAGTCCACAACAAATGCATATGAAAACTAAGATGTAGAAATTTACCCAACGAACAAAATTGGAAATAAGCTAATGTCAAAACAGGTTACAACATCTGCGAAGATGTTAAAGTGTGATTGCGTGTTTAAGCTTTTTTGGGTTGTCTTACACATCTATAATTTTGCATTGAAAAACAGCCAATATTTAAAATAGGGACGTTTACGATGTCAGTTGGCGGTAACCGCGTCATTTAGCATCTCAATGAACCGCGATAACACAACTTAAAAACTAGTGAAATAGAGAAAGAACTCTTTTTACCCAACAACATAGATTTAAAAACCGACGTTCTATGGCTAGTTGATGTTTGTGTGTCATTTTATTGTTGTGGTTGTTTTTCTCCATTTTGTTGCGTGTAAAAAATGCTGTACAAAATGTAATCAGAGATGTAAGAATATGTCGCTTTTTAGCCAAGATGACGCCACCAAAAGTTGGGTGTCGCAACCAGCAGCAATAAAATGCTTTGGACCTTCCATATTAAACCACTGCAAATGTTCCTTTTGCACTGAAAATGTGAGCACGGCTCGAAATTCACGTGTTATTTTACTTTCGTTAACTACTTTTAGTGTTGATTCAAGGTTTGGACCCTTGTACAACTGTGAGTTTATACACTGTAGTTGGTTGCTTATTACATGAAAAAAACATTGTCCCAGACACATCATACACTAAACCAAACACAAAGTTTCCTCTACGACATTAAAGTCCGACACACAATATGATCATGCTTTAAATCAGGGGTGGGCAAACTACGGCCCGCGGGCCGCATGCGGCCCGCCAAAGGAGTTTATGCGGCCCGCCAAATGTTTCCCAGTAACGCTGAATAGTACTATGAGCACAGGCGCAGAGTTTTAAAAATACCGGGGGTGCGACTTGCCGATACCAATGCCATATGCAGTATCCGCACCCGTTCGATACTTTGGAACTAAACACAGATACTTTTCACGTGCCTGTTGTTTCTGCCACGTTATTATGCAAATCGTCACTTGACACAATTTCTTCGTTCGATAAAAGCAAAAACGATTCACGTTTTCAAAAACAGCCCACTTTGCACTGTTGACGCCCAAACTTTGGTCACTTTGGATCATGTTTAGGTCGTTGCAGTACTTTTTGTTTAATGTTGGCACTCGGACTTTATTAACAAAAAACGTGGTTCAGCCTTTGTTGCAACAAACGCTTGTTTTTTTTGAAACAATTACAGTTGTAGCGTTTCAACCAATGTTGGTACAGTCATGAACAAACGTATTTGCACAAAGCTGAAAATATACTATGTAATAATTTTGCGCAGGGGTGCACAACCTGCGGCCGCAATCTATTTTGCTAAATATTTTGATTTTTAAACTGCTAAAACAGATTTCGTGGGAGTGGAAAAAAGATTAGCAGTCTAGTAACCATATGTGCCAGGCTTTTTATACGCTTATTATGTGCAAACAATGCGAAAAAACAGGCACTGCAATCGTCACAATACAGTTTATGACGTCATAAACAGTTAGCTCCGTTAAGCTAAATTTATGCACAAGTTAGAAATTGTTAATCAGAGCAATTTAGGCGACTTTAAATGGTATATATATGATACAAACCTTTTTCTTTGCATCAGTTGTTTTAAAACAAAACAACAAGCAAGCAATTGGCGGTCGTTGGTGAAATACTATGCGGCCCGGTAAGATTATAAACTTTTGAATGCGGCCCTTGCACTGAAAAGTTTGCCCACCCCTGCTTTAAATAATATCATTTTAGATGACATAGAGTATAACAACGCTACGAGTGAAGTTAATACAAGAGCAGCTACAAAGAGATGAAATCAGTAGCAAGACGATCCTGATTCAGTCATTAAGTTAATACTTTGTTTAAAGTTTAGTTTTGGCAAGGTACAAAAAAGCGGTTGAATTGAAAGTAAAACTAACTTATAAGGTGACCTTTAACCGAATAATTCATAGTTGTTGGGTTGTGTTGTTGGGAAATAAAGAGAGAATTTTTTGACAAGCAGTATGTACATTGTACACTATGTATGGATATGCGCAAAAATCTAAAAATGAAACAAAATAATAACATTTTTAACAACAATAACAGGCATGTATCAAATACTCTAATTCGCCACAGACGACACGCAAAGAAATATTAGAAATTTACCTGTATCGTATTTACGTTACCTTTTCTTTCATAAAGCTGCAGTAAATTGTTTCACTCCATGCCTCCAAACTTGTTTTGGTCAACACGTAACTATCAGGTCTTAGGAAATTCAGACCTCTTTGAGTTGTTTTATTCTTCGTCACACATTATGTATGTAAATTTAAATCACGGACAGATTGTCAGACTTCCATACAATGTGACCTTTGGAGCACAAATCTGTGTTCAAATAATATCCAAATGTTACACGTTAATAAATGCCGTTAATAAAAGTCTACATTTAGATTTCGTCCACGACTTTACACAACTATACAGACCAGTCAGAAGTACAGTGTAAAGCGCTACCGAACTGCCAACAAAAAAAAGACGCTGATTACGCGCCCATTTGGCAAAAGGTGAAGCATGCTAGGGGCAAGAAACCAAATGTTTGTAATCACATGCAACACTGTCCATAACATTAATCATGTCTAATCTATATTCGAAAATAAGCGAAGAAACACTAATGGTTGCAGATGGAGATAAAACTTGTAGGAATCGTTTTATGTTTACTGTCCAACTTTCAAATACACAAACCTGACATTCTTACATCGGATATGAATAACTCGTTGTTTACACACCAGTTGCCAATCCATATACTGCTGAATTTCGATGTGCTGCAAGATTGTACCTGAAAGTGTGTAGGCCCGGAAAGTAAAACGGCCAACTGCTCATATTTTTTGATATAAGGCGCGCGGTTTTGAGATAAAGACTCCCTGTAATCACATCGCGATAAATGGAACGTTTCGGGCCCATTCCAGATTTGGCACTCTCGCATAACTTTCATAAACACGAACACTAACGATAAAAATGAATGAAACTGGTGACGATTGATGTCGCTGTTGAGTTTAATAACTCGATGACAAATATAGTTCCCACACACATTCAGTATAAATCACAAACATATCTAATACAAGGAAGAGGTTAGTGCTAAACACAAGACTATCGATAAGGCTACTTGAGTGATCAAACCATATTGCAGGTGGAATTAGTTGCATTTTACAGCTCAGCAAAGTTAGCTTGTTTAACTTTTGGATAATTTACGCACAATTTAAAGTTGCAGCATTATTTTAAAGCCTACGTTATTTGTCCACTGCTGATACAAATAAACTTGTTTGCATTAAAGTGTAAACATACACACTTACGATAAAGAAACATAATATTATAACAGTCGAGTTTTAATTACTTTTTTATTTTTTGCCGTTCTGGTTTGTTATCTGAACTGCATCACTGTTTTGAGTGGTACACAAAAATCGAAGATAATTATATTGGTTTTATTTGCCTACAATTAGGGATTAAGTAATAATTAAACTGCTTCAATAATTTAAGTTGAATTTAAGTGCTTTGCCAAAAAATTGCCACACAATTTTGTTAAGACCAAAAAAGTTAAAAGTTTACAGTTGGCAAGATGTATACAGCACAGTTGCAGGAAGGTTGCTTGAGCTGCAGTTACTGAATAATACCGTTTCAAAAATACGCAAATATATTGTTATATTGACTTTAACATAACTACTACCAATATGGCACAGAAGTATCAAAAGTCTGATTGATAATTTAACACATAATAGGCCTATAGCGTCCAAGACCAATAGAAAAACGCACTGACATAGACGTCACGCACTAAAACAACACACAATTTCCTTAGTAGTGTTGACGTAATATGTGCCTTGCATCAACAATAGTTAATAAACTTTAGTTCGGTTAGTGACTTAACAATATCAGACTAGTTATACGACTTAATTAAACGTATTTAAGTAGGAAAACAATGAAATTAAAACACATAGACATAGTTTTTAGTTTTATTGTTTACAAACGCAGCACGTAAAAATAACATATCAAGGGTGTTAGAGCATTTACTTTAAAAAACAAGTCAGAAACTTAGTTTGTGTGGAGATGAAAATGACACTGTTAGGAATTGTTTTCAATATTCTTGTCCAACTTGCAAATACACAAACCTGGCATTCGTTCAACGGATTCGAATATCTCATTGTTTACACACCGTATGTCAATTTGTATGCTGAAGCTAAAGCTGGATGTGCCACAAGAAATGCTACATTAGCAAATGTGAAAACAACTGGAATTCAAAACTTCCTAGTGAGCAGGATTGACTCAAACCCTTTGACAGGTGTACTTTTGATTTTGGCTTGTACTAAAGCGATTTGTTATTCAAATAAAGCAAATATAATATATTAGCACAACTGGATATTGTATTACGAAATTGGACTTGTATTTCGAGTTTACACTTGTGTTAAAATAGTGATTAGACACGCATAAAATTTTTGGTCTTACATTTTCTGGGGACGGGCATAATGTGTTTGGCCATTTAATGCAACGATTTGATATCTTCATATTTTCTGTTGTTGCCTCATTGAAGAAGATCATACCTACAATAACATTAAAAACCGAAACAAAGCAGGTATGTCCACAAAAAATGCATATGAATACTAAGATGCAGGAATTCACTCAAGGAACAGAAATGGAAGTACGATTATAGCAAAACATGTTACATCATCTGCGGGATATTTAATCAAATTTAAAGTGTAATTACTTTTTTGGCTTTTTCGAGTCATCTCACGCAACTATTGTTTTGTATTGAAAGTGTTCTCTAATCAAATAGGGACATTTACAATGTGAGTTGGCTGTAACCTAATTATTTAGCATCTCAATGCACAGGGATAACATACCAAACAAATATGTATATATATATAAAAATAACTTTTTAACCAACAAGATATATTTGATAAACGACTTTAAGTTCTGGGCGAATTAGTTTATTTTTGTAATGTAGAATGTATATACAATGCTGTATAAAATGTAATCATATCTATAGCCAGTTGTTTTGCAAAAAAAACAGAACCGAATATGTTGCGTTTCCGCCAAGATGACGCCACCCAAATATGCGATAAGTAAAATGCAATGGTTTTGAACCGGACAAATGCGACATTTTGAGCTGCACTGCCTACTTCCTTAAGCCTAACAATTCCCCAACTTCTAACGACATCTATCACCAACTGTGTTTTCATTTGCATTACAATTTGTCTGCTTGAAGAGACTAAAGGGTAGTTTATTTTGATCAATCAACGCACATGCAGCGTTCAGCTTTAAAGTTAATTTGTATTCAATCTTTTTTGCTTGTCTTGTTCTAACGACCAATCACATGCTGCAGCTTGTTAAGAATCTGTCGTTTGGTGTCGGTATAGCGCCATTTACAATGATTTCTGTTCATGACGTTTAACGCCATTGTTGGTTAGTGATCAGTTTATTTTGATCAATGTAGTGTCAACGCTCATACAGCATTCGGCGTTCAGCTTATAAAATAAACTTGGTGTGATGACGTATAATTAGTTGTGATTGGGACAAACACATGTGGTCAAAGTAATATTAGCACCCAGCAAATATATTTTGCAGATTATATTGTCAGGAAAGTTAGGTTCAGAACAGATTTTTTTTGCAAGTTACATATGGTGGAACTGTTGATTGTTTCTATACCTCTTTTCTTTGTTATATCAGTGGAACAGCTGTTGTATGTTTCATCAGCGCAGTTTTTGTAAAATGCTTTACTTACAAAGATAAATTATTTTTCATACTGTTTAAGTTCGGATTTGAAATGTTATTTGTGTATTACGCTTGTATCGATCACAAAGTTAAATAACAACGTTGCCGCTTCAGGCTTTATTTGGCGAAAACGAAGTTATCTAATGACAGTTTTGCCACCAAGAGGCAAAATAACTGAGAAGATCTAAACCTGTGACTTGTGTGTAAAGATTTGATGGCAAAATGTTTTGAGTTGTTTTGTGTCGCGAAGTGAAGTTATTTATCTTGAACAGGGTGATCTCATTTGTCACAAACATTTATCGCTAGGTTAGGAATGTGAGTGAAGTGTTTCAGTGAACTTTCAACAAAAAATGTAATAGCGTTGTTTTTTAATGGTTTGACTTGTCTCCTTTTGCGTAGAACAATAAAACAGTTGCAGCGCCACTGCAAGCTAAGGTTCAGAAACTTACATATAAGGACTAATTGAAACTTTTTGGCAATAAAAACAAAATTTTCGGCTAGTCTCTTTTCCCTACTTCTTTCCAGAATGTCCTTATTTATAAGTAAAACGGACCGCTTTGTAAATTTACTTTGTTGGTCGACAAGGTTTGGAAACTATTCGTGTAATTGTACAGCAGAAGCCAGAAAACTTGATATAAAACGCGAACAAAAACTTACACTGATTATGTGAGACTAGGTTTGACTTGTGGCGAACTTTTGACAAAAATGATCTCTATGGCTAGAAATAGCACGAAACAATCAATCTACGTTGTTGTACGATGAGGTTCTTCGCTTTTGTTAACAAAACACCGTCGCTTTGTTACTATTTGCATTGCTGGGCGACGAGCGGTGGCGATATTTAACGAGGGTCGAAAACCTGATAACGCAAGCTGAAATCAAACAAGGGATCGATAGTCTGACAAAAAGCTTTTATTGCTTTCTGTATGCTAACAGCGTAAGATACAAGACATCTCTTGCGATTATTTTATGCGAAGTTTCAGCCTATGGGTTTACGTGACAAATTATTCTCATTGGCATTTCTTTTACTGATGAGTGATGAGACCTTATAGGTCGAATTCAGTGTGCACTGTCTGCAGCTTATCATTTATTGTCTCGATGCTTTTACATTTTTCCAAAAAAAATGTAAAAAATAATCTTAAATTACTTTCATTATATGTGTTGACAACTTTTTTTCGTCTTAACATAAGTCTACACCAAAGGTGGGAACCTTTTTGTATGCGCGGGCCAAAAAGTAGTAATAATGCGAAGGCGGGCCGCAATGATGGGCATGCAATAACATAAGAATGTAGGCTCAACGTCAAGTCATATTTGTTTGATGTGGATACAATTGCCAAGTGAACTATACAGTGCTTGCTTGCCCCAACTTTAGCCTCGAACAGGTTTGCTGGGAATACTAACAATCATGCTCACTTACACAATAAACTTCGAATTGTTTTCGAATTTTTAATGCAAACGTGAGCCGCTCTGAAGTTGCTCGGTGGCGGTATGCGAACCGTGGGCCGTCGGTTGCCCACCCTTGGTCTACACTGTGGTTCTGTTTATGTACTTTAATTTTGAAACAAGGTCATTTTTTTAAATTGCTTATTTTCGCATTTATTTTGAACACCAAGCAGTAATAAGGGTATTTTTATTTGAGTACCGTAAAATTTCTCTCCTCGTACGAAAAACAAGAAAACGGTTGCGACAGCATCGCAAACCAGGATTTGGAAACTTTGAAAGGACAGACTTAAGTCAAACTTGTAGGCAATAAAACGAAAGGTACGGGCTTGTTTTATTGCCAGGCCTTGAAAAGGCTAAGATTTGCCACTAAACCGTCGTCAAGTAGCTCACATCTGTGTAAACTTACGTACTTACACGAGGAGCAATCTCAACGTTTGAAATTGAGGCGTTGTAAACCAGGACTTAGAGAACAAGAAAGCGTGCGAGTCATTAAATATGAGATTAAAACCAGGCGTTGGCTTATAAATTTTGCCAAAATTGCTCTTCTTGTTGAAAAACGTTTTTAACAATTCCTCGCTTAAGATCAAAAGCTCCGTTGCTTTATAACTGTTTGTTTTGTGGAGCGACGATCGGTGGCGATATTTGGAAAAGGGTCGCTAACCTTTTAAACCCAAGATAAAACCAAACCTGTGCGCAGTAAAATGTTAGTAAAATTCTGGCTTTTTGTTGCGAATCGTGTCTAACGGCGAAAACGACCAGGCATACACTTTGCTATCTAAATAGTATTCGCGCAATTTGAAACTCGTAGGTTTGCAAATTATTTCTATTTGACCATTTTTTTTTGAAAAAAAAACAGCTTACATGCAATTGATCTGTGCAAAGTTTGACACGTTTTCTTTATGTCAGTACAAGGTTATGCCATGGTTTTGTTCATAACTGCAAATTTACGAAAGTGCATGTTTTGATATTGTTTATTACAGCGGTTCCCAAACTTTTTCATATTTTTTAAAAAACGGTCCCATTTCGAGGGCTCGCGGTCCTTAAGCCTAAATGTGTATTTCATAAAAACGAAAGTTGATTGCAGGATATTAGCTATAGCTATAGTTATTTAAAATTGCGCATAATAATCATCCGAAGACAGCATGTGACATCACAAACAGGACAAAAACATTACGATTGTGCGCGAACAATTGCATTTTTGATAGTTGTCATTCAATAAAGGCCCTTGTTTCGCAATGGAGACAGTCGATTCTTAATTCTACTTTTATTTAAACTGATTTAGTGGCACAAACTGACGCCAAATAAGATTATAGAATCACTTCAACCGCTTCGCGGTCCCCAAAATTGCCTTACGGCCCCCTAAAGGAGCGCGGACCCCACTTTGAGAACCGCTGGTTTATTACATTGCAAAATTACGCTTGTTGATTTGTATCGCTATAAGAGCAGACATTTTTAAACTATTTTTTGGAAAACGTTTTATAGTTGTGTAACCGTGTATTGTTTAAACTCAAAGTCATTTTTTGTGATTCCGATTTTTGAAATTTATTATTTTCTGTTATGAGTGGAAATAACGTTAACATTTTGAATCAGAAATGTCGTGTGCCGCAAGTGACATAAAAACGGAAAACTAGATGTGATGTGTGAATAAATGCGTGATATAATAAACTTATACCAGTAAAGTCGAGAATTAGCCACTGTCATGTGGCAATCCTTTGACGTTGTTTTACGAGGGCTTGATTTGTTCTTGCCAAATAACTTGAGCATCAGGCGGTTTACCACTGTACAGTCGCTGTCTAAAATTGGTTTGCTAGTCAACAAGTGCAAGATGGCAATAGATCATACTGGCGTCTGTGGTTTTAATATAGCGTAAGGAAAATTTCTGTTTGATACCGAAGACTTTAAAAGAACTGGAATCAAAACTTCTACAGCCGAAGCCTTCCTCACCACATCAATAACAAAGCAAGTAAATCTTAAGCTGAAGATATTAGAAGGACACAAAGTAAGATACTTTTCTCACCTCACCTGGCAAGAGTTTTTTGCCGCCTTCTACCTGATGATGGTCATGTCCTATAACGAGTTTGTGGATGTTTACATGCAAATGCTTGACGAGAGATTGGAAGTTGTTTCCAAATTTGCCTTCGGATTTTGCAACTCTTCGGTTTTTGAGGGACTCAAACCGCTTGTTCCAATCAGATTTAGCACGAATTGGTCGCTCAAAATATTTTTGATGACCGAGCTTATTACGTCGAACAGAAACCATTTTCCAATTGACATCAAGCGTGTTTGCAGCTGGGCTCATGAGACAAATGATATAGCAATTGCTTTGTCTGTTGCCCCCTCTCTTGCTGATGAACTAGACATCAGTTATTCATCTTTTTTTCCGGATGATGTCCATAATCTTTCCTTTGTGCTTCAACACAGTGCTTACCCGGTATTAGTACTTAAAGTTTCGCTTTAGCTTCTGGAAGCATTGTTTCAATGTAGAACATTTACAAAAAAACCAAATTTCGTGTAAAGCACAACCTGAATGGTCTCAAAAAACTAGACAAGTTTTTGCTAGCAAAATCAATTCACGACCATTATGTATATTGTATATACCCATAGATGCTTGGATGTGATAACCCCAGCAATTGTGATGGCGTACATTTGGGTTATGCATTTAAATCACGTCGTAGTATTCTACATACAGTACATGAACACTCGGTAGGATTATTTATTAGTGATGTTTAACGCAATAAAGTAATATACGATGATCTTGCCAACATGTATTGCGTTAACAAACAACGTTGTTGTGTTTTATCAAAAATTCCGGCACTATTTCCAACGTCAGTAAATCAAAAGAAAGCTGTTGGCATTTTATGAAGCGGAACTACTAAGTACTTTACCGAGTGGCCAATATGTTTCTTAAGTCAAAGCTTTAGGTAATAAAAAGCACTTGTGCTCTTCCACTATTATTGTACAAGAGAGCATATCGCGGAAAAAGTCATTATGCGTGTAATGTCTGATTTAATTGACAGTTAAAGTATCACCAAAACACTTAAGTACAAAAAATACTTTACCCTTAGGGTCATAGCATATGTGTTAACGTGTGCTTGTTTTTTTATTAAACATCAGCTAAAGACCCTCGACCTCTCATTCAACAAGATCGGTGATCTGGGTTTATCTTCATTGGCTCGTTGCCTTCACAAAATCGAAAAGCTGGTGCTGCGGGATTGTGACATCGGAAGTGAAGGAGTCAGACAACTCTGCGATTCTGTATTGCAGCTACAAATACCTGTAAGTAACTTATCCTATGTATTTTACGCGATTATGTGTGTCAGAACGCTTTTATTATATACAGGATACGCATTTCGTGTTTAAATTTTCACCCTACAGGGTGTCATTAGCATGTTTTAGGAGGGCTGCAAACAACATTAAGAATGTTTTGTTTAAACGGTATGGTTCTTGAAGAAAATTTTCACGGGTATTTCACTCTAATTTCTTGTACAAAAAGAAAAAAAAACAATATCAGCTATTTATTCCCTGACTAGATACAGCATTGACTGGAATCGATTGTGAATTAGCCACTGGGCTGACGAACAAAAAGGGTTGGGTAACACTGCTGTAATGCAACAATCTGAGCATTGAACCGTTTGCCCTTTGGGTTAGAGTTACGCAACAAAATGTTTATTGCTGTAAAATTAACACATTTTATTAAACAATATCGGATTAAGCCCACATTTCGACCGCAGTCAACAACTATCCACTATTGTGTCAGATAGGCTACTCGCTATATTTAAATTTTCTTTGAACTGTTTGGTAGTTGAAATGGTTACTTATACTCATTTTCAGACATAATTTATTATTCAAAGAAGTCACACCAATCTGCGAATCTGTGCTGCAACACAAACAAACGTTATGAAAGTTTCGACGTTGCATGTAAACCTATAGGCGATGAATACTTGAGAGTAGGTTGTTGCGTGGTTCAATAATTAATTATTTTTAACACTTGATTTTTTACGTATACGAACGCCCTTTTCTCGCTAATGATAATGGGAAAAACCCAACTTGAGTGTTACAATGACGAAAATAAACTATGCATGAAGTAATTACCTGAATGTTGACACAATTTCTTCATTTAATGTCACCTACCCACTTTATTTTTTTCACGTATGTCCTATACACATGTTGCTAAAAAGGCAATTTATTTACCCAACATCGCCCGATTGCATTAACATAAAGTCATAAATGCAATGAGCGAATAACCGGTAAAAGAGACCACAAACCTGCAAACGCATTTCGCGCAGTACGGGAGCGACATTCATGGCCAAATACTCGCTTTATTTGAAGTCAGCTCAATGTGGGTGCAAATTTCAGGTATGACGGGAAAGTAATTTTCGAAAAACTTGAACGGGGATGTTTTTTATGTAGCTACTTTCATTGTTAGACATAAAACATTATACAAAGCAGCATGGAATGATTAAATAAAATTTACAATTTTTTTTTCGTTATTTCGTGTGAGTTGAGTTGAGTTGAGTTTATTTCGCTTGGTGAAAGACAACATAGTTACACAATTGCACTAAAACAATAACCAAGCCGAAAATAGCTGCGCAACGTTGAAACGCTATGAAGCGCAAAAAAGTGTAGGGCACAATTGGTGAATAGTGGTACAACGCGCTGCAGCTACACCGTATTATAAGGCGTTATGTGTCGGGTGCTCACAAGAAAGTGAGTGTGGCGCAGAGTGAGTATAACACGACTGTGACGAGAAATAAAATGCAAACAAAGCCTTAAGATTGCATTCGTCCTGCTTAATAGTACGGATATGTATTTATATTTTATACATTTTAGCATTGGCTTAAAACGTGTCATGACTTTAATCTTTTCTTTGTATTTAGTTCTCCCTTCACGATTCCCCCTAGGGTCCGTCACAATGCAAAATTAAAAAAATCACCACATTTAACAACATAATGTGATCATATAAGAAACGTCACATTGTTGATTTCTGACGATTGTTTTGTTACAAATTAACATGTGCTAATTTGCTTTAACATCAGCTGAAAAGCCTCGTCCTCTCCGGGAACGAGATCGGTGATGTGGGCGCATCTTTATTGGCTCGTTGCCTTTACAACATCGAAATACTTTTGCTAAGAAACTGTAACATCGGAAGCGAAGGAGTGAGACAACAACTAGAAAAAACTGGAAAACTTTTATTTACGCATGTGAACAATTATTGTAAGACAAATTTTGTGGATCTTTTTTCGTGAATACGTGGGTAAGAATACATTAATTCCATAAAGGATAAGCCATATTCGACATATATATTTAAAAAAAGCTTTACATTTTTTCGCTGATAACGACATGAAATAAAACAATTATGCAACAAATCACACTACGCCAGGCCCATTGAAGGCGTCATACTGGATCAGCCGGTCATCAAGCATTAACTACCACATGACAAGACGTAGGCTAGAAAATTGCCATATGGTGGTAAAAGCTTGGTGACCGACTGATTCGGTATGGCGTACTATACTTGATAAATGAGTGTGTTCGCTGGTCTGCATAGACGCTTCTTTTTTTGCTTCCAGGTATAGGCTTTGATCTGAATGATTCACAGGCCAACACAATTTACGTTTCAACTGACTTTGACTTATTTTAGTGCCCTGATTTCAAAACTGCGGTTTATCTGTATCAGGTCTAGTTTTTCTGTTATGGTACATTCACTTTATTCACATTTAAAAGTGAATGTAGACATCAAAGTGCACAAGATACGCACATTTGATTTGTTTCTTTTTTATAGTGTTTTAAGCGTATTCACCCCTAATGTAACATAAAACATGTTGATCATTCATGCAACATCTCATAGAAGACCTAGCCACTAATAATTTTCGATTTACCACCTTGACTTGCTAGTCTGAACCACCAGTTTACAAAACAGTATGGTGATTTTTTCCATGGAGTAAAAATCGAAGCAACATCTCAAATCAAGCAATATGTAGCCCACTTGTTCCTTACATTTACTTCCGAAGCGAGTTACACTCTATGACATAGGCCCTACTCAGAACATAATAACTTTTATCAAAGTAGCATTATGAACTGACCTCGTGCGTCCAAATGCACCAACACGAATGCAACAAGCAAACAAATTATAAATCACTCCCAGGCTCGTTCTAAACAGTACTGCTCTACATGGCATTACTTATCACTTGCATGTATATTAACAATAAACAACTAGAAAATATTGTTTTGGTTGCCACGACTTTTAGTTTGAATGTGACAAATATATTTTTGTAATTATTTAATATTGATGTCATCACGCTGTTGACTTACTATTCCTGTGAAAATACATAAAATTTACTGATGGAATTTACTTATCAGTTTTTCTTTTATTTAGATGGAACTCAATCTGTCTTGGAACAACCTGACAGATGAAAGTGCTGAGTCATTGGCTCGATGTGTTCACAACATCAGAGTTTTGTATGTTCACGGAAACCACTTTACAGAAGCTGGAAAGAGTGTCATTAGATCAAAGTCGCGAGGCAGAGTTGTGTTCAATTTCTGAAATTAAAATTTTATTATTTTTTTTAAAAAGTATCAACTTGGTAAATTCGTCGAAATTAACTTGCCATGCGGGTAATGTGTTACAATGTTTTTGTTGGCATAAAAGTTCCTGTTTAAATATTAGTTACAAAACAGTTCTTACTTTACTGTCTCTGTATATCCATCCATATTGTTTTATTTCAACGTGTACGATCTTGCTGGCATTACACATTTCGCGTAACTTCATGGCACAACAACCCTGTTTTAGCGCAATCTCTGGTGACATTATTGGTAGGTATGCCGGCTTTGGCGTCATATCTTTTTCCGATTATTATTTGACAAATTCGTTATAATGCCGATGTTTATTTAAGTTTCTACTTAGTCTGACCAATTTTACATTTTTTTCGCTTCCTCACATTCTGTCGACATTGTTGTGATGCATTCATTTATTGTAACTTGTATTTATTAAACGAACCTTCGAATGTAGATATTAGTTAAATTGTGTAAATATTTTATGTGTTTGTATGTTTTTGATATTGTCACTTGGTAAAAACTGAAATGCTGCAAATCTATTTTATTTCAAAGTTTAACTAAATGCGTTGCTGTGTTTTCGGTTGCTGTGAATTGGTTTTAACCTTAAGCTCACTGATGAATGATTCTATGCCTTTTAAAATTATATTTAATTCTTGTACTGTTTGACAATTTCGCGTTTGCCAAAGCGTGACCGTTTGAACACACACTGTATGTATTTTCCGAATCCATGTTTATTTTGAACACAAACCGAACGCCTTTTTCTCCGGTTTTGACCTGACTCACTGTTTGTATTTGTGCAAGTCTCATGTTAATCTACTCTCGATCGCCACCAAACAAACTTTTCTTTTTGTGCCAACCGCATTATTGCAACATTTAATAGACTTTTCCGTTCAAGGTTGTTGAGAGTGATGTTTTTTTCCATGTAGCTAGATTAATTAAATGTGCTGAAATTCGCATGCACAACGCTAATCTATTTTCTTCAAATCGTTTACTTACTTTACAGTAAATCACTTTTGTGAAAATCCTTGTCCAATTTGACCATATCGACAGATGCAAACTCGTTAGATGATCTTAACCATAAGTAGAAGTTGTCTCAAAGCAGTTTTTTGATTCACATTCTGTTCCTATAGTCAAGTAAGTTATATAACGCACCGATCTGGTTTAACAATGCTTTTACGATTAATAAGCTATGGTTTGCTTCTGTAGAAGCATTAGCCGAACAGCGTATATTAGAAAAGAGTCGTATTAGTCGTATTACTTTATCTACCATAACTAACATGTGTGCACTAAGAAACCGCAGATTTGCTGAAAGCTAAAACATGTACGTTACTTGTTCCTATCCAAAAAAGGGTAAGCAAACAAATGTGTTGTTTACATAAGTGCATGCCCTTATTGTGACTGAGGCAGGACCACATTAAAAAGAAACATGTGCTTTTATGTGGTAGGTCTAAACTCAATATTGTCTCGATTTTTGGCAGACAATGTTGAAATATTAGCTACCCTGTCTGCTTGAGGGCAAATTGTCAACAATTTCGGTTAAACCAGAAGTTTGTTTGACTAACAGCAAATAGATTTATCCTGCAACAATACCAACAACCGGAAAATCACTACTTTCTGTTTTGTTTTAATTACTGGTAAACATTTAAAAGTTATGCTTATCAGCACACTACTTAAGGAAGCAAAAACTAAACTTTTGCTACTGCAGGGTTGCGCTCGTGAGCAAAAAACTAATTCTAAACTTCGAAACATCAACTTAATATGTGGAACATATGTAATGAAGAAAGTCAGATGTCAACATAACCCGGAAAACCTTCTAAAAAAGCAAGATTACATGACGGTCCGACCATTTTCACTAGGTATGTGTATATTAGAACAACTGGCACTTGCGTTTATGTTAGGCTGATTAGAACTGTAAACAACAAGCGGGATAACTCATGTTACTTTATGTCATGTCGCCCCTACTTCAAAGCACACTTATATTTATCTAAGTGTTGACCCGAACTTATGTTTGGACAAATTTTTTCGTCTTCTGAAAAGTTTACATATCTGGTTTAGAATTAACAGAGTCACCATTAAACAAAAACTTCACTAATCTACGGATTCATCTAGAACAGTTAATTTTAACGCTGTGACGGGATCCTATTATTTGTTAAGTTTGTGCTATTTCCTATAAGTATCACTTTGATTCACTGATTTTTTCGAAACGACCTTCAAACATACGAGCATGTTAGCATTCCGTCGCTTGATGTCGGTAGAACACCATTTTTGAATCACCTCTGTAACAATAAAGTCTGACGCCATAGTGCATTCACATTGCGATTTGTTAGTGGAAAAAGCGATATGTTCGTGCAGGTAAAGATGGTAGATGTAAAGTCGCTGTCTTCTCTGCTCTACCCCACACCTTTTTAGCGATTTGTCTTTTATCGACACATGCAACTTTAATTTTTGAAAACGTTTTGAAATAGTCAAATGTCCCACGTTAAACTTGGATTGTTTTTTATGTAAATTCTGTATTTTGGTAAATGTTCACCCCAAGTGAACACAACAATTAAGTGGACAGTGCTGAAGATAACCATTTGGAAAGGCCAAAACCACCCGTTATTATTAGTGCTGCCAACACCCTGGAACGCGATTTTGCATCAGCGTACATCGTGATTCGTAACGACGCTTCATCGCCTATCACCAGTTGTGACCTCATTTGCATTCAAGTTTTATCACTTGGAGGGACTAAAGGGCAGTTAAATTCGATCAATACAGCGTTACACTTAATGTATACGAAATTGTGTGAAGTGTTTTCTTCAAAACGCGTTTTTGTTGATATTTAAAAGAGAATTGCGGTGAGAACCGATCTTACCACCATAGTGTTGTTGTTAAAATTATATATTTGCGCCACAAGATGTTGAAAAGTTTTGTTTATTACAAACGGCTTTTACTGAAAGCTGAGACATCATACATTTGATGTCGCGATTTGTGTGAAATCATGAACGACTCACGAATCACGGCGCATCTGGGACACTGAGTGTAATATTACGTCACTTCCGGGTTACCTCAAGTCGTAACTTCCTTTAAACGCAAAGGTTCGGTAGATTGAATATTAAAACATGTGGAAAGATGTTAAAAGCAGCTTGCTTTTTCTGTCTTGCTTGCTGACGATTGTTTTTGCGTCACGAACTAACTCGAGGTCTAAGATTTATCAGCACCCAGCACCTTGTCTGTAGTCGTTTTTATCAAAGCTTAGTCAGAAAAGCAAGTTTTGTTCTTTTACGTGAAAATTTAACCGTAAAAGTCTCAGTGTTTCAATTTTTTGTTGTAATAGGAAAGTGTTTTAATGGTTTGAATATTGATACTGTTTTTTGTGAAATCAACTGTTGATCAAATACGGTAAATGATTATCTCGGACTTTGTTGCACAAGGTGTAACTGTGAGTGTTTCTGTGGTTTAGCAGGTCACAAGTCATTAAGCTGTGCTTTCAGGTTTGCTGTTTGTTCAAAGGCATAAGTTTTGCTAGAGTATTGTTTTCTTGTCAGAATGGCGTCTGGGGTATTCTTAGCAATAACCGTTTCGTAAATTACTTCGTTTAAAAAATCAATAAAATAGTTTTTGTATGGAATGTGAGTTAGCTTGTTGTTGTCAATTTGAAGGAGGCATACGGTAGCTTTGAAGTTTACAGCAAAATGTGTTTTAGTAGGTCAACGTTTTCATTCACAGCTTCTATTACAATCTAAAAGTCAACTCTCAAAGGTTGTTGTTTAATTAAGAGGAAACACGCTACATTTTTGTCAGAAAAAGACAGTTTAATTAAGTTTTGTAGCAATTTTTTTTGGCTAGGAAACATTTAAAAAAATAACCGTGTCGAATAATAAAGACGTGGGGACAGTTGAAGCCCCCTGCTTGCTGTTTTTTGCTCTAGTAGTTGGACTCTAGTAACCATGGTGTTTGCATTTGTTTGTAATATTTGGGAATTTCAACGACACTTTAAATAACACCAGTTTAAATGGTGGTTTGTTGCAGTACTCATTGTAACATTAGTACACTGTAGAATGTTTCGAGTTTTGTTTGACAAAGGTAATTTCGCTTATTTTTTGCAGGGATAACGTCGCACACTTATTTTTCGACCAGTCGTGCAACGTTGCTCTCAAAGCAATTTTATTGATCAGTCATATCAGATGCTGCAAGATAGTGTTTGTTTGTCGGTCGTTAAACTGTCTGAAATTGGTCACAAGATTCCCCTTTTGATGTTTTGTATAAGGTTTTCGCTGCGCAAAGTTTAGCATACACCACTCGAGTGACGTCGCTCTTTACTAAATGTTACTGACCAGTAGAACAAGTGATTGCTTAATTGTTTGTGCGAAGTTTTTGCTCTACGTAAAGTCTTTGGTGTCCATAAACGAACACTGTTGACATTAAAAAAGGTTTTTACAACACCAAAGGTCGAAACAACCAAGCGGTCTTTGTCCTTGGGACTTTCGTCAAAGAGCAAAGGTTTCACTAACAATGCAACTAGACGATGTGGCGTACACAAGCGGCGTCTGTACATCCGGTTACCGGGCAACAGGTAACATAATACAACGGGACGAAGCGGTTCGAATCACTTTAGACGATTTTGTTCAGTATGCTATTCAAGCAAACGTGACCCAAGCACAAATCGTACTTTGGCTCAAAGTTTATGTGGATTTTATTGAACCGCTATCCATCTTAACTAAAGCATTGTAGAATTATGTCAGTGGTGATTTGACCATTTCTCACTTTGGTCTTGCTCCGCTAATTAGCAATTTGGGCCGTTAGTTTTCAAAATGCCAAACTCAACATATATTTAAACTTCCTACTAATCGACATAAAACAGGCCTATGTTCCATATGTCATCACGTCGTTTGAGATTTTTGGTTAACCTCACCACCAGTATAATGTGGTGTTTGTAACTTAAGCATAAAAAACGCAAAAAATTTATAAATCTGTTTCGTCTTGCCTTTGTGAGTGACTTGAAACATTTTGGCCCGGCTAAAATTTTTACCTTTTCCACATAAAAATTGCTGATGAAATGGTATCAACAGATTACGAAATCTTAATTAACAATCCCTAGTGTCATCATAACAAGATGATGCATTTATTTGATTAGGCTTGTGGCGTCTAAAACTGGTGTCCGTGAAGTAACGTAACACAAATAAATAGAACAACGCGGTTTTGTGATGAAAAAAGTTGTAGTTTTGCTCGCGGGATCTACCCACTAGACCGCATTGTTCTATACATATGTATTATGTTACTTGTTGCCAAACAGCTGACTTTGTGGACGCCAGTTTCAGACGCCACAAACCTAACAAACAAATGCATCACAAAGGTCCCGGCGTGGGTTGGGTAGGTGACCTTGCAAACGTGTTGTTACAACAAAACGCTACGAAGTTTTTTTTAATACCGACGATCATTTTCTCACAAAACAGAATTTGATAAATTAAATTCTGGGCAACCTGTCGAAATACGGTATAGCCCCGATCCATTTTTTAGGTATTTTGAAAGTTTTGTTACCGCCGACCACCACAGTTGTTGTCGGGTATTTATGAAATCATACTACGAGATTGGCCTTATATTTAGGCAAATTGTAGATTTGCTGTTAATGTAGGATATATTCTCTTTTAATGGGTCATTAAACTTAAAGGGCCTTTGACCAGTTTTGAATACGTTATGGTTTTTGCATTTCGCAAACAGTAATCTGTGCATATGAGATTGTATCTTACAGGAATGATTTAACACGATTTCTCGAATAAGCAATTTTTTCTACTCTACGTGCGACTCTTGAAAGGCATGCTGGAAATGAAGTTTGCATCACGGCGCATCCGGGAAACCAAGTCTAATACGATTGAGTAAACACATGTGATTTGTGTATATCATTGTTTACCTGATGTGATTCCGAAACTTTTTGCTCGGGTGTCTTTGATAAACAACGTTGTAGGAATGTAGTTGTGGACAGTTCGAAACTAGTTCTTTGGGTGATTGAACTGAGTACAGACTCCATGTGACAATTTGTTTTTGCAAATAGTCCTGTTTTAATTTAACTTTTCAGGGGTACGTGTAACCAATATGGCGGAAGTAGAAGAAAGGGGGTCAGGCAAAAAAGTTCAATCACAAAGTTTTGTTGTCAATGTTTTGAAAATAAGCTACTTTAAAATATTTGTCTAGACACCAAACTTTTCAGTCAAAGCTGGAGTTAAAGTTGGAAAATGTCTGTTTGCTTGTATTAAGTGAAGCCTGTCAGTGTGGTGTGACAGGATAACCGGTTTGTACATATAACCTGAAAGGACCGGCATGCTTAGACTCGTTGTTTAGCCCACAGTTTAAAGTTTATTCTCGTGAATATGAAAACAATTGCGGAAATTTTTGAAAGGGGGTCGCAAGTTACATTTGATTGCTAAATGGGTCGCGTAATAAAAGAGATTGAAAACCATCACTAGTAACTCACATGATTTTATCTTATGTTGTAATTCTGTAAATTTATTCCACAAATTGTTGCGGAAAGACTTCTACCTCCAATGTCAATTGAAACCTTATTTTGCTTGGACGGCGATTCTTCGAATAAAATGCAAACGGACCGCCACAAACAAATTGGAATTGTGCTGCCCCAAACGCAAGCTCTCGAAAAAGACGTAAAAATACTATGAAGTTCAAACGGCTTACTCGTTACAAGCGTGAATGCTCCAGAGTCTCCTATACATTTTATTAAACCATTTCAATTAGTGTCGGGACTGGACTGAAACAATTAATCCTATTCTGACCATTGTTCGCGAAATTTTCGGGAGAAAATAATGCAACCCGATACAAGTAGTCAAGTGGTACGAAGGTTTGTGACGAGTAAAATTGGTGCCCGTAGATCCAAGCGGCTTAGTAACTTAACATAATACAAATGAATGGAGCAAAGTAGTTGCGTGAGAGGCCTCGTATGTCAGTTGTTTTGTTCGAGGAACTTTTGTTTGGGAAGGTGACCCCAGCTTGAGTCTTGTTCGCTTTAGAACAACATTCCGTTATTCAATCCCGGCGTGGTCTGATTGTTGTGACTTTCCAAAGATCTCGAAGCAACAAATTTTAAAGCAATCGTTTTTTCAATCACGACGATTATTTTTACGCCAGAAGTAGATTAAATCCATTTTCAAAAGTACCGTAATTGTATAGTTTTACGAACGCATTCACAATAAGTTTTATCGTATATTTATAGCTTCAGTATTATTCCTACCTTATATATTTTGTTTTCATCTGTTTGCGAAATAATTAGTTGGTAGTTGCGATTAAATATCTTGTTGTGTGCTTAATGTACTTGCATTAATAGCGTCACACACGTATTTCTCAATCAACCAAGAATCGTTGCTTTTGACGCGATTTTACTGATCGATGATAAGTGATTTTCTACTTGCTGCTAATGAAATATCCTTATTTTCTCGTGGGTTTTTGATATTTCAAATAACTTTAATTCGATCTACGTTTCGCTTATTTGCCGGTCTTTGGTTAAAACATGTTGTTTGGAAGTTTTGTGTGAGGTTTTCTCTCCATAATCTTTGATATCAAACTGACGTGGTAGATTGAGGTTGTCGTTGACAAGTTTTAGACAGAACGAAAAAAGGGAAAACAACCAAGTGATCTTTGTGTGCAGAACTGTTGTCATTTGATGAAGATTTGAGAACAATGAAACAGGACGATGTGGCGTTCGCAAGCCGGCGTCCGTACATTAAGCTTCCTGGTAACGGGTCTCATAATACAACTCAAAAGAACCAATCCATGGGCGTCCGCAGAAAAAAAACAGGAGAGGACAGTCAGTTGTCACATCGCCGTTGAAGAAACGGTGTTTCAGAACACAAATCATCTAACAGTGCTACTTACTCTTACCAATCCAAATGTAGGTACAATAAATACAATATTAACTATAACTGAACCATGTGGTAGGTTGAAAAAACATTAAATATACGATCCTCATCGGATGTAACAACAGATATAATGAAGGTATCGCATAATGGCTTTCACCAATGACACATCCACCAATGACGTAATGATATGCTTGTTGCCGAGCTAATGTTAGGCAATAATGTTTGATTCATTTATTCTGTAATGAAACCTTATTAGAATGTGCTGATCAATTATATCAGTGGTCGGCATGCTATGGGCCGCGACGTAGTTTTTGGTGGGCCGCGCAGAACTTTTGGGTCGTCACGTGGAATTTACCGTAACCATTTATTATCGGTTATAAATCTTGTGGTGTAACCACCTGATTTTGTGTGAAGGTCAAAAACTAAACTAAAGATTTACTTGACACAACAAATGATTGTTTTGTAATCGCCGTCTTGTGCACGCACATTCACAAGCAGGAATGTCTTTCGCTTAAATTTATTAAGAAATCAGCTTTGGTGTGGCCCAGTTTTAAGCTAAACGAGTAAAAGGCGATGTGGCGAACCAGAATAAACAATGATTTGCTCATACACTTTTAGGGTGCCATACCTAAGATCCAGGACAATACTCCCCTTTGGTCACAAAAAAGTGCTTTCAAATTTAGACACATGTTTGTTGGTTATTCAACGTTGGACTGTGAAAAACCAACAGTTTAACCATAAGACCCCCAAGAGCAAAATTTTAAAAATAATATGCTTACTGAAGTTCAGGAGTTTCATACTTCATTGGTTGCTGAATAGTAAAGTATTCCAAAGATTTTTTTTAACTTTTAGGTGAATTTACTCATTTTCACCCCTTAACCCCGAAATATTTGTTTTTTTGCTTTACCAGTCCTTTAGGTCAGAAATACAGGCACTGATAAACTGGAAATTATACAGTTGTATGTAATGCGTACCTTGTTTGGTATTTGAAAGTTTACCCTAATTGGCCCATTGGTTTACAGCGCAAGATCTGTACACAGTCAGTCACACAGACAAAGGTCCCATTGGATTAGTTTACCGGTTTACAATTAAGGTAGTATGATTCAGAGCGGAAGGTCTATTCTTTGCTTGACTCGTGGCAGTCTTTACCGTCAATGTAACGTAGTAAATTT
Organism: Phallusia mammillata; assembly: GCF_965637545.1. Classification (NCBI taxonomy): domain Eukaryota; kingdom Metazoa; phylum Chordata; class Ascidiacea; order Phlebobranchia; family Ascidiidae; genus Phallusia; species Phallusia mammillata. The sequence goes on from NC_137255.1 coordinate 25,368,970, forward strand.
GAAAAGGTGTTTTCTGACCGAGAAACACGGTTGATAATATGGTGACTCGTACCTACTGGGTCGAAAACCATCAACATATATTACAAGAACTAAATGTGGTAACATAATAAAATTAAATGGATGAATAGAAAGCTTTCATGCTAGTTTAGCCGCCTTTGTAGAAAGAGCTATTTTAATATAAGTCTTCTATGATTAGGGCCAAAATTAGTATTTTTTTGATTAATTGACACCAATGAAAACTGAAACAACGTGACATTTGTTATGTATTGTGCATTTCTCTCTGCGCCCTAGCTTTTTAACATGTTATTTTGGCCGTTTTTTAAAATGTCCCAATGTTTGTTGTCTTTCGCCCCTCTCCATTATTCATGTGAATCAACATCATTTTGTGATGGTATCGTTAAAATTTTGCTGTTATACTTGACACTTTAGGCGCGTAGGTGTGGGGCTGAAACTGGATTATGTTAAAACAGCTGCCTGAAAACAGGTAATATGAAACAAATATACAGATCAAAGAAGTTGGACGGATGGAAAAGCTTCCACGTCAATCGTATTGATCGCTTTAAAATAAGATTCCTGTTTTTGCTATACCCAGCTTGGTTTTTGCTACCTTGTGAACTTCTGGTAACATCAAATACACATGTTCTCTAACGTTTATTTTTACACAAAAGCTTTGAATAAATTTGCCGCAACCATACCTAATGCAGATCTAGCCCCAATTCATTATTAAACTGTGCACCATGTTTTTCTAGTCTTACAATCGCTAATCACAGCAAGTGTTATCGGATATTTGTATCTCCAGCATTATTAATGCGTTAGATTTGTTTTGATTTTGTGGAATTTTTGTGAGTTGATTTACTGGCAGAGGCGGTAAAGTTAGCCTGTTCGCGGATAGAAACCAAACGTTTTTGCCTAGTTGTTACGTTTTTTTTCAGTTTAAATTGCACCAGTTCAATGTTTCTGCAATGCCTAGATCGGTATCGAGTCTAAATGTTGATGAACTTAACCCTCAGTGGACGCGTCGTTTCTGCTTGCAAAATCTTTTGAACTTGTATTAAAAATTTATTAAAAGTTTGATGCGATTTACGTGCTTTACTAAGGAAAATAACAGAAATTACGGAGTACATTTACGAATATTTTACTGATCCACTGTGACGACGTTACGTTCAATATTCCCCCTTGTTACATTTTAAACATTGGGGTATATGACAATAGATCGTATATCTAAATACACATATCTTACTTTTTGTTCAAGATCGATTAGAATACATTTTTTTAACAAAATCGCTTTGCTATACTTTTTGAATGAAAGATGTTGAGCCCTCAACTAATCAGTTTTGAGGTAAAGAAAATATTTCGCCCAACTCAGACCGTTTGATGAAATGAATGAAAATTCCCAAACCAACTTGCTTCAAGCACCTGGTGAAGCTGTCACTCAACCCAACTTAAACCAACAACTGGTAGATGTTGTACCCGAACCCGGCTCGCCCCAACAATCAAGAGATACTTTACCCCAACCCGGCTGGCCCCAAATATTAAGGGATGTTGTAACCCCACCAAGCAAACAGCAACAACCTAGAGAAGTTGTACCCCAACCCAGCTTTGCACAACAATCAAGAGATGTTGTGCCTCAAGCACAGTGTACCCACATGTCTCCAGTGAATCCAGAGAACAAAATTATAAATATTGTAGGAAATTAGAAGAAAAAAGATGATCAATTTCATTTCAAACGTTTCTGTGTTTTGCAGGACAAAGCAGAGGCACCACAGTTCGGAGACACAATCACCCACACGACTGGACCAGTGTACAACGCACCAGTAGAACTCCACCAACGCAACTATTACACCCTTGTTCAGCACCAACAAACGGTTCAGCATATACACGAACAACCTCACACTTCAACACAACCTCCTGCACTAGTTACTTTGGATAACGAAACCCCGCCAAACGCCTTTGATGAAAGCCTGCCCGCTATACATCAACCACACTCATGCAGAAACCAACCGACTTCTTCACGGGATTTGAAACCAAAAATCTTTACTCCAACTTCAACACAACCTAGGACAGCGACAAACCAGTCTACAGTAACCCAGTTTTCAGTCACCCAACATCAGCAAGCAACACAAGCATCTGAAAACGTAAAATGTGAGAAACTAAGATAAGGATTATTTTCAACCAAAACACAATGTTGTTTTGGCTTGTTTCAAATGTTTAACCCAATTAACATTCAATAATTTATACTGGAATAACTACATTCACTAAACGCTGCATGGTTTTGTTTATAGGTGAACAGCTAAAGTCTCTGCTAAAGGAAGAAGTTGAAACCATTGCCAGTGAAGAATCATCACTAGCAGTGTTTTCTGACCGACCTATACCAACCGTCCACCTTGGTATAGTCAGCAAACCACAACAAATTAGCGACGAATTTCGATCAGAAAGAATTCACCGTAAAAAGGAACAAGAAAAAGTTTATGAAAGACCAGAAAGTGACATCGCCGGTAAAGAAATGTTCTCTCATGCTAAACAAACTGCACAACAACAAGCGCAAAAAACATTTAAGGAGACAGAAAAGAAAGCAAAACAAAACTACATCGAAAAACATGGGAATGTAGTTGGTGTGGTTGGACAAGCTGGAATAGGAAAAACAACCTCAGCAAAAAAGTGGGCTCTTCAAGCATTAGATGGACAATTGTGTGGAAGAGTATCGTTTATCTTTTACATTGTAATTAGGCTCCTCAACTTTCAGGCTAAGATGACACTTCTCCAGTTTCTCATTTCCACCATGTTATCGGACTGGAACTGTACACCTGACGAAGCAATCATTATTCTTACTTCCATTTGTAATGACCCTAATGTTTTAATTATTTTCGATGGTTTAGATGAGGCAGGATTTAAATCATTTTCCACTTTAGTTTCGAAACCACTGATACATGGAAAAAATACTGCAGAAAGTTACTTGAAGCATTTAGCTGGAGGAAACTTGCTTCCACGTGCTCGAAAGATGTTTACGTCACGACCAGCTCAACTATACAAGCTCCATCCTTCATACCGACCGAAGTGTATAGTCCAGATACTTGGTTTAACTCCAACATCACAGAATGAACTCGGACGTCAGATATGTGGAAACAAATATTATGCTATAGAACAAAAACTGGCCCAAAACAGCAATGTATTTGCATACTGTTATGTCCCTGTCAATTTCATATTGACGCTCAACTACCTTATGAATTACGATGGAGATATTCAGTTTGTTTCACTCACACGAGTTCTTGCTTTCACTTGTAGTCAATACGTGACAACAGATCATCTGCAGGGCCAAGAATGCGAAATAGACAAACTGGCCAAAATGGCTTGGGATGCATTTGTAAAAGGCAAGTTGGTGTTTAAAGACAAGGACTTCAAAAAGTCTGGAATTAAACCTTCCACAGCCGACGCCTTTCTAAATACATCCGTAACAAAGCAGGTAAATCTCAAGCTGACAATATTAGACGGACACAAACTAAAATACTTTAGTCACCTCACCTGGCAAGAGTTTTTTGTCGCCTTTCACCTGATGATGACCATGTCCTTGAAGGAATTTAAGAAACAAGTGAAACAACTAACTGATGACAAATGGGAAGTTGTTTCCAAGTTTGTTTTTGGAATCTGTGATTCTTCTGTTTTCAACAGTCTTGAAACCCTTGTCTCCCGAAATCCAAGTAAAGATTGGCCACTCAAGAGATTTTGGTTAACTCAATTCATTACCTCGAACACGAACCTCGGCAAACAAGAAATAAAGCAAGTGTGTAGCTGGGCTCATGAGACAAATGATCCAGAAATCGCTACGTCTGTTGCTTCCATACTTCCCGGTGTGTTGAAACTTGGTTATTCATCTTTCCTTTCTGATGACGTCCAGAATCTTTCGTTCGTGCTTCAACACAGTGTTCGCCCGGTAATACTGCAGATAGAATTGCACTTTTGCTTACAAAAGTATAATTACATTTGCACTCTAATATATTTGAAAAAATATATAACAAGCTGGTTATATAACATGGTTAAGCTAGGCAAGAAACACGAAAAAGATTTCACTGGCTCAGAGCCATTCGCGTCTGTTTCTAATGTTACCAATATCTTTAGTGGTTCTACTTGTGATGACACAAAACAGGCGGAACTTTAAAAATAGCATTTTACAGTACATTTGGCAACAGTAAATGTGGTTAGTTGGTGTTAATTAATTCAATGATGTTAAATAGTGGATCTGTATTAACAAGCTATAGTGCACAAAAGATGCACATGCTAATTTGTGGCTGAGTAATAATAAATTTTATGTCAAATCTGTACGTTGCGGCTGGGAATATCAGCCATAGCCTATTACCTAAGTTTCCATTTTATTAAAAAGAGGATAACGAAGGACAAAATGTTATGTTTTGTGGTGTATTTTTATATTTTTGTTGTTGTTGTGAATAAACGTATGTTTGTTTGTTGTTATTTTAGCTGCAGAAACTCGACCTTTCCCACAACAATATTGGTAACTTGGGCGTAGCTTTACTGCTTCCATGCCTTAACAATGTCTCAGAGCTGGTTCTGCATGCATGTGAGATTGGAAGCGAAGGAGTCAGACTACTCTGCGATTCCGTACTGCAAATGAAACAACTTGTAAGATATTTTATGTAAACATTTTTTGTAATCCTTTATACCCTAAATTTCAAGTCAGGCAAAATGAAACAAAACAAGTATGAATATCCAAACACTGCCTGTCGTTCTATGGTATAGTTGCATTTTTGACATTTTTAACCTGACGATTTGGACTCAATTTTCTATTGATCCACAGATATATTTTGATAATTTGTTGCAAATTTCTAAAATCTTTTAAATTTCCTACTAATTCCCAAACGTTTTTTTTTTCAACAACTAAAACGCACCCATAAAATAATATTAAGACCCGTACAGCAAATGACTCAATATACGTGTAAATACGTTTTGTAAAACTGCACACTAGAACACTGTTTAAAAAATTACCGAAATGTATGCATCAAAACTAATCACACACACTGATTTTGACCCTTGTAACACACTGTGAAACTTGCAATGTAGATAGATAACAAAATGAAACTATAAACAATGTACGAAACTGGAAGTAGCTATTACAGTTTAAATTTATTAATTTGTCACACAGTGACATGCAACCAACTGTGGTTGCACTGATCTCTTTCACCGTATACAAACTTAAACACCGCAATATATCCAACTACATCAATAAACACGCTAACCGCTGATTAGGCTAGAACTCTGGTTTTACTTTACGTAATTGGCTTATATGGCATTCCGTCCACGATAATATGACTATGTCAAGGTTGACGCTTTCTTAAGCTGTAATTTTTCTTTTATTTGATTTTGGTAAACGTTGTGACTTTTCGGTAACATGGTTCGGTTTATGGGCAAAAGCTAGTTTATGTCTGATGCAGAACAATTAGCGAAACATGTTTTGTGTTAAATCTGTTTTGCAGAGTGCACACTAAAACAAATGTAAAGTATGTTTGGTTGCATTAAAATGCATCAAAGCATGGTGTTTCAAATGTAACTTTTGTTTACCTACAAGTTGTTGTTATTTAGATGGATCTTGATCTGTCTCGCAACGAGCTAACGGATGAAAGTGCTGAGTCATTAGCTCCATGTGTTCATGCCTTCGGATATTTAAATGTGAATAACAATAGCTTTACAAGAGCAGGGGAGAATCTGCTCAGGTCAAAGTCACAAGGAAACGTTTGGCTGTTTTAATACAGATGCCTTATACATGTCGAATTTAACATTTGTTTGTGTCCGTAATTTAGTGAATTTTGTCAATTGGTTATTATACTGTATGTTAGATTTACCAACTTTGTTGGTGTTTATTCCAAAACCAGTGTTTTGTCACAGAGTTTTGTTTTGCCAAACACTAATTTCGTTTGAACTTGTACGCTAAACCTTTGTATGGCATGTGTTATTTCCTGGTAATCTGCTCTCTGTCGCCACCAATCAAACGTATCGCCGATTCGTATTTTTGCTCTTGTGCTGTACAATGGCATCAGACATGCGTAAATCAATTCACGTATCGATCATTTGGACCGCAACTTTCAACGTAGATAACGGTTAAAGAAAATGTATCCCCACTTCATTTGCCTTGTAGATATAAATTTATGCCCATAATTGAATGTAATTGAATGCTAAAAGCGAAAATTTTTAAACCTGATCCAACTACGTAATTAAAAGAAAATAGTTGTAGTGAAACTTTTAATAACATCCGCATTCTTTTAAAAAATATCGGTTAACCTATTTCTAAACATAAGCAGAAATGTTTGTTTAGCACCTATGATATACAGCCGGTTACTGGTTACACAAATAACATAGCAACATGCTTTAATTTTTCAATAAGGAAATGGTTCATTTCGGCGAAATTTATTGTAACTTTTCCTGAAACTGTCTGATGTAATTTTAATCACAGATTTTAAATTGCCGCTTTTACCGCAAGCAAATATGTTTGCAGCGTTGTATTGTTTCTTTAATAACCAGGGCCTCGTGCATAGGAGCGGAGCTGCATCTCCTAAATATTTGTACTTTGTATTCATTCGATAATATTACATAAAACCTGTATTCTACATATTTTTTTATTCTTTTGTTTGGCATCAATAAGTCATCTTTGGTGGAACTGTGCGTTTTCACAGCTCCAGTTTCATGACGCTATGCAGTTGTGCGCATGCGTACTATTGATCTCTATAAACACTGGATTGCGCTACTCTATTGAACGGTTGGGGGATTTTTGAAGCAAATTGAAGCATAATGGCTCAAGGAAGCCCCCAAAATGCATTGCGGGCAATGGGGACAGAGTGGAAAAATGTCGATAAATCCTGTTTTAAGCGATTGTATAGCGATTTATTCATATATGTACAGCATTTAATTGAGAGCAATGCATTCCACTGTATTAATAAATAAATATCCGCATATTGACTGTGACGTGCGTTAGGTGTAGGTGTGCTGGGTTATTAAAAACGTTATTAAGTTTGTGTTGAAATAAATCTTTACTGAGTGGTAATAAATGTTTTTTGAGCAATATGAGTAGTTTAAGTGCGTTCCATTTTATTTAAGACATAAATCGAACAAGAACATTTTTTTCCTTCACACAAGAGGATGTGATATAGCATCACCTTGTGCTGATCCAAACTGCTGTTTTTAATTGTCATCAAAGTCTTCAAACTAAAATGTGACAATACGTTGTTTTTGTTTTGAGAAAAATCAACTATAGCAGGGGTTGGAAACCTTTTAGCTGAGTGAACCAATCAAGTTAGATATTTCATTGGATGCATACATTATTATTTTTTGATCAAAACCCATAAATTTAAAGGATAGTATTGGTCTTAGTATTTAATATATTGTGTAAAAGAAATGTTACACTAAATAAGATTGGAACACACAATTACTTTTTAATTGCTTATCGTGTTAACATATACAAAATTAGATTTGTAGGAGAGCAAGACACAGTAATCAAAAGAGTCACATTTGGCTTTTAAACCATGGGTTTCAAAACACTAAATTGTAGTATAAGTTCGACTTTGAATTTTTTGTGCAGGTTCAAGCAAAGCGAAAGACGCTCTTGCGCCGCCCACTGGTAATCAGTTTGTTAAATTACAAGTGGAAAAGATTTGTGAAGCCTGTGTACATTATAAATCTGCTGCTTTATCTGACATTAATGGCGTTTTTCAACTTATACATGTTGACGATGCCTCCACCATATTCCATTGGTAAGCTCACTGTCAACATTAATGCACAGAATATTTCTTCCCAGACTTAAAATACAGCTGTTTATTTTCACACAGATTCGAGCAACGTAACGTCATCGTGCGTGGCTATCATCACTGAAGCACAACCGAAATTTGGGCGTTGCTATGACTACAACTCTTGGAGAATTGTTGTCAAATATTTTGTCATTGTTCTTTCAGTTGTCAGTTTAATAAAAGAGGTGACTTTCTCCTCTTTTAAAAATCGATTATTTCGCAGCTGGTGGATTAACGGAAAATCCACCAACACCATATCTCACGGCAGGCCCGCATTGGGCTAAATTCTAATAGGTTGCGCAAATATCGAATATTTCCAAAAAATGCTGACTGTTCGGACTATTAGAGTTGGGGTAAAGTATTGTCAGTAAAAATTCAATAAAAACAACTATTTAAAGAGTTCCTGATGTAAACTTATCATAAAACTTTGCTGATCAATAAATAATTTAGCTATTTGCGCCACCTATCGAAATTTAGCTTAATGTGAGCTTTTCGTGAGGTATGGTGTTAGTAGTTCAACCGTATTTAACAATCATTGTGTCAATAAACCTTTATTTTTCATGAAAACCTTTTTTTTCTTCAGGTATACCAGATTTACTCACAAAGTATTTCCTACTTCCAAAGCTTCACAAACCTTTTCGAAGTTTCTCTTTACATTCTCGCGATTCTTACAGTTTATTCAGACACAAGTTCGGCTGGACCAAACTACATTGGTGTCAGAGAGGTGGGTTATTTTAGGGATGGGCCACAACTACAAATGTTTTGTTTGGTCGAGCGCCAAGCATCTCAGGTTAATCGTTGCTCGTCGAACACGCTCAGTGCATTGTGACCTAACAAACATTCCCTTCGTATGTTAGTAGGGCAAGAATATGCAAATTTAATGCTCAGGTCAGTTTGTGCAACTGCTTGGTCGATCACCGAGCATCAAAAACAGCGATGCCTTGTACACTGGTTCTGACCCGGTTTGAGCCATCCCTAGATCATTTATTCCGTAAGTTTAGGAATTTCCTTTCGTTATGTTATATATACTTTGTTGCTCCGAGGATTGGCAGTGGCAGATTGGAGCAGTCAGTATTTTTCTCTCGTGGATGGTTTTGGTCATGTTCATGCAAAACGTACCGACGTTTGGAATATACGTTCTCATGTTTACTGAAGTTCTTCAGACGTTCACGAAATTCTTTTTTGTCTTTGTCCTCTTCATTTTTGGCTTTGCGTTGAGTTTTCATTGTTTGCTGCAGAATCAGGTTCGTTATAGACAGTAATAATGCAAATGCCATGCTTGGTCAATATCAGCAATGTATTTCGTGTTTTTTTTTACTAATGTGCCTTTTCTTAGTCTAAAAATACCAACTAACATAAACACGCGTGTGGAAACCCTTTAGTTTTTGCTTGTTTACACAATGATGCTATTAAATGCCAGATAGGGACCCACCCTTATGTATACTGTATTTACCCATTATAAATGGTACATGTGGTTAACCATTAAAAACGGTGTGCTATATCTACATTAGAAATATATAGGAAAGCCACCTTTATATTTATGCTACTAAACTGGTGAATTTGTTTGTGGCTACAGGGCAATTACTTTTAGATATATTTCGGTGTAAACGTTTTGCTAACATATGGTGTTTGTGACGTAGTACGCGTTTCGAGAATGGTGGAACGCGGTGATCAAGACTTTACTCATGAAGATGGGGGAATTCGGATTTAAAGGAATTTTTGCGGCAGAAGTTACCGCGATTGAGACGGGAGCAGACAACCACACAATTACTGTATCAGCTGTAAGTATTTGATGTAAATCCTACGGTGCCACGACATTTACACGTATACCTAGATAGTTTTTTTTTATCTACCGGAGCACATCAACTTAGTTTTCGTTCGTTCTTAGTATTAGTGGCGGCGTCTGGTGGCTTATAAAATTAGTTAGGGTGCTCATACTGTAGAAAATTGAAACCTAGCAAGTTTAATGAGATAATATATATTTTTCATAGAGATTAAATATATTCATGATGGAACCAGTGAAGTGCTTTCCTCGTCATAAGCTAACATTATTTAAACGTCCATTCACCTATCAGTAAACCCAGTGCTATTGATTTGCGGAACAAAACTCGTAACTTTTAAAACTATAACTCCTAAGTCATTTCTTACTTTTTCCAACTCTGCCTGAGTTCTCATTTATATTTTTGTTCTTCCCGCAGCGATAATTCTCCTTTTTGGCATTGTCAAAACTGGTGGGTGACTGTTTAAAGGATTTGGGACTACGTTTGGTATTTTTTTGTAAACCTGGAATATTTGAGCGAACAATTATTGGCGCTTTCCCACGCAACCGAATCTTCACTACAGTTTGTAGCCCGGCTCTTTACGTGTAGGCTACTATTGTTACCCTTTGCCTGTTTTCCATAAGAAACAGAAGCTTTTCTAATCTTGCTGACTTATTAACGGTGCGTGCCGATTCCGATTATTCGGCCAATATGTAGAACCCTAGGCAAGTCAAGGAAATTTTTTATGTTAATTGCAAGTAAACTTGTTTGTAAAACTCAGAAAGTAGACAAAAAGTTGGTTGGGTTAGAAATCAAAAAGATTACCTTTTGAATGCTGACAAAAGCTCGAGTGCCATATTTAAATGCTCTGCGTGCCACGTGTTGGACACCCCTGGACTAGTGTCTTATATACTGTACAAAATAAATAGGAAAAAAATCCTTTCCAAAAATATAATAAGAATAATTTTCTCAATGCCCATCTACAGGAGCATTTGGTGCTAAGAAAGCTGACGGTGTACGGTTGCGCAGCTAAAAATGAACAGTATTTGTTTCGCTCCTTGGATTTAGACGTGGTAAGCTTTGCCATGCAAGGAAAAAACGAAACATCTTTCACCAGGAGTGTGGCGTAACTACAAATTATGCCAGGAAATGTCAGTTTTTAGGCGTTATGTTGGTACTACATTATTTTTCATCATCATAAACTTACTGGTGAGTGTTTTGAAATGATACCCAACGTTACTGACATATTAGGAGACCGACAGAAAAAATGCCGAGTGTTTCGACCTTTGGTGTAAAAGCTAACTTGACCCTAGCTTAACGATCTAATAAAAGACGATAAGATCTAATAAAAGACGATGTTGTAATTCTGGCCGGGTTCGGGCTAAATTTTTCTTTAATAGGCAAAATAAACGGCTTTCGGATCTAAGGACTTAAAATATTGATTCATGTCCATATCTTTTTATGTCTAAGTAACTTTTTGATCTTCGCATGTCGGTCTTGCCGTCGACGACAATAAAGGTGTCCAAGAAAACGCAGAGCTTGAAAGTTTGGCAATGCAGGTAAGCAAAATTTTAAATTGTACCAGTTCTAAATAAAGTTGTTATATTAAAACTAATTCCGTTTTCAGGGCGACAGCTTGAAATACATCGACATTGCCGTATTTTACATTGCTTTGCATGCGTTGACATTGTCGTACAGGTTTATTTAGGCATTATTACTAAATTGCTTAGCTCATTCTGAGTTATGCAAATGAACTACAAGAATGCGGTTCAGTGTTACCAGTACTTTGCGCTTAGGCAGACATTTGAACCAAGGACCTTCTGTTTTTCAGGTGAAACTAACCCTGGATGTCCAGTACACATTACCACAGTTTATACGACGTCGATTTATACGAAAATATCGGGAGATTACCCAAATTCCCACCAAAGAAGATCGGCTTTTATACGATGGTGGCACTCAGAGGAAAACCTGAACACAACAACTATCAGTGAAGCGTTTCATCCCGAAAAGATAGGAAAAAAAAATCCAAGTTAGCAATTTATACATATTAGATTCACACATATATTAGAGCCCATATCAATTTGAAAAACAGCATGCTACGACATTTTAAAGCAATGCTTGCTTGTCAAATCCCAAAACCCAGTACAACTGCTGAGACGATTGGTAAGTGCAGCCATACTGAGATTATAAGGTTGTGGGTTCTAATCCTGTCTCGGCCACTTGTGTTTCACTGGGTACGAAACTTGAGCTATATTGCCCTCACCCAGTAGTTCCCATAGGTTAAACTAAATTGAAGTCTCCAAGTTCAAATTATCAAATAAAATCTTCAAGGAGACTCATAATAAAACAGTGAAGTCAACCCTCAGACTTTTTGTGTCATAACGCAGTCAGGTGTTGCCCGCCCATCGAATGTGAAAATCGTGCAAATATAGTTATTATAGCCCAGTGGTTCTCCGTCCGTTATTTTTATAATGATGTTTTCGTGCCTTACCTTAACAAAACAATGAATTCTTTGATTCAATTACTTTTGTGAAGTGGTTTGGTCGGGACATGCAAGAGCTTGAAGGGATCTTTTTTACTTTGAATTTCCCTTTGTATTCGTTAAATTTACTGTTGTAGCCTTTAGTGCGCTTGAACTACTTTTCCACTCAATTTTTAGAACGACCGCGACAAGCTTGAAAAACGGGTTGAGTCTCTAGATGAAAAGGTGGATGATGTCAGAAAATTCTGTCACACTTCGATATTAACAGTGACGACAACAAACCGTGACGTCACAATGAAATTCGGCTTTCGTCGAAAAAACTTTGCAACTGTATACAAAGAGATTATTTTAATGTTCAAGTGATTTTAGTACCTAATGTTTGTCGATCAATGCAGTGAATATATGAGGTGTATCAAACTTTTAATGTATATTGCAGTCCTACTTTGTGCATTATCTGTGTGTTATGATTGCCGCATTTTTTTGTTTCGCTGTGTCCAGTATGAATGCTGCTTGAACCAGTTTAAGGCTCGACATCAGGCAGAATCACCCAAAACCGGATTTTTATTCTATTTTTTGAACCAACAAAACTGAAATGACACAAAAAAGTATGCGCCTGTAGCAGGTTCTTGTTTCCTTTCGTGTGTTACTTTTATTACTTGATTTCTATTTTTCCTTTACACCCGTTGTTTGCGGGGCGCCTGATGATGCCCACATGAGCGAAATATATATCGTTTAACACTATTTGTTGACTAATTCTGATTAGGGCTCACTGTTGCTTCGTCAAATTATTCAGTCATTTTGGGTACTTTTTCCAAACACTCAGCACTAAGTGCATATTAAAGCTGCTGATTATAATGGTTAATGACAAAAAAAAACAAGAAAATGAGTTAGGATCCAGCTAGGCAATTTACCAGTGAAATGAAAAAATATGCCTATATACCAAGAACCGCACGCGAAAAGAGACACACTGCTGTTTTTGTCGTTCACGGCAAAGCTGATCGTTACTAACCTAATCTTGATCATTCAACGGACTTGCAATAAAACATACAGCACGACGGCGGACTGAAGATGAGCATAAAGCATTCAGGTGTTGCCCGCCCATCGAGGATAAAAATGAAACATTGCAAGCTTTTAAATGTGTGTATGCATTGAATATTACAATTTAAAATTAGAAAAAAATCATCGAGAAAAAGACCATTTCATTTCACAGTTTCAAAAGATACCGGTTTAGTTCAAAAAATATATTGGGTTTAGTGATGGGTAAATTAGGGCGAGAAAAGTATTTTGCTTGATCATTTTTGAATATAACTAATTTCTCTGAAAAATCTATATAAGTTATTATCTCATTTAACTTATTTGGTTTCTTTTTGTCAAATTAAACTGAGTTTTTTATTTGCACAGCGTCAACAAATAATTTCACAAGCCACCAGACGCCACTAATACTAAGAACACAAGAAAAGTTAGGTAGATGTTGTCCGGTAGTCGAATTTTCAGATATTTTTGACGTTTATGTTTCTTAACCCTTATGTTTTCTTCTGCAGGGAATCCATTTTCCATGTTTTACATCCTCTGTTTTGATTTTTGTTTTCCGCGGGATTTAACAAATAATTTTGTTTTTCAGATTCGATTAGGCTTAAATAATTGAATTAATAACAATTTGTTTGTGTTCAGATTTTATAACTTTGAACCTTGTTTTGTTTCTCAGATTCTAATATTATTTCTCCCAGGACAAACAAATAATTTTTTCAGATTCTAAAACGTTTTTTTGATAATTGAATTGACAGCAACTTGTTTGTTTTTCAGGTTTTTGTAATTTTGAACCTTGTTTTGTATTTCAGATTAGCGATTTGTTGTAAACTTCGGTTTTGTAGGGGTTTAAAAAAATGGAATTTGTAATTCCAACGCACAATTTTTTGTTTTTATTTTTCAGATTTTGCCAAACATTTTGCTTTTGTTTTCAGATGTTTAGGGATTTTTTAAAATAATCCATTTTCTGGTGTGTTTGTTATTTGAACCTTACTGTCATTGCTTTACTGGACAGAAGGTAGAAATTTGATTTTGTAAAGGTTAACTTTGAACCTTTTTTGTAGGTTTACAAAACTCTGTTTTTGTTTTTTTGCTTTTTTTTGCAAGGTTTAAAAAGTTTCAGTAAGTTTTATGTTTCCACAGGTTTTTGCAAATATTCAACTTAAGGACGGCAAAATTTTCTGTTTCCAAATAGACACGTGGTATCAGAATTTTTCCAATTTGTTTTACAGATGCTTCATGAAAAAGTGACATCACATCACTATCCAGGTAAAAACGGACACAGTGAAGCATAAAGGAAAAAGGTGACCAAAGTTTACTTTAATTTCTAATCGATTGTGTACCTAATACCTATGATTTAAACTGCATAACTTCAAATTGTTGTGTTCATATTTAGGCAAATTGTGTTTGTTGAATTTAAAGTTCAACCGAATTTGGTCTACATTTCAGACGTCGTCCTCACTTTACTGGTATCCAATGCACAGCTGCCTTCAGTGAGGAGTTCCCCCTGACGTCATCGTCAATGACATCATGACATTCCGTTAGATGATGTCATCATCTCAAGCGGTACATCATCTCGTTGTTGCCTTTTTCTACGTCACAGCGACGAAACGACATACAACGTATTCATACGGTTCCCCAGACGACGACGTCACAACATTTCACCATATGTCAACCTTCCATGTTGCCATCGCAACTTAATTTGTCACTGTGACGTAAAAGACGTGACAATTTCTGGGTTCGATTCTGGGGTGAATCGGTTCCATAGTTAGCCTCCTGACAACGGCAAAAGCCTGCAGGGCTGTTTTGCTCTCCTACGTTTTTGACCTTATGAAACACGCACCCGCGCACACACCAACACAACGGCATGTTACAGTCAGGCAAACCTAGTTTTAACAACTGCGCGTTTGTTTCGAACACTCAGCGATGCTTTTAATAATCCTGTACCAGCACCAAATTAAATCATAAACTTTGAAGTGTAATTTTACTTGCATTATAATGCATCAATTCATTTTAACTAAAACACTTGCTTCTACGCGAAATTTCATACATCGCAACATGCTTCAAATATACCGTGATGATGTTTTTGTTATCTTGTGAGATCAAATGCCTTTTGAATTTATCTCACAGCTTCGCTGTTTGTATTTGAGCAGGTCTTAAACTTGCTACATTTTCTCCGCTGTTTATGAGTACCATGCAATCCGTTGGCAAACTTAACAAACTATAATTATAGAGTTTATCTGACAACGCAAACTCTTGTTTATGGTTAGAACTGTTGTTATTGTGATCGAATATGTTGCAAAATAGCAGTATTTAGCATAACTTCTATTGCTGTTTTTATATTGGACACAAATGATTTTGTAGTTATGTAAATTGTTTTTATTTGAAGAATTTGTTGATGTGTTTGAGCAACAATTGCCTAAAACAAAATTCTTGCTTTAACTTATTACTTTGTGTGTCGCTTATCACGGCCAAGCATGCCTCTTACGACAAACAAACTGATGTTGACTGTAACATCTGCCTTTAACTATCATCTCATTGCAAAGTTGCAACATCAAACCATCTGCGATATTTTATAACGAGGCTTCGAAACTTGTTTTATGTTATACTTAAATGCTTGTGAGTGACAATTATATGTTCAGTGGAGTTGTTATATTAATTAATTATCTGAAATACGAGTTTGTATTATTACATCTTAATGATTCTTGAAGCGAAAAAATAGTTTCCATTCGTGACAAATTTCAATATGCGCCATATAACCTGTCGTGCTGAGCATTTGTCTCGCTTCAAAATAATTCATTGTAGTTTGCCCGACTATAGCCACCTCACAGCGCGTTTAAATACTTCGGGTAGGAAATGACAATTTTATCGTTACTGTGTGTATGTACTTACCATCTACTCTATGACGTAAGATTTACCAACTTCTGTTCAATATTTTTTTACAATGTTGTTGTCGCGAGAATTGAAATACAGCTAAAATTATTGGTTTGTTGTGTAATGTGCATAGAATATTTCTAATACTTAAAGCGGGGTTTAGTCATTATGTTGGGGAATTAAATGACTTTCTAATATGATTGCAGAAAAAGTAGATGTTTTAAACGCAAAGTTGAAATTTCAAAAAACATCTCAATAGTGAGAATAAATGCCAACAGATTGCAATTTATCAACCACACACGTATTGAAAAGCGTAGAATAAAATTGAAACTATTGCCAAATATTTTATGGACAAAGAAAATAAGACTTTTAATTCTTAGACTTTCTTGTTTTGTCCTTAGTTTTACATTGTATATTACCACCATAATTTATGACCTGAACCAGAGATAGTATCCTAACAACAAAATACTTTTCATGAAAAGAAAACCCCTATCGGCATTTTTATCAGTATTAGATCAGTTGCTAAAACACAATTTCGGTTGAAATTAAACTAGTGTATGAAAAACAGAGAAAAAGAAAAATGGCTAAAACATGACATGCATAAGTAAACTTGTTTGCTTATTGGGACAGAAAACCATAATATCTACCGGTCGTCTGTATTTTAGCTTTTGGTAGATGTAAACTATATTCAAGAAGTCAACAACAAAGAATTCAGTTACGTCAAACTATTTGTATACGTCGAAATATCATTACAAATTAACCAGCAGCAATCTTTGCGTGGAAACTGAAGAAGTTAATGCCAAAAATTATTTTCAGCCGGTTATTCCGAAAAACTGGATTGATGTAAGATGGCTACACTTACTTATATGGTCACCAGAATGTCTTGTCACCAGCTACACTGATGAGACCTTTCATATTTTTTACCAATGTTTTGTGAATCCAAAGTTGTTTACGAACTGTGTGTGTGTGATTCATCGTTGTCATGTATAAGATCTGATGCAGTGTGTACATCAAATAGGAAAATAAACGACCAATATAATATGCTGTGATTAGATTCACATCAACTGAAACCCGGGGAAAAGTAGCAAAAAATATTTAAAGAGAAATTCTCCTGAAACCCCAGAAAAATCGAAGAAACAGGTTCCTAACCCTAAGCCTAACCCTAACCCTAACCCTAACCCTAACCCTAACCCTAACCCTAACCCTAACCCTAACCCTAACCCTAACCCTAACCCTAACCCTAACCCTAACCCTAACCCTAACCCTAACCCTAGCGCCAGTTAGCCTAAGTTAGGCCCAACAGTTTCGTAATCCCGGTTGACCCACGACAGGCTCCTATGTTTACATACAAATAAAATATTTGAAGTTCTTTGATGATGAAGTATGAAGGTTGAAGGAGATCGTTGAGTAGAGTCGAAGAATATCTGATTCTGTAAATAAAACTACACATATTAATAACACGTAACAGAGTATGCTGTGCAAGTTGTAATAATTAATCTAGGTCGAAAAGACTGAAACTACACAATGCGCGTTGCAGATTTTACAAGCCACGCGGATTTCAAAAAACGCGCCCGCTTGTGTGACGTCACAATGCCTAAAGCGCGATGCGTTGCAACGGTCTAGGGTTCATGGCTTAAAACGTTACTGGTTATTACGCCAGAATAAGATCAAAGTTGCAATTGTAAATAATGTCCACACATATTTAGGTAAGTCATTATGATTATGTTTAGTGCATCTGCTATACACATATAACTTGTTTACAAATCAGATCAAAACACCTTAAACTTTACAATTCGCCTTCAATATCTGTTCGCTAAAGTTTTCAAAGTAAACCACCACTTTTTCTGTTTTAATCTACAAGGCCATTTTCAATACATAAAAGCCAAGATAAAATCTTTACGTTTTGGTTTAAATGTTGGCATACGCTACAATATTGTCAAAGTATTTTCTGAAGAAAAGAACTTGGATTTACCTTGTAACTTCTCGTTGTTTCAACCTCCGCACGCTGCAAACACCACGCTACAAATGACTTTGATTGCAATGACTCTGGCACGCCAAAAAAACTAACTGAGCGCTCATTGGCTGCGCCCGCTTAAGCGTGTTAAATTTTGATGATGTGGCGCCGGAAAAAAAACATTAGGGGAGTACAAATTTTGATGATTAATTTTGAAAGAGGATACAATTAATATTGCTTCCAATTCAGGTTAAGTTTAAATCACTTTTAATTGGTCAGATATTAGGGTAGGTACGAATCGCAGTCAGCAACATAAATCAACAATTCTTTAGCATTGCAGGCTATCAAAAACCTTAAAACTCTGACCCCAAATTGTTTGAAAAAAATTATTGATTCCATGAATTCTGCGATATAAACTTTGACACCGTTGACCTTTTGAACCAGTTTTATTAAGTTTTAGAGAGGCAATCATTCCTTTTAGAGCACAATAGTAATTACTGATGATGGCATTTTCTAAATAAGATATATTCATTTGTACTTCAAATAGCAAACAAGTGTTCTCAGGTTTCAGTTGTTTAGATCAACCATCTCCTGTAGGTGTTTGGGAATTCTCTTGGTGCAACTCCTAGTTACTAATAGTTAGACATTTGTTTCTGTTTACCCAAACAAAATTTTGTTCATTAGCTTGTTCAAGAAACATTTTTGTTGTTCATTAGCTTGTTCATTCCCGAAAAACTTTATTATTTCAACCTCTAACTCTCATACTTTACCAATTTTATTTAAGTTATTTTAACAGAAAACATGTCCATGCCAAATTAGGATACATAAATACTTTACATGGCAAGCAAAACATGAAACTAAGTTACGGGAAGAGCAAGTGTTACAGAGGCGCTTATAAAATAAAAACATAATCACAACGAAAAACGTATTACCTTTCGACTTTATCTATATAACTTGCAACCAGCTTTTATTATATTTTGCCAACTTCAAGGTAGAATAGCTGCGTTAGCTCAACCATGCTGCAGTATTTGTGCACTTTTTGCAATACTGCTATAAAGAAAAGTTTTCGGGTGTCACTGCTTATTTGTTTGCTAAAGTTCTAAAGGTTTTGCTACATTAAAAAAACAGGATGCTCATGGGCTGCACAAGCACCATACGCGTTAAACTCAGTTTTTAAAAGTTTGCACATAAATGTTTTGCTTACTTTGTTGTTGTTGGTTGCAGGCGGATTGTGGACTGTAAATACCCCTGCGAAAACAGCAAAATGCTAACATACAACAAACAAAATCGAAATAATCGAAACATTGCTCGTTTCTAATAAAATACACATCGAACTCGTAGGCTTATATCAAATATTTGCTTTAAATATCTGTAGAAATCCATACTTGTATCGGACGCGGTATTGTCTTTTCTTCAAAAATACATAACATCCAACAGTGGCTACCAGAATGAAACAGAATATAGCCAATAATGCAATCAGCACAGTTCTACGATGATCGGTTGACGAAGAAACTAAGGCACCTGTAAAGGATAAGGCAGTCAGCTATATCATTTCTCTTAGGCAGCGCAACTGCGCAACTCTTGCAAAATTTAGGCACAGGATTTTTTTGGCACATAGCCATGTTGCACAACAATCAGGTATGTGGCTACAGCATGCGCATATAATGTTGCTTCACTAGTTCCCAAGGTATATGGAGTTTAACGACGTGTATGCGTATACACAGACACATAAACTGATGTAGTTACAGCGTGCACATCATATTGCTCACAGACAGTGTTTCTTAAGATACTTATAGAGCTTGTGTATGAGCATGCACAGACACATGAAAATCTATTCTGTACGTAAACTGGCGTGTCGCTATAGCGTGAACATTAGATGTTGCCCGCAAATGGTCCTATAAATAGAAATTTTATTCTATGCCTACACATAGGCAATCCATGCTGCGCTTTAAACTTATGTGGGGCCACAGCGTGTACATCTAATGTTGCAAACCTTTAGATAAACTTGCTGTAGTACTTTGCAACAAAACAACAGACCCAATGGTTTCAGATACGGTAAGTTTTGTTGTAGCTGTCGAAGTTATGACTTCGGGGGCATAAGTTTCCCCAACTGTCTCCTGCGCTGTCTGTTCAGTTGCAGTTATCGTTCCATTTGTATCATCGACCGATACCATCGTTTCCGTTCCGTCAGATGTCGGTACTTTCGTTTTTGTTTCGCTAACGGTATTTCCGAGTTAATGGAAAATTGCACTATGCCCTATTACCATCGTTTCCGTTCCGTCAGATGTCGGTACTTTCGTTTTTGTTGCTGCTTCAGCCGTTCCCATCGCTTCCGTCGCTACTATGTATTTTGTTGTTGTAGTGGTCGCTTTTTGTCTCTTCACTGAACTGTCGCTACCATGCCTTCAGTCGTCTCATCCGTCGTCACCGTTGTTTTAGGTTGTTTAACAGTTGTTTGCGTTATATCTGTTACTTGAGGAGTGGATGGTGTCACTTCTGTCGTTGTCATCGTTTCAGTTGTTGGTTCATTTGCTCCAGTCGCAGCTGTGGAAAAATTGCCTGCTCAACAAAATGCAGAATAAATTGAAATATGCTAAAGTGAGAAAAAACAAGTTTATGATTTTGTTTAAAATGTTCCAAGTTTTGTGTTGTAAGCCAGGATTTGCAACTCCCTGGCCTGCGTGAAAAACTGATAGTAGGTTGCGGGGCCCGTGGAGACTTTTTAATTTTAAATGCGAGTTAATATATTTTAGTGCCGTGCTAGCTAGCAATTTTAATAACCATTTAGTTCGGTGTTATTCTGGTGTTGTTTTTAGAGGCTTTAAATGATGTTAGAATCACTTGTGAATCAGTAATGTATTAGCAATGAAGGTTCCAAACCGATGTTGTAATCAGTATATGTGACAAATAAATCATGTTCCTGGGGGTGCACCAAGTTATATTTCACCAGTCAAGAACGAACTGTTCACTAACTTACCTACGAACCTCTGACAAATATAACGCGTGTATCTTGTTGCGCAAGAAACATCAGTCCATTTGTAGTGGGCGGCCAAGTCGTTTGGTGGAACTGTTGCATGCGGCTAACCCATAATGACGCAATTTTCAGGGGGTGGATAGCCTATAGCACGTAGTAATGGAGTTGAATGCTATTATGGTGGTAATTTTGTTTATTTCACATACTCGATTTAAATAAATATGTTTGCGATAGATGCTGACGCAAGGTAATTTTTTTATTTTTAAGCCTTGGTGTTATTTCATAAACACTAACTTGCTGTTAGATAATAAAGAATTCTTCACAAAAAGTTGAAAAAGGCAAGCATATGTTTTTTATCTCCACAAACAATAAAAAACAATCGTTTTCTACAAATTTTGAACACAGTGATACCAAAGCATTTAGTGTTTTTTACTGAATCTTCCCCGCGAATAGTAGGCATCGTATGTGAAATATTTGAATAAGAGCGACTGATGTTGCCCACTTAGGTGAAATAGAATTCGTTATAATACTATTTGTTAACTGGTTCTAATTTAGAAGCACTGTTGCTTCGTCAATTATTCCAAGCAGAGTAGTGCGAGATTTCAAACGAAACACATTCACGCTTTAACTGACTTGTTAAGTCCAATTTTTCGATTTCCATAAGAAGAAAGTAGTATACATCATTTGTCTTGACGATTGCTAGAGTTGAATCGAACTTGTTGCATCGACTTTTAGCATCTGTGAAGTTTAACAGTTCAGCAGTTTCAGCCACGTCATATAAGTATTGCCCATGTCGTGTCCTATCAGCAGAGATCAGGTAAGGCCCAATCATTAACAAGAAAAACACTAAAGCTTTCATTTTATTATCTCTATTGTTTGTTTGCTTGAAATTACTGCACTGTGGTACTAAAGTTAAGAAAGAAAAAAAGTTATTTTAGGTTTTGACATATTACAAAAATTGGCACTAAATTCATTCATGTAGTTTTAGAATAATCTCTGCAGAGCGGCGCTGGAGCGTTTCGGCTGACTTTTCCCAATGGATTGCAAACTATTCACAAACACTGCAACGCGACACATAAATCAAAGTTTTGAATCTCGCTGCAATTTTTTTTAATAATTCTAGTTACAGGTTGATAAACGTAGAATCGTTCAGTTCTCGCTGCGTATTGGTACTACATCAACATCCCGTAAGCAATCCTGATTACCCAACCCACATAATACACTTTCCAATAATGCCTATAAGAATCTAACGACTAACAGATAAAAACTTCCTAAAATTTAAAATTTCAGCTACTTGCAACTCTCTGTTAATGACTAGAAGCAAGGTTTTAAGGCTCATCATTCACCTTAGCAAGAAATGTATCTCAAATAAACTCCTACCGTCAGTATTTCAACCAACTTTCACATGACGGCCCATTTAAACAATACATTTCAGGCGTGGGCGAGCTGGTGACGTATTAACGCATCGCACACTGTTACGCTATATCTTTGTAAGTGCTAATATGTTTTGCCAGATGACATATTGGTTAATGTTAGAATGGCTTAATAGTTTGGCACCTTGCAAATTTGTAACTATTTTGTTTGTAGATTTGATTCAAAACAATAGTACCACCACCCCTGTACATTGTTGCGGCCACAAGTACATTATATTTTTAAATAGGGCTGAATTTATCTATTTGCTCGCCCAAATGCGTGTATGTTATATTTTTCGGGGTCGTATTTATCAGTTTGCTGGTCCCGAATGCATAGATGTATCATATGGGGTCGTATTATCAGTTCGCTGGTACATGGTGTGCAATGCCTTAATTGGTGATGCGAAGTATTCCTGTCATTAGTCACACCGCGATTCGAACGCCTGAGAAGCAACAAAGAATCACTTGGGATTCAAACAGTGTGAAAATACCCGAATACGCTTATTGCAGCGCTGACACAGGAAGCGGGTATTTTATAACGTCAATGAATTCAAGGTAAGAGTCATCCTTTCCAGTTTCAACCCTAATGATAAGGAAGGTGGACTGGATAAAAATAGTACGGGGGCATGGAAAAGAAAGTTTTTTTTTAATCATTTTGGGTGTTTTGTCTATAAGAGTTATTTATTAAACAAAGCGAGATTTTCAGTCAGTAATCATAAGAACATTATTTGCAATTTTAAGCAGTTTTGTTTGAAGAGGGCTTTATGACAAAATGCGAGTGTGGTCGACAAAGCGTAAAAACCTATTTTGAACTTACTTGGTTATCGTAGAATTTTCACTTGTCATTTTAAAGTGGGAACGTCATAAAAATATTAATTTTATTGACCTGTGTAGTGTGCGCCAACAATGTGCCATTACTGGAAAAGATTGGGAAAAATAAGAAAAAACATAACAAAATCGCAAAAGTTTAAATGTTTTGTTTTTCAAGGTGAACAAGCTAGTTTCTGCACAAGTTGTTTGTTGTGAAAAGACTTTCACACAACTTTTGTCCGACAGTGCAGACATGCTGAAATACGTCGCTTTCTGTCTATTGAGCATTTTCTGTGTTAGTATTAGATCGCATTGTCCCCATAACATCAACTGGTTGGCAAAATTGATATGCAAGGCTCGGTTTGTCAAAAAATGCATGAATGCAACCACCACGTCACCCTTATACACGACAAGCTTAATGAATGACGTCACTACCAATCATTTTTCGAGCGTCACTGAACGCAACAAAGGTGAGCAACGTCATTGTGACGTAATTACCATAAATTATAGATACTTGGCCAACGTATTGTAGAGACCACTGTCTATTATTGTCTATTGTGTATGTATTCTTTATTAGTGTTATCTGGACAACAAGAAAAAGTAAGTAAGACATCATTTCAGCAGTAAGCAAAACAAACAACTTTCTAACAATTACTTTTACGTACAATTTAGACAATAAGTTGTTAAGCTATTAAAAAGCTTATAGTTGCAAAATTTTAAATGTTTTTTAAAGGCAATTTTTGCGACCATACACGGTGTCTATATCTTACTTTCAAAAAACAAACACCCCTTTGATTGCGCAAGGATGCCAATTCTTTAGCTGTTTTTGTAGGAACACAAGAGTTGACCCTCAGAGAAACGACCAACAGGTAATAGTTGGTCAGCAACAGCAAGAAACTGTGAAAACGTATTATGAAGTACCTATGCCAGGAAATCAGCAACTTGAATACGAATATATAGCAGGTAAGTTGGCGATATTAAAGTTGCTACATAACTAAAAAATACATAGTGTTCAATTTCACTTATTAGCTAAACAAGCCAAACAAAAATATTGTTACATGAAAAGTGATTATATTAGCCAAAATGGTTGAAATGCTTTACATACAAATAAAATAAAATACAGAACACTACGCCATTTTGGAAGCGTAAGAAAAAATTAGGGAGTTTGTAAAATAAACGTTACATTGGCTACATTCAATGCGCAACATAAACATTTTCTACATCGAGACCATTATAAATTATGACATTTGCAAGATTTATGAATAATATTTTGAAGAGGCAGAGTTGGTACCAAAGTAAGTTCGGTTAGCTTATTAGGTGATAAATCAGTGTGCTCGAAATTTACTGTGGAAAATTTTGACTTTACAATTTTGTTCCAGAAAACGGATCCAAGTTAGAATCGGTCTCCTACGTCAGCACAGTACGAACAGCGAATCCTATCAACCAAAGAATTTCCTACATATCAATTGATCCATAATAGTTGTGTTTGTTATCGTGTCTAAACTATTAATGCACCGAATCGGCTAAATTAGATTCATAAACCAAAACTTTTCCTGCAAGGCAAACAATGGTGTTATAATCAATAGATGTTTTTATGTCATACGCGAAATGAACGACCAAATTTGCCTGATTAGGTACATCTTTCCTTTTTGAGAAACTAATTTCATCCAGCATATGGTTGTGGAAAAACTTCCTCAAGCAATAAATCAACTTTTCGTGGTTAATTACAGGTCTTGTTTCGCTTAGGTCAGTTTCATAAACTGGCCAGTTTCACATTTAGCTTAAAAAATGCAAAGTGACCATTAAGGCATAAAAGCTTGAGAATCACTGTACAATAAAATAATTGTGTTGCGTTATTGACTTTGCTCCTTCGGTTTCAAGGTTTCCTCGGTTGTCGATGCAGATAAATTCTGATATTTTGTCGTTGATGTTGACAAACCGATATTGCTTATTAATTACAATAGTTGACTCGATTTTAGATATTGCACAGGTTTAAAGATTTTGTGATTTGTAATTTTTGGTTTCGCTCGTTTTCAGTAGATTGGTGATTTTTGTAAATTGTTTTGCTGATAAGTAATTTGATCTTCAATTTCATTAACAATCGATAAAAGTTATAATACAGTTGTTTGTACGTATGAAAAATGCTAAAACATACTTTACAGAAATTTTTGACTTTTTAAAACGTTTTTATGTTTTTTATGTTTTGTCTTTAATAATATGTTTCCACAATTTTCTGTATTTTATGGACTATAACAAACCTGTTTTATTTCAACAACACATGATTTAAGTCGAACTCAGTTAATAATATTCATCACAGAAACTTGTACCACAGCGTTTGGGACAATCATAGACCGCGTTTAAACAGTAATAAAGCCATAGGTCGAACCAGAAACAACCTGAACCTGCGAACCGGTTTAAGCGGTTTATTTCATTAAACCCGAACAAAACCAATCGCAAACCACTATTTCTCAAAAACACGAGCTCAACCCATATTTTGTTTGGCGTTGGAGCCGAACCGGAATCGAACCAGTAAAAAAATACCGCTTGCACATGATTTCTTCAGTAAAGCACATTGAAGAATATGCATGCATTAATTAACAGCTATAGGGTGTGTCAAAAATAACGAAATCCCCGAAACGAACCCAACCTATATGTGAAAACGGTTCGACTCCCCGGTCACGGGGGTATAAAAAGCTAAAACAAAGTTGTAATTTCAAAAAAATGACAGAGGGTTGGTTAAAAAAAGCTTATATCGTATTTGGGAAGTTTAAACTATCGTTGTTCATCAACGTAATTTGTCCACACAAAAGAGTCAATACAAAAACATAGTATAGGGATTGCTTTAAAATTCATAAGCCTAATATGCCAAACGTATGCCCTCATACAGATGGTTGTGTTGTGGTGATGGTTTCTTCTACCTACATGTTTTGGTTACTGTGGGCGGATTAAATAATCTCATGCGTTTTATTCTTAACACAAGATAGTAATGCAGTTTGTTTGCGTTTTCTTCACACGTTAACTGGTGAAGTAGTAAAATGAAATTGCACTGTTAGTTTAATTCAGTGACAAGTTGCGCAAATAATACTATGACTACTAATACACGTTTCATTTTCTAATGCATCAAACTTGTCACAGATATGATTCTAAAGAAGATATTGTTGGTTAGATTTAATGATGTAGATTAAACTGACAAGTAGAACTCACTTTATAACTGTTTCAGCCAAGATAACGAAAACAAATTGCATTCCTATTCTTGCGTTAAGAATAAAACGTCCAACGCATGGGAATAATCCTCCCACAGTAATCAAAACATGTAGGTAGAAGAATTCATCACAACAACACAACCACAGGTGATTGTTGTTTCTTGAAAATGCAAAACATCGTTGAAATGTAGACTTGAACAAGTGGGAGACAAACTTGTGGCATAAAAACACAAAAGCGTATATTTTTAAATTTATTCAAACTTTCACTAAAAATTTGAAACAGCAGTTATTCTAAGAATGTTTACACTTTTAAAGCGGTCTCTACCTATAGCTCTCTTGAAAAACTGTATTAGTAACGATAACAGCAATAGTTTAAACATCTGAAATGTTTCACCCAAAACTGTGTCAAATCATAACATTTCTGACAACATTTGCATCGAATTCATGTGTTTACGATAATTAAAAAATCTGCTTGAATATTTCGTGTGTCAAATATCATCTTGGTTGGCGCTTTACGTCGGTTCATTAGCCTGAATTTAGTATTATGTATAACTTGAGTCTAGTGAAACCCAGACTGACTTGCAGCTTGTTTTGCTTGTCGCCAAACACATTATATCGTGCCTAACTCTTCGTTTTATTTCTGAATAGTTAACACTTGAAAACGTCCTTGGTGATTTTACTTATGTGTACTCAAAATGCAAGTGTGAGTTTGTTTTAAAGTCGCACACTGTTTTATGTTTAAATGTCTCAAATATAACTTTACGGTAACTGACATTTTTGAGTAAAAATGCGACAAACTTGAGTTGGTCTGAAGTTATTATTATCATAATTATGTACAAAAGATGAAAATACATACGAAACGAAAATAAAAAAGTGCTATCCGCAGTCAGTACATCTAAATACATGGGTCAGTTAAGCAAAAAGTGATGTGGCATTTGTTTTGGAATTCTTCCCTTCTATTTTCGTACTACGCTGTACATCGCTTCGTTTTTGTCCACTTGAACAACTTCTGAATCAACGACCCTTTCTTCATTAGATTGATTCTTGTTGACTACAGCGTACATGGGAGCTTCAAACGGTTTTATCATTTCGTATTCGTCTATGGCATCATTTTCTTGATCTTCGATTGTCGGGTTTAGGTTATTGGCTACAGCGTAAATTACTGTTGCGTTTGTGTGCGCAATGCATTTATATTCATGACTTTCCAGTGCAATTTGATTAGTTGAAGCAGTAATGCTGGTGGTTTTATCAACTGTATCTTTCTTGGGATTCATTATGGTGTATGTGGAGTCTGCTGTATCATTCTGTTCATCTGCCAAGTTCATACCGGTTAGTTTTTCTGTCATTTTGGGGACATCTTTTACGAAAGCCATGTTCTTTTCCAGTTGCCCATTCTTTTTGCTCGTTCCAACAATTGCATTGTCTTGTCCAGGTCCCTTTTTAAAATCCAGCTTATCGTAACAGCTTTCTTCATTATTGGTTTCTTGCACTACAAGCACTGTTGCATAAGCTTTAGTTTCATTTATTTTGGAAATTGCAGCATATTCGTGAGCGTTTGTTTCAAGCTCAGTTATTGTTTTGCTTTCTTCCTTAGCCTCCATTTTTGCCGATTTCTCTTCCAGGGAAACCACTGTGTCGTCCAATGATATGTAACTGGGGCTGGCAATGGCTGTGCTATTGCCAACCGACGCTTCTTCGGTTTTGCGGACTTTAGGTGCTGACGAGACGTTGGCCTTTTCAGATTGTTTTGATGCGTTGAGCTGTTTCCGTTTAATTTTGCTTTCATCTGTGAAAAACAGAAAACAATCAGAGCGCGTTTATTGTTGCTTTTATATTTATCATAACTTACCAATTTCTTCATATTCGTTAACTTGGAATTTGTTATTTGTTTCAATTCTGCAATATAAAGTCGTAAACATTGGTAAACGTTTTCATATTGACTCTACTTTTAAAAAACAAAGTTTCTCTAGCCTACCTTCCGCCCTTTCGACAGAAAATACACAAAATGGTCATCAAAGTTCCACCAAAAACACAACCACCGGCGGCACCAATCACCACAAACAACATGTGGCTGTTGAGTTCATTATCTAGAAAATACAATCAGGCTTACAAAACAGAATAATTCGGGCAACTTATTGGCTGTTGACGTTGGTTTTATCTGTCAACACTTTGTTTGAATTGGGATAAGTAGATTTGATTTTTTATAATCTGTGGATTTAGGCTGCCAACATAAAAAACCCACACTTATACGATACAAATTGCTGACTGTCTAGTAAAAACAGATTGACAAAACCAGCAACAATTCAACTTGTAAAATCATAAAACGATTAGTAAATTGTCTTTGAAATTAACTTTCAATAACACATAACTTACCTGCAGTGCTTGGTGTAATAGTTTGTGATGTTTTGGTTATTGGAACTTCTGTAAAAAGTGAAGTAGTGTTGCGGGTTAAAGTTGTGTGCATTGTTATTCTCTTCTCTTGTGGGTTTGTTTTGTATGCGTTACGTCACCAATGTGGGAAATTGTTACGTCACCCACCTACAGGCTGTGCCAAAAATAGAAACTGAGACGATTCTGGTTTTTCTATTTCTACACTGGTATTGACCATTGGTTTAGGACAGTTTATAAAGCTAGACCCTATATGTACTAATATTTTTGTTGCAATTAAGCCTTAATCACAATCATTAAGGAAATGGTGCCAGCGGAATATCCCAAATTTTGCCAAATATTAGGTTTTAAATGTAGACACTGGGCCATATCATAATTTGCCTAGAGTATGTAAATATATCACAAGTGACATCAAGCAAGTTATTTATCCAAGATGCAGACATTTCCCTACCTGTCGTTTTTTGAGAAGTCGCCCTGGTGGTGATTATTGAGGTTTCTGAACGTTAATGATATAAGTTATTAATTAAAAACAACAACAACAACATTTTAGAAATATTTTTGTCGTAAATTTTAAACTGTGTAAGTGAAACTACTGAAATGCTAAAAAGATGCAAAGAGAATTGTTTTTAGGATTAAACATGTTTATAAAGTCATACATGATAGCAGGAATTTAGTTTAATATTCACCTAATGATGGTGATATGGTGCTTGTTGTTTCCACTGAGGAACTTGGTGTTGTAGTTTGTTTTGGACTTGTGGGCTCTGCTACAGTGGTTGTGGAACTCCAAGTTAAATTTTTAAAAACATGGTCAGACAAGTACCTTGTATATATATTAGGAAACATTGCATTGGGCAGATGGCGTTGAGATTATTATAGTAAAACCCGGCGTCATATAAAAACAGTTAAATTTTAGAGATCTTATGACAAATTCGGTTTCATATGAAAACACTTGAATGTTACAGATCTTATGATAAGATTCGGTCTCATGTAAAAAAACAACTGACTGTTAGAGATAATGTTAACACGTAGATTCACCTGGCGACGGGTTTTTGCTTGTTTCCACCGAAGTGCAAGATTCTGTACTTGATATTGTTGTGGTGCTTGGTTTTGGACTTGTAGCCCGCGCTGTAGTGGTTGTGGTAGAAATACAAGCTGTGTTTTAACTAACAGTTCGTTACTATTAAAATCATTGTGGATAAGTGTCATAAAGTTTTCGGTATATTTACCTACCGATTCAAGTGCTTATAACTGATAACTTAAATGGATTTGGATTTTACAACTTAGTTGTTCTGGAGGTGAATCTACTTAAAAGCAAGATACGTTTTTGTATATATATTTTTCTGCGATGTATGTCGTGTCGCTTTTACTAACATTCACAATTACTATTTACCTGTTCCACATTGTTTTTGACAAATATATTTTGAGTTGTATACACAGGCAACATCACGCCATTTGTACGATGGGTCAATAGGTAAATTTCTGTTCCCCATTGTTACACAATGCTCATTTCCACCAAAGTTGTTTGGTTCACCACTATTCCACTGTCCAACATTAACACTTGTTCCGTCAGTCCATTTGAAGTCGTTTGTGTTTCCGATGCGCCTTGCACCAATATACAGAGAATATGGAGCCTCTGCAAAAAACACAACGTTAAAAACTATAAGCTTTTAATGTAAAATCATCGAGCCAATGAATGATAAGCTGCAGATAGTGCCCACTGTTTCAACCTATAATTATAGGTTAAGGTCTAATCAGTTACCCAACAAACAGAGTGCCGTTGGACTGCTACACTAGCCAATACGGCCAATCTTCGTCACCCGCTGCACTGATGAGACTTTGTTGGTCGAAAGAGTGTGCACTGTCTACAACTTATAAGTTTTCAGTTTAGTTATAACACCTTTTAAAAAGGCTCGGAAAAGTGTTTCTTTATAGAAAAGAGATTGTTTGACATAATAAGAAAGCAGTAGACCGCATAGCCATAAAATCGCTTTGAAAAAACAATTCGACACGCCAAAAATGTTAACACGATTTAGTACCAACTTGAACGAACATAACAATCAGTATTTTCAATTTATTGAACGCTTACCCGTCAAATTTCCGATCAGTTTTACTAAAAAGTCGTGAATCGCTTTGGTTTTAACATTTGCCACAACAGCATTTCGTTCTGCACATCCAGCTTCAGCTAGCTCATATTCGCTCACATACTTGTAAACAACTAGATATTCATATCCTTCGAACCAATGCCAGGCTTGCGCGTTGATAAGTTGCGCAAATATTGCTATGACAACTAATACAAGTTTCATTTTCTAATGCAACAAAATCCACAGACATATGATTACTCCCTGTTGAGAACACGTTCTTGGTTAAATTTTATTAAGCAATTTATACATCCCCTGATTTTTTTAGAACTACATTGTTGTATCTGGAAGTGGTAAATATTTAAGTGCCTGTGTTAAACTAAGAAGTGCAATTCACTTTGCAACTCTACCAGTTAACCTCAAAGATAACGCAAACAAATTACATTAGTGTATCTTGTGTTAAGAATGAACGTCCAACACAGGAGGCTAATTAATCCGCCCACAGTAATCAAAACATGTAGGTAGAAGAATTCATCACAACAACACAACCACAATTATGATCGTTGTTTCTTGAAAATTAATAACATTGTTGAAATGTTCACAGATTTAATTAAGTGGGAAATATATGCAAATTTGTGGCATATAAAACACTAAATCGTATGTTAAAAATGTATTTAAACTTTTACTGAAAATTTGAAATATCAGTTATCCTAAGAAGTGTTTTCACTTTTGGGATTCTCTGTGCTCTGATAGCTCTTTTGAAAAACTGCATTGATGATGAAAACAGCAATAGTTTAAATTTCTGAAACGGTTGTATCTTAGGTTGTTACATTACGACCATCCATTGTATGATAATATTATACTGTACTCGTATTCTTGTCTTAACCTAAGGCTTTACACTTTTTTTTCAAAATTATGATATTTTAGAAAACATTGAAGTTTGAAGAGCTAATCAACGATATTTAGAGTATGTTTCATACACCTAAAAAAGAAACATTCAAACATGTTTATGTTGTGTTTCATGTGCTTTTGTCTTTTTAACAAACGCATCCAAAAGTCGTGTTGACTTTTTTGCAATCATGTTGTTTGTTTCATTAAATACATTTAAAAAGAAAGCAACATGTGCAAAACACAGTTCGATGTTTCAATGATTATATTCTTGATTTACATATAGGCCTACTTTCAAACCGACAGCCGATATTGGTAAGAAACTGAGTTGTGTTTGCAAGATGCGACCAATTTCTACCTTTGGTAATGCCCAGTTGGTGATCTCTAAGTATATAAGTTTTATGTACACTTTGCCAAAATGGTACCTCCGGTCTTCGAAATCGAAATGGCGTATGTGTTTAAGGAGTAGATGCCATGCAAAAACTGTACTCGTTCTTGTTCGTCAATTGATCACTTGGTCTTGACATTCCCATCATCCAAAGTACGAGTTAGTTAACCTGATGTTAAATGTTGTGGATGCTCTATAGCTTAGCGAACGTGATTTTACAAATAAACAGTTGAAAATTTGGAACACTATCTGTTCATAAGTTTAATGGTGAAAAAAAAAGGCCCAAATAGACATAAAAAGCGACATGCTTTATTGTTTAAACGTTTCGGCAAATGCTCATGCCATCATCAGTGATATGAAGGCCACATCAATTGCACCTATTTATATACACTTTAGTCGCATAAAAGAATGATAAAAAGGTGCGAAACAAGCGTCGCATAAAAACGCATGAGCATTTGCCGAAACGTTTGAACAATAAAGCATGTCGCTTTTTATGTCTATTTGGACCGTTATTTTCACCATTAAACAGTTGAAAATGTTTGAATAAACTGTTGCTACCAGACATAAAATGTTTGTTTGGCAATGAGACTTGAAAAAAGTAAGACTCCAAATGTAAAAAACTTAAAAGTGTCAAAAACGCATACAACGACACAGTAAGCGCACAGATAAGAAAACGCACGGACTTGTAATAAAATGTATTTAAGCCACTGCCTATAGTCAGGTTTGCCAATGCCATACCGTCCTTATTTCTAAGGTTTGTCCTTTTTTAAAAGCAATGTCTAAGAAAAAATTGTTGTCCTTATTTCCAAGAAATGTCATTATTTTGTCTAATTTTCAACAATTACAAGAAACAAACATATTGAAATGACAGCCAAATCCCCTCTACAATAAGTAAAGCTAGAACTGAGCTGTTGTGAGATGCACGAAGTATGTTCTTAAACGGGTTACTGAAACAGATTGTTTCTGACAAAATACATAGCGTATGATATATGTCTTGGCTTGTGTAAATTTGTTCAAAAGTTTGTTTCGTTTGGAATGGAATTTAATTTTTCTGTTGTCCTTATTTTGGGGTC
Source organism: Phallusia mammillata (assembly GCF_965637545.1). Classification (NCBI taxonomy): domain Eukaryota; kingdom Metazoa; phylum Chordata; class Ascidiacea; order Phlebobranchia; family Ascidiidae; genus Phallusia; species Phallusia mammillata. The sequence continues at coordinate 25,402,064 of NC_137255.1, forward strand.
CATGTCCTTAGCAACCCCGCCTGTAGCAAGCAGAGAGCAACACGTCCGTTTTGATGTCCCATGACTCCAAAAATATTTTAAGTGCCTATAAATTTTCCTTATGATTTTTTAGTTTGCATTGACTGTTACTGCGAGAATTGACTTGTATATGTTTTCTTACTCTGTTTCTAGTTCATGCCAGTAATCTGACTTCATTTTCTGTGACGTAACAAAGGCGCCTGTCATGATTGGTGGAGAAATCTCCAACGTAACAATACGTATGTGACGTAACAAAGGCGCTTGTCATGATTGGTGGAGAAATCTCCAACGTAACAATGCGTGTGCTATTAGTGGTGGTATCTTGTGCAGACCACGTTTTACAGTTTATTTCTGTGCTATACGCAGTATTTTTTGTAGTTGCAGTATGTGGGTAATCTAATATAGTTTTAGAATTATTTACCTACTAGCATTACCTTGAATTAAAACCGCTATGAAAGCATGAATGTTAGAGTTGACTTAAAATGCTGAAACGTCTGTCAAGGTGCCTGTATTTTAACCTGGATTCCTAACAAGTTGGTATGTACTTGGTTGTGTGTATTTGTAATAGCTTAATGTCGCGATAATGTTTGTGTATGTGCTAAGAATGACTTTTTTAACGCCACATATGTTTCTTTGGGTAAGTTTATCAGTCATTGTGCGTGAGCCGATTGTGACACGTTTATGTTCGTTTAACAGAGAACCAAATGCCAGCAAAGAGGAATTTGTGGATAGATTTTCAAATAACTTTAGAACACATTGCATACCCACATTATTTTACAGAATAAATGTTATTTCACGCTCTATCACTACCATGAACAACTGTACTACCGACAATGACTCTGTTACTGCTATTTTGTGGCAATAACAACCATCACAAACTTTCACACGAATATTAATGCTGCATTATTTTAATCACTATATGCAGATACAAACCATCCAAATAAATCCAAGTTAAAATCTAGAGTCACAATAAACGTAAAAAGCGAGTTTTGTTTTGTAATATTGAAATGCGTTTGCCTTTTTACTGGGTGAAGCCATGCACACTCCGTTGTGCCTAACTGAAACTTGAATTTTATATTGGTTTATAATTTTAAACACGCTAATTGTGACAAACTGTAAATACCCTACAAAAAGTTTGGTTTTCGAGTCACACATGGTTTTGTGTTTACAAATGTTTTAAATATAAATGCAATACTTGGTCTTTTAGATGAAGAGCAAGATCAGCTTGTTTGGCGACATCAATATACAAAAGATGAAAATACATAAAACAAGCTAAGTGTTATCATCATAATATGGACGTCCGTTCACTAACAGTTGGTGTAACATTTATTGCTGTAATTATTCTTATTTCTTTTTTTGTACTACGCTGTACATCGCTTCATTCTCCCCCACTGAAACAACTTCTGAATCAACGAAACTCTCATCATTAGATTGCTTCTTGTTGACCACAGCGTACATGGGAGTTTCAAACGATTTTATCTTTTCGTATTCTTCTGTGGCATCTTTTTCTTTATCTTCAAAACCTTGATCTTCAATTGTCGAGTTTAGGTTATTGGCTACAGCGTACATTGGTGTTGCGTTTGTGTGCGCAAGGCAATCGTTTTTATGACTTTCTTGCGCATTTTGATCAGTTGAAGCAGTAATTGTGGTGGATTCATCTCTCTTTGGTTTCATTGTGGTGTATGTTGGTTTTGCTGTGTCATTCTGTTCTTTTCCGTTATGTTCACAGCGGTTAGTTTTTCTGTCGTTATGGGGATATGTTGTACGCAAACCATGTTTGTTTCCAGCTGTCCATTCTTTTTGCTCGTTTCAGCAGTTGCATTGTCTTGTACATGCCCTCTTTTGAAATCCAGTTTATCGTAACTACTTTCTTTTTCATTGGTTTCTTGTAATTTCCAGATGTTATTTTGGACCACCACTGTTGCATAAGCTTCAGTTTCATTTGGGTTGGAAATTGCGGCATATTCGTGAGGGTTTGCTTCAGGTTCAGTTATTATTTTGCTTTCTTTTTTATCCTCCATTTTCACACATTTTTTTTCCACTACAATTGTGTCGTCCAATGATATGTAACTGTGGGGGGCAATGATTGTGTTATTGTCAACATGCGCCTCTTCGGTTTTGCGAACATCAATCGCTGACGAGACATTGGCTTTTTCGGATTGTTTTGATGCATTGAGCTGTTTCCTTTCAATTTTGTTTTCATCTGTAAAAAAGAATGAACAAAAAAAATAGATTTTTGTTCTAAAACGGACAATCAGTTAAATCTTTGACCAAATGTGGCTATTGGGTTATAGTATAAGCTATTGTCATTGTAAGTTACCAAACCAATCAGAGCGCGCTAATTGCTGCTTTTATTTTTATTATAACTTACCAATTTCTTCATATTCGTTAACCTTGAATTTGTTTTTTGTTTCACTTCTGCGGTATAAAGTCGTAAAACATAGGTAAACGTTTTAACATTGAATTTATTTTTACAAATCACATGTGTCAAACGAGTACCTTTCACGCTTTCGGCAGAAAATACACATGATTGTCATCAAAGTTGCACCGAATACACAACCACCGGCAGCACCAATCACCACAAACAACAAGTAGTTGTCCGGTTTATTGTCTACAAATATCAAAGGCAAGATGACAGATTCTATTCTATGGATTTAGGCTGACAACATAAAAGTACCACACATAAGATACAAATTGTCGAATGTTTAGTTAAAACAAATTGACAAAACCAGCAGCAACTTAGCTGCTAGTCATAAAACGCATTATAAATACTCTTTGTAATTAACTTTCAATAACACATACCCATAGTGCTCTGTGTAATAGTTTGTGATGCTTTTGTCTTTGGAACTTCTGTAAAAAGTAATGTTAAGATGGAGCTAAAGTTGTGTGTGTATTGTGATTCTCCTTTGTTTGTTTTCTATGCGTTACGTTTCGAAAACTCACCACTGTGGGAAATCGTTACGTCACCCATCTACTTCACGCCGTGTCAAAAATACCAACATAGACGCTTCTGGTTTCTATTTCTACACTGGTATTGACGATTGGTTTAGGATACTTTACAAACTCAGACTCTGTATTTGTAACAAACATTTTTGTTGCGATTAGAGAAATAGCACAATAACGGACAATCCCAAAACTTAACTTACGATAAATTTTAAATCTAATGATATTTTTTAGACTAAATGATAAATTGCTTAATGTATGAAAATCTATCACAAGTGACACCAAACAAAATATTTATCCAAGGTACCGACATATTCCTACCTGTTGTTTCTCGAGAAGTCGCCCTGGTGGTGATTATTGAAGTTTCTAAACACAATATTTCGTAAGTGAAAAACAACGTAATTTTGCAAAGTGGGGCAGTAAAATTTACTGGAATGCGAAGAAAATAATAAGAGATTTTTTTAGATTGAATTTGTCTTTAAAGATACAAAAAGGACTGTTGAGATTGAGTTTAATATTCACCTAATGTTGTTGGCGTGTTGCTTGTTGTTTCCACTAAGGTACTTTGCGTTGTAGGTTTTGGACTTGTGGTCTGTGCTGGAGTGTGGTTGTGGAACTCCACGCTAAGTTTTAAAAACAAACACACAAGTACCTCATGTAAATGATTTAAAACATTGCTTTGAGCAGATGTCGTTGAGATTATTATGATAAAATTCGGCTTCATACCAAAACACTGTTACAGATTATTTAAACATATGGATATAGCCAACCTGGCGACGGTTTTTGTGCTTGTTTCCACAAAAGTGCTATAAAATGCTGTACTTTACATTGGTGTGGCGATGTGTTTTGAACTTGTAGTCCGCGCTGTAGTGGTAGTAGAAGCACAAGCTGCGTTTTGACAAAAACATGTCGTTGAACAGATACCATTAAAATCGTTGTGGATAAAGTGTCCCAAAGATTTTTTCAGGTTTATGTATGTTTCGATTCAAGTGCCGATCACTCAAATATGGTTCTGATTTATCAACTTAGTCGTTCTGGGGGTGAACATACTTGGAATTAGGATAAGTTTTTGTAAACATATTTTTCTGAAATATATGTCGTCTCGCTTGAACTCACATTCACAATTACAACTCTGACCTGTACCACATTGTTTTTGACAAATATATCTTGAGTTTTGTGAACAAGCGATATCACGCCATTTGTATGATGGGTCGAGTGAGTTTCTGATCCCCATTATTACACAATTCTCTTTTCCATCATGGTTATTTGGTTCACCACCATGCCACTGTCCTACATTCACACTTGTTCCATCAGTCCACTGGAAGTTGTTTGTGTTTTCGATACGCTTTGCACCAATATACAGAGAATATGGAGCCTCTGCAAAAAAAACATTAAAAACTGTACGCTTTCAGTTTAGGTATAACACCTTTTACAAACCCCGGCAAAAGTTTGTTTTTAAAAATGAAGTTTTTGACATAATATAGAAACAGTAGCCCGCATAGCTATGCGTAAACAATTCGACACAGCGAAAATGGAAACACGTTTTTAAATGCAACTTGAACGAACATAACAATCAATATTTTCAACTTATGGCACACATACCTGTCAAATTTCCAATCATTTTCACCAAAAAGTCGCGAATCGCTTTAGTTTTAACGTTTACCACAACAGCATTTCGACCAGCACATCCATCTTCAGCTATTTTATATCCGCTCGCATACTTGTCAACGATAAGATATTTATACCCTTCGAACGGATGCCAGGTTTGCGCGGTAATAAGTTGCGCTAATATTGCTATGGAAACTACCAACATTTTATTTTCTAGTGCCAGGCACACGTTGTTTCTCCTTGTTAAGAAGGTATTGTCGTCTAAATTTAATTGATTAAAGAAGTTTATTTGTCTTTTAACCAAGTTATTGTGATTGGAAGTGGCCAAAATAAAAGTACCTGAATTAAACTGACAAGTACACTTTCCTTAACAACTCTACCAGTTAACCTGTGAAGATGCAAAACAAAGTACATCATTATCTTTTGTGTTAAGAATAAAACGTCCAACGCATGAGATTAACCGCCCACAGGAATCAAAACATGTAGGTAGAAGAACTCGTCACAACAACACAACTATCACAATTATGATTGTTTTTTCTTGAAAGTGAAAAACATTGGCTGAATTGAGACTTGAATAAGTTGGAAATGTTTAGGCAAACTTGAGGCCTGTAAAGCACAAAAACGTACTTAAAAATTTATTTTTCAACATTAGTTATGGTAAACATGTCTGCACTTAAGGCCCTGCGTTCTTATTGCTCTTTTGTAGAACTGCTTAAATTATGGGTAGAGCAATAGTTTAAACGTTAAAAATGTTTTGTTGATAAACCTCTCTTTGGCAGTTTTGCTTTTATTCAAACCACAACTTTGTCAAAGGTTATTTGAGTTAAAATGGGGACTTAGGTTGTTACAATACGAGTACCCATTGTATGATAATATTATACTGTATAACTAAGTCTGAATAACATATCGTATTCTTAATTTAACACAGGCTTTACTCATTATAAAAACATTAAATATAAGTTATAAGTTTACAGAACATTGAAGTTTAAAGAGCTTATCAACTGCCTGCAGCGTGTGTTTTACAAAAACGTAGACTTAATAGAAAAAAGTAGGGAAAAGTCGTGTAATTTGGACCCCTTAAGTTTGAACCTTCATAAAATAAAAAGTAATCCTTCAAATAAAGGGCGGTTTATGCGATTCGTTAAGTTATGACGCTAAGTATTCATTTGCAAAAAGGCAATGTTTGGATATTAACGTAAAAAGAGTAAAATGCATTTAAAAATTTTTCGCGAAGTGGTCCGTTTTACACGCATAGTGTGTAATTTGGACCAAAGTCGTGTGTAAAATGGACCACTTAAAATCCATGCGACTTCTCTTCCATAAGTTCCTCAAAACGAACGTTAACAGCCTCAGATACCAACCTAATCAAGCTTTTATTACATTACCACAATGTTTCACAAAATATTTTAATGAATGAAATCAAAAATGAGATAAAAAATTAAAATGAAAAACATCTTAAAGATAAAAAAAACCATAAATGGAATTACTAAGATAGCTGAAATGAACGAAAACTCGCAGAATACTGCAAAACAGCACCATGGCAAATTAAAGCAATAATTGGTAAACCAAAATATAATGACTGTAAATCCTGCACTGAGCTTTATTATAAGCTGCCCTGTCCAAATTACACACTTTCACACGCAATTTTTTTACCCAATTTATTTTACTTTTGGAAAGTGTTAGCGGATTGTTTTTTTGTATGCTAAATGCATTAATAATTGTAACTCACAAAAATCACACTCACTGAGATTTACACTAAACAGAAATTTAGAAACGCAAAAAGTTTGAAACCTAAAAAAATTATCAAATTTGCAAATTCTGTTTTCTCTCTATAACAAACGGAAAGTATAGCATCAAGTTTGGAGCTTGGCGGCAGTAAGCCTTATATCAAGTCTTCTTTCAAGCTGTATAAAAGATATTCTGCCACTTTGCGTATATTCCGAAATATAAGCAAGTTCCAAATTACACGCAGGGTCCAAATTACACGACTTTCTCCTACACAGAAAAATTAAATGTTAATGTTTGAGAACATATTGCAAAAACCCCAAAGTCCAAGCGGATACATAGCGCTTATTCCCTTATCTTCTTCTAACAAGCAGATTTAGGACTTGAAGATTTTTTTTGTTAAAAATAATTTTAAAAGGGTCAAGTAAATAAACTTCCAACACAACCATAAAACCATAAAAATCTTTGAAACGGTCAATCACTTTTTGATGCCATAACATAATTTTTTATGCAAAGTTTATACTTCTTTATTAAATCGCACTGAATTCATGTGATGTGAGTTTAATGCATTAACACATTGTCCCGCTTGCCAAGATTGAAACGAAATAACACAATCGTAAAAGGTGCATTTAATCACATTTAATGATAGATTTCCCATTAGTGTACAGCTTTTGATTGATCCATCACATTTTTGAAAAGAAGTAGCAAGGTACGATGTTGATTAAAGCAACGTCAACGTTATTTCGGCTCTAGTTTTCATATGCATTTGTAAACTTGACGTCTTCTGTTGTTGCATGCATTTCAGGGTTGTTTTGGTTAACAGAGCAATTGTAGGATATTGAAGGTTCTGCAATGTTGTTTTGAGTGTGACTTGGTCTAGTAATGTTCTTGATGTTAATGTAGTTGTGGCTTGCTTCCCCTGGCTTTAGAATGTTTATGTCGTCGTAAGCGGCTTTTACTATCCATCCAAAATTTCCATCGTTTTCCTTGGTGGTGTTTTCATATGTGGCTGAATTGTTAGGATCGCAAACTGCATGGCGGGTGTAAATAGTTTCATCTAAACGAGTCACAAAATAATCTTTACTGATGTATAACTGTTAAAGAGTTCCTTAAATGTAAAAATTGGGCTAAAACTTTGACACATATTTACAATTAGTTCACAGTGCTAAAACAGCATTTATGTATTACACCTTTCCGTCAATACCTTGCAGGAACTGTTAGTCTTCAATTTAAGCTTACCTATTTCTGCATATACACGGTCTCGTTGTTTTGTCTTATTCATTTTCGATCTGTTAAATAATAAAACAAACTGATGGCCAGCAGTGCTTTCTACACATCAACTCGACACATATACCTTCTGCAGTATATGGAAATTATCGCAACTCCTGTGACAACAATGACACATCCACCGATAGATAGAGCAACAAACAACGAATTTCTGGTTGTGTCTGTTAAAACAATCGACCCGTTACCGTTTCTGAGTAAAGCAAGTAATTTAGCAGACTGTAGCATTTACTAAATGCAAAATTTGTTTTATAATTCATTATGTGTTTAAGCGTATCTGCAATTACATTACCTGGCGTTTTAGGATTAGCTGTCATTTCTATTTTAGTAGAAGACCTTGTCGTGTTACCAGTTTGGCTTTGATCAGTTGTTTGAGTGGTATGAGTGGATGTAGACACGAATTTAAGGTAGTTACGATGCCTAATACTACTCCTACTTCAAAAACAACTGATCAAAGCCAAACTGGTAACACGACAAGGTTCTCTACTATAATGGATGTGACAGCTAATCCCAAAACACAAGGTAATGTGTTTGCAGAAAAATCGAGAGTAAATTATCAATCACAAAATTTTAAAATTCAGTGGCTAATTTTGAAAGACCTGCCAAAATCTACAACACTTTCGTATGATGTTCTATTATTCCAAAAACATATCCGAAGAACAACAAGCCAAATATGTTTTTCACGTCTGTTAATGACAATTAACATTCATCAAATCCCATTTAAGAAACGGATTCGTTGTAAGCATCTGCAGCGCAGTCATAGATTTTGCACTAAATATTGCAATTGGGGTTGTTGGTCAAATCCAACTAAACCCTCTTTTTGTTCACAAAATACAATGTAAACCTGCCCAAAACGTTTGTCAACTACTGGTTCTGCAACAAGCCGACGTGATAAAACGCTATACTGTACTAAACCAATGAGTTTTATTTAGCCATCATAGTGTGTTTAGCTACGATGCCTACTACAACTCATACTTCGAAAACAACTCATCAAAACAAAACTGGTAACATGACGAATCCCACAATACAAGGTAATTGATCCTATAAGCTACTCTCAAACAGAATACATTATCAAAAAGAAAATTTTGCAATTTAGTAAATGCTACAGTGTGCTAAAATGGGTGCTTGCTGAGTAACAATAACAAACCTACTGTTTAAACAGACACCGCCAATTCGTTGCTTGTTGTTCTACTGCCATCTATCGGTGGATGTGTCATTGTTGTCACAGGAGTTGCGATAATTTCTATATACTGCAAAAGGTGTGTGAATTGAGTTGGTATATAGAAAGCATAAGGCTTAGTTTGTTTTCATTTTTTGACAGATCAAAAAGGAAAACAAAACAACAAGACCGTGTATATGCAGAAATAGGTAACCTCTTTAAAATTACAGCTGTTTTTGACAAGTTTCCGTTTTCTAACTTTAAACACTACATTCAGGAGACACTTTAAATGTATTTTGTAACTGTTACTGTTGCTTCGTTTAAAGATGAAACTATTTTCACCCGCCATGCAGTTTGCAATCCTAACAGAGCAGTCACATATGAAAACACCGCAAAGGAAAAAACAGCGAGAAGCCGCCTACGACGACATTAACATTCTGGAGCCAAATATCGCAAGCCACAGCTACATTAACATCAATAATATCAACAAACCAAGTCACACTCATAACGACATTGCTGATCTCACTATCCATTGCGGTGTCAACCAAAACGAACCTGAAATGTATGCTACGACAGAAGACGTTAAGATTACAAATGCATATGAAAACTATGGTGCACAAATTAACTAAATAATTAAAGCAAACATTTTTTTTTGATTTTTGACGTATTTAATTAAACTTGTAAGTTTGTGTAAATGGTAAAGCATGTTTTTGTTGTGTTTCAGTCTTAGCAAGTGGGACAACGTTTCAATGCGATAACTTAATGGTTGTGGCTTTACTGCGATTGAACAAAGAAAGTAGTTGTTTCGTGGCAAATTTCAAAACGTTTCAAAGATTTTCGTATTTTGCTGTTTCATTCGAAGTCCATACACTTGAACAATGGTAAACACATTGCCGAAGACGTCACGCACAAAAGTATATATTTGTTTTGATATATTGTTTTTTTTGTTTGAAAGTGAACACGTGATTTAAGTTAAACTCAGTTAATAAACTGTAAACCAAAGGACGATAAAAAGTTAAAACGGAATCACTCACTTTCAGGTGAAGGAACAGATGCCTAAATGACGTATTTCCTCAAAAAACTAACTGATCCAGTTCCTTATTCAAATAGAGTATATTTATAATATTTATAGATATATAAAATTGTTATTCTTTGTTATACTGAATAATATTCATCATGGTAACTTTTTGTACCATAGCGCTTGTGACAACTGTAGCATGCATTTGTAAAATTTAAAGTGTTAAATTGTAAAACAACACAGGAGAAGGCAAAGTTAAAATATGGTTGGAGTTGGAATAATAATAAAAAAACAGTCAGAAAATGGGTTAATAGAGAATATGTTGTATTTCGGAGGTTTAAACTATTGTTGTTTTTTGAAGCTAAATAAGCTTGAAGATTGTCTAAAAAGTCTAGAACGCTATTATGCCAATATACCACACGTTTACATATACTTATAATTCTACAGAGCTACATCACAACAATGATATACAATGTTGTTGTGCGTTGTGATGATCTGTCCAACCTTGTGTTTTGATTACTGTGGGTAGATTAATTAATTTTATGCGTTGGCCGTTTCATTTTTAACACAAGAGATAATAACGTAGTTGTAGTTTTGTTTTGCATTTCCACAGGTTGACTGGTAGCGCTAATACGTGAATTTTATTTGACAGTTTAATTCAGGAACTTTTATTTTGATCATTTCCAGTTACAATAACACAGTTTAAAAATTCTGCTTTAACCAACAAGTATTAATACATTACCTAATTAAATTAACCAACAATGTATTGTCAACAGGGAGGAATCATGTGTGTGAAAACTTTGTTGCACTAGAAAATGAAACATGTAATAGTTGTCATAGCAATATTTGCGCAAATTATCAACGCGAAAACCTGGCATTCGTTCGAAGAATATGAATATCTTGTTGTTGACAAACCGTACGTCGACAAATATGAGTTAGCTGAAACTGATTGTGCTGCACGAGATGCTGTTGTGGCAAACGTTAAAACCGATAAGACTCAAAACTTTTTGGTGAAAATGATTGGAAATTTGACGAGTAAGTGTACAGTAAAATAATATGAATAGCTGATTGCTCAGTTTCTATAGGTTTCATTTTAAAGCGCGTTAAAATATTTTGGGTCATCAAATTGTTTTTTTGCAAGTTAATTTATGACCATGTGGGCTATTGGTTGTTTGTCGAATATTATATTTTTTAACAAGACTAAATTATGTTGGGGGTCCGCGGGGATATAAAATTTATAAAAAGGGTCCCTAACTACAAAAAGGTTGGAACCACTGTGTTCTAAGAGATAGTTTTCAACTTTTTTAGAGGCTCCATATTCTTTGTTTATTGGTGCAAGACGCATCGAGAACACAAACAACTTCCAATGGATGGACGGAACAAGTGTTAATGTTAGACAATGGGGCGGTGTTGAACCAAACAACCATGGTGGAAATGAGAATTGTGTAATAATGGGTTGGTTACATTCACTCGACCCATCATACAAATGGCGTGATGTACCTTGTGTATACAACGCAAGATATATTTGTCAAAAACAATGTGAAACAGGTAAGTGGTAATTGTGAATGTGAGTAGGAGCGAGACGACATACATTGCAGAAAAATATGTTTACAAAAACTTATCCTGATTCCAAATGTTTTCACCCCAAGAATGACTAAGTTATAAAATCCAGATACATAAACCAGTGATAAGCATTTAAATGGGTAAATAAACCAGAAAAACTTTAGGACACTTATCCACAACGTTTTCAATGGTATCTGTTCAACGAAATGTTTTTTTGAACACAGCTTGTATTTCTACTACCACAACAGCGCGGACTACAAGTTCAAAACACATCACCACACCAATGTCAAGTACAGCATTTTAAACGCTTAAACAGAGAATAAATTATTAAAAACAAATTTTGCAATTTAGTAAATGCTACAGTCTGATAAATTATTTGCTTTGCTGAGAAACAATAACAGAATGATTGTTTTAACAGACACAACCAAAAATTCGATGCTTGTTGCTCTGCTGCCATCTATCGGTGGATGTGTTGTTGTTGTCACAGCAGTTAATTTCTATATACTGCAGAAGGTATGTGATTTGATTTGATATATAGAACGCAGTGGGGTTAGGTTCGTTTGCATTTTTTGACAGATTAAAAATGAAGACAACACAGCAAGACCGTGTATATGCGGAAATAGGTAAGCTTAAACTAAGGACATCTTAACAGTTTCTGCAAGATTGTGACAGACATGTACAATGCATAAATGCTGTTCTAGCACTGTGAACTAATTGTAAAATATGTGTCCATGTTTTAGCACAATTTTTACAGTTATGGGATTCTCTATGGATTTATGGATTAGATTTTTTTGTGACTTGTTTAGATGAAACAAACCTCACCTGCCATGCAGTTTGCGAGCCTAACAATTCAGTCACGTATGAAAACACCATAAGGAAAAAAGATGGAAGATCTGAATGGAGAGCAGAAGCCGCTTACGACAACATAAACATTCTTAATCCAGAAGAAGCAAGCCACAACTACATTAACATCAAGAATATGAACAAACCAAGTCGCGCCCATAACAACATTGCTGACCTTACTATCAAAGAACATTACTGCAATTGCGGTGTCAACCAAAACGAAGCTGAAATGTATGCAACAACAGTTTAGAAATGACTATGAAAATTAGTGAGCAGAAATGACGTCAACTATGCTTCAATCAATATTCTAAAATGTTATTATTTTTCGTAAAGTGTCGGATTAAATTAAACCCTTATAGGAAATATATCTTTAAATGTAGTTAAATGTACCTTATTTTGGAATCTTGGCAAGCGAGGCAATGCTTTAATGCATTAAAATTACATCACATGGATTGTGATATGATTTAATAAAGAAAGATAAGCTTTGCCTAGAAATTTTTTGTGGCACCAAAAAGTGATTGAGGTTTTCAAAGATGATCAGAGTTTTCTTGTTGTATTGAGAGAATGTATACTTGACCGTTTTAAGTTTTTTTTTTTTGACAAAACACAATCTATAAGTTAAACAATTGCTTGTTACATCCTTGCAATATCAATAAAAAAGAGGAAACGCCAAGTACGCACTTGTATTCTGATAGAGTTTTTGTAATGTGTTATCAGACAACATTTGAATTTTCTGTGAATCTTTTTTAATTTTTTTGTAAGACTAACACTACACGATGTTGATGAGTTTTTAAACTTCAATGTTTTGTAAACTATTATAGTTTTGAAAATGAGTAAAGCCTGGTTTAAGTCAAGAATACGAGATTTCAATTAAACTTAGTTTTACAGTATAATATTTTCATACAATGGTTGCTCGTATTATAACAACCTAAGTCTATATTTTAACTGTATTGCAACTGGATTGTGGTTTGAATAATAATAAAAAACTTGCCAACGAGCGGTTAAGGATACATGTTTCAAAAGGTTTAAACCAGGGGTGGGCAAACTTTTCAGTGAAAGGGCCGCATTCAAATGTTCTTAATCTTATTGGGCCGCATAGTATTTCACCAACGGCCGCCAATTGCTTGCTTGTTTTTGTTTTAAAATAACTGGTGCAAAGAATTTGATTTATATCATATATATATACCATTTAAAGCCACCTAAAATGCTCAGATTAATAATTTCTAACATGGTGCTTAAGTTTACCTAAACGAAGCTAACTGTTTATGATGTCATAATCTGTATTGTGACGATTGCGGTGCCTGTTTTTTCGCATTGTTTGCACACAATAAGCGGATAAAAAGCCTGACGCATATAGTTACTAGGCTGGTAATCTTTTTTCCAGTCCTACGAAAACTGTTTTTGGCAGTTTAAAAATCAAAATATTTGGCAAAATAGTTTTATTTATGTCACGGCCACCAGTGCATGTATACAAACTCGTCTCCACGGCCGCAGGTTGTGCACGCTTGATCTAGCTCAAAATATTCACATAGCATATTTTCAGCTATGTGCAAATACGTTTGTTGTCACTTGATTGGACAAACATTGGTTGAAACGCTACAATTGTAATTATTTCAAAATAAACAAGCATTTAAACCAGCACGTTTTTTGTTAATAAATTCCTTGCGCCAGCATTAAACAAGGCGAGCCGCTTTTAGTATCCATCTTTAGGTGTTGTGTGGGTCTGTGTTAACGATTCTGAAGCCGTTTTTTGTCCGTTTGCAAAGTAATGCAACGACCTAAACGTAATCCAAAGTGACCAAGGTTTTGGCGTCAACAGTGCAAAGTGGGCTGTATTTGAAAACGTGAATCGCTTTTACTTTTATTTACTTTTATCGAACGAAGAAATTGTGTCAGGTGACGATTTGCATAATAACGTGGCAGAAACAACAGGCTAAAGCATATAAAAAGTGTCTGTGTTTAGTTCCTAAGAATCAGGGAGTCGAACCGGAACTGAACTCGAACCCGCGAACCGGTTTGAGCGGTTAATTTCATTAACCCGAACCGAACCCGAACCGCTAATTACGCGTTTCTAAAAACCCGAACCGGAGTTGAACGCTATAATTTGCAAGTCGCACCCTCGGTATTTTTTATTATTTTTTAAAACTCTACGCCTGTGCTTATAATACTATTCAGCGTTGCTCGGTAACTTTCTCTTTAAAGTTTGCTAACATTTGGCGGGCCGCATGCGGCCCACGGGCCGTAGTTTGCCCACCCCTGGTTTAAACTATCGCAGTTTTCAGTATTTTTCATTATCAATACCATTTATCAAAATAGCCATACGACGCAGGAATCGCCTCAAATATACATACATTTTTAGTGTAACTGATGTTACAATTTTTCAGTGATCGTCTTATTAAATTTTAAGATTACAGTTATGTGTTTCATATGTTTAAAAACATTTTTTTGTCCGCCAAAGTTACATTGGACATTTTTTTGGCAGTTCAGTCACTTCTTGTCAATGTGTTTTCATGGGACAATAAAAATATCTTTGAAATTAACGTGTAAACACGTAAGGCTAGGGTATTAACATGGTTGGGTTCGGTAAGGTTTCTCCCAAAATATTTAGATATTTAGTAACCAATGAGTTTGGGTAGCAATTACCTAACGAGTTTGGGTGTTTATTACCCTAAGCATGTGGGTCAATAGAAACTAATTAGCATTTTGGGTTTACCCACGAAGGTAGCCGACATGTTCCTTAATTACTTTTGGTAAAAACACTCCAACTTATCTCCCACTTTTTTAATTCGATTTACATTCCAACAATGTGTTTTCCATTTTCAAGAAACAACAATCTAAATTGTGGTCGTGTTGTTGTGATGAATTCTTCTATCTACATGTTTTGATTACTGTGGGCGGATTAATCTCATGCGTTGGACGTTTCATTCTTAACACAAGAGATAATACAGTAATTTGTTAGCGTTATTTGCACACATTAACTGGTAGAGTTGATACGTGAATTGTACATGTCAGTTTAATCTACTATTTCTTTTTTTCTATTTTTGTTTAAATGTACTGTTTAAAAAATAGGAGTATGAATAATAACTTGTTTAAATTATAGCAACAAAATCTGCTTAATAGGGGGTAATCGTATGTGTGAAAAGTTTGTTGCACTAGGAAATGAAACTTGTAATAGTTGTCATAGCAATATTTGCGCAACTTATCGACGCGCAAACCTGGCATTCGTTCAATGGATATGAATATCTTGTCGTTTACAAATATGCCAGCGGATATGATCTAGCTGAAGCTGGATGTGCTACACGGAATGCTGCAGTGGCAAACGTTAAAACCAAAGCGATTCAAAACTTTTTCGTAAAAATGATTGGAAATTTGACCGGTTAGTGTACAATAAATTGAAATGCTGACTGTTATGTTTGTGTAAGTTGCACTTAAAAACGTGTAAAACATTTTTGGTTTGATGAATTGTGATTTTTACAAGTCAATTTTATGGTTATGCGGGCTACTGTTTGAATATTATGTCTAATAACTTTTTAGAAAAGAAAAAAATTTCCGCGCCTCTTTTAAAAGGTATTATAACTGTAATGAAAGCTATAGTTTTAAACGTTAATTTTTACAGAGGTTCCATATTCTCTGTATATTGGTGCAAAGCGCATCGGGAACACAAACAACTTCCAGTGGACTGACGGAACAAGTGTCAATGCAGGACAATGGGCTATTCTAGAACCAAATAACCATGGTGGAAATGAGAATTGTGTGACAATGGGATTGATTCATTCACTCGATCCATCATACAAGTGGAATGATATCACTTGTCCAGACAATTCAAGATATATTTGTCAAAGATGTGGACAAGGTAAATAGTAATTGTGAATGTGAGTACAAGCGACACGACATGCATTGCAGAAAAATATATTTACAAAAACGTATCTTGATTCTAAGTGTTCACCTCCAGAACGACTTAGTCGATTGATATGCATTTAAATCAAAACATATGTTAAACAGAAAAACTTTGGGACACCTTATCCACAACGATTTTAATGGTATCTGCTCAACGACATGTTTTGTTAAAACGCAGCTTGTGCTTCTACTACCACTACAGCGCGGACTACAAGTTCAAAACACATCACCACTAAGATGTTAGGCACAGCATCTAGCACTTCGGTGGAAACAAGCATAAAACCGTCGTCAGGTAAATCTTAAATGTGGAAATGTTTTCTAACAGTCATTGTTTATGTACGAAGCCGAACTTCGTTGTAATAATTTCAACGCCATCTGCTCAATGTAAATGATTCAAAACATTTATATGAGGTACTTGTCTGACTTTGTTTTTGATAACACAGCGTGGATATCCACAACCACTCTAGTACAGACCACAAGTCCAAAACAAACAACAACACCAAGTACGTTAGTGGAAACAACAAGCAACATGTCAACATTACTGGGTGAATATTAAACTATACCAAAAACAATTCTTTGCATTTTTAGCATTTCAGTAGTTTTTACTGGCTCAAAAATTTTGTAAAATTTTGACTAAAATATTTTTTAAATATCTTTGTTATTGTTTTTGTTTACTTGTTACTTTCATAAACCTCAACAATTACGACCAGGGCGACTTCGCAAGGAACGACTGGTAGAAATATGCCTGAACCTTGGATAAATAACTTGTTTGGTATTACTTGTAATATATTTGCATACCTTGTGAATATTATTTAGCCCAATGTTTGAAATTGTCTGTTAAAATGCGAAAAAATATTTGTTACATATTAGGCCTATGTTTAACAAGTATTTTTAACCAATAGTCAATCGATATATACCAGCATAGAAAACAAAACCATAAGCCCTTCAGCCTTTTTTTTACAAAAGCTAAGCAGGTGGGTGACGTAACAATTCCCCACATTGGTGACGTACCGCATACAAAACAAACCCGCAAGATGAAAGAATCACAACAAACACAACCTTAACTCGCAACATAACATAACTGTTTTTAGAAGTTCCAATAACCAATGCATCACAAGACATTAAACAAAGCACTTCAAGTATGTTTTGATGGGCGTAAGCGTTGGACTACTTACAAAGCTCTTTGTGACTATAGCAATATTTAGTGAACTGTTGCTGTTGTTATTTCTGTTTTTACTATCAGTCGATCATTTGTATGTTATATCAATGATGTGGTGTTTTTATGTCGTCAGCCAAAATCCATTGAGTTTAAATGTCAAATTCATTGTTTTACCTTCAAAAAAATAATTGCCACATTGGGCCCACATAAGTCATCAAATTGTCCAAAAAAGGTTTTGAGATAAATTTGTTTTTTATACCACCTATTTTATATTTCTAGAAGATAAACCGGACAACCAGTTGTTGTTTGTGGTAATTGGTGGTGCCGGTGGTTGTGTATTTGGTGGAACCTTGATGACCATCGTATGTATTTTTTGCCGAAGGGGCGAAAGGTACACGTTAGTAATTGTGTTTTGCAAAAATAAAGTCAATATGAAAAGGTTTACCATGGTTTAACAACTTTGTATTGCAGAAATGAAACAAAAAATAATTTCAAGGTTAACGAATATGAAGAAATTGGTAAGTTATGATGAACGTAAAGTAACAATAACCGCGCTCTGATTGGTTTGGTAACTTACACCGACAATAGCTTACTACAACCCAGTCGCCACATAGTCAAAGATTTAACTAATCAACTTTTTTTGTTTTCCATTTCTGTTCTTCACAGATGAAAGTAACATTAAAAGGAAACAGTTTAATGCATCAGCGCCTGTAGACAATAACACAGCCATTGCCCGCGCCAGTTACATACCATTGAAGGACACAGCAGTGGTTGAGACATCGGTGAAAATGGAGGCGAAGGAAGAAGGCAAAATAATAACTGAGCTTGAAACAAACCCTCGCGAATGTGCTGCAATTTCCAGCTCAAATGAAACTGAAGCTTATGCAACAGTGCATGGCGAGAAAAACAACATGAAAGTAAACGAAACCAATGAAGAAGAAAGCAGTTACGATAAGTTGGATTTTAAAAACGGGCATAAACAAGACAATGTAACTGTTGGAACGAGCAATAAGAATGGACAGCTAGAAAAGAACATTGCTTTCGTAAAATATATCCCTAAAATGATACAAAAACAAACCGCTATGAACTTGGCAGACAATGAACAGAATGATACAACAGACACCAAGAAAGATGCAGTCGAAAAATTCATCACACCTAATGCCTCATCAGATCAAAATGCACACAAAAGTCATGAATATGAATGCTTTGCACACACAAACGGAACACCACTATACGTTGTAGTAAATAACCTAAGCTCAAGAATTATAGATCAAGGTTTTGAAGACGAAGAAAATAATTCCACAGACGAATATGAAAAGATAAAACCGTTTAAAGCTCCCATGTACGCTGTGGTGAACAAGAATCAATCTAATAAAGAGAATGTCGTTGATTCAGAAGTTGTTCAAGTGGACGAAAATGAAGCGATGTACAGCGTAGTACAAAAATAGAAGTAAAGAATTCCAAAAACAAATGTTATGTCACTTTTACTTGGGTTAGCCACGTATTTGGTGTAATGACTGTCGATAACATTTATCTTGTTTTCGTATGTAGTTTTATCTTTTGTACATCATTATTATTATAATAACTTCAAACCAACTCAAGTTTGTCGCACTTTTCATCAAAAATGTCAGTTACCGCAAAGTTATATTTGAGACATTTCATAAAACCGTGTGCGACGTTAAAAACAAACTTTTGCATCACTTTAGTGTACACATAAGTGAAATCACCAAGGAGGTCTTAAGTGTATCAACTATGCGGAAATCCAAAGTCGAGTTAGGCACAGCAGAAAGTGTTTAGCGACAAGAAAAACAAGCTGCAAAATTTAAAAAAAAACTTACAAAGTCTTCGCATTTTTCCTTCATTGCGACATAAGAATATGACGAGAAGTTATTGTGATGATTTACGTCTATTACGTCTATAGTGGGTGGTTTATGCCATCGTTGACTGATTGTTTTGGGTTATGACCAATGTTTATTGTATATTATTATTACAGTGAAGCAATATGTAGAGAATACACCAGTCGTATTTGAGGCATGTTTTGTATATTTCAGTCTTAAGTTACTGAAAGGTAAGTGATGTATGGGTTTCACTAGACTAAAGTTATACACATAGTACTAAATTCAGGCTAATGAACCGACGTAAAGCACCAACCAAGATGATATGTGACACACGTTCACATCACCGCAAAACACATGAATTCGATGCAAATGTAATGAGAAATATTATTATTTGACACTGTTTTAGGTAATAAATTTAAAAATATACTCTTTTGAGTTTTATATGCCACAAGTTTGCTAAGTCTATGCACATTCCAATAATGTTATGCACTTTAAAGAAACAACAATCTAAATTGGTTGTGTTGTGATGTTTTCTTCTACCTACATATTTTGGTTACAGTGGGCGGATTAATTTCATGCGTTGGACGTTTCATTCTTAACGCAAGAAAAGTAAAAAAAAAAATGGAAATGTTTGTTTGCGTTATCTTGGCTGGTACAGTTATTAAGTGCTACTTGTCAGTTCAATTTAATTCATTAAATCTAGCCAACAACATCTTCTCATAGTAGAGAAATCATAGGTGAGTAAAGTTTGTTCCAATACAAAATGAAACTTGTAATAAGCTGCAGACAGTGCACACTGTTTCGACCTATAAGGTCTCATCAGTGCAGCTGGTGACGAGAGATCGGCCGCATTGGCTAGTGTAGCCATTCAACGGCACTCCAGTTTGTTGGGAGCACAGGGTACAACCCCATGCATCACCTAGTCTGTGCGATGCCACAACTGGGCATACAGCACAAATGAAACTGGCTCACAGTGGCCAAGCAACTGCTTGGGAACCACAGTGAAGTCGGCTCAGTGTCACAGTATCAATGTAAAAGCATATAGAGCCAATAAATGATAAGCTGCAGACAGTGCACACTGTTTCGACCTATAAGGTCTCATCAGTGCAGCTGGTGACGAGAGATCGGCCGCATTGGCTAGTGTAGC